>NW_027507758.1:167331225-167931225 GCF_037356315.1 Lithobates pipiens
GCACTCATAGTTGTTATTACACTGCTGTTGGTGTACACAGTACCGTGCACCCCTAGTGCATTTTCTACTACTTTCTTGGTGGTGTACACAATTCATACAGTGCACCCATAGTTGTTATTAAACTTCTGTTGATGTACACAGTACCATGCAACCCTAGTGCAGTTGCTACTACTTTCCTGCTGGTGTACACAATACATACAGTGCACCCATAGTTGTTATTAAACTTCTGTTGGTGTACACAGTACCGTGCATCCCAAAGTGCAGTTGCTACTTCTTTCCTGGTGGTGTACACAATGCATACAGTGTACCCATAGTTGTTATTACACTTCTGTTGGTGTACACAGTAGCGTGCACCCAAAGTGCAGTTGCTACTACTTTCCTGGTGGTGAACACAATACAGTGTAGTGTGGTTTTGCTAAACAAAATTTAAAGCATGTCTGGAAGGCCACCAAGGAAAGGCAGATGCTCACAGGCCACTAAAAGAGGACAAGCAGGCTCTGTGTCTACAATCGACAGTGTTGGTTGTGGACACAGTGCATTATCAGCACGTGGCCGTGAGGCATGCTTGTCCTTTTTTTCTGCAGCTGGCCATGTTATTGAGCCACAACATGCAGAAGAGTTGGTGGAATGGATAACAAAGCCATCCTCATACTCCTCATCCTCTTTCACCCAGGCTCAGAGTAGTTTGTCTACCAATGCAGCTGCAAAAGCGACCTATTCCATTGGCTCCATGTCAACAGTCACTCCTTCTCTAGCCCCACCATCACGCACGGAGGAGTCCCTCAAACTATTTGACAACAATGTCGGGTACATGCAGCAGGAGGATACACATCGATTTTAAGCCTCCGTTGATGGTACCCAGGTTGAGGAAGGAAGTAACGTGAGCCTAGAGAGAGGGGGTGCCCACGAAGGTCAAGAAACTGGCAGTCATGTTCCCCAAGCTGCAGCATACTGCCAAGTTTGCTCCAGTGACAAGGAGGGAAGAGATGGCTCTCCTCTCTACCAGCATGTGGAAGGCAGTGTCTTGGCCTCGTTGGACAGGGTGAACAGCAGTAAGGTGCATATTACTGCTGACTCATGGTCCAGCAGGCATGGACAGGGACGTTACCTTTCTTTCACGGAGCACTGGGTAACTGGCAGCTGGGAAGGATACAGGACAGGGTTCAGTATTGCTGGAGCTTGTTCTGCCACCACACTTACAAACTGCTAATGGTGATTCTGCCATAGCTCTCTCCCCCACCCCCTCCTCTTCTTTCTCTATGGCCTCTTCCTCTGCAGATTTCTCCTCTGAACCAGCGGTGCTCCATAGGCATTCAAGGGGCTACACAAGCACTCAGGCAAGGTAAAAGTTAAAATTATGCTCTTCCAGTGCTGGTTCTATGAGTCTGGCAATACATCAGGTAGATTATTAACTAGATCCATTAGCAATACCATGACCAG
Organism: Lithobates pipiens; assembly: GCF_037356315.1. Lineage (NCBI taxonomy): Eukaryota > Metazoa > Chordata > Amphibia > Anura > Ranidae > Lithobates > Lithobates pipiens. The sequence goes on from NW_027507758.1 coordinate 167,332,666, forward strand.
GCTGTTCATACCACAAATCGTCACTGCTCTAGCACAAGGCTCTAAACAACACAAACTCAGTTGACATACAGTAGCATAAAGTAGCAGATAGTTTCAATTAATTCCACAAAACTGATTTACGATCTCACTGGCCTATCTTTTGTAGAGAATCCTTCAACTTGCCTCTTGCATCTTAGCTCTTCATCCAAGAGAAGATATCAACTCTTATTAGTTAATTATTTGATAAATGTAGTGAGGTAATGCATTTCTATAAAATGTATAAACAGAAAACTGCGCTTTACAAAAAAACAAATTTAAATAGCAGCAACACAAAGTGAGATACACACTAACATATAGACCATAAAAGGGTGAGCTCTAAATAGTATTATAAAAATAACTAGTGAATGATGTAAACATGAAAACAATTTACTAAAGTGCAAAAATGGAATCACTGTGAATGAATATAAATGAAAACAGCTGCAGCACTCAAAATGTGGTCAGTATCCAAAGAAAAACGTGTAAATTAAATAGTAGTGATGCGCTATAATAAAACATCCACCATATGTTGAAAGTGCAAGGTGCAACAGATGCAAAAACCAATTTAAATAAAGTGCCACAAAAATGCCTGCCGAGAAGGAGGAATCATTAAGCTAATTTCCACTCGGACCTGCCAAACCACACAATAGTATAGAACGATGTGTCTGTATTTTATAATTCCACCATTAACAAATAACCATACCTACAAACACAATTCATAAACAAAGTTCACATGTGCTGAAGGTGTTGAATAAATACTTAAAAAATCTTAATTACAAACAAATGACCACCGGAAAAAAAGGGGGTGTACCACAAAAAAAGGCTATGTTTTTTAAATTAGTTCCTAAATAATATGATTAAATTATAAAGATAAACTTTAACACAAATTAATCATAATTATAAGTGCAAATCACACAATACATCGAAAGGGCAATACATGTAAATAAATTGCTTAAAATAAAAATGTGCAAATTATGCAGTTAGTGCAATATATTATAACCAGCAATATTCAGACAAAAATACCAGAAAATATTTGGTAATCCTAGATCCAATCAAAAAAAGAACCTACTACTCATGGATTGGCTGGAGTAGAATGATTAGATCATTTGAAATAAAAAATAATTAGTACTAAAATGCAAAACACCTCCTGAGCGTATTAAAATATCAGTATCATGTGATAAGAAAAAGGATTAGTGTTAAAGTACAAACAACTCCTGAGCGTATTGGGATATCAGTGTCATGTACCAAGACGAGCATATAGTCGTCAGTGTTCACTGTTGCCTGGGAAGGAAGATCAAACAAAATATATTGATACTGCACTCAGGGATGGGCGGATGCTTGCAGAAAACAAAGAGTATAAACTATCATTGCGCAATGCTGTGAGGTATAGAGGCTTACATAGCACAATAGTATCACTCACATGTATTACGAGATCACAAGCGCTTTTCAGAAAAACAAAGGTCAGACGCCGCCGCTCATCGTTCAGCTGGGAGACTCGTTTTATCAAATGAGATTAATAAATTAAGTTGTCCAAGAAAGTAATCCACACAACATCCAGTGTCTATACAATATAGATGACACCAAGTGAAGATATCCACAAATGGAGTGACTTTTGCTGATCAATTCCCACCACCTTACGAAATGTGCTCTAACCCAGCACAAATATGTGGCGTTTCGTCACAGATTTGTCACAGATTTAACATCATCTTGTGCCCCAAGACGACGTCAAATCTGTGACAAAACGCGTCGGAAGGAGCGACGTACTGACGTCACCTTGCACTACGTCCCACTGTTTGCAAGCATGGGCGTTTGTACTGCAGCCAGCCTGCCGCAAGTTTTATCCTTTTATAATTTGTTTGTTTTTAGCGCATGTAGCCTTTTTTTATATTAATAAATACCCTACGGGTTTTACCTATAGCCATTTCATCCTTGTTTTTTTAAATCAACTTTGAACCCAATCAATCTTTTGCAACACTGACTGTTGCTAGTGGAGGTTTGTGTGTGGATACAGATGGGCCTGGAGATCATAGACGTGATGACTGGATCGTTTCCTAGTTACCAACGGAGTAAAAGACCCTGGCTGGATGTAAGCTAAATGCACTAATTTTATTACGTTTGGTAAGAGCACATTTTGTACGGTAGTGGGATTTGATCAGCAAAAGTCACTCCGTTTGTGGATGTCTTCACTTGGTGTCACCTATATTGTATAGACACTGGATATTATGTGGATTACTTTTTTGGACACTAACTTAATTTATTGATCTCATTTGATAAATCTTGTTGATAGAAAGCGTTCCCTTGGACTCTTTGGAATCATTTTATTTTTCATGTTTATATCATTTGCTAGTTATTTTTATAATACTATTTAGCGTTCAACCTTTTATGGTCTATTTCTATAAAATGGATGGATTTGTCTCTTCCTACAGTAGGGCAGTGACTGACAACAGTGAGGATGAATTCACATGTAGTGTGGTGACAGGCGTTTTAGTGCGATGACAGTTATTGTACTGTATTGTAAAATGCCTATCATCGCAAGGACACAAGAAAACTATTGTTTTCTGTGTCTCCCATACACAATGCAAGGCAATACAGAGCTGCACTGCAGCATGCTGAGATAAAATGCAGACAGGCTGCATTTTATTGCAGCACACTGTACAGTATCACATGACACTGTGCAGCAGTCCATCATGCTGCTGTACAGTGACTTGAACAAAATGTACGTTTGTAAAAGTTAAATAAAGTTTGTACAAAAACAAAAAACTAAACAAAAAATAGGAGCTGTATGTGATGTACTGAATCCCAACACCATACTGCCCCCTTCCACAGGCGGGAACAGACAGTTGCCAGAGAGGTAAAACACTCTGGCAGCTGTCCTTTCCCATGTGAATTTGCCCTTAATGAACTAATGAAAATGGAATATCTAACAATGGCTTTAAGGAGTCAAGGAGAAAGATCTCATAAGACATGGTGCCAATGGACTCGGTTTCAACTCACATCTAAATATAAGGAGGCCAGCACCACAGGATTGAACATGATCCTGCTAACCTAGCCCCATGGGTCTCTCCAAGATACTTATTTTTTCTTTACCCTTTTCTATTTTTTATTAACTAAATATTTGTATTTGTTTTACTTTGTTTTTGTTTTGTTTTTTGGTCCCCTTGGGAATTTTCTTTTCTCAGAAATAATACAGAGGAGGGAGAATGGAAAGGGAAATGAGAAAAAAATAGGCTAGATCAGAGACAATGTGCTAAGATGACAGTATGATACTAATAGTAGATGCAAATATGTGTCATTTCTACTGCACTGATAAAAATTATTCTGTTGGCTTGTAATTTTAATATAGATTTTTTTTTATAATTTTGAACATAAAAATAAATGTTAATTCATTTACTTTGATATTTTAACTGGTTTCCGACCGGCATATACTACGGCACAATGGTACCACTGCATGAAAGCCCTTTAAACTCCTTTAAGAGGGCGCTGCACGGCTGGGGACCCGATGTGCATGGCTGGTGGTTGCGATTGCCTCTGGCCACGTGTGATCACATGTGCTGTCAGAGGAGAGGAGACATGTCGTTTGTTCCTAGTAAGTAGGAACAGCGAAATGACTCCTCTCCTACTCAGTCCTATCCCCATACAGTTAGAATATATTGAGGAAACACACATTTAACCCCTTGATCGCCCCTAGTGTTAACACCTTCCCTACCAGTGTCATTTACACAGTAATCAGTGCATTTTTATAGCGCTGATCGCTGTATAAATGTCAACGGTCCCTAAAATGTGTCAAAAGTGTCTGATCTGTCCTACGCAATTTCACAATACCACTAAAAATCAAAGATCACTGCCATTACTAGGAAAAAAATAAAATAAAAATGCCATAAAATGCCATAAATCTTTCCCATAGTTTGTAGATGATATAAGATTTGCGCAAACCAATCAATATATAGATTTTTCTTTACTAAGAATATGTAGAAGAATATATATTGACCTAAACTGATGAAGAAATTCGTTTTTTTTGTTTTTTTGGGGGGGATATTATTATAGCAAAAATGTAAAAATATTGGTATTTTTTTCAAAATTGTCGCTCTTTTTTTGTGTATAGCACAACAAATTACATTGCAGAGGTGATCAAATAACAGAAATCTCTATTTGTGGGAAAAAAAGGATGCAAATTTTGTTTGGGTACAGCATTGCATGACCATATAATTACCAGTTAAAATGAAGCAGTGCCAAATTGTAAAAAGTGCTCTGGTCAGGAAGGGGGTACAACCTTCCGGGGCTGAAGTTCTTAAGTATCTTACTTAATTTTCATTATTTATTAAAACACACATTTTACATTTACAAAAATAACGTATGTTATTGAGTAATCTAGACAAAACGTTTTAGATATGTGAATTTCCATATTCTAATTGAGTTATATTTACTAAGTTTGCGCTTACTGCATGCGGCAGAACGTAACCAAGATGCAGGGTGAGGGACCGCCAGCTGGTAAGCTTAAAATTATTTTGTGCCACAAAAATGAATGTTTCAGCCAATTCTGTTTTTGAGATATTGGAATTCAAATTTAGTTTATGAAACATCAAGCCCAACCCACTTTGCATCCAAAGTTAATAAAATTTAAAAACAAAGAATTTGTTGCACTGCCGATTTGTGCTGTAATAACAAACATATGTGCTGGTCTGGTTTCAGAGATATTGTGCATTATAATTGATGAAATCTCTCCCACTTTGCACCACGTTATTACATTTTAAAAACAATTATGCAATTTGTTTGTGCTGATTTGTACCACAAAAACAAACCTGTGTGTTCGGTTTTTGAGATATTGGACATTCAACATTAGATTTTGTAATCTAAAGCCCCGCCCACTTTGCACTACGTTACTACAGTTCAAAAAACAAATATACCATATTTATGCTGAATTGGAAAAACAAGCATATTGGTATAGTCTATTTTTTTCTTACAGCATTCTCATTTTGTATCAGAAAGAATGATTACGGGATTCATTCATGATTTTAGCCTGATCTACCATAAAAACCTAAAATATACCTTTGGAGTTTTTCAGAAGATCTTTTTAGAGCTAGATGTGGAGAATCTATCTTCAAAAGTTCACACTTTAACCGATTGCCGACCAGTCACCATCATTATACTGCGACAGGTCAGCTCTCCTGCGCAAACCGCCGTAGGTGTATGTCAGTCTTCGCACAGGAGCATGCCCACGGGTCCGGGGAGCTTGATGTCCACCGGCGACGCACAATCATGATGTACAGAGGTAGAATGGGGAACTGCCTATATAAACGAGGCAATTACCCATTCTGCCAGATGACATGTCAGAGATCTTCTGTTCCCAGTGATCAGGAACAGCTATCTCTGTTATGTCCCTGGCAGCCCATCCCCCTACAGTTATTACACACTCAGGGAACACACTTAACCCCTTGATCACCCCCTAGTGTTAACCCCTTCTCTCCCAGTGTAATTTATACATTGATCAGTGCAATTTTATAGCACTGATCAATGTAATAATTTCACTGGTCCACAAAAAGTGTCATTTGGGGTCAGATTTGTCCACTGAAATGTCACAGTCCCACTAAAATTCACAGATTGCAGTCACTACCAGTAAAGACAATAAATAAAAGTCCCTAAATCTATCCCATAGCATGTAGATGTGATAACTTTTGCGTAAAACAATTAATATATGCCTATTGCCATTTTGTTTACCAAAAATATGTAGAAGAATTTATATCGGCCTAAACTGATGAATACATTTTTCTATACATATATATATTATATATATATATATATATATATATATATATATATATATATATATGGATATGTATTATAGCAGAAAGTAAAAAAAAAAAATGTTTAAACTGTCGTATTGTTTTGTTTATAGCGCAAACAATAAAAACCACAGAAGTGATCAAATACCACCAAAAGAAATCTCTATTTGTGGGAAAAAAGGACGTTGATTTTATTTGGGTACAGCATCACACGACTGTGTAATTGTCAGTTGAAGCGACGCAGTGCCACATTGCAAAAAATTGCCTGGTCATTAAGGGGGCTGAAGTGGTTAAAGTGCAAATGACTTTCCTAAAAGGCTTAATAAAAAATGTAATACATTCTGTATTCTATGTTCTTTAAAGATATACTGTATATGCATGTATGTGTTTCTGTTTGCTTTTCTAGCTGAGAAAGAGGCATTTTTTATTTTATTTTTTTAAATGTTTACATTTACATTTGATGCTGCTTTAATAATATTACATTTGTAACATTTTATAAATAATAAATGTTAATTTGTTTTGAAAGCCTGTTTCATTAGACTATTCCATTTTTTAAAAACCATATTATTGTATTATTTTATATCAAAACCTTCAAACATATATTAAATACATACATGGTGTAGTGGTTAGCGCTTTCACCTAGCAGCAAAATGATCGCTAGTTTGAATTCTGATCACGACAATACCTTCCTACAATTTGCATGTTCTACCCTGTACCTGCATAGGTTTCCTCCTACACTCCAAAGACATGCTGGTAGGGTAATTGGCCCCTGTGTAAATTGGCCCTAGTATGTGTATGTATGAGTTAAGGATCTTAGATTGAAACCTTGAGGGGAGGGAGTGATGTGAATGTACAATGTAAAGCGCTCTGTAAACTGACAAGTACTTGAAATAAATAGGTTAAGTTGTCCCCAGAAAAGTAATAGAAGGGAAATATACCAATTAGACACAAATGGGAAAAATATAAAAATCTGACAGGGATTATAACCCTCCCTTAATCTAGCCAAAAAAAAACAAAAAAGCCCATGTATTACAGTTTCTATTTAAGTCTTAAAACACATGTGTTGTATGTTTGTTCACATATGCTTTCTTTTTTGGGAGGTAAAAATGAAATATTGCATATTTATATTTTGGGGGTGACCTACTAAAAGTAGAAAGTGCAAAATCTGGTGCAGCTGTGCATGGTAGCCAATCAACTTCTAACTTCAGCTTGGTCAATTAAACTTTGGCAAAAAAAACATGGAAGCGGATTTGTGTCTATGCAGAGCTGCATCAGATTTTTTACTCTCCAGTTTTAGTAAATCAACCCCTTTGTATTCTCCTTAAGCCAGCAAGTTGATATGTACTTGGCTTTTTACAGAGATCAACAACTCAAACTAAAATGTGCACACACCATTAAATGGCACAAAACAGTGACTCTTCCCCTTTATTACTGGATATCACTATCAAAAATGTCAATAAGAGACTGCACTAGAGTCTCTTAGAGGTGATAGCTATTGCTCTGTTCTATCTTTAGACACTACACAGTGCTCTGGTAATCCTTTGTCATGTATTATTTGCAAATATGTCTTATACCTTACCTAAAACATGTATAGTGTTCCTGTAATATACAATACCTCTGATGTACTAATCACCTTGTAAATATTTTTTTTCATTTATATACTTTTTATTTAAAAAGGGGATAGCACTATATGCGGACGATATTCTCCTCTTCCTGGGGGACACGGAGCAGTCCTTCAGGCAAGGGATGAAACTTATTATAGACTTCGGGAGGTTCTCAGGTCTGGATATAAATTGGGAAAAATCAGCTCTTATGTCAGTGGATAAAAGCAGGAGCCAAAGCCCAGTGATAGGTTTGCAGCTGGAAGTAGTGGAACGCATGAAATATCTGGGGATATACATACAAAGAGATCCTAATAAATATATAAGTGATAATGTTGTTCCATTAATAGCTAAATTCAAAAATAAAATTGAAATTTGGAAAAGACTCCCATTATCGACTGCAGGGAGATGTAATTTGATTAAAATGGTATGGATGCCGCAGTTATTGTATGTGTTACACAACTCCCCGATATGGGTAGATATAAAGTGGTTTAGGAAAATGGAGGTATTATTTCGAGAACTTATATGGAGAGGGGGAGTATCAAGGATTGCTTTACAAACTTTGCAATCACCAACAAGAAAAGGAGGAATGGCAGTTCCACATCCAAGGAGCTACTTTTTAGCTGCTCAACTGCAACACTTGGGAATGAGTGAGGAGATAGGCGGCGGAACAAACAGGGCCCTAATGCTAATGGAGATACCTCATAAGAATATGGTAGAAGCTCTGGAGGCAAATTCATTTCCTAAAAAAAAAATACCTACAATAAAATTTGTAGTAAAAGTGTGGAAGGCAGTTAAGGTGATTAAAGGTCTGGGAGGCTTAACCCAATATACCCCTTTGTGGGATAACCAGAACCTGCAGGAAATGGAAGAAATAGGGGGATATAAAGAATGGGAAGTAAAGGGGATAGATAAGCTGGCCCAGTTATATACAGGAAAAATATTAAAAACATTTAATGCTTTAAGATCAGAGTTTGATATACCAAAACAATCATTTTATAAATACCTTCAAATTAGACACGCTTCTAGGGAAACAATTTAATAAGCAAGGCCCAGTGTGGAATAACTCCCCCATTTTTAGCAGATTAAACTCTCAAGAAAGGACAAAAGGATTTATAGCGGATGTATACCCAGCTATATGTGACGGAAGTATAGGAAGTCCAGAAAGGTTTAAATGTAGAAGGAAATGGGAGGAGGAATTTGGAATCCTTACGGATGAACAGTGGATGAAAATATTGGAGGATGGATACTCAATTTCAGTCTCGCCGGCTCAGAAGATGTCACATTTAATGCTGCTACATAGAGCCTATTATACACCAAAAAGACTGTTCAGCTTTGGATGACAAAGTAGTAGAGTAGATGACAAATGCCCTAGATGTCAAGAGTCTGGAGACCTGGCACACATGTTACGGCGATGCCCAAAACTGTTTCGCTACTGGTCAGAGATTGTTACTTCTTTGAATGAAACATTTAGAGTGGCGATCAAGGGGGATCCCAGGATATGTGTGCTGGGCCTGGGAGAAGCAATAGGAAGATCTCGATGTACAAATAAAGCAATACTGAGGTGTTGTTTCAGGCAAGAAAACTGTTAGCTCAAAGGTGGCAAGCAAAAAATGCCCCTTCAGTAGCGGACTGGCAGCTAGTAATTACGGAAACAATATGGAAAGAGAGGGTGATATATTTAAGGAGAGGAAATGCTAGAGAATTTAAAAAGATGTGGAAACCCTGGTTGGATAGAATGAGATATCCAGTATGAGGTAAGGGAGAGGAGGAAGATGGGTAGAGAGAGAGGAGGGAAAAGGGGAAGGAAGAATATTTGAGCAGTGAGTGAAAAGGGGGGTTAGATAGAAGAATCATTGACACATTATGGATAGGAACGATTTGTAAAGGTTTTACTCTGTTTTATAGAATTACTGTATCTGTGAGGGTGAAATAAGTGTTATTCTTGTTATAGAGAATGTTTCTCTTGCCTTTATTATGTAAAATACTGTTGAAAATAAATAAAGATTATGAAATAAAAAAAAAAAAAAAAAAAAAGGGGGGATTTGGATATATATATTTGCAAACAGTTACATCCATCAACACCAACAAAGTATGAAATCAGAAGCTTTCCTTATCCATTAAGACAGGCATATCAGTGAGAAAAAAATCTTAATTATACTGTATATCATATAAACATAAGCCTCCTGTTACGATAATAAGAATTTCTTGGAATGATTTATTTCCATCACCTTCTTTTTATTGATCCCTATGAAAATTCCAGATATTACTAGGATCTTGAAAGTATGAACAAGGTCAGAATAATCAAGAAACAAATACCATTGATAAGTTTGTCTTGTTATTGCTCCACCAAGCATACCAGTCTAGAGAAATTAAAAATAAGTTCTCAGACTGCATCAAACTGTCGGTACTGCTAATAGCTGCTATGGATTTTCTTATCAACCCAGATCTACCTAATTAAACTGGTCATGTACACTTGTTAAAAAATGTATTACCTCCACTCTAATCTTGCAATGGCTAGAGATAAGTAAACTGCATATGTTTAAATTGGCTTCAAGAAAGATTAGAGATACTTCTCGTAATAGTTAATCATTTATTGTAAACCACAGCATCTTATATTTAATTTACTAGTGAGTTTTACTAAGTGAAACATATGTAAGGTCTGCTCTTTGCAGAAATGAAACACTGTTTTATGTTGGACTGAAATTAGCCTGTTCACATTTTGTAATAGTCTTTTAAAATGTGACAGACACCTGAATTGAAAAAAAAAAGTAGACACTTATGGTCATTTTAAAAAACTGCAATAAGGTATAAAGCAATCAGATATCCAATGTCCTCAATTTATGAAAATATAAAAAAAAAAAAAACAATGGACTCTTACAGCTGATTGGTGGCTCTACATACAGTATTGACCTTTACATTATTACATAAACCTATAGGACCTCAGCAGCAGTAAGAAATAGAAATCATTTACTGGGTTGTTCAAGTAAGAGACAGGTCAATGAGAAAGATAAACTGTGCCAGAGAAAGTTTATGTAATGTTTATCTAAAATATGAAGCCATAACAATCTTATAGTATATTTCTTTTTTGAGGCTATAAAGTTGGCATCTGTGATTTGGTACTGTTCCCAGAATAGGGGATTTGCTTTAGAAATTATGCTCACAACTAACATGGGCTCTTTCCATGGGTCTCTTCTGTTGTTAATTGATTCTATTCCAAAAAGCAAATTTTACTGCCTGCCCTTCAAGCATAAAAATATTATCTGGCATGGAAAAACCAATAATGTGTGTGTGATGTGCACCAGAGAAGCAAACTTATGATTACAGTTTTTATTCTATAACCTAAAGATTGACTGTTTAGGAAAAAAAAATGTAAAAGCATTAAGGAAAATATGCACAAATACAACTAAGTTTGGAGCTCTTTAGTTTTATTAATGGATATTTGCCAAAGAGCAGTCAGGTGCTGATGTGGATACAGACAGATCTGCTTATTCTAATGCCATATGGTCCATCCGTCGTATCCCTCTATCACTGATAAGTGTGCTAACATATTACAAAGGAAGCATCCACACACTGCTTCAGAATGCCACTAACGTGTTAGCACATCTAGTTACTATTATGCTGTTTTTTGTGAATGTCTCAGCAGCCAGAGCCTATAGAAATTCAGGCCACGTTCTCTATGTTTTTAGGCACCACCTCCTGTACTCACACAGAACCTAATTGTAACCTAATGTGAGAAAAGACTCTTGTCCATCCATAAAGCCCATGAGATTCCTGAATCTGGGGACTGTGGACTGTAAAAATCTAAAATTTAACTGAGTGGAATTTTAGACTTGTGCATGGGTGCAGTGTAGCCTGGTGAGCATTAGAAATTAATTGATTAACCACCTCAATTAACCACCTCAATAATGGATACTTACACCCCCTTTCTGCCCGGGCCATTTTTCAGCTTTCTGCTCTGTCACACTTTGAATGACAATTGCGCGGTCATGCTACATTGTAACCATGTGAAAATGTTATAATTTTCTTCACACAAATAGAGCTTTCTTTTGGTGGTATTTAATCACTCCCGGGTTTTTTTTATTTTTTCCTAAAAAAAATCGTAGTTTCTGTCAGTAAAGTTCGTAAATAAGTAATTTTTCTCCTTCACTGTTGGGCGCTGATGAAGTGGCACTGATGAGCACTGATAGGCTGCACTGATGGGCACTGATGAGGTGGCACTTATGCGTACTGATGAAGCAGCACTTATGGGCACTGATTAGGTGGCACTTCTGAGGAGGCATGAATATGCCACACTTATGGGCACTGATAGGTGGCACTGATATGTAGCACTGATGTGTGGCACTGATGGACACTGGGCACAGATGGGCACAGATAGGTGGCACTGGTGGGCTCAGATAGGCAACACTCATGGGTGGCACTGTTGGGCATTGATGGGTGGCATTGATGGGCAGCAGTGATGAGCATTGATGGGCAGCAGTGATGGGCATTGATGGGCAGCACTGATAGCAAGCACTGACTGGCATCACTAATGGTCACTGATTGCTGGCACTTGTGGATGCTGATTGCTGGCACTTGTGGGCACAGATTGGTGGCAATTGTGGGTACTAGTTGGCACTGATTGCTGGCAGTGGTGGGCAATCATTGCTGGCACTGGTGGGCACTTAATTGTAATCACGGCACTGATGATCAATGCCCTGATTACATACCTAGCTGTCCCCTGTGAGGAGATGCCGCTGATCGGCTCTTCTCTTCTCACACTCTGTCAGTGTGAGGCGAGGAGTGACGATTACCGGTGTCTCCATGTTTCCATGTGACCGGCTGTGATTGGATACAGCTGATCACATGGTTAAAGAGCCGTGGCCGCGGCTTATTACACAGACCGGGGGCGTGTGAGAGTGGTCTTTCTGGCAGGCCGTCATATAACTTCCACCCAGAACGAGAGCCACACTACCCCATCGTCATTTGATGGTGGACGGGCGGCAAGTAGTTAAGTTTTACTTCACCGCAGGTGTTCCTCTTAAAATACAAGTCTACCCTTTTCTAGCATTACACAGTATACGTTTTCCCAAAACCAAACCTTCCTTAGGCAGCATACCCAAAGAGAGACCTTGGATGCACCACAATCTTCCTTTACACTCTGTAGATTTTCATTGTGGCAGGCAGTGTTTACTTTTTTTTCCCTCTTGTGCTCCAATACAAACAGTATAAACATACTGTAAATTGTGAGGCACTGGCTGGTGGGATTAGGGATTTAGGTCCACTCACAGGTGCCAAGGCTCAATGTGTCCCAACACACTCCAATGCACTCCAATGCAACAGTAGTAAGAAGAGTCAGCAACACTGTAATCCTTGAAGTGTCCTTTATTGATACATCAAAGTGACAATAAAACAATAAACTGATGCGTGTTGGCAATAGCTTTAGTCATAGCTACCACTAAGGCTATTGCCGAAACGCATCAGCTTTATTGTTTTATTGTCCCTCTGATGTACCAATAAACGACACTTCAAGGATTACAGTGTTGCAGACTCTTCTTACTACTGTTTCAAGAAATTCTTGCTCAACAGCAGCAGTTTTAAGATCTTTTAGACAGGCAGATAGAAAAACAACTGGTTCAAAAGGCTTTATGGATTTTTTTTTCCTGGAGGATGATGTTGAAGCTTATTATTAGACAATTCCTGTTAGCCAGCTGGCTCAGCAACCTGCATGTGCACATATCTTTGCTCATGATCCTGCATGCATAGTTGTGGCTAGGCAAATGCCTGCATGCAGAAATGCATATGTTCTTGCACAGGCTTTACAGTATGTGCATGGATGTGTGTGCATGCTGAGTGCCAGTATTGAGACCAGACGGCCTACTTAAGTAGTTCTGACTTAGTGTCACTGCTGACTTGTCTTCAGTGTGCTCCTTGACTTGTCTTGACTTGTTTTCTCTTTATCTATGCTTCCTGTTACTGACCCACTTCCTTCTGACCTGACTTTTGCTTAACTGGTTTCTGGCCTACATCTGTGTCACTGCCAAGTGCCTGTTTGCACTACTTCCAGATTCAGCTTCATATTTCTACTCCTGCTGCCTGGCCACTAGTGTCACTAATAAACTCTGACATCTGGACCACAAAGAGTTCCACTTTAAATTTAGTTTTTTCTGCTGTCTCACTGCCTTTCCTGCTGGATCTTCCTAGTTGGTATCTCCAGTCTGATTCTGCAAAATACATCTTCCAAAATGAATTTTCCCCTGTCACTCAGCACCATCTGATTCCCTGTCAGGGGAACCTGGGCAGGAGGTAGAGATGAGTCATACACCCCCCCCCCCCCTCGGTTCAGTTGGCAGCAGAACATGCGAACAGGCAAAAAATTTGTTCGAAAAACGCTGTTAAAGCGGGAGTCCGCCAGGAGTCCGCCATTTTTAAAAAAAAGCCAGCAGCTACAAATACTGCAGCTGCTGACTTTTAAAATAATGACACTTACCCGCCCAGCGCGCCCGCGATGTGGGCACCCGAAGCCGATCTCTCGATCGTCTCTCGGGTGCTGCCGCCACCATCTTGGGTATGGGAATCGGGAAGTGGAGCCTTTCGGCTTCATTTCCCGGTTCCCTACTGCACATGGCCGAGTCACGCCACGCAATAAGGATGGTCCCCGCTGTCTCTGGGATCCATGTGTTTCCTAGCAGGCAGCGGGGGACCTTCGGAAAGAGGCTTAGATTCTGCGGAAAGGGGCGTACCTTCTGCAGAATCTACGCCGGAAGTGGGTGCAGATACCTGTACTGTACAGGTACCTGCACCCCCCTCCCCCCTGAAAGGTGCCAATTGTGGCACCGGAGGGGGGGAGGGTTCCAATGAGAGGAAGGTCCACTTTAGGGTGGACCTCCGCTTTAAAGTCTATGGGACACGAACAAGTGCTAATTTTAAGGGTTAATATGCTAATAATAAGTTATTATCATAAAAAGTGTTTGGGGACCTAGGTCCTGCCCCAGGGGACATGCATCCACACAAAAAAAGTTTTAAAAACAGACGTTTTTTTTCGGGAGCAGTGATTTAATAAGGCTTAAAGTGAAACAATAAAAGTGAAATATTCCTTTAAATTTCCCTGCGCAAAATAACATTTCTAAAGGAGAAAAAATGGAAAATTGTATACTCACCTTTCCGTAATTTTCCTTTCCTGACGCATCTTCATGGCAGCACACACTGGGTTGTGACTCCGCCCCCACAACCTGACAGGATTGGATTAACTATAAATTGTAAATTGCATTCTCTGTAAATATCATCACAAAAGAAACAGGGAGGGCAACTGTGTGCTGCCATGAAGATGCGTCAGGAAAGGAAAATTACGGAAAGGTGAGTAAACAATTTTCAATTTTCCTGACGCCTTCATGGCAGCACACACTGGGAAATAACTCGCCAGTCGGGTGGGTGCAAGTAAAATAATATTTATTCCTTATAATGCTGAAGAATTGGCTCTAATGACGGATCTGCCGAAGTCGGCCATGGATAAATGAGCAGAATCCACCTTGTAGTGGGAAATAAAGGTATTCCTGGAGGACCACGTTGCTGCCCTGCATATTGTCTCTGGTGAGACCCTGCAATACGCTGCCCAAGAGGTAGCCACTGCCCTAGTTGAATGAGCCCTGATGTCTTCAGGAATCGCCATATGCTGGGTGGAGTAAGCTTTTTTAATGGTTCTGACTAACCAGGATGCAATAGTGCATGAGGAGGCGGCTTGCCCACGCCTGGTTCCATGGGGAATGATCAAAAGAGAGTTAGTTTTCCTAAAAGAGGTGGTAGCAGTTAAGTAGTTCATGATGGTTATTTTGACATCCAGTGGATGAGGATTACCCCGATCGTCCGTGAAGGATGGAAGGATGATGGTTGTAATGGAAGGAAGTTGCCACTTTGGGTATGAAGTGTTCGGAAGGTCTGAGGACTACTTTGTCAGGAAAGAGAACTAACTTAATGCTTGGATCTCCGACACTCTCCTAGCTGATGTAATCACAATGAGAAAAGACAGTTTTAAAGTCAAGTCCCATAAAGAGATAGTTTCAAATGGAACAATCAGAGGAGAAGCGAGAGCATGGAGAACTATTGAAAGTTGATGGAATGATGGAAAGATTGGCCTCCTGGGGGGTTTAATGTTTAGATAGGCTCTGTAAATTGGATTACCAATGGGTGGAATGCCCACTTAGTATCTGTTTTAGCTGACAGAGCTGATACCTGAACCTTTAGGGTACTTAAGCTTAGACCCTTGTTGACCCCCGACTGGGGGAATTCCAGGACCTGAGAGGGTTCCGGAGAAAGGGAATTCCATGCTTTCTGTTGTGCCATGAAGCAGAATCTTCCCCAAACCTTTGAATAGATGGTATTGGTAGTGGCTTTCCTGGCTTGCATCAGGGTTGACTTCATGAGAACAGCCTTGCGCTCTTAGTCTAGCCCTCTCAATCTCCAGGCCATCAGGTGCAATTTCTCTGATGCAGGATGTAAAAATTGACCTTGAGACAGAAGATCCGGAGTTATTGGGAGAGGAACTGGAGGTTGAAGGCTGAGCTGTAAGAGTGTCGTGAACCACGGCCTCCTCGACCACAGTGGAATAATCGTAAATACCATCACCAAGGATCTCCGAAGCCTGGATAGGAACCTCACAATTAACGGAGTTGGAGGGAATATATACCCCAACTTGAAGTTCCATGGGTGAACTAGACAGTCCACTCCCTCCACCGATGGGAATGAACCTCTTGACAGGAATCTGTGGTACTTGGTATTTGTCGGAGTGGCTGCTAAATCTACTTCCGGCGTTCCCCAGATTTCCGTAAGGAGGGAGAAAGTCCGAGGGTTCAACCACCACTCATTGTTGGATAGCGTTTCTCGACTCAGGCAGTCGGGTAATATGTTCTGTGCCGCTGGGTCATACACTGCTTTTAAACTTGTTAGATGTATCTGAGCCTATTCCAAGATGGGCCGAACTCGTACCCCCTTGCTTCTGAACATAAGACACTGCTACTTGGTTGTCCATTCGAATGAGCACATTCTTGTCCGTCAGAAATGGTGCAAATGCCCTTAAGGCATAAACAGCTTCCCTGAGCTCTAAAATGTCCGAGACCAAACCTTGAGCCTGAATATGCCACTGGCCCTGGGCTGCCTGGTCTTGATAGTGGGCCCCCCAACCGCTCTGGCAGGCATCCGAAGTGACTACTTCTGGGTCTGGAGGGACTATCGGTTTGTATTTCCTGAGATTGCTCGGGCGCGTCCACCACCATATCGATTGCTTCACCGATCTGGAGATGAAGATGGTCTGACGCATTGAGACTCCATCCCACTGCCTGAGGAATGAGTTCTGTAAGGTTCTCATGTGTTACTGTGCCCATCACACCATGGGTATGGTTGCGGACATGGACCCTAGTACACTCAGACAGGCTCTGGCTGGTAAGTGATTCCTTGATAGCAGCTTCTGTATTTTCTGTATCAGAGGCCGGATCTTCTCTTGTGGGAGCTGTATCTTGTTTGTTTTGGTGTTCAGATCTGCCCCTAAAAATATCATATTTTGTGTGGGTCAAAGACAGCTCTTTTCCCAATTGATTATCCACCCACTTCTGGAGGGTTTGTAAGGAGGATCTCTCGGTGATGAATCAACGTCTCTTGATCCTTTGCTAAAAGTAGGATGTCGTCCAGATAATGGTGGATGCGTAATCCCTTTTCTCTGAGGAAAGCCACCAATGGTAACAATACTTTTGTAAATGTCCTGGGTGCCGAAGAGATGCCGAATTGGAGGCACTGGAATTGGAAATGATGTTGGTTTATGGCTAACCGGAGAAACTTTTGAAAGGCCGGATGAATTGGTATATGCAGATAAGCGTCCGATAAATCTATTGAAAGCATCCAATCGCCCAGATTTATTGCTAGAAGTATGGATTGAAGGTTTTCCATTTTGAAAGCCTCCACTTTGATATCCTTGTTGAGCATCTTGAGGTCTAATACAGGACGCAAATCCCCTGTCTTTTTTAGCAGAAACAAGGAAGAGTAGAACCCTCTTCCCTTTTGGCATGATGGGACCTCCAGGATCGCTCCCTTTTGTTTCAATTCTGCTACGTACTTTACTAGCAGAATCCTTTGGGGTACTGAGGATGGTACTCTGGGTGCCTGGAAATGATTTGGTGGGAGTCTGTTTTTGAATTACCACCTGTGTCCGAATCGGATTGTGGACAATGTCCATAAATCCTTTATATGGTCTGACCAGATCTTGGTGGAGTTCCTTCTGTTCCCCTGCCGGGGTGGCCTTAGATTTCTGTATCCTTAGAAAAGAAGGTTTTGTGTTTTTCCAGTCCCTTCTAAATTCCCTATCAGGAGAGTAGGACCTGGACTCTCTATATTTGTCCGGAAGATTATGTCTGTAAACAGGTCCCTTCTGCATCTTGGGTCTCCTGTAGGAGGGGAACAGGCCTGACTTCCCTCCTGTTACCTTGGATATGGCAGAGTCTAACTTGGCACCGAACAGATTTGCGCCATCATATGGAATTCTGCACCAATTTATTTTTGATGCTGTATCGGCCATCCACGGTTTGAGCCATAGCGCTCTTCTCGCTGTTACGGAGGCCAGCATAGCCTTGGCTGAAGATCTTATAATATCTACTGATGCCTCTGCTAGCTTGACTTCTTGCAGAGAGGAAATAATCTTTCCCATTTCAATGCCATCCTGTAAGTCTTTTTCTATTTTAGAAGCCCATCCTGAGATGGCTGTGGCCACTGCTGCTGTGGTAATTGCTGGTCTACAGGCTCCCCCAGCCAATGGAATATGCCTTCTTCAATTCTAGGTCCATCTTTCGGTCGAACACATCCCGAAAGGAAACAGCATCCTCGATTGGTAGTGTAACGTGGCGGGTGAGGCGCATTAATGAGGAATCGACGATGGGAGCATTAATTAAAGGCTTCACTTTTGACTCTTTTAAAGGGTACATCTTGGCTAATCTGTTTGTAAGACTAGATCTTTTGTCAGACCTCTCCCACTCGTCTTTCATGAGATCCTCCAGCTCCTCTATAAATGGGAAGGATAACGGATCTCTTTTTAGGTTTGGAAAATATTTCCGTATTTTCTGAGGTTCCGCCGCATCATCTTGCCAGCCGAATGCTTCTTTAACGCCCTTTGCAAAGGGTTCCACCAGGGAAAAATCAAAGCCCACTGACATCTCCTGACCCTCATTTTCAGAGGAAGATTGTGATGCCTGAGTGAGATGGGGGTCTGCTGAAGACGTACTGGGAGCAGCTCTATCTAATGCTGGTGTTGTTGTTTCCAGTATGGACTCCCGCACTGATTCTCTTATGAGGTCTGTAGCAATTCTTGCGTCTGCGGCAGGCAGGTTATCTGGCAGTGCCGGAGCGCCGCATACCCAGCAAGCGTTTGCTGCAGGTTGGGTGTGGCGGCTTTGACATTGTGAGGAAGGAGATCTCCTGCGACTTGATCGACTGTGGTGTGAGTAGCTATATTGTGAGTGGCTGTGTCTTCAGTGCCATGAAGGAGATCTTGAGCGGCTCCTGCGGGACATCCTGCTAGACGTATGGCTAGACCTTCTCCTGTGGCTGGAACTTGCGGCTCTTGATCTAGACGGGCTGCCAAAAAAATGCAGCATTTAACATCTGGCACTCTTTTTTTCTCCCCTTCAATACTTACCTTGCCCGGTAAAGCCTCTTACCTAACTTGCTGATGGTGGTCTGTAGGGATGAGCCGAACACCCCCCGGTTCGGTTCGCACCAGAACTTGCGAACGACCCCCGCGTTCGGTACGAACGTTAGAACCCCATTGAAGTCTATGGGACTCGAACGTTCGAATTGGAAAGTGCTAATTTTAACGGCTAATATGCAAGATAGTGTCCTAAAAAGGGTTTGGCGACCTGCCTCCTGCCTCAGGGGACATGGGTCACTGCAAAAAAAAGTTTTAAAAACTACCGTTTTGGCGGGAGCACTGATTTTAATGACGATTAAAGTGAAAAAAAAAAGTGAAATATTCCTTTAAATATGGTGCCTGGGGGGTGTCTATAGTATGCCTGTGAAGTGCCACGTGTTTCCCGTGTTTAGAACAGTCCCTGCACAAAATGACATTAAACGGAAATAACACCATTTAAAACTGCTTGCGGTTTTAATGTTATATCTGGTTCCTGCAATATGGTTGAAAATCATTCAGAAAAATGGCATGGGTAGCCCTCCCTGCCCATTACCAGCCTATTTGGGTCTTGTACACATATTAAGGGGAACCCCGTACCCATATTAAAAAAAGGAAATGCGTGTGGCCCCCAGGCCCTATATACTCAGAACAGCAGTATACAGGCGGTGCAAACAAGACAGGGACTGTGTAGGTTTGTTGTGTTAAGTTGAATCTGTTTGTCATTTTCAACCGGTACATTTTTAAAGTGTAGCTTCAGTCAAAAAAAATATCTGTAAGCTTTTTGGAAAACATAGGGAAGGGTTATCACCCCTGTATAATTTGTTTTGTCGTCCATCTTTTTTCATCTCACTTGCTGCTGTCTCCTTGCGTTTGCAAGTAGGAGATGTTTGTAAGTTGGATGTTTGAAAGTAGGGGCCTGCCCTATATTATAGCGGTATGTACTGGGTACAGAGCACGCAGACAGCACGCACTATCTCCTAACACTACTAACTGCAAGCTCTATTATTAACCACTTGTTAGCCCAATGTTTGCATAAAGTGAAAGATGAAGTTATGCTGAGTAAATAGATATCAAACATGTCACTCTTCAAAATTGCACATGCCCGTGGAATGGCGCCAAACGTCGCTACTTAAAAAATCCCCATAGGCGACGCTTTAAATATTTTTTTACTGGTTACATGTTTTGAGTTGCAGAGGAGGTCTAGGACTAGAATTATTGCTCTCGCTCTAACATTCTCGGCGATACTTCACATGTGTGGCACATGCGAGCACATGGGGACATGGGCGCTTTAATTTTTATTTTATTTTTTTATTGTTCATTTTACTTTATTTATTTTAGTTTGACATTTTTTTTCCCAAAAATATATTTTTGATCACTTTTATTCCTATTACAAGAAATGTAAACATCCCTTGTAATAGGAATATGGGGTGACAGGTCCTATTTACAGTGAAATCTGGGGGGTCAATATGACCCCACATCTCACCTCTAGGCTGGGAAGCCTGAAATAAAAAATAAAAAAAAGATTCTGGCTTTGATTGTACTGGCGAGTTGGTAGAAGCACCGGAGGGCGGTGAGGGGTGGGGGGCGTCTATGGCTGGGTATTTCAGGGTATCACCGAGTATGGCTGGGTATCTCTGAGTATGGCTGGGTATGGCAATTTATGGCAGGGTATTACAGAGTATTGGCGGGGTATTGGCGGGGTACTACAGAGTAATAGCAGGGTACTGCAGAGTATTGGGGGTGCTGCAGAGTAATGGCGGGTACTGCAGAGTATTGGGGGGTACTGCAGAGTAATGGGGGTTACTGCAGAGTAATGGGGGTACTGCAGAGTAATGGCGGGGTACTGCAGAGTAATGGCAGGGTACTGCACTGCAGAGTAATGGCGGGGTACTGCACTGCAGAGTAATGGCGGGGTACTGCAGAGTAATGGCAGGGTACTGCAGAGTATGCACTGGTATTGCAGAGTATTGGCAGGGAATTGAGGGGTTAAATTCGGTGAGCAGCGATGTGGGCACTGCAGATGCAGCCCACATCGCTGATGACACCGATCTCTTTCCCCTCCGCTGTACCGATCGGTACAGAAAGGGGAGGGAGGAACAGGCGTCATAACATGACGCCGGTTTGTTTCCAAGTGATCACTCCGTCATTTGACGGAGCAATCACGTGGTAAACGGCCGCTATCGAGTGCGCACACCTCGGGGCACGCGAGAGCAGAATTCTGGGAGGCCATTAATTAACGGCCTCTCTGAGTTAAACAACCGCCCTGAAGCCGTTAATCGGCAATGGGCAGTTGTTAAGTGGTTAAAGCTAGATCACTAGCTATATAGGTGAGGTGAATATAGTGGTGTATACTGCAGTCAGGGCACAGACAACAACCACTACACAGCAGCAAGATAGGAAATCAGCCAAAAACGATCGGTGTGTACTGTGTTGAAGGTACACAGAACACCCACTGCTTCAGATGCAAAGTAACACACTACAGGAGGCCGCCTTAAAGGCGGCCTTATATAGTGTGGGGCGTGCACTACACAGCCTGAGCTATGATTGGCCACAGGCAGGATGCCTGTGGCCAATCATGGCTCTCCTCGCTGCCGGCGCTGCGATTGGCCAAGCATGCGGGGTCACAGTGCATGCTTGGCCAATCATCGGGCAGCAATGCACTGCGCCAACGCAGTGCATTGTGGTCCGCGCGCGCGTCACTCGAATTTTGACGCGAACGGCCAAAACGTTCGGAATTCGCCGAACGCACGAACAGCCAATGTTCGAGTCGAACGTACGTTCGACTCGAACACGAAGCTCATCCCTAGTGGTCTGTGTGGGCAGTGGACTCCATAGAAAAAAAGGGGTGAAGGACAGTCTGAGATATAGAGAGAAATAATGTGTACATATATATATACACACACATATACACATACAATTCACTTATAAATAAATATATATATATATATATATATATATATATATATATATATATATATACACACACATACACATACATACATATACACACCATTTATCTATATATTATTTATTAACAAAGTTTATCTGCAAGAAACAATATAATAACAGTAATAATATATATAGGAGTCCCACAGGGACTTACCTGGAGACTGCAGAGTGATCTACATGCAGAGGCAGCAACCTTCCTTAAGTTTTGCAGATTGCACAGCAGAATCACAGAGAAATACAGCTCTGTATTTGAAAATAGCGCCATTGTGGCGGCTAATTGACGCTCTGCGCATGCACAGAAGCGTCCCGAGTGTCCCGGCGCCATTTTGGATAAGGGAACACACATTAAAAACATAGGGGGAAAAAAAAACTGGCACTGCACGTGCTCAGAGTGGCCGAACTGTGCCATCTAGGCTGGAATTACAGCATAGAGAAAACACCACTGAAGGAGAAACAAACGGCGGCCATGACAGGGGACTACAAGAGACAGCAATCCCAAAGGTAGAGAAAAAAAGGGAATATAAACCACCACTTACTATAGGAATAAAAGATGGATATTATTTAAATAAGAGGAATTAATAGGCAAAAGAAGAAGGGAAGTCCACTGCAAAGGTAAAAAAGCTTCTTTAAAGCTTTGGTAATGCCAGAAATCCAGTAGCCCCTTGAGACCACCAGAGCGGGGGTTCCCTCCATAGAAGCTCCTTTAGAGACTGTACAGGAGGGACTTCCAAACAGGAGAGGCTTGAACCTGCTGGGGCGAATGCGGTAGAGGCTTATTCATCTGTAACAGGAAAACTCCGTCCGTCCAACCTGTCAGGTGAGGATAAAAAAGAATGCAGCAGGGTGTGTTGCCATGAAGGCGTCAGGAAAGTAATTTAAAAGTACTCACGGCTATAATGAATTGTTGGGTCCCGGCAATACAGATAAAAGTCATTGAAAAAAATGGCATGGGATCCCCCCCAGTCCATTACAAGGCCCTTTGGGTCTGATATGAATATTAAGGGGAAACCCCGAACCAAAATTTTACAAAAAAATTGCGTGGGGGTCCCCCCAAATTCCATACAAGGCCCTTCAGGTCTGGTGTGGATATTAAGGGGAACCCTGCTCCAATTTTTTTTTTTAAATGGCATAGGGGTCCCCCTCAAAATCCATACTAGACCCTTCAGGTTTGGTATGAATTTTAAGGGGAACCCCCGTGCCTAAATGTAAAAAAAAAATGGCATGGGGGTCCCCCCAAAAATTCATACCAGACCCTTATCTGAGCACACAACCTGGCAGGCCACAGGAAAAGAGGGGGCAAGAGAGCGCCCCCTCCTGAACCGGTAGCCCCCCAAAGCACCTTGTCCCCATGTTGATGGGGACAAGGGCCTCATCCCCACAAGCCTTGCCCGGTGGTTGTGGGGGTCTGCGGGCGTGGGACTTATAGGAATCTGGAAGCCCCCTTTAAGCTGATGTTACTGAAGTGTATTAATAACTCTCACACCTACACCACTTAATTATGTAAATTTCCATATCACCCAGTAGGAAGACTATGCACCCCATTTGTTGGCTTGCTATAAATACTGCTTACCCTTAAATTTAGGTTGATAAATGCTGCTGGCTTTTGCTGCAGCACTTTATTGACCTTCATGTTCTATTACCAACATTTACCGCTTGTCATGGTTATGCAGTGATCTTACCTCCCCTCATGTGTTCAGACTAAGAGGCTAGCCACTTCCACCTGGTGGTTTTTATAACCTCTCCTCTAAGCATGGCTCCACCCCAGGCCCTATCAGGGAACCCTATATTAACCTGTGCATTGCAAGCCAGCGGTGCTGATCAACCATTGCTTATTCATTGTGTGTTTGGCTTCCTGTTTCCTGCTTGCCATGTGCTTTATGTTTGTCTCTGTTACCGACCTTGGCGTGTTCTCAACGATTCCTGTCTGCTTGTGACCCTGACCTTTTGGCATGTCCCCGACCATCCTTGTCTGCCTGTGACCCTGAACCTTTGACGTGTACTCTGTTGTTCCTGTCTGCTAGTTGCCCTGACCTCGGCCTTATCCCCTTACTATCCTTGTTGTTCCAGCCTGCTGCTTCCTTCTCCTGTAGTCTACTGTGAGCGTAAGCTGTGAGACCCTAGACCTGGAGCCAGACTGCAGCGAAGTCCATCCTCACCACTAGAGGCTCTGGCGAACACCCGCTGACTCATAGATTCCGCTCCCAGGGGAATCTATGCTCCAGCTCCCATTGGGATCTGTGTTAGTGATCCTGTAGACCTGTGTCCTGAATCTCCCTGGGTACAATCCACAGCAGTCAGTCCTAAGGTCCACTACCTAGCGGTGCACTTCTGTCTCCTACGGAGTGCATCTGTCACCTGGTCTCAGGCGACCTGACAGTTTGATCAGCCATGGACCCAGCTGATGTGTCGCTATCCGCAGATGATCCATTGCAGGGCTTAGTTCGCAGACTTGAGACCCAAAAATCACATCAGACCCAGGTGATGCGATTCCTTCAGGATTTGGCATCCCGTCTTGAACAGTTTCAGGCCTCATTAGGACCCCCGGTTCAACAACCTCAACCGCTATCTGCCACTGCACCTATCACATCAGTCGCAGCCACACTTTATTTCAATCACACATTCATTACAACTACCAGCTCCGGCCCGTTTCTCTGGGGACTCCAAGGCTTGCAGGGGGTTCCTTAGCCAGTGCACAATTCATTTTGAACTTCAGCCCCAAAACTTTCTGTCCGATCAGGCGAAAGTAGCATATATTATATCCCTCCTGTCCGGCGAGGTGCTAGCTTGGGCTGCCTCTCTGTGGGAACTGAAGGATCCAGTGGTTTCTAGCCTGTCTGATTTCTTGAAACTTTTTCGGAATATCTTTGAGGAACTGGGTCGTGTCTCCTCAGCGGCTAACGCTCTTTTATGTCTCCGTCAAGCGTCCGCTTCTGTGGGACAGTATGCTCCTCAGTTCCGTATCCTCACAGCTGAATTGAGCTGGAGTAACGAGGCCCTAGTTGCAACCTTTTTACATGGCCTCTCTGATAGAGTGAAGGATGAATTAGTAGGAAGATCCCTACCTGCTGATCTGGACAGTGTCATCACCTTGTGTAACCGGATCGATATTGGCTTTCAGGAGAGGGCCCTGGAAAAAAGACACCAGCACTCCCCGTTCTTTAGGCAGCCTGAGCTCCCAGTCCCTTCTCTTCGATCCAAGGATCACCCCCTGCCTGCTGAGGAACCTATGCAGTTGGGACGGACAAAGTTATCTCCCGAAGAACACACTAGGCGCAGAACACTGGGCCTATGCCTCTATTGTGGGGCCAAAGGTCATTTCCGTGACACTTGTTCTCTTCGTCCGGAAAAACGCTCAGGGCTAATACATCTGGAAGGTGGAGTATTAGACCCTGAAATATCACCTTCACCTTCTCGTCTTCTCCTTTCTGTGTTGCTTCATGTCGGTGCTTCCTCGTTCGGTCTCAGCACATCTGGATTCCGGAGCTGCTGCCAATTTCATGGATTTGGAAACTGCATCATCCATGAGACTTGCCCTTTTGCCCCTTACAATGCCATTGGTGGTCTTGGCGATTGATGGCACTGTTCTCCCAGGGGGCCCTATCCGCTTCCAGACCTTTCCTGTTAAGATGTCAGTAGGGACACTCCACCAGGAGTGGATATCCTTCCTTGTCTTACCTAAGGCTTTATCTCCTATCATATTAGGTCTTCCTTGGTTACGGCTCCATTCTCCACACGTTGACTGGTCTGATGGACAGATCCTGGCTTGGAGTTCTTCCTGTTCCTCTTCCTGCCTACTCAAGGGTACCCCAAAAGAGAATCTTCCTGTTGCCACCATCCCAGTATCTTCTGCTCTTCCTGCTGTATATAGCGATCTCAGGGATGTGTCCTGCAATAGTCGGACTGGTGCACTCTCTAGATCATGTGGTACTCTGGATGAGGGGCCCACCTATGAACCTGAGTCGATCATTCACTCTAGTTTGCATAACCATTTACCTTTGCCTGTCCCTAATCTCCCTTGGACGCACAGCCAGGCTAACTTGTCTGCAAGTTCCACAGTCGCTATGCCCTGTGATGCGATTGAGACGGCCGCTACACCTGACAATACTATTCAGTCGGCCTCTGCACCAGTTATGCCAGTCCATCCCATGCCCAATGAGCTTCCTGCTTCTTGTTCAGGACCTTCTGTAACCTGGCCTCACCCTACTGCTACTATGTCCGTTCAAACCCGTTTAAGAGGCTCAATCCATCCTTTGGATAGACTGCCTCATTCGGCCAGGTGGGGTTTTCAATCTTTTTCTCAGGGCTCTCGGCATTCTGTTTGTGTTTCAGCTATCCAGCTTGACTCTTGTGACATGTCACCTTCTAACCAACCTGACCTCAGGGATCCACTGACCTCTGCCCAGTCTGATGGTCCTGTGCTGGATGTCCAGCGCCTCTTTAAGGGTCTGGGGGACCCTGCTCAGACTCCTGATCTTCTCATGCCCTTACCCATTCCTAAAAAGCCTTTAGCCCTCAAGTCCTCTCGTCCTCTTCCTACCTCGGTTGCGGTCTCTGAGGATAATCTAAAATACGAGGTTAGTCAAGTTTTGGATTCCCGACTCCATAAAGGCATTCTTCAGTACCTCGTACATTGGAAAGGGTTTGCCCCTGAGGAGAGGTCTTGGATCACTGCATCTGAGGTCTTTGCTCCTTGTCTGTTGAGGAGGTTCCATCTGGAGTTTCCCTTTAAGCCTGGACCCAGGCGGGGGAGCGGGAGTCCTCCTAAGAGGACGGGTACTGTCATGGTTATGCAGTGATCTTCCTCTGTTTACTTACCTCCCCTCATGTGTTCAGACTAAGAGGCCAGCCACTTCCACCTGGTGATTTTTATAACCTCTCCTCTAAGCGTGGCTCCACCCCAGGCCCTATCAGGGAACCATATGTTAACCTGTGCATTGCAAGCCAGCGGTTCTGATCAACCATTGTGTATTCATTGTGTGTTTGGCTTCCTGTTTCCTGCTTGCCATGTGCTCTATGTTTGTCTCTGTTACCGACCTTGGCATGTTCTCAACAATTCCTGTCTGCTTGTGACCCTGACCTTTTGACATGTCCCCGACCATCCTTGTCTGCCTGTGACCCTGAACCTTTGACGTGTACTCTGTTCTTCCTGTCTGCTAGTTGCCCTGACCTCGGCCTTATCCCCTTACTATCCTTAATAGAAACTAATTGGTCCTAACTTCCCAGTGACACCCTAATACACTAGGCACCTTATCCCCTTATATGTCTGAAATTTTGTAACTAGAGGGAAAGAGAGGGGGGAGAGGGGATATAGCAGGGGATTTTTCCACGGTGCAATAGAATACTAACAAAATATAATTAAAAATTCATATAATTTTATTCAAATGTGTTAAAATAAATAAATACAATATATAATTCAATAATGTACAGAAGGCAGTGAGTACATAGCTATTATACTTTGGGGGTCCCAATAGTAAATGTTGATAAAATAATCGCACTTCTTCCCAACATGTTTCGCAATGAGCTTCTTCAGGGGAATGTGCAACTGACAATAAAGAGAATATTTTATAATATTTGAAAAACAACATACTGTGCAGTAATAAGTCATAATACAAAAGCAAAAGAAAAAAAGGAGAAAAAAACTATATTTTATACAAAAACACAAATTGTCCCAGTGTGCGTGGTCCAACACAAATTGTCCCAGTGTGCGTGGTCCAACTTCATCTTTTGCTTTTGTATTATGACTTATTACTGCACAGTATGTTGTTTTTCAAATATTATAAAATATTCTCTTTATTGTCAGTTGCACATTCCCCTGAAGAAGCTCATTGCGAAACATGTTGGGAAGAAGTGCGATTATTTCATCAACATTTACTTTTGGGACCCCCAAAGTATAATAGCTATGTACTCACTGCCTTCTGTACATTATTGAATTATATATTGTATTTATTTATTTTAACATATTTGAATAAAATTATATGAATTTTTAATTATATTTTGTTAGTATTCTATTGCACCGTGGAAAAATCCCCTGCTATATCCCCTCTCCCCCCTCTCTTTCCCTCTAGTTACAAAATTCCTTACTATCCTTGTTGTTCCAGCCTGCTGCTTCCTTCTCCTGTAGTCTACTGTGAGCGTGAGTTGTGAGACCCTAGTGGCCGCGACCTGGAGCCAGACTGCAGCGAAGTCCATCCTCACCACTGGAGGCTCTGGCGAACACCCGCTGGCTGTTAGACTCTGTGCCCTGGGGAATCTATGCTCCAGCTCCCATTGGGATCTGTGTTAGTGATCCTGTAGACCTGTGTCCTGAATCTCCCTGGGTACAATCCACAGCAGTCAGTCCTAAGGTCCACTACCTGGCGGTGCACTTCCGACTTCTACGGAGTGCATCTGTCAACTAGTCTTTGGCGACCTGACACCGATGTTGTTATATTGTGTTTTTTTACTTCATAGCACTGTGCTATGCAATTTGTTTATTTATTCTTTATTTCCACATGCTTTACCTTGTACCTCAACCACATACTAGCTGGAATCAGGTCACTACAATCTGCAGGCCACTGACTGATGGTATCTGCATCACTCACAGGTCTCTACCCCCCCCCCCCCCCCAGGTCAGGCTTCAAACTTTAAGGGGTCTACTTATACTGCCTGACTGCAGTACTTCAGTAAAATACCTCAATTGGCAACTAGATGGTGCTGACAATCAAATCATTTGTGATGGCTGGGTAAATTCTGAGAAATACATGCAGATTTTTTTTTTTAAATAAATAGACCCCTATTGTGTACCTGTGCAACCTGTGCACAACACCCACCTTCAGTTCCCTACTGCCCGGAGTCTAGTTTTACCAGCCTACCAGACTTTCACCTGTACAATGTTCAATATATCACTTTCCTGTATTTTCTATGCTCTCTCCCCTTCCCCCTATTTTTTTCTTAGCACTAACTGCTAAAATCCCCTGGCCAGAATTATTGTCCTGTGACGGCATCCTAAAATCCTCACATGAATACAGCATATGAATACACCTACTACATCTACGCCAGCAACATAACATCTTACCAATAAAATCAACCTCTAAAGACTTGGTTAAAAAAAAAAATTTTACTCTAACCTCTATAATCTAAAATATAAATTCAATTCATACCAAAATCTGAGAAGGTAGAAAGAAATCTCAGATGACCTCTATGATGTTAAACTTCTACCCCTTCCACAGATGTCATTAAAACACTCAATTCTCAGTTTTCCAAAGAAGAATTTGTGCAGGCCATCAAAATTTCACCTAATGGGAAAGAATGAATGGTCTAATTAAATGGCTTTATGAAGTTTTCAGACAGGAACCGTCATCTCTTCTATTAAACTCTTTCGAAGGAATTTCCCCCTACAGTTTTTGGAAGACCATATTTTAAAACTGTGTAAGAATGAAACGGACTCTGGAAGTTAGAGAACTACATCCTTACTGAGTGGGGACATTAAACTGTATTCAAAATGATCAAGGACTGCTTACAACCCCTACTCCCAATTATAATACATACAGATCAATCAGAATTTGTATTACGCAGAGAATCATGTGCTAATACAAATAAAACAATTAACATACTTATATATTCTCAAAAAAAAGACTCTGCCCATTGTTCATCGATGCCGAAAAGGAATTTAACACGATAGATTGAAACTTCCTACACTACTACACCACAAAAGGTCTCATGCTGGCTTGGAAGATCTCTTGATTTCTAAAATCCTAGTAATCTAAATTTTGACTTTAGCCAGAGTTAAAACCAATGGCTCCTTCTATGCAAGTTTCTCCATTGCCACTGGAACTGCCATTTACTCTCTGTCTCTCATATACCAGTGTCCAAAGACAGCTCTCTGTAACAGCTCATCCATACAAGGAAATGCATTTGGTCCCATTGAATGAATGAACTTGCACTTTATGCAAATGACCTGTATATATGTTATAACCTCAACAACTAACCTAGTGGTAATTCTAAATTAATTTAAAACATAAGGGGTAATTTTCAAGTAAACCTTACCAAATCTTAGCTCCTAAATGTATCTTTTACAGAGCCAGTGACAAACTCCAAATGCTCCATGCTTATAATTAAACACACCGGATTTGTGTGTTTATATAACCATCAATTGCAGCTCTACTAGAGCATTCATTAACAACACTGTGTGATTATTTACAGACATAATATCTGCCTATGAATATACTCTTCTAGTGAACGGAGAGCTATTGCCATTCATTTATAAATGGCACATTATCTCAGTAAGAACTCTGGCTCATAGATAGAATTATTATTCACCATCGTTATACGTGAAGTCACTCTTGGAGTATGTCAATAATTCACTCTCCATAAAAAAATATACCACGCTATCTCTTTTAAATTTGTTCAGTAGCAGCCAGCACAGCATGAGATAAATTGCAAAGGTGAAATATGTGTAAAATAAGTGCAGCGCTAATGAATGGTCTCAGCATAAGCTGCAGCTGAAAAATGTACTAAGTTTACACTGTGATATGCAGCGTAAACAGTGGGGAAACACAATCAACATATGTAGTTACAAACACATTAATTGTAGTGAACTAGTGTGAAAAAAAATAAAATTGCACTTTGCACTCTAATGCAGTGGGTACATAACATAACACCAATGAGTGGAGCAGTCTATTGCAATCGACAAAACAAATAAGAAATAATACAGTGAAATAAAATGTTCAAAAGTGAATCAAAATCCATCAGAGAATAAACTAAATATTATATGACTTGAAGTGAAGAAAATTTGCTGATAGCTGATCCACCAGCAATAAGTAGAAGGCTTACCAAAACGATTGAACTCAAACAGGCATATGCCTAATGAGTCAAACTTGTGGTGTAACACACCGGAAAAAACTAGCCACAGCAAACACAACCTCCAGTTTGGGGATGTGCTCCAATGGTCATCATCATCTGGGGTGACTTATTAGACGAAACACGTCGGAACGGGCTCTATTGATGCCACTGCATCATATTTTTTATCTTTAAAAATATGAGTGTTCTTTTTATTCATTAAATTGCCTTTTTTAAACTAAATTACACGATGTGCACCTTTCTTCTTCTTTCCTTATAACCACACTATTGGGAGCAACCACTCTTCTGTCTCCCCCCTCTAAAAACCCCTATTGTGGGCTACCCATCTAGAGGGTCACTGAGAGGGACCATTGGAGCACTTCCCCAAGCCAGAGGGTGTGTTTGCTGTGGCAGGTTTGTTACACCACAAGTTTGATTGGCTCATTAGGCGCATGCCTGTTTGAGTTCAATCATTTTGGTAAGCCTTCTACTTATTGGTGGTGGATCATCTATCATCTTTTTCTTCACTTCAAATAATTAACTCCCTATAGTTCCAGGGAATTTATCAGAGTCTGATTAAATCACCATCATTAGCCTGGGACATTCTTTTATATACGGTATATCTTTATATTCAAGAAAAAATATATTTTTTAGATTATATTAGTAACTTTCCACCACATGGGGTAACAATTTGGTTTGTCTTTTTATTAAATGTTTTTGTATGTATTGTGTTTTCAAAGTTTGAAGGAGATAATATATGGAATCTACCAGGGCTTTTGTTCAGCCTGAATGCAGTTCCAGCACCTCCAGCACTGAATGTATGTAATAGCGTGGGGTGTGCTGGAGGGTCTATTGATGATTGATGTTGGCTGCTGGGGGATCTATTGTCACTGGCGGGGATCTGATTTGTGTGAGGGTCTATTGTTGCTGATGTGTATTCTATTGTTGCTGGGGGGTGTTATCTTACTGGAAGGGATCTACTGTTGAGGGAGAGGTGTATTTTTACTGGCTGCTGGAGGATCTATTGATGCTGGCTGCTGGGAGATCTGTTTTTGCTGCTGGGAGGGTCTAATGTTGCTTGGGTGGATATTTTGTTACTGGGTGTGATATTTTGTTGTAGGTAGTTCGCTGCAGGGAATCTATTGTTGCTGGGGTGGAGTCCTTTGTTGCTGGGGGGAGTCTATTGTTGTGTGGGGATCTATTGCTGGGATTCTATTGTTGCTGGCTGCACAGGATCTATTTTACTGCTTTTCTTTTTATCATCAACATGTTCCATACAAATGATTTAGCATCACAAAATGATACGTGGTTCTGTATTCTCTAAAAGGGGCAGTACTGGTAGGCGGGTAGGGGGTGGAATCAAGGGACAGTGGTCAGAGGTGGGTAGGGGGCAGAGACAAGGAGTGACTCAGATGGGGGGAGTTCCTGCACCTATTCTTTGAGGGGAAAAAAATGGAATCTACTATTTATATGTTTTCTATTAAAATAACTGAATTAAACTGCTTGGTTACCAGTGCCTACCTTTTTGATTTTGTGTGTTTTTATCACTGTCTTCGTTTCTTTTTGCCTAAAGTATCTGAGGCACAACCACACCCTTCAGATGAGTCAGTGAAGTATTTACCCCTCAAAGTTACGGTTTATATTGTCTTTTTTTTGCTATCCAAATGAGCCCCATTTGCTTTCAAATGGCAACCTACCTAATTCAAATATTTTAGTGTGCAAATTCCTTCTAATCTCAATCTCTTTGAACTACATGAAAGTGTTCATCTCCCACAAGACTGATCTACAGAATTTGACAACAACAGCATAATGCCAAAGCTGTGCACCAGAAATTGGAATGAATTGCTTCTATGGAAAAGGAGATTATTTACGTGGTCGTTATATTGATATGTGAATCATCTCTGGTTCCTGTAGTTTATCTGGTTTTTAAAGTCTCAGGGATTAAAAACTGCCTGTGTTGCTCAGCTTAGAGAGGTAACTGTTTAAGTTCAAGAAGAAAAGAGGTAACATAATTGGCTGGTGCATTAGAGCAGTTGTATTCTCTAATCCCCCAGCCAATTACATTATCTCTTGTGGCATGTGGCATAGCTGTTATCAGGAATGAACATTTCTACTCAATAATCTTCAAAATCTTCTCTGTCCACATAAATTTAAATGGCGATTGTGTTTTGACATCAGATTTCTCATCGCTTATATTTAATAAATTAACCAAATATTTGAAATATAACAAATCAGACCTTTGAAAACAGAAAACAAAATGTTTTTAATAGTAACAGGGGTGTAAAATATTAAGCCTCTAGTACCTCAAATGGGTTATCAACATTTGGAGAAAGTGCAGAAGGTCTCCAAAGGAGTTTATAACATTTGAAGAGAACAGACTGCTGTAATACAGAGAGATCCCCATGGAAACACACAAGGAAAATATTGTACATTTTCTTGTTTACTTTGCAGTAAGGTTGATGGATTGATTTTTGCAGTTGCCAATAAATCAGAGTTGAGGACAAGTCTAGTTAACATTAAACACATCAAACAAATTGCTGTTCAGTGGTACAGTGTGTCTAATCCTGCAAATCGCTTGGAAACCAAATAGCTGTTGTACTCTAAAATTCTCAAAAAATAGTAATTTAATAATAGCAAGACTGTATCATTTAGCACATATGTTCATGTGCAATTATAGACTCTTAGCTACAGAAATGTACAAAGCAGTGGAAGGGCAGACATAGCATTAGTAGCAGGTGCCATTGGGCCTTTGACATATTGGAGCTTCTGTTTTAACTTGCTATTTACTTTCCCTTTTTCACCAAAGAAAGGATCATAGTGTGCTAATTAACTAGAAAAAGTTCCCATGTTAGTTATATTGTCTGGGGCATATGTTTGTATAGTAAATAAAGAAGCAATGTCATGGATCCTGAGCCATAAAGCACAATAGTTAAAAGCTTGAAATTCTATCTCATCTGTATAAATCTTTACATACAGTATAAAAGGTTGCTACTGTTTTCCTGGCTGTCACAAACCTTGTGATACAAAAGCCTTCAGTAACAATTTTTTTTTTATTATTCTAAGCAAGAAAGGTTTATTTTTTACTTTAAATAAAATGTGATTTGTTAATAATGAAATATGGAAAGCTATGCCTTTATCAAGAATAATTCTATGTCTCATATTTATAAAACAAATATCTCTAATAAATACATGTTGCTGCATAATTTTTTACTAAAACCATGCTCTTATTTCTAATCCTTTGCTTGTCACTAGAGATTTGTGTCGAATTTGTAAAAATTCTCCATTTCCCAGTAGACAACAGTTGTGTGGAAACGCGTCGGATCAGAGAGTACTTATCTGATCTAGGTGGCAGACGGACACCGCCACTAGAAACATCATTCATGCTGGAATTTTTTAACCTCTATGTAAGTTCATCTATATATTTTTAAAAATAAAATTGGTTGATTTACACTATGAGGCTTCTCCCCTTTTTATATATGATCTTTGAACCCATTGAGCTTATCCCTGCAAGTGTATCAAGACATTCTGTTTGAAATCTCCACACCTGTGATCATTCTGGCACAAGCTTCCTTGATCTCTGCAATAAGGATCCATCAGATGTGGTAAGAGGCCACTCTGTTTTCTTGTGGATGGAACATTTTGCCATTTTTCTTGAACACTGTAGCCATGGAGTTAAATACTATTTCCACTTGTCACATCTTTCATTAAGTGTCTGGATGGACTTGCACTTTTTTAATCTATCTAATTTTTTTCACACATTGGAGTTTTGACATTTTGAATAATGCACTTGTTATGAATATGTGTTATTTGTATCACTAAGTTGTCATCATAATTGTTCACACACACGCACTCTATGTTTGAACACTTAGGTAGGAAATTATTTTATTCACTTTATTTTGTTCATCATCACATCAGTTCACTATTTAAAGGAACAGTGCACCATTAACCATTTCTATTACTTTATCCCTTTCAAGATTTGAGTTGCAGCAGTTCCATACCAGACTAGCGCAAGAGATTTTATATATTCCAAAGAGACCAGGCAGACTTTACCTAGCAATAGAAATTACTGTATTATTTGAAAGATGATTGCCGCCAATATTATTTAGTGGCTGCACAGCATTTAAGCAGCTTGGTTAGGCTGCAATTTAAGAGGCAGAAACGAGACAGGTTTTATCTTTAAACAGAAATTTTAATGTGTAATTTCAGAGACAACCGTCAAAAATATTGTTAAAGTGGCTGGACACTGCAGCTCCAAATGGCAGATGGCATCAGTTGCCATCTGTAGCTGCAAAAAAAAAGATACACTCTAACCATGCCCAAGTCAAGCAGGCATAGCCCCACATTGTCCAAGTTCTTTACAATGCAACCCTTATTCTGTCTGGGTTGGCACAGCATGGCTGATTCCTTTCTGCAATTTTGTGATCATTTTGGTATTGCTGCAGTGGCTGGGCTGCATACAGCAGAGACCAGGCAACTCTGAAACTGCCCTGCTTTGCCAGCATAATCTTTCTCCTCCCAGGCACTCTCCAGACAGTATTTTTGCATGTTTTTCAATACAGTAAGAGCACTGGAGGCATAGCTGCAGGGAGAAAATCTATGCCCATTCCACAATGCAGGGGAAAGGATGTGAAGCAACAAATGAAAGCAAGAAAATCTACAGCCAGGTGTAAGGGTATATCTTATATTTTTTTTTTTTATCATTTTTGTCTGACTGGGGTTAAACACCAAATCAAATGCACATCATCCTGAAATTATACAATTCGAAAAGGAAGGTGAGAAATTGGACTATAACGGTGCTAAATCATATCATACCATAACAATGGAAGACTCAAATTCAGTAAGTAAAAAGTTACAAAATATTTATTTATAGTTATACGAAATTGGTTAAAAAGGTGAAGAGAGTGCTTGAACACTAGAGATCATTCAACAAATTCCAGGTAGTGGTTGCATTGAAGGTTTACTGTGGATTGAGTAATCATACGTTATCCCGACATGTTTCGCCTACTAGGCTTCATCAGGGGATGTAACCATCAGGAAAGACACAGGTGGTGCTATTCATAAGGAAAGGATAAACATCACAGTGGCCACAAGAAAATGTGCCCAGGTTCAAACATTTAACCAAATCAGAAATTTCAAAATGGCTATGGACAAGATGGTCCTTGAGAGACGGAACCCATCTATATATGATTTTGGGGTGCTCCCCGACATATTTGTTGATAATAGGAACCACTGACAGCAAAGGCCAGAATTTATTAACGATTTTTTCTGATTTTGACACGTTCAGCTGAATATTGTGTAATTATTCTATTATCTGATTGCTTCATTTGTTTGTGAGAAAAAATAAGAGAGTTTCTATCCTTCTCAAATACTCTATTATAGGCCCTTTTTAGACACGAGTGACTATATCCTCTACTTTTGAGTCTACAATATAAATCATCAGCATTGTGACTACAGTTTCGTTAATGTGCAAGTACTGGCTATAAGGTAAGGTACTTTTCAGAAGCAGAAACTGTAGTGGCAATGCTGACTTTCAGAAGGCTGCTGATGATTTATACTGTAGACTCAAAAGTAGAGGATATAGTCACTCGTGTCTAAAAAGGGCCTATAATAGAGTATTTGAGAAGGATAGAAACCCCTCCCCTTTTTATTGATAAAAAATATTTTTAATTTATCTACTTTTTGAATATTGATTTGTTCTATGATTGTTTAGACTTAATAATTAATATGCTATTGCTTAATTTTCATTATAAGTGTGTATGGCATTTACATATATTTGTTATTTGGTATCAATTAATAAATTAAATAATTTTTTAATTTATATATATATATATATTTTTCAATATTTTTGTCAGAATTCCAATGTTGCTTCTCTTCTATATTTGTGGACTCAGCCTGACTGGTTAGCTGTCTCCGCATTTATTGTGTTTGGGGTCTTTCTACCTTGAGCCCTAGGGGCGGGGGGATGCTGTTGCTGTGGGATTTGCTCTGGTCAATGAATGCGCAATTGTGGCCATACAGACGCCCGGGGCACCTTTGGGAAACTCTATTCCAATTGATGCCCGCTCTGTGCCTTTGCTGCTCCCTGATCTTCCTTTGTTCCCCGTGCATTATTCATGCTTTCGAGGTGTTTCATCTTCGGAGCCTACTTCGGGTTAAGCACTAGTTTAGGAGCTGTTTCCAGCTGCCCCTCTTCCATCCACTATGTTGCTAGCCACCCCCTCCGAGTTTCCATACCCCTTGGCCTTCTGGTCTTTGGAGTGTTCTGTCGATCGTGGTGCCTGCGCAATGCACTTTCATGTCCACATTCAGCCAGTGACGTCAAGCTTTTTTCGTCCTCGCTCTGGATGTCTTTTAAAAAAAAATATATAATACAATAAAATGTGAGTGAAGAATATGGGTCGAATTTACGTGGTACCTTTTTGGGTTCAGCCTCTCCTGGCACAGAAGACCCCCCCAGATGGGCTGTAAATCTCCCAAGGAGGTGGGTTCCCATGGTGCAGGGACATATGCTAAACAGTTTAAAGAACTGTGTTGTTTTTGGCAGCTAAGAAGCAGGCAGATTGTGGGGCTGTTTTGTCATAATAGAGGCCCTGTTTGCACACTAGCAACCGCCGGGACACTCTGCACTGTCTCACGCTGCTGCCTAGTCTTAAGGGGCAGTTCTCCCCACTCTGGGCTTCCCTGCATTCCTCTCAACGCTCCAGCTTGGCAGCTGTTGCTCTGCCTAAAAGGTAGGCTGTCTCCCTACTGATATTGCACGCTTGACTCTGTTACCTGTTACCACTGTGCACTGTGCATTGATACTCACCATTGCCTTTCAGGTCCATCTGCTTGCCTGTGTTCTCTGCCTGAATGCATGCACTCTCTCAGAGTATTATGAGCCACGATCCCGGTAGTCCCATGGGCCAGGTGGAGAAGAAGAACTTTTCAGTGCAATCTCCTTCTCCAATGGGATTGTCACTCCCCTATGCAGAGGATACACATTCTGATGTCGATTAGTCAATCCCTGTTTTGGTGGACAGTCTCATGCAACCTTGCCCGGGGCATATTCTTTCTGCCTCCAGAGCTGGTGGTACTGGCTACCGATGCCAGTCTCCTGGGTGGGGGAGCCCACTGCCTGGGCCAGCAGGCCCAGGGTCGGTGGCCCCCCATATCTCGCAAACATCAAACTTCCTAGAATTGGAGGCGCGCTCTTCTAGCCTTTCCGACCACTCTTGAAAGATCAAGCTGTCAAAATATTGTCCGACAACAAGACCACTGTCGCGTACGTGTCCCATCAGAGGGGCACCAGGAGCCATGTGCTACTTCAAGTCACATGCCAGTTATTCCAGTGGGCAGAGAAAAATATTGTTTCCTTGACAGCAGCCTATCTCCTAGGGCCCGAGAATAACTTAGCAGACCATTTGAGTCTGAGCTTTGTGGATCCCAGCGAATGGGCCTTTAATCCAAAATTCCTGCAAAGTATCTTCAGAGTCTGGGGGTTGCCTATAATAGACCTCATGGCATTGGGGAGGAACGCCCAGCTTCCTTGCTTCTTCTCCCGAACATACCATCCACAAGCTTATGGGAGCAGGTCACAGCCATAACAATTCTATCGTTTTGGCCCAGAAGGCCATGGTTTTCGCTGGTGTGGAGAATGAAGATGCGTCAACCAATCCTGCTACCACCTTGTCGGGATCTCCTGCTCCAGAACGGAATATGTCATTCAAACCCCAGGAAGCTGAGGCTAATGGCGTGGAAATTGAGAGGAGGGAGTGTTGAGCACCTTGTTACAGTCTCGTAAAAAAATCTACAACCTCCACCTATCACCGGGTATGGAAGGCTTTCCGACGCATCACTGCAGACAGGGGCTGGGAGCCCGAATCTCCTTCAGTCTCAAACATCTTGGAATTTATCCAGCAGGGACTGGATGATAGCATGGCTTATAATTCCCTGAAGGTCCGGATTTCTGCCCTTTCGGAAATGATGAATTCCAGGTGGGCATTACATCCTGTCGTGGTCTGTTTCCTAAAGGCAGCCATTAAAATCAGACCTCCCCTGAAGTCTTACTTTCCCAAATGGGACCTGACCCTGGTCTTAAAAGCCTTGTTCGCTCCTCCTTTTGACCCAACATCATCCTGTTCTTTATTTTATTTAACATTGAGGACAGTGTTCTTGACGGCCATAGCCTCCGCCAGGAGAGGTTCCGAATGATGCGCCTTTTCATCCAAGAGCCTTTTTGTGTGATTTTTCCCCACAAGATTTTTCTCAGACTGGTTCCTAGCTTTCTACCAGAGGTCTCTACTGTTTCTCACATGAATTGGGAGACGGTCCTGCAAGCCTTCACCTTGGACGAATTGCAGGATGATTGGAAGAGGCTAGACTTGGTTTCCTTTATTTCAGCTTACTTGAAGCGGACTGAGAAGTTTCGCAAGCAAGATCAACCTTTCATCTTTCCTGTGGGACCTAAAAAGGGCATGGTGGCTCCGCCTACGATTGTCTCATTCTGGATTGTGAAGACCATCCAGATCGCCTATGAGTCCCTGGGCCTTCCCTCTCCTGCAGAGATCAGAGTGCATTCAACCAGGGGTTTGGCAGCATCATGGGCAGCTTATGCAAAGGTATCACCCGAGGTAGTGTGCAGAGCAGAAAGTTGGAGCGCACCCAACACTTTTATCTAGCATTATAGGCTAAATGTAGACCTCTCTCCTGCAGAAATGTTTGGTTCTTCTCTTCTGTTATTTCTGCGACTGTTGGCCATTAAATTTGTTTAGCAGCAGTGTTCTCTCTGAGTTATTTTGTTCTTTCACTCCCTTATCGAAGGTTGCTTGGTACATCCCATAGTAGGCTGACATGGGGAGGTCCAGGAATAAGGAAAATTGTTGCCCATACTTACCGTAATTTGCCTTTCCTGGATCCTCCCCATGTCAGTCGGGGATTCCTACCCTATCTCCCGTCGCGAGGAAGGGTATTTGAACATTGAGCTGGTCCAACAGCCGCCCTTTATGGGCTAGAAAAAAGGTAGTCCTGGAGGGGTCAGAGGGGGCGGAGATGACCCATAATAGGCTGACATGGGGAGGATCCAGGAAAGGAAAATCACGGTAAGTATGGGCAACAATTTTCTACTTTCTATTATATATATATACACACATATACACATACGTTTTAGTGCAACCTTCTTTGTTTGGTTGCTATTTTCTGCATAGGTTACAGAACCTCTTTTTTTAGTGGTACACTTACGATTCCTTTTTCTCTCTTTTTTTTTTATTTTTCTTATGTTTCCTTAACAGCCAGGTCATTCGTGTGCTCACTATGGTCGCATAAGTGCCTGTGATTTGTGGCATTTCCGCTGTGACTGCTCTCTACCCCATTCCCGAGCACCTTTATTGTTTCCATTTATCTAGGGTAAATAGGATCTCTGGTGGTAAGTTCCTCTTGCTCTTTGATGGATCTGTCAACATTGGAATTCATGTTAAAAAAAATTCTGTATTTAATTGACGTCTATTCATTCATTTTTTATTTATGTTTGTATAGTTGCTTCTTCTGTCTATGGTTGACGCATACATCCCCTGATGAAGCCTAGTAGGCGAAACATGTTGGGATAATGTTTTATTACTCAATCCACAGCAAAACTTCAATGCAACCACTACCTGAAATTTCTCTATCTTGCATGATCTCTAGTGTTGAATCACTCTCTTCTCCTTTTTTATCAATTTTGTATAACTATAAATAAATATTTTGTAACTTTTTACTTACCAAGTTTGAGTCTTCCATTGTTATGGTATGATATGATTTAGCACCGTTATAGTCCCATTTCTCTCCTTTTTGAAGGTGTAAGGTAGGTATCAACAAAAATTAAACATAGAATCCTACGGCCATAGGCTGCCAACCCTTCCCCAAATAAGAGTCATCCAAAAAAATAAAAAGACAGGCAAGCCAAAAAGGAGAGGTGAAGGTGATGCCACGTGAAGGTAGTAGGTGGAGAGTCTTGCTAATGGGACCTCTTCCTCCGTCTCCCTCTCCTCCTGCCCTTCCCCTTTCACCTCTCTGTCCCTCTCCTCCTCCTTCACCTCCTCCTCCCCTTCCTCCTTCCCCTCTTCCTCCTCCACTGTGATAACAGCTGGAATAGAAGTTCTGAGGAGCTGTTGTTTTTGACTCATTGTGCAGGAGGTAGTGAAGTGGCTGAGAAGTATTTTCTTTTCTTACTCTTCACAGGCTCCTCCAATGTGCTTATGGTATGAAGAGAGGCTCCAAGGAACTGTGATTATATGTGGGGAATATTATTGCCCTACTGAATCATGCATGGTGTAGAACTGCTGAAAGCAGCCTTCTTTCTCCAGTTCATGGCCTGGACAGTCTCACATTATTATATCTACACACATTTTTTCACTTTTCTTTAAAATAAATAGAATTTTTTATATTTGTATTATTTTATTTTCCCCCATAAAGTGGTCCCTACCCTGGTCAAGAAAACATGAACAGGGATAGCACGGCAAATTTGCTAAAAATAACGGAAGCTGGTAAGGGGGAGCCAATTAT
Organism: Lithobates pipiens; assembly: GCF_037356315.1. Taxonomy (NCBI): domain Eukaryota; kingdom Metazoa; phylum Chordata; class Amphibia; order Anura; family Ranidae; genus Lithobates; species Lithobates pipiens. The sequence goes on from NW_027507758.1 coordinate 167,373,990, forward strand.
AATTTGTGGGGCTGCAAAATTTGGTGAGGGTTTGGTCTTCATTATCCTTTTCCTGTAAGTCTTTTTCTGGGGAAAAGTGGGAAAGGTTAGGCAGTAAAAATTAAGCATACAATATTATAGTCATAGGTTGCACATCCTATCCAAGAGCAAGCCTTGAAACTCAAAACAGCACTCACCAACACCCACCACATTGTCTCCTGTAACAATCTTTCCATCTCAGGTTTGTGCTGGAGAGGAAGAAAAAATTTCCTAAATCCCTCACACATCCAATGTCTGTATGCATACTTGACACTTCAACTGCTTCCATACCAGCTGGCAAAATAAGCCCTCTCTCTAGTTCATGGTATGGGTTTGTCCGCATTTCCTTACCTGCTATCAATTTTTTTTTATTTACAGATTAACTTTTATTAAATTTGTTTTACATTTTTTGCGCCCTATTTTTATATTTTCATCATAAGGCCACCCAATTCCACATCTAACCAACATAGGTAGGGATGGCAAGGAAGTAACTGTAAGTGAACAAATTCATGAACTACTGGTTGTCAAGGATGTACCACTGGCTGGAGGTGACCCAATTTATAGTCCAGGTACTAGCCACCCCTGCTGCATGTGTCAAATCAGAGAGGGCCTGTTAGAGAAGGCATGTTCGTAGTACAGACTGAGTTTCACTGTGCATGCGCAGACCCGCAACTGGCTGAGCAGATGTGCATAGTCGTGGACTTGGGAGTACGCAAGTGCATGCACACTCATGCATCAATGCATGCACCTGTCACTAATGCAAAAAGTCAAGTGGGCTATTTTAACCCATTGCTGTTTGGTCTGCAGCTTCTGTGTGTGTTCGAGATTCCTGTGTTGACCTTTGATCCTGATCCGACTTACTTCTGAACTGCATTTGTCTGCTGCCTGCCCCAACCTCGGCTTGCCTTTGGATTCTGCTTTGCCTCCTATCTCTGCTTGATCGATCTCTCATTGCCTGACGGTTACCAACCTGGCTTCCCTTCCCCCCGCATTTTGCTCATCCAGTCTGGTACAGCTTTCAGTCCAGCAAGCTCTCATCTTGTTCCTGCTTCCAGCTGCCTACTACAGTCTGCCACCAGCCAATTCCTGTGCCAGCTCATCTACTACCAGCCTGCTTTGCTGCCACATCCACCTGCTGACTGCTGCCACGCAGACTATTGACTGATTACAGGCACTCATACATCGCCATACTCCTGTGGCTGCTGTCTCACTATCTGTGGCCCCCAAGCTGGAGCTGTACGAGAGGCCTTCCTCTACATGTCCGGCTTGCTGACCAAGTATGTGACAGGGCCTTCAGTGCAGCAAGGGGATTTGTGACTGAACTGCTTCTTGGCCTTTAGGCTAAGAACAAGTGTAGTACCTGTTCTTATGAGTCTTTAGGAGAGAGAACAGAGTGCCCCAAGACCAGAATGAAACACTACCTGATGTAATTAGGTGGGAACGCTGGGAGGGCCCTTTTCTTCCCAGGTTGCATCTGGAGTTCCACAGACTTGTCCCTGGTAGATGGCAGGGCTCTCCCTTAGTTTTAATGCCTTCCTGATTTGAATGGGGCTGCATTTGTTTGGTCTAGGATGGGAAGTGCAAGGTGCTCCCAATGATGTTCTCCCTGGGTTTTTTTTTTCCCCAGGGGTGCTGGAAAAACACTTTTAGGTTGCACTACACCATTGGTATTTTACTAGCACAAGGACATGTCACCTATGTTTTCCTTGCACTACACCTTCAGATGTGGCCTTTTGGTTAGTCAGGGCAATTTTTATACTGGCTAAAAGGTGTGTGTATTGCACTGCACTTTTTATATTTGTTTTGTCACTATTTATTTGTGGGCACCAGCACTGCACGTATGTTTTTATTTGTGTTTTTGCACAGAGACAGAGGGTGCAGGTCATTGGAGGGCCTGTTCTGATGTTGGGGGAGGCTCTGCGGCCTTCAGGTCTTTTGTCTTTCCCCATCCAGAGGGATCTTTATTTTGGAAAGTCAATCACCAAGTACTTGGTCGACTAGCTTCAGCTGGTCCCTAAGGAGTAAGGTCCACCTGGCTTTGACCTAGGTAGACCTTGTGCACTGGGAGATTTAGGGTTAGAGGTCCTTTACCTTCATATCTCCTATTCTGTACCCTGTGTACACTTTTTGTGTGCTGTAATTTCACCATCAATTCTTTTTGTTCACAGGGGTTCGACAAAGCACCACCAAGAAGCTTAAAAAAAAATGTGTCAAAGGGGATTTGTGACTGAACAGCTGACAGTAATTAAAGTGAATCAGACCTAGAGCACAAAGGACTACCAAAAACACTCGGCAAATGTTACTGATAAAATTATAACATTTATTTCATTTACATTTAATTAAAGTCATTAAAAGAAGTCCTTGGGTTAGCAATCCTGGCTCCTCCCCAGACTCTGAGTGCCCCCATAGCAAGCTAGTTGCTATGGGGGTTTGCATGCAGGCTTGTTTTAAAGCTCTGTGTGTCCATTGACACAGTGTCGATCAGCCACATCCCCTGTGCTCTCTTTACTGGCTGTGATTACAAGCAGCAGGAGCCAATGACTCCTACTGCTGCCTCGATCTCCAGGGAGGAGTTAGAGAGCCTAGAGAGCTGCAGCTCTCAGGTACAGTGCTGGTTTGAGATTAATTTCAATTAAGTATAAAGGGGGGCTGGGGATGCTTGGGGAAAGTTGCACGCAGAAGGATCAAACACCAAACACTTTTTATATGTTATACTCTATGGGGATACGGCAGCCTTGTTTTAAAAGATGCAGTGAGGCAGCCTAACAGCAACAGATTGAGTATTTACAATTGATGCGTTATCTGTCAATGAGAGGTTGAGGACAGATAATAATCCTTAACCACTTCAGCCTCAAAAGAATTTGCCTCCTTCCTAACCAGGCCTATTTTTGCGATACGGCGCTGTGTCGCTTTAACTGACAATTGCATGACATTGTACCCAAACAAAATTGATGTCCTTTTTCCCCATAAATATAGCTTTCTTTTGGTGATATTTGATCACCTCTGCGATTTTTATTTTTTGCGCTATAAACACAAAAAGAGCGACAATTTTGAAGAAAAAAAACACAATATTTTAACTTTTTGCTATAATATATATCCCAAAATTGAAAAAAAACAAAATTATTTCTTTATCAGTTTAGGCCAATATGTATTCTTCTACATATTTTTGTTAAAAAAATCACAATAAGCATATATTGATTGGTGTGCATCTACAAAATTGGGGATAGATTTATGGCATTTTTATTATTTATTTTTATTATTATTCATTATTTTTACTAGTAATGGCGGTGATCAGCGATTTTTATCATGACTGCAATATTGCAGCGGACAGATTGACGACACTTTTTTGGGACCAGTGACATTTATACAGCGATCAGAGCTAAAAAATAGCCACCGATTACTGTATAAATGTCACTGGCAGGGAAGGATTTAACACTAGGGGGCGATCAAGGACTTTACTGTGTTCCCGATGTGTGTTCTAACTGTGGGGGATGGGACTGACCAAGGGAGGAGACCGATCGGTGTTCCTACTTAGTAGGAGCACACAATCTGTCTCCTCTCCCCTGAGAGCCAGGATTTGTGTGTTTACACACACAGATCCCGGTTCTTGCTCTGTCGCAAATGATCGTGGGTGCCCGGCGGTCATTGATCCCACCAGCATCGGCTCCAGGGACATGCTGCACGTGCGCACCTGCTAGAGCGTCTTAAAGAACCGAGGCACAGCTCCAACGGCTTGAGCAGGTGAGGCAATCTGCCGCAGTATAACTGCAGTGGCTGGTCGGGATGCGGTTAAAAGGTTTTATGAGTGTATGGATCTATGCAGGGCTGGCACATAAGAATATGTAATACATCACTGCCATTTAAAGAACCTAAGTATAGTTTTTTAAAGTACATGTAAACTCAACCCCTAGCTTTAACATGATATTACTTGGAAAGCTTATATTTATTTTAATTGCTAGCTATCATGAAAATAACAGCAGGTGGCATTAATATAAAGAACCTTGTTATGGGTAGACAATGCTCTGCCCCTGCCTCACTGCCTGTAGATTACTCTATCACATGTTTTCCAAATAGTAACTATAAGCTTCTGTGCTGAACTACATTGTCCATGTAAATTATACTGTTGCTACTATTTAAAGTGTACCTCATGAAAATTGAAGGTCCACTCTGTTGAAAGCCCTGTATCCCCCAAAGTCAAATCACCAAAAATTGAGCTGTTACTAACAAAAAGAAGAAAACAGTTCCTCCCACTGCCTCCTGGGATAGCTGGGTGCTCAAAATCTCAGAAGAAGACACTCCATCCCATTGTATTCTCATCGGATTTTAAACTAATCCAGGAGCAGTGAGGCATGATGATGTCAACAACTTCCCTGAAGCATTGGAAGCTGGGGCCGATAAAAAAATATATATATTTTTTTTCAAAGCTTTATTTTTTGCAGGTGATTTGATTTGGGGGGTAGAGGGCTTTTAATAGGGCAGACCTTCGATTTTCATGGAAGGTCTACTTCAGGGGTCAGAAATATAAAAGAAGGACTCCACGCTTAGGACGAATAGGTGTGCAGCCTCCGATAATTAGACCTCCAAGGGGGCTAAGAGATAATTTACCAGGTCAAGTGGGGTAAGTGGCGCTACCTAAATAAAATGTTTTATAGTGCTAACCCTTAACCAAACCAATTGTGCAATAAAGAAATGATACCTCAACTAGTATCCAATCATGCTTGACCTAAATCATATAAAATCATAAACTAAGTGCTCCTGAAATCCCGTATAGAAATGTAGTGTAATCCAAGTATGAGCTCACTAGGATATCCACCAGTGTGTCAAATTGGATAAATAATAATGTAAAGTTGATATGTATATAAACTCCTGACACCCAATGTATATATTAAAATCACATACACACCAAGTGATTATAATTCACTGAAAAAAAACACAGTGACATAGAAAGTGCAGAAAAGTCCAGAAAATGTGGCATAAAAATAATTTGATAATTTTTATAAAAAACTGAATAAAAAATATATATATGGTGAAGCTCCAAAATGGCCAAGTGTCCAAGTATTCCAAACAAACGTGACCAGAGCGTTGTGTTCAGATGGTAGATAAGGTGACTCTTGTGCTCAGCAGATCAAGTGACTTTTGTGCTCCCCTCAAGGGTCCCCACTCACCAGCTCCAATTACCCCTGCAGGGTAGTAGGCGTATAAAGATGACCTTAGGTGATCTCTCCTGATGGCTTCTCCAGCACCACACCGATAGCCCCTCTCACTGGCTTCACCACTTACTGCAGCAGTACAAGAGATCCGCACCGACCTTCTTAGAGGACTTATCCCAGTAACCAGGAGGAGTTTTAGAATATTCCCACGGATGGAGCCTCATAAAAAAGAGATATAGTGTAGTATACCATAAAAAAGTTTTATTTAAAATAAGTGAAAATAACCATAAAAATAAAACAATTAAAACGCCTTCCCAAAGAAGGGTAAGGATCTACACTAGGCACAATACAGCATGTGAAGGGGCCAGTTCGCGGCGTGCGATCCGCCTGTGTTCCAGGCTCCCTCCTTGCGTACCGGAAGTGACGTAAGTGCGTAGCTCCACTTTACATGTTTCATCATGGACGTTCTCAAAGGCGCCTTTGAGAATGTCCATAAGAGGGGCTATCGGTGTAGTGCTGGAGAAGCCATCAGAAGAGGCCACCTAAGGTCATCTTTATACGACTACTACCCCTGCAGGGGTAATTGGAGCTGGTGAGTGGGGACCCTTGAGGGGAGCACAAAAGTCCCTTGATCTACTATCTGAACACAACGCTCTGGTCACGTTTGTTTGGAATACTTGGACACTTGACCATTTTGAAGCTTCACCATATATATTTTTTTATTCTATTTTTTATAATATTTATCAAATTATTTTTATGCCACATGTTCTGGATTTTTCTGAACTTTCTATGTCACTGTTTTTTTTTCAGTGAATTATAATCACTTGCTTGGTGTGTATGTGATTTTAATATATACATTGGGTTCCGGGAGTTTAAATACATATCAACTTTACATTGTTTATCCAATTTGACACAGTAGTGGATATCCTAGTGAGCTCATACTTAGATTACACTACATTTCTATATGATTTAGATCAAGCATTAATGGATACTAGTTGAGGTATCATTTATTTATTTGGGTTGTAAATAAAATCATTTATTTATTGCACAATTGGTTTGGTTAAGGGTTAGCACTAAAAAACATTTTATTTAGGTAGCATCACTTACCCCACTTGACCTGGTAAATCTACTTCAGGGGTCTCAAACTGATGGCCCTCCAACTGTTGCAAAACTACAAGTCCTATGAGACATTGCAAGGCTGACAGTTACAAGCATGACTCCCACAGACATGTTTGGGCTTGTAGTTTTGCAACAGCTGGGGGGCCACCAGTTTGAGACCCCTGGTATACTTGAAAAAAAGCCTGTCAAAAAAAACAAACAGACAATTAGGAAATATGCCCTATGAAAAAAACACATGCAGTCTGTTATCACTGTTGTGCATGTGGACAGGCTGTAAAGATGATGCAGGACAAAATTAAATCAAAATGGAAATTAATAAAAAAAGGGTAAAAACTTCCTTCCTTTCATCCCCAAATTTTCCAAGATACATAGCATTTGGCTACCTGCAGGACAGTTAGTAAGGGTTTACATCTACTTTAGGAGATCAGCCAGTGCCCACCAGTCCTACAATAATTTCTCCCTATGCACTTTATCATTAGCACTCCCTGTGCTTAGCCCATTTCAGCTAAAGTACATTGTCATTATAGTTGCTGGGAACTCAACATTTTATAGTGAGGTGGCTGGCTTATCCAAAAGCCCACTTATAAGCCCTTAAAATTCAGCTCACCCAAGGTCAAGGGGCAGGCAAAATGGTTACTATGGCGAATGTGCACATTATTTTGCTGGTTCCTCAAATTGCAATCATGCAGGATTTGGTTAAAAACCCAGAGTAGCAGAAAACTTGAACCTCATCCCTATGTGTGACCTTAGACTTCTAATGACTCATCTTATTATCCTGAGTTGCTTGTTCACTGGCTCTGACTCCAGCTTGCTCTATATAATACCAATTTTAGGGATGAGGTCGATGTTTGAGTCAAACGTAAGTTCGACTCGAGCATCGGGTATTTTCCCATTCGCCGAACAGAGAATACTATAGGGCATTCACGGCAAATTTGAGTGCCAGGGAATGCCCCATAATGCACTGCAAGATCGCAGTGCATTAGTGTCTGATGATTGCCTAAAGCATGCACCTTACCTGCATGCTTTGGCCAATCACTGGGCGCTCTGCTGCAAGAGCCATAATTGGTCAAAGGCAGGGTGCTCAGGGGGACTAAGTCCATGCCCCACACTATATAAGGCTTCTTAGCAGCCTTATGTAGTGCGGACACCTGTAGTGTTGTTGGCATGGATGGAGAGATGAGCTAGATTAGGCAGGCAAGTTATTTAGATAGTGGCAATGTATTTGATTATATATATATATATATATATATATATATATACAGTATGCAGTCAGTCTAGTGTATATATATATATATATATATATATATATATATATATATATATATATATATATATATATATATATGTATATTATATATGTAGCACTAACCCCTGAAGGAGCTTCTGGTTTTATTTGGGCTTACCATTACCTCCTTGTTTGCTTCTCCATCTAGGGATTCCCGTGATATATGCACCAAAGAATGTGGAAACTGACACTGGATCTTCTTTTGGGTTATTTATTTAGAACAGATACAGAGTCTTTCAATAAACGGCAGAGGTTTAGGAATGGCATCCACAGTGGGGATAAAGTATACTACATTGTCCTTTCCCGGCCGGCAAATGACAACTTGATCAGAGTATATGTGTCTTCCAAAGCTCCAGTGCTGAAGACACCCAGTGAAGTGTTCATACATACTGGGGGAACATCCTTGTTTCCTAAAGGGCTTTGGTACTTTCAGATAGTCCCACACATCACTGGCATACCAATGCTCTCGGTTTTCTCGATCTCTTGCATAATTTCCTTGGGAACATAGGGGAAATCCAAGCCATACTCTGTAGCCACCTGCTTATTCAGTAGCCGCTGGGATCATGCGAGCCTAGGCAGAGCTCAGGCACTTCCATCCCCGGGATGTACACAAGAATTTGGCGATTTACATACCACGGTACAAAGCATCCTCTTAGATTCTGACAAACTGACATTTTTAGGTAAAGTCAAGTCAATGGTTGTAGGGGTTCCCACCCGAGGCGATACACTCCCCGAATTCAAAGCTCCAAACACAGCAAGTCCCCCTCCTCAAGAAGGCACATGTACAGTCATGCCAATGAACATCTAAATGATTCAGAGAAGGATTGGGAGAAAATGCTGTGGTCAGATGAGACCAAAATTTAGATTTTTTAAGCATTAACTCGACTCACCGTGTTTGAAGTAACAAAAATGCTGACTATGAGCCTAATAACACCATCCCTACAGTCCAGCATGGAAATGGAAAAATTATGCTTTGGGGCTGTTTCTCTGCTAAAGGTACAGCTTGACTCTGCCCGATTGAGGGCCCAATGGATGGGGCCATGTATTGTAAAATATTGGATGAGAATCTTCTTCATTCAGCCAGAACACTGAAGATGGGTCATGGATGGGTCTTCCAGCATGACAATGACCCAAAACATACCACCAAGGCAACAAAGAAGTGGTTCAAGAAGAAGCACATTAAGGTCGTGCAGTGGCCTAGTCAGTTTCCAGACCTTAACCGCTTGCTGACCGCCTCACAATGATATACGTCGGCAGAAGGGCTCGTACAGACAGAATCACGTACCTGTACGTTGCCCTTTAAGAGGCGGCCAGTGGAAAGCTCCGCGAGTGGGGTCGCGGGCTCCATGGACTAGATCACTACGGGTTTACCCGCGATCGCCTCACGGGAGGAAGAACGGGGAGATGCTAATGTAAACAAGCATCTCCTCATTCTGCCTAGTGTCACACACAGTCACGCCCCCGCACAGTTAAAGACACGCCCCAGGACACACTTAACCCCCACACTGCCACCTAGTGGTTAAGCCCTTCACTTCCAGTGTCATTTACACAGGAATCACTGCATTTGTATAGCAATGGTCCCAAAAATGTGTCAAAAATGGCCGATGTGTCCACCATAATGTTGCAGTCATGATAAAAATCGCTGCTCGCCACCTTTTTAAAAAAAATATATATTAATAAAAATACCATAAAACAATCCCCTATTTTGTAAATGCTATAACTTTTGCGTAAATCAATCAATAAACGCTTATTGCGATTTCTTTTCCCAAAAATATGTAGAAGAATACGTATCGGCCTAAACTGAGGAAAAAAAATGTTTTTATATATTTTTGGGGGATATTTATTATAGCAAAATGTAATAATGTGTTTTTTTTTTCAAAATTGTCGCTCTTTTTTAGTTTATAGCGCAAAAAATAAAAACCGCAGGGGTGATCAAATACCACCAAAAGAAAGCACTATTTGTGGGGAAAAAAAAAGATGTCAGTTTTGTTTGGGAGCCACGTCGCACAACCGCACAATTGTCAGTTAAAACGACACAGTGCCGAATCACAAAAAGTGCTCTGGTCATGAAAGGGGTAAAATCTTCGGGGCTGAAGTGGTTAATCCTATAGAAATTTTATGAATGGAGCTGAAACTTCAAACAGCCAAGAAACCCTAAGGATTTAGAGAAGATCTGCAAAGAAAAATGGACTAAAATCTCTCATGAGATATGTGCAAACATGGTCACCAACTACAACAAAAACGTCTTACCTATGTGCTTGCCAACAAAGGTTTTTCCACCAAGTCATGTTTTCCTTGGGTATCAAATAATAATTTCACTCACTGAACTGCAACCTAATCTATTGCATTTGTGTTATGTATTTTTTCTGGATTTTTGGTTGATATTCTGTCTCTAGAAGTTTCCCTGAGTGAAGATGTAGAGGCGTTTCTTGCTACATTTGAGAGGAGGGCAGAGAGAGAAGGGTGGCCCCAGGACCAGTGGGCTGGCCTCATTGCTCTTTTCCTCACCGGAAATCCTCAAAAAGCCTAGTTCGACCTGCCACTGGATGACGCTAAAGATTATTAAAAGCTAAAAGGCAAAAATTCTGGCTTGTCTGGGGGTGACTACGGCCGTTCAGGCCCAATAAGTGCACCAATGGAAGTACCATCCAGATCGGCCTCCCAGGTCTCAAATGCATGACCTGGTGCAACTAGTAAAAAAATTATTGCAGCCCGAGGTGCTGTCTGGGCCCTAAATCGTGTAGCAGGTTGGGCTAGACTGATACTTGAGATGGCCTTTAATGGTGGGCAGCCATGGAGACTAGGGATGAGCCGAACCCCCCCCCCCCCATTCAGTTCGCACCAGAACATGCGAACAGGGTCTGGTATGGATTTTGAGGGGGACCGCCATGCCATTTTTTTAATTTTGGTGCGGGGTTCCCCTTAATATCCATGCCAGACCCGAAGGGCCTGGTTTGGAATTTAGGGGGACCCCCACGCATTTTTTTTTTAATTTGGGTTCAGGGTTCCCCTGTGGGGAAATACCCATGCCGTTTTTTTCATTTTGCTGTCAGACTCTTCTAAACACGGGAAACATGCACCCCTTTACAGGCATACTATAGACACCCCCCAGGTATGAAATTTAAAGGAATATTACACTTTTATTGTTTCACTATAAGCATTATTAAAATCACTGCTCCTGAAAAAACGTCCGTTCTTTAAACTTTTTTTTGCATTGATACATGTCCCCTGTGGCAGGACCCAGGTCCCCAAACACTTTTTATGACAATACCATGCATATAAGCCTTTAAAATTAGAACCTTTGATTTCTTCCATTGACTTTTAAAGGGTGTACCGCAGATTTCGAATTTGCCGCGAACACCCAAAATTATTTAACAAACTGGCGAAAATCCAATGTTCGAGTCGAACATGAGTTTGACTCAAACATAAAGCTCATCCCTGATGAAGAAGACCCCAAAACAGTGAACCTCCTTGTCAAGATGGTGGAAACATATACAGTGGTGGAGGATCTGTTCAACCCTACCAAGCGCCAAGGGCCCAGTCTGCCACAGCCTATTCGATCACCTGCTGCCCTTCAAAAGGATGTCCCACAGAGCCCTGGAACAAATACCCTGGAGGGCCAATAGTCACTCCCGGTACCACCTCAGCATTGTGTTCCTGTTCGGAGAGGAGGGGATGTACAATGTGGGTGATGTCTTTTCTGGGGCCACACCCAGGCACACTACCCTCTGCAAAGGGAGCCCATGGAATGTGGGGTTTTCTGGAGGGGGGCTTTTTATACCCATAAAGCATGCACAACACATCTTAACCTTGGTGAGGGAAAATTTGAGTGTGAAGTTCGAGTTAATCACTTCCCTGACAGAGCTTTGTTGGACTTCGTAAGCATGGTAACCTTGGTTCATCCCAGAGTAATTGGGAAGATCTGCCCCGCAAGCAAAACTTTACGGGTTTTGTGTATTCATGGGGACAGTAGAGAGTACCATCTCATCTCAGTGTCCATCTGCTCAGCATGTGGTGCTGGTACTCAAGAGGTGAGGGTGGTGAAGAACGTGGTACATGATGTTATAATAGGACGGGACTTCCACTATTTACAAAACTGTGGGAACAAGGAGAACTACCTGAACAGTCCAGAGACTGGGGAGAAAATAGTTTCTTTGTTCCTGTTGTTGAGAGGAATAACCCTGAACTGCAAAATGTTGTTAATATGGATCCAGAGGATAAAAATTTGCTTAATGGTGATGAAAGTAATGCTGATAGTGTTAGACCAACTTTTAACCACGCATAAGATGCCGCCCTAAATGGGCGTGATGGTGGACTACACTTAGGTAACACCAACACACACTCATCAATGATCAGAGCTCAAAAAGAGCCCAATCAAGCAAAAGCCATGAAAAAAGTGAAGGGGCATCAGCGCCAAAGGCAATTAATACCCCTCCCCCAGTGCGCCAGGTGAGAGATCATGAAAACAAGGAAGGGCCACATGAGGGAGATAGCTAGTAGTCAGATGGATTACATACATGTAATACATACAAGCATCATAGCATAATAACATAGTAATACATGGTAGTGCCAGACTTTTTTTTATCCATATGGATAGATAAAATATGAGACATGTACAGTATGATACAGTAACATGCTGCAAGTAGTTCTTAGAATGTAAACACATTGGTAGCATCAAGTAGCTTGACACATTTCGTGCAATAACTACACTCATCAGGAGCAGATGCAGTGTAAGGATCTAAATATATCAATAGATGATAAGGATTATTATCAATTGGTATCAGCATAGGAGAGGGGGTAATAGGGAAATGAACAAAGTAATCCACACTGCTATGGAACAAGTAGGAGTCTAGATGTGAAGCGATGAAGGCTAAGGTCCAGCCGCAATGTTCAACAGTTCGGGGAGCTGAGGTGGTATAACCCAAGGTGTAATGATGGCAAGTCATCAGGGTACAGGCCTTCCAGTGAGTGTAGTATCCCATGGATAGAGGTGACATCATAATAATAATAATTACTGTGAATGAATAAAGGAAATAAATATGAATGTTGATGTGACAATTAATAGTGTAATGTACCTAATAGAAGTGTATATGATAAACCAATAATGGTTTAAAGGTAATAGAAACTGCGGTAGCCTAAATTTAGTTAAGAGATAGTTATTATAAAACGTGACATAATAGAACCTAAAACCAGAAAGGGGACCATGCTCCAACCCATAGTGTGGGAAACCAGGTAGGAAAGAAAAGGAAAGGGGCCAAAGTATTACCTTGGAAACTAGATCAAATCATGATCGATTGGTGCAGTGTCCACAAGAAAAAACAACCACAGGGATTGTCTGAGCACACTGAGAGGAGTATAAGTACTCAATTGCCAACCAATGGGTAACCACCAACGTTGCGCGAGGGACGTGGGAGTGGGAGGGGAGACACCAATGCTCAGGCGGAAGACCGCTAAGCGTTTGGCACCAAAACCCTCACAAGGAAACGGCAGGTGGACAAACTCAATGTCAGCGCATAACGTCAACGTGGCCGTCATCATGCGTATGGCTTTGAGGGCATGGCGCCTACACACAGAGGAACACAGCCCAAACTCCTGCATCTCCAAAAGTGGAGGGGGAAGGGGAAAATGTCTGGTGGGCCTCGCAGCTCCTGAGGCTGTGATAACAAGCCGTTGTCCAAACACCCACATCCCTCACAGACAACCATAACAAGACCATAAGCATGCAGGGTGGGGATATGCATAGTAATAAACTTGCAATTACCTAGATCTAACCTATGCTAACACACCATAGACAAATTAATGTTGAAAAAAATTAGTGTACAAAACTGTACCATTGCTGTAAAATAATAAATAAACCATACATAACTGCATACTTCCAGCCCTTTTGAATTAATGAAGAAATAAAAACACGTGGGACTTTATATGAGACATAGGAGCAATAAATAGCTCCCAGCTTCCATCCCTAAATGTTTTATTTTTTTTTATTTAACGGTCCAAGCTCTTGTGAGACTGTAAACCGCCGCTTGCTGAGCCCGCTAAGGGTGATGGCAGGGCTGAGGCAAAATCCTCACTGTCTGCCTGCGACATGGCATCAGCTAAAAGCAACGGGGGGGGGGGGGTGCGTATGTTTGAGGTAGGTTGTGAAGGTAGGAGGGGATAGTTGCATTTGGGTAGATAAGATGAAAGGTGGAAGGAAAACAAGAAGAACAGGACAAGGAACGACAGCCATAGTGACAGTTGGTTTGCGCTCGAGCGCTGTTGAGTGTGACTTTAGAAAACTCAAAAGAATGCGTGACAACCGAGGTGAGCCATGAGGTGACTGGCTAGGTAACCGATAGCTCTGGTGTCCGTCTGTGCTCGGCACAGACTAATAAACCAGAGCGCCCCAGGGCGGACTGGGGTGGGTAGCTGAAGTCTAGTATACTAAGTAGGAATGTAGCGATCTGTAGTTAATTGACGTGGGTTCGGTCTACTAACGCTTGCACTGCCAGCAAGTATGGAGATAGGCGACCTTGTCTGCGTATTGAAGGCTTGTGCTTTGAAAACAGAGTGAAGTGCACAGAAGTATGTGACAGTTGCTAATGCCTCAGGAGCAGGTCAAATTCTGTATGCGAAGTAAAAATATGTAGTGAAAGAGTGTTTAAGAGAAAGGGGGAATCCCATTGAACTACACGCCTGACTTTATGCCCTAGTTGTGAAGTCGACTGGTTGTGGTCGAGAAATTAGTTGACCGGGAGCCTGTAGTAAGGTGACATGAGAATTTTGTTTTGACAAAGGGGATTGCAAAGAGCTGTTTGGGGCAAAGCTGGCCCCCTGGTGAAGATGCAAGCCCTCGACAATGGTTTTTTTTTGTTTTTGGGTGAAAGACAGTCCAAGCCTGGCATAGGATGGACCAACTGGCAACCTTACTGACCTGAAAGGGGAAAAGGGATAGAGAAAACGTATGAGTAGCCATGTTGCTACTGGAGACGTTGGCCGTTTTTAAGCCAAATGCAGAAAGACTTGCAGCGATTGCAAGAACGCAGCCTTGTTGAAAGGCGAAAGAAAAGGTTATAGAGGAAATGTGATTATGTAGGAATGACCGTGCGCAACACTGAGCAAATTGGTGGAGGGAATTGTGTATGATCATGCATGGATAGACTGAGAAAGTGAAACGTAAGTACTGCTGAATTCGTACTGTCGATGTGACTAGTTTGAACCGGGCTATAGCTATGGAATAGTCTGTGAAAGATTTGACTCATTTGAGTCAGTGATGCAACAGGATTCGGCTCGGTTGTTAGAGTTGCGTTTGGCAAGGACTCGAATCGTTGCGCCGATGCTGCGACTAGACTCAAATCCTCCGTAGATGCGACTGAGAGGCTCGTATATGGGATCCGCCCGTATCGCTGATGATATGGCTGGGTTCGGATTGATTGAATTGTGATGGTGGTTGAAGGGGCTTGTGATTGCCGAGGATCCGAAACATAGAAGCGAAGTTGCGACTAGATTCGAATCGGCCGTAGATGCGAGGTGACTACGGGGCTCGTATGACAGATCTGACCATATTGCCGATGATATGGCTGGGTTTGAATCGACTAAATGGTGATGGCGGTTGAAGGGGCTTGTGATTGCCGAGGATCCGAAACATAGAAGCGAAGTTGCGACTAGATTCAAATCAGCCATAGATGTGAGGTGACTACGGGGCTCATATGACAGATCTGACCGTATTGCTGATATGGCTGGGTTTGAATCGACTAAATGGTGATAGCGGTTGAAGGGGCTTGTGATTGCAGAGGATCCGAAACATAGAAGCGAAGTTGCGACTAGATTCAAATCGGCCATAGATGCGAGGTGACTACGGGGCTCGTATGACAGATCTGACCGTATTGCCGATGATATAGCTGGGTTCGAATCAACTAAATGGTGATGGCGGTTGAAGGGGCTTGTGATTGCCGAGGATCCGAAACATAGAAGCGAAGTTGCGACTAGATTCCAATCGGCCGTAGATGCGAGGTGACTAAGGGGCTTGAATGTCAGATTTGACCGCATCGACCGTGAAATGAACGGCTAGAGTAAACCCGCGTTGGGTAGAAAGCATGAAATACATGAAAGATGACATAGAAAGACTTACGGTGGCGTAAGTGCAACTTTTGCAAAACGAACATGATAAATGAACATGATAACGTAACTATTCGAGTTTAGAGGAGCGGTAACAACAAAGTCCTACCTGCGACTGCGAGTGTGTAGCGTTCCGAGCGTGGGACAATCGATGAAGATATACAACCGATCTCGAAGGTACAACTACGTGGACACACAGTGAGTTGGCAGAGTCAGCCTCTGCAATGCATTTGACACGAATCAGCTTAAAAAATGTATGAGATGAATCTGATATAAATTGGCAGTAAGAAGTATCTGATACAAATTGGTTGTAGAGTGTATGCCATTCCTTACTGTGAAACCAAACACCTATCAACCACCCATCCCCCCAGGCTAGTCAAGTGCAGGAAAGGCATCAGGTGGGTTTAATTACACCTCAATCAGCCACAGAAACCCATACAAACAATACCTGTTTATCTTAAAAAGGATGAGATGGCAACCCCATGGACAGTGAATTTTATAACCAGTGAAGCCTATGGCGAGTGATATTGGAGAACGACCGACAGTGACTCGGAGGCTTGGATCTATGAATGAATCATATGTTTGGTAGAAGGAATTTACAAATGAACTATGCCTGTGCCGAAAGATGTCGGGACATGAGTGTCAACTCAGAGGTAGGTTTTGCGAAAGGGGTGCAGGATAGTAAGCATGATACGCCGCAAGTTTGCACATGATATGAAAAGATTCAGATACTACTTATCTGCGACCATGAGCGGGAACCGCAGACGAAGACCACGAATGAAGAAGCCGAGGTGCACCTGCGATTGGACGCACAGATAGTCGACCGTGAGGGAGCTGAGAAGAGTCGGCCCCTTGATGTGCAGTACCTTGCACTGGAACCGACACAGACCGTTGTGGGTGGTCTGATTAAGTACCCTCCAGGCTCCTCCCATAATTACAGACCACCATACTGGCCCTCTTATATATATATCTATATATATATCTATATATATATATATATATATATATATATATATATATATATATATATATAGATATATATATATATATATAAACAAACCACATGAACCAGTAAGGCACTAATTCAAGCAAAGAAAATTACATACACTTCAAAAAAAGAAAATATGTGTAAATTCCGTTGTATATCAAGAGATCTTACTCCTAGGTGGAAGAGTGCATGAACCTCATGCACACAAAAGGTTAAGGTAAATAAAATTAATTTAACATATACAGTCCATCAAGTGAAAGTCTAACAGTCCTTGAAATGTGTAATATCAATCACAATTCCAAACTTGAGGTGACGTGAAAAAAGGTGAAATTCAACTTCTGATGTGTAGAATAATAACACCACCACCGTGATAAAAAAGGGGAGAGGAGGCTTACCAAATGACGTGGACACAGAGGAAGGCTTACGCCTCTCGAGTCATATGGGCCTGTAGGTTAGCAAACCAAATAATCATACATCTAGTATGTAATCTCCCGCAAGTCTTCAGGTCATGAAATGATCCGTAGCGATCCTCCTATAGTGCTCATCCCACGAAAATAGGGGGCTCAGGTATCAAAGATCATGGAAGTAGAAAACTAGCATAGCGTGATACCGTTTTAACATCCAATTTATTAAAAAATAATAATAAAATTACACTCACATTTGGTTCAATCGTAATAACATAGTCAGAAAGTAGCGTTGTCTGTAAGGGGGCACGTTTCAACTAAACAGCCGTCCTCTGGGGTGTGGACCCCCCCAAACAGCATCGCTTATAAGTACAAAATGACCCCAAAATAACCAATGACCCCGGAAGCACTTGGCACTTCCGGTCACATGTTCCGGAAGTGTATATATTAAAAACTCCTCCATGTATATTTATCATCCTTACATATAGCATCATCCCCATCAAAGATGCCCGCCAAATATCCAAAATATAAACGCGACTGTGAATATTTGGATATGAAAGATTTTCCACATCTTGGGCATAAATTAGCATCCATCCTGTGTCATAACCAAGCCTCGTTCTGATCACGAGGCCTGGCCATCCAAACACCAGCATGCAGCATAGTCAAGCCTTGCTCTGATTATGAGGCCAGGCCTCATATTAGCATCCGCCCTGTGTCGTAACCAAGCCTCGTTCTGATCATGAGGCCTGGCCATCCAAACACCAGCATGCAGAGTAGTCAAGCCTCGTTCTGAAAACCAAGCCTTGCTCTGATTATGAGGCCAGGCCTCATATTAGCATCCATCCTGTGTCGTAACCAAGCCTCGTTCTGATCATGAGGCCTAGCCATCCAAACAACAGCATGCAGCATATTCAAGCCTCATTCTGAAAACCAAGCCTCGCTCTGATTATAAGGCCAGGCCTCATATTAGCATCCATCCTGTGTCGTAACCAAGCCTCGTTCTGATCACGAGGCCTGGCCATCCAAACAACAGCATGCAGCATATTCAAGCCTCGTTCTGAAAACCAAGCCTTGCTCTGATTATGAGGCCTGGCCTTATATTAGCATCCGTCCTGTGTCGTAACCAAGCCTCGTTCTGATCATGAGGCCTGGCCATCCAAACACCAGCATGCAGCGTAGTCAAGCCTCATTCTGAAAACCAAGCCTCGCTCTGATTATGAGGCCAGGCCATCAAAACTCCGGCATACAACGTATTCAAGCCTCACTCTGAAAGCGAGGCCAGACTGTCACAGCTGCGGTTTAGCCAGCAAACACTTCCCAGGAGGACCAAGCCTCGCTCTCAGAACGAGGCCCAACCCACGGACTGGCTGCAACAATCATTATCAAGCCGCATACTGCCCGCTTGTGTGTATATGAACCCGCCCCACATAACCTCCCCATAGGGGGGGTCAAGCAACTCCATAGCAACAGGGCGATGCCATACATATCACATACAGCGTCTGCCAGAGTCATGGTCTTAAGGGGGGCATCAATATAAACTTTACACATATTTAGTAGATATACAAAGTATATATATATATATATATATATACAGATATTCACATGAACATATTCACCATAAGGGAAAAAAAAGGAGGAGAAAAGGGGAGATAAAACATTAACTCCACCTCAATAGGGGGTCATTAATTTCTCCAAAAAATCACGCTACTAAAACAAATTAAAACAATTGGCCACCAATCAAATAGTATTCCCACCAATTACCATTTGTATTGTATCAATAAACCATTGTAGTGAGTACATCATGCAATCACTACAAATTAAATATACATAGTTCGACTGAATAACAATCGATTTTAATGCAAATGTAGATCAATCAGGGGAGGGCCAATGAATAACTAAAAATATATTATAAAAAAAATTAAAAAGTTGTTATTTTGTCCTTATGCTTGATTAATAAATGCATTTATGTCTAGCTCCACGTTCATTCCAAAAGGATGATAAGTCTGTAGCTCATAGATCCAGAATGTTTCAAGTCTTGAAACACCCCTGGTGTTAGCTCTGCCCCTCCATGGTGCAATATATCTGTCTATGACCAGATATTGAGTTCCCCATAGGATTTTGAGCATGGTGTTGTCGATAGTGACGCGAAACAGTATGTTTCACGCTCCCAAGTTTTATTAAGTTAATGTGTTCCGACACACGAGTGGTGAATGATCTTATAGTTCTACCTACATACTGTTTGCCACAAGGACAAGTCAGTAGATACACTACGTTTATTGTGGCACAGGTGCAGAACTGTTTGATCTTATAAGTGCGGCCCGTTACGGTAGATTTAAATTCCTTAGTGCTGCCGCGTCCACTGCTATTATGATGACAAACCGTACACCTTTTGCATGGATAGTAACCTGTCCAATTGTGAAAGAACATAGGTTTTACAGGGGGGTTGATGATAGAGGAGGCAATCTTACTTTTCAATGCAGGTAAACCCGGTAGACCACCTTGGGTCTTTCCGATATGAGAGGTCCAAGGACTTTATCGTTTCTTAGGATGCTCCAATGTCTTTCAAAAATATTCTTAATTTGTTTGTGCTGTGTAGAGAACCGTGTTAGGAAGGACCATTTATAGTGGCCATCATCCTCCCTACGAGGCCTCTCCCCCAGCAAAGAAGTTCGATCAATATCCAAAACCTTCTGAAATTCTCTATCGATATTAACCCCACTATAGCCCCTATCCAAGAATCTAGACTTCAAGACATCAGCCTGTATTTTAAACGTGCTGATATCAGTACAATTCCTGCAAAGTCGCAGGAATTAACTCTTAGGAACAGAGTTCAGCCATGTTCTGTGGTGGCAACTATCCACAGGTATAAACCCGTTTCTATCTGTGGGTTTAAAATGTGTGCTCATCACGAACTGACGTCCTGAAATTTCTATTCCCAAGTCTAAAAAATGTATCCTAGACATACTAGATTCATAGGATAGGACTATCCCTCTATCATTCCCATTAAGGACAGAAAAAAATTATTTTAATGCTTCAGATGTACCTGCCCATAGGAGGAGGACGTCATTAATGTATCTGGCCCACAGTTTCAACTGAGGGTAATCCAGAGCAAAGACAACGTCCTCCTCCCATTTGGCCATAAATAGATTAGCTAAACTGGGGGCAAATTTTGCCCCCATTGCTACACCCTTGGTCTGGAAGTAAAACTTCCCTTCGAACCAAAAATAATTGTGTTGAGTTGCAAACTCTAAAAGTTCCAGAATATAGTCCACTTGAAACTCGGCAAGAGTGGGATCACGTTTTAAAAACGTATGTACAGCTTCCATCCCAATATGATGAGGGATACATGTGTACAGTGATGCCACATCTGCCGTAGCCATGATCAAATTTTCCTCAACAGTGAAACTAGACAATCAGTTGATTATGATTATGATCTTGCTACAAACCATCCATTGCCACTCATTTACCAAAAAATCCTGTGTGTCAGATACACTTCATCCACAACTGACAGGGGCTGTTTGTAATAATATATACATTTTTAAATTTACTTCTTTTGTTATTCTTAATTTATTCTTATTATATTAGATTTAAGTCTATAAATCTATTTGCTCTGTCCCCTCCCCTTTATCTCTCTACATTAATCTAGGTCCCGAAAATAAAGATTCTTAATGCACTCGGTATGTTGAAAGAGAGTATGCCATGCTAAGGAGAAATGCAAATTTCCAGATGTAAGATCAGCTATATGGTCAGACATTTTTTTAAAGGCTGTTTTGTCCATCCTACATAAAAGCTATGACAATCATAGACCAGTAGATACATTTTTAATTCCCTTTGTGTCAAAATTTGCAAAATGTTTAGATTATGATTTCTTGCCATTAAATATATTGATGGTATTGCTGGCATAAGCATACTTACACATGTTACAAGAACTGCACTTAGACATGCCCTTAAGTTTACAATACCACAATTGGCATTTTTTGGTTATGGCTGTGTAAGAGGACATCATTTATAGACCTTTCTCTTCTAAACATAATAGAAGGTAAAGAAGCAAATTTCTGAATTATGCAATTTTCATAAGCCAATTCCAATGTTTTTCAAGAATCTTTCTAAGCGCCGTGGACTGTCTGCTAAATCTAGTAGGGAAGCTAAGAGTATCAGATTCTTCCACTTTCCCTCTACATTTAGTATCCATACTAAGAACAATTCTTCTGCTCTGTGGTACACATGTCTCGGATGCCTATCCTAGTAGCCTCTTGCTCTAAATCTGTTGCATAATAATGTAGCCTTGCATTCAAAGGTTTCATTGTTGGAACAATTTCTAGAGACTCATTGATATTGTCCAATTGGTATCCCCTGTATAAGACTTGGAGATGAAAGCTTTCAGCATTTAAAATGCAGTTGCCAAATATAAGTTTACAAAATAATTCCATAACAATCCAGCCACTTCCTTGATTATACATACAGTATATTCTTCACAGTGACCCTGTTGATGCTATGCTGCTCATCAGTTTTGCCTACTTAAGCCATCCAGCCCAGATGATCTCTGCCTTCACCTTGGTCAACATCACAGAGACTATCTCCTGCTTTCCTGTTAAAGACTTGCGGTTACCGAACTTTGACTGTTTTATCGTTATAAAATCTATATAACGGTTCCCCCTAAATATCCATACCAGACCCTTCAGATATGATCCCAGTGTTTCGCATATCTCTCATCTGAAAAGAGTGTTCGTTCTCACCCCCCCAGGTACACGTTGGCATAGGACGGGGCACACAAAGTTCCCATCACGTTGGAGGTAGTGGGAACTTGCCACTACCTCCAGGTGCAGGAGGTAGCGATGGGGACTTTGTGTGCCTTGTCCTATGCCAACCTGTACCTGGGGGGTGGGAAAGAACACTCTTTGTGGATGCTGAACCAGTGGGGACACCCACTGGTCGATATTCATCTTTGGATATTAGGTGAGCCACATAGGATGAAGCAGATTATGCCCCTACAACTAACTTCTTTGATATTGTAATTGGCAGTATCTGTAGCAGTCTATAACCGCATAACAGATTAAGATATTGGTTTTGGCTTTATTTGTTCTCTGCTTTTGTTTTAGATTCCCATACTCGATTTGAGAATTGGCTTGGTTGTGGTTATACTTCTCTAGCCCCCCCCCCCCTCCCCAATAGGAGGAAGTGCTAGATACATATTCATAATGTGTGTAAGATTGAGGAATATGTTTAGATGCCAGATACATAGATACATGTACACAATTAGTAGCATTCAATATCTGACTCAATATATAATTATTCACATTTTAGGCTCCAGCAAGGGCCTCATCCCCACAACCCTGACCGGTGGTTGTGGGGGTCTGTGGGCGGGGGGCTTATCAGAATCTGGAAGCCCTCTTTAACAAGGGGACCCCCAGATCCTGCCCCCCCTGTTTGAAATGGTAAGGGGGTACAAAATTTTTATTGTTTCACTTTAATCATTATTAAAATCACTGCTCCCGAAAAAACGTCAGTTTTTAAAACTTTTTTTTACATTGATCCATGTCCCCTGGGGCAAGACCCAGGTACCCAAACACTTTTTAGGACAGTGACTTGCATATTAGCCTTTAAAATTAGCACTTTAGATTTTGAACGTTCGAGTCCCATAGACTTTAATAGGGTTCTAAAGTTCACACAAAGTTTAGGTCTGTTTGCAGGTTCTGGTGCAAACCGAACAGGGGGGTGTTCGGATCATCCTTAGTTCTGATGTAACCCTTCCCTCCTACTAATTATAAACCAGGTAAAAGTACACTCCACATTTTATATATATCAATATATTTCTGGAAAATAATGCATGAGGGTGGTATTCACAAATTCATTATAGTATATGTATTAATTATTTGAACTGCCAATAATTTTGGTTACAGCAGAGGTGGAATTTCCCCTTCCCCAATCCAAGGGTCAGGATACATGACTTACTTGTTACTATTTGGTAGTTGATGGACAGAAATCCACCTGCTCTCAAATCTATCTCTGTGTGGTGTGTCCCCTATACCTATTTTTTGGACTCATCAGGAAAGCATATATGTGATAGTTATATGTTTAGATATTTGTATGGCGTTTTTATGTGGTGTTCCAAGATAAATACACACTGTTTACTATGCAATATATATTGTAAAACACCGTATACTTATGGGTATCTTTTCATTGTTTTTGATTTTGTATTAGCAGTGCACCTACCCAATATGTCCTGAGGAGGCAGTTTGCAAAACGTAAAAAACAATAATACACACGTCCACCCTCACACCTGTGTATCACCACTGCGCTTACACAAAAAAAATATATATATAAAAAATAATATCAAACATAACAACAAAAACACTTGCTGCCACTCTAAATAAATAATAATGTGCAAAAATCCTACCAAGCAGTGTAGAATGAGAGGCGCTAAATACTCAGTGAATATGCTAATAATACACAATCCCTATACAAATGTATCCAATAAAGTATACACATAACATAAATAACATTGATTGTTACCACTTTAAACTAAAATAGCAACACCCTGTGAAGTGAATAGTTGCAATAAATTCTATGAATAAGTAAATAAATAAATAAATTAAGTGTCCAGTTTTAAAACACAAAGAGTCCAACGTTCATTAGATAGTGACCAGTGAATCAATTATAATTATAATTCATAAAGACTTCCAGAAACACTCTTCCACCACACCGCTGTGACTGTGACTTCAATCCCCTTATGTGCACACACTCACTGGTTGATTATGACTCACACTGCCGTGTTTGGCTATAGACGCTTAAACCCTCTTTTCACTGGGATGAAGAGTGACAGATCTTCGGGTGTCAGTCAGAGGCAAATGCACAGCTCCCAATTAATCCTTTTTACACACTCAATGATCGCTCTTTAGCCATGCCCCTGACATGTTTCGTCATAGAATTGACTTAATCATGGAAATGGCTACCCACCAGAGTGATCCCTCTTTATCCCATAACCCCACCCCCTGGGCGGGGAGAACACAGCCCACACAATTTCCTGTGTCCCCGTCCTATTATACACCAGCCCTTGGCAGATCCAGTGTTATTAAGTGCATAAGCAATGTAGCAATAAATAATATAGGAACATACTAAAGCTATAAACTCCCACACAGTCCCTCAGCGCATAACAAGCAGTAGTGTCTACATACATTAAACAGCTACAGCGCCTGCCTTAAACAGTTCCCACATGTTTGATTATACAGAGATTTGGACATAACATCCTATCAACCCGCATATTGAACCAATTAAAATAATCCTAAAAAATTACAAAATAAAATCTTAAAAGGATATTTTAAAATGATATTTTAAAAGGCTTGATGCACCAGCACACAAGCACACACAGTGCAGACACGCTGATCAGCACAGCTAATGATAGTAAAGCCCCTTTCACACCGAGGCGGTTTTCAGGCGCTACATCGCTAAAAATAGCACCTGTGTAGCGCCTGAAAAAAACGGCCCCTTTCACTCCACTGTGAAAGCCGGAGGGCTTTCACACTGGAGCGGTGCACTGGCAGGATGGTGAAAAAAGTCCTGCTAGCCGCATCTTTGGAGCGGTGTATTCACCGCTCCTAAACCACTCCCACCCATTGAAATCAATGGGGCAGCGCAGCTACACCGCCAGCAAAGCGCCACTGCAACGGTGCTTTGCAGGCAGTTTTAACCCTTTTTCGGCAGCTAGCGGGGGTTAAAACTGCCCCGCTAGTGCCCGCATACCACTAACTAAGGTAAAGTGCCGCTAAAAATAGGGGCTCTTTACCGCCGACGCACGCACCGCCCCAGTGTGAAAGGGGCCTAAGAAAGCTGAATGATTAACCAGAGAGAGCCCAATATAACAAGAGTCATGCAGACATCATATTATATGCATATAACCCAAAATGAATTTCTTCAAAGTGTCATAACCAAATTTAAACATACATTAAAAATACCCCTCAAATACCTATTTTAACACCGCTACAGTGTAACATTAGTCTGAGTGACACCATCGCTGCAGCTTAACACTACAGCGAATCAACCCATAAGTGTATAGACAATTAATCACATCCCATAAACAATGGATAATATATATATATATATATATATATATATATATATATCAGTCATGGCGGCGTGGTGGAGGAGTGTTTCTGGAAGTCTTTATGAATTAGAATTATAATTGATTCACTGGTCACTATCTAATGAACGTTGGACTCTTTATTTAATTATTTACTTATTCATAGAATTTATTGCAACTATTCACTTCACAGGGTGTTGCTATTATAGTTTAAAGTGGCAACAATCAATGTTATTTATGTTATGTGCGTACTTTATTCGATACATTTGAGTTGGGATTGTGTATTATTAGCATATTCACTGAGTATTTAGCACTGCTCATTCTACACTGCTTAGTAGGAAGTTTGCAAAACGCGTCAACAAGAGCACATGGAAAATTTATGGACTCTATCCATTGATACATTTGTACAGTATTTCTGTCCACATGGATTTAATTTATATCCATATTTCCATGCTTAGTTTATTGGGTACTTGTTGAGCTTGTCAGTCAAGTGTTTTTGTCTGTTGAATGTCATTTTAACTAGTATATTTTGTAATAAAGATTTATATTTTTTAATAATAATGTCTCATGTTGTGCCCATAAAATCCTCCCTTTTTTTTGATAGATTTGTTTCAACTCATTTCTATAGCATTGGATGTTGGTACAGTGGGGGTCTTTCCTTTCTATATACTAGTTTCGTTTTTACAATTTAAAATGGGCGGGACTTAACATTGTGCAAATTTTGACTTGACTGAGAAAAGGTTGAGAAATACCGGACTAGCTAATAAACTGATCACCCAAAGATGCTAGTTTACTGATTCCTTTTCTTTTTCTTAAAAAAATTATCCAGATATGTTTTTTGTTGGGAATTGCTCCAAAACTCTTATGCCCTGTACACACGGTTGGAAATTCAGATGGAAAAAGTCAGATCGGATTATATTGATGGAAAATCTGATCGTGTGTGTGCTCTATCAGACTTTTTCTGTTCGAAAATTCTGACGGAAAAAAGAGCAGGATCTCAAATTTTCCGTCCAAAAAATCTGATCAGACTTTTTCCAATCGTTTGTAGAGATTTCCTATTGGACAAAGTGCCACGCATGCTCAGATCAAATTACGAGACCAAAGCTATTGGCAGCTAGCCTCAACGTAGTCCTGTCATAAGGAACGAACGTCATCACGTTCCGAACAATCGGATTTTCCGACAACTTTGTCTGACCGTGTGTATGCAACACCAGTTTAGGACAAAATCCGTCTGAAAAAGTCTGACGGATTTTGTTGTCAGAATGTCGGACCGTGTGTACGGGGGGCTTAATCATTGAAAAAGAATTTGAGCCAAAACGTATGTCTTGGGCATGTGCTTTGGCATCTACTTGTGGAAAGAGTACATTTTTCTGAATATCTGACGAAGTGCAATGTCTCAAAGCTGCTTAGAAATTATCTAAAGAAATATGTATTTGATACTGTGCATTTTTGGCCCACGCGTAAAGTGGACCTTCGGTCATTTTTTCAACTTCCCATATATTAAATTTTCTGCCCTTGCTGTTTTAACTTTGGATAGAAATACATTTTTTTTCTGCCAGTAAATACCTTATACAGCCTACTTCCTGTTTCTTGCCTGGTCATTAGCCTAGGCTTATGACATCATGCACAGCTCTCTCTCTCACTCTTGTGAGAGTTTGCCAGGAAGGTAGGGGGGTCAGTCATAAGAGGGCCAATGGCAGCTGCAGAGCTGGACGTGTCCCTCTGTGAGTCTGTGTAAATCCAGGAAGTGAACAGACAGCAGCTTTACCTGCCCACAGTTAAAATGGATGCAGCCAGACTTAGTGGGGGAGATTTCTGCAGCATATTTGGCAAGTACAGAATTACAGTATTTATAAAATAATATGAAAAGTGGTTGGAGGGAAGCTTCAGAATAGCAAAGATGTTTTTATTACAAATTATATGAGTAGACTGCAGTTCCTCTATAAATGTAGAAGAAGCAAACAAAAAGTAAGCATCTGTTGTGCTTCCTGTTGTTTGTGAAGAAGTGCTTTTTTTGGGTGATACCTACTTTTGATCTAGTTTGATAATACATTTTGTGATTCTTAGCATCTATTCTCCTCTTAGATAAAGAACTTGATATCTCATCAATCATTGATACAGTTAATCTTTCTACAAAGAAATTAAGATTCTGTATTTTGGATACAAAAAGATTTTCCCACATTTTTATGTCTGGAAATATTTTAAATATCCATCTCAACAGTGGTTGCTGGTGCTCCAAAATTTTTTTTTGGGGGGGGGGGGGGGGGTACAAACAAACTGAAAAATTTTGAAAAAAAACCCTATCAATTGCAGTCTCACTGTGCCCATCAAACACAGCCACTATGCCATCAAACGTAGCCACTTTTCCCATGAAACGCAGACACTTTTCCCATGAAACGCAGCCACTTTGCCCATCAAACGCTGCCACTGTGCCCCAAATGCTGCCACTGTGCCAATCAAACGCTGCCACTGTGCCCCAAATGCTGCCACTGCACCCCAAATGTTGCCACTGTGCCCATTAAATGCTGCCACTGTGCCCCAAATGTTGTCACTGTGCCCATTAAATGCTGCCACTATGCCCCAAGTGCTGCCACTGCGCCGCAAATGTTGCCACTGTATTCCAAATGCTGCCACTGTGCCCCAAGTGCTGCCACTATGCCCCAAATGTTGCCACTGTGCCCATTAAATGCTGCCACTGTGCCCCAAATGTTGCCACTGTGCCCATTTAATGCTGCCACTGTGCCCCAAATGCTGCCACTGTGCCCCAAATGTTGCCACTGTGCCCCAAGTGCTGCCACTGTGGCCCAAATGTTGCCACTGTGCCCCAAATGCTGCCATCGTGCCCCCTCCCACCATCTGCCCAGAACTTACCTTGTCTCAGGTTGGCCTCGAGTGATGGCGGCAGGTGGTGAGCGGTGTCCAGTGTCCTCCATTTCTTCCCCGATCCTGATGTTTTATCCCGCCCACTCCTCCTCTCATCATCTGCTATGATTGGGCACCTGATAGGCATCCAACCACAGCGCCTGTCATTTCAGCCAATCAGGTGACAGGTAACACAGACCTGGCAATCTGATTGGCTGAGAGGCGGTTCAATGCTAGCAAAGTGAATTCCTTCACTTTGCTAACATACAGCTGAGTGAGAAGCGAACGCACAGCGTTGTGCCCACTTCTCACATTTTGGGCGCCTTCCAAAAAGCACCCCCGCTGGTGTAACTCAGATGCCCGGTGCCCAAAAATAGGCCTGGCACCTGAATAGGGGGTGTCAGCAGAGACCATAGATAGATTCATGCAATGCATGAATCTATCTATGGTGATCAGAGCGGTGCAGGAGAGGGGGGCGGTGCTCCTGCACCCTTTATGGATGCACCGCCACTGCATCTCAATGGAAATTAATTGTGATATGTAATAATTACAAAGTTCATCATATCATCACAAGAGTCTCTAGATTAGTTTCTCATTGTTCTGTATTTGTCATTGATATTATGTGCAAAAAAAATTCAATGCAAGCCCAAATGGGAAAATATTTTTTCTTCTATACCACTCAAAGAAAGCTATATTCTACCATAGTCTAGACTTTCTTTTATATAACCTGCACAAATTCTGGTAATGTTGATTAATGATTCAATCTAAATTCTTCTCGTCCTTATTCTTAATTTGTGTGGCCTGAATTTTTTAGATGATTTAATGCCACTCAATTGGTAATACTCGCTGAAAGGCGTTGTAAGTAGAAATTCAAGTGAGAGGTCACATTAATTCAAAAATGTCTGTATACATTGTAATTCCTGCCCATGTGGGATACTTATAACAAGTGACTCAATGTCCAGAGAGACTAAAATGGTGTTCTCTAGTACTTCCAAGTCTGTCAAGATCTCTAACAAATGTGGTGTATTCCTCACATAAATATTCCTTTAGAAAGAAATCCTTCCATAAAGGACCCACATTCAGATATAATTGGTCTCCCACGGGGACTCGACAGTGATTTATGAATTTTTGGTAATGGATAAGAAGTTGGGAGGGTGGGGGTCAGTACTTTTAAAATGGAAGCAGTTTCCCAGTGATAATCTGCTTCTCCACTGCAAAATGTAATATATCAAATAATTCCTTCTGATTCTGGGATATATTTTGTCTTAAAATGTATCAACAATTAAAATAATCTTTGTACTTACTATTATGAGTTTAAATTTACTGTTAAATCCTGTGAAAAAAATATAAGCCTTTTCAAGTTTTGGTTCCATACAGAATATTGAAATTGTAAAGTTTTTGCATACAATAGGAGACTGTTGTAGATGATGGCACTTGGACTTGGCTGCACAACAATTAGTGCCCTCTATTTACTAGTAATTGTGTAGTTTCTCTTTTATTCATTTTGACACTTCATTATTATTTTCCCTGTTGTCCGAAAAAATAAAAAATCCTTAAAAAATAATAATCATGATTGTGCATGATGTGATAAAAATAAAAATAGCACCCCAAAAAATAAGTATTTTCTTGTTTTGTTTTCCCATATATTTTTGGTGTATTTTGTTTTTTTAGGAAAAATAAGAGGTTAAAAAATAGCAAATTTGCATTTTGGGATGCATGCTTATGTTACTATTTAAACTTTTATAAATGTTATTTGGACTTTTTTTTCCATCTTTAACAAACCTGTTAATTGTACCCGTATAATATATTGAGTCACCATGTCCTCATTTTACCTTCTCAGAGTGTATTTACTGGTAATGCCTGTATTTACTTTTAAGGCCATTGTTGAAAAAGTTCCATTGATAAAAGCATTTTGTTTTATTTAATTCATTGTATTGTTGATACAACTCATTGAATATATTCTGTCTTATGCATGTTGGACCAGTCTGAACCAGTCCTGAATGGAGTGGTGGGATTGCAAAGAGAAGGAGAGCATAAGCGGCTCGGGAGAGGGGGACCTAGGTTCACTTTAAACCTTGCCCATTCAATACAAACTAATATGGAATTTTTTCTTTAAGTTTGAAAATTAACACCTCTATGCCCAGGTGCAAGATAGATTTTTTTGGAGGTGAGGCACATTCTTAAAGGCCCTGGAGCACCAGGACAATCGAAACAAAATGACCCCAAGTTTTTTTCTGAAAGGCACAGCGGGTCTTTTGAGAATGTTATTTTTTGCCAAAAGTTTTGGACAATTCAGGAAAGAAAATTATTATTATTATTTATTTTATTTATTTTTTACACAAAAGGTGTTAATAACTAAGATATTTCTAACACACATCATAGGCATACTTAGAATTACACCCCAAAACACAATCTGCTGCTCACGTTTGAGACTTTTTCACAGCTTAGCCACACAGAGAAGCCCAAAATCCAAGGAGCACCTTCAGGCATTCTAGGGGGATAAATTACGCATCAAATTGCCTGACTGCCTATCACATTTTTGGAGGCCCTAGAGCACCAGGACAGTGGAAACACCTACAAAATGACCACATTTTAGAGAGTAAACAACCCAAGGTATTTTTTTTAAGAACCATGGTAAGTCTTTTGAAGAATACATTTTTTTTACAAGTTTTTGGAAGATGCAGAAAGAAAAATTATTTCTCACACACAGCATATGCATACTTAGAATTACACCCCAAAATACATTCCACTACTTTGTCTGAGCATGGCAATACCACGTGTGAGACTTTTTTACTTTTTGGACTAAATATATACTGGATATTGTATCTTTGTGTATCACACAGATCTACCAGTTGTATAAAAACATGTACTATAATGGTTACCACTATATAACTGGTCAGGGAATACAACTTAGTGTAGCATTAACTAATCACATTAGTGATTTTGGTGCATTTTTTTGTACGTTTTTCAGGCTTGAGCATTTTTTTTGGAAAGCTAGAAATTTCTAGAAAGAAAAGAGGGTTGTTAGGCATAAAATCACACAGAGCGCATGTTTTTCAGGCGCTCCTACTTAAAGTGATTGTAAAGGTAATTATTTTTTTTTTAAGTAACAAACATGTCTACACTTAACTGCTCTGTGCAATAGAATTGCACAGAGTGGCCATGAGCCTCCTCTTTTCGGGTTTCTCACCAGCACTCCTGGCCCCTCCCCTCTGTTCAGTATCCCCATGGGAAGGCGCTTCCCATGGGGGTACTCGTGCTGTGTCCATTGACACAGACAGCAGGACTCGGCCCCGTCCCCCACTCCCTCATCACTGACTTTGACTGAAAGCACTGGAAGCCGATGGCTCCCGGTGCCCCAGCAAAGCCAGCGAGACCTGGAAGTGAGGGGAGAGAAGAGCTGCAGACATGCATGGTGCTAGATTGAATTAGGGCTCAGGTAAGTAAAAGGGGGGGGGTGAGGGGGGGTGCTGAAACCTAAACATTTTTTAGCTTAATGCAAAGAATGCATTAAGCTAAAAAATGTTTAGGCTTTACAACCACTTTAAAGAGGAGCTCCATCCCCCCCCCCCCCACAAAAAAATGTTTGCACACTTACCTGTCCTGGAATCTCCAGTGATTGTCGGCACCCTAGCCAATGTTTCCATCGGCTCTCAAGTCCTGCTGCTGCCATTGTCTGTAAGGGAATGCAGCAGTGAAGCCTTATACCACATACACACAAGCAGAATGTCCAACAGAAAAAGTCAGGCGGAAGCTTTTCATCGTATATTCCGATCGTGTGTATGCCTCATCAGACTTTTTTTTATATGAAAATTCTGACGGACCTAGAAATAGAACATAAACGTAAAAGTGTCCCTCGCGCTACTAGGAGTAACTAGTGAAAGTGACTAGTGACAGATGTGAAGTGATAAATAAATAAAAAATAAGTAAATTGCAGCAAAACCTAAAGTGTATTACAACACACCAAAATATGCATAAGATAGAAATAGATAAATAGATAAGATGATCTTGCGCAAAATAAATAAAATCACTGTAAGACACTATGGATAAAGAAGAATACAAATAGTCTATCTATATCTCCTTGTGGAGTGAAATAGAAAATGTTTTAAATATTTCTGACAGAACCAAAACCGGGAAAACCGCTCGTCTGTATGCTGTTCCGACAAATCAAAAACAACACATGCATGCAAGTGAAGCATGAAGCAAGTACGAGACGGAAGCTATTGGCTACTGGCTATTTAACTTCCTTTTTATAGTCCTGTCGTATGTGCTGTATGTCACCGCGTTCTTGACGATCGGACTTTTGGTGTGATCGTGTGTACGCACGACAGTTTCAGCAGAACTCTGTCCGAACTCCGTCAGAAAAACCTTCAGAGTTTATTCCGACGGGAAAACCGGTCGTCTGTACGCGGTATTACAGCTTCATAGTTGGTTCCCAACTACGCATGTGCAAAGAATGCTGCTCTTTGTGAATGGCCCAGGGGCAGGGGAAGTGTCAGAAACCATGAATCAGGATGGCTTAAGTTGGCAGGACTGTAGAGCAGGATATCATCAGCAGGTGAGTAACTGTGGAGAGATAGTAGCTGGCAATTAGCAAACAGCTGAGTGGCCAGCTCAGAGAAGGAAGGGCTGGTCAAAGAAGGGAAAGGAAGGTCAATGACCCCTCCCCCTCAGAGAACCACCAGGCTTGAGGGGAAAATGTCTATGAAAATCATGGAGGAGGACAGGGGCATGTACATCCAAGGATGAGACCCAAGAGCGTTCCTCCGGACCATACCCTTTCCAATGCACCAGGTACTGTATGTGCCCATGGAACCTATGGGAGTCAACAATGTACTGTACTTCATACTCCTCATGGTTCTTAACCTGTACAGGGTGAGGACAAGGCACCGAGGTGGTAAAGCGGTTGCAGACCAAATGTTTTAATAAGGAGACATGAAATACATTTTAGATACACATATTAAAAGGAAGGTCTAATGTGTAAGCCACTGAGTTAATCCTGTGAAGAATACGGAAAGGCCCAATAAACCGAGGTGCGAACTTCAGAAAGGGAACAAGAAGTCGGAGGTTGCGAGATGATAGCCAGACTACTCTGCGGAACAAATGAGTCAGGCAACATGGAAGGTTGGAAACCATCATTTGCCATAAACAGGGACAATCGAGAAGCAGAATCGGGAAGAAGAATTCAAGGCACTATTGTGAGTGAACTCCGCCCATGGTAAGAAGTCTGACCAGTTGTTATGATGGTCAGAAACATAGCAACATAGGAATTGCTCTAAGGACTGATTGGCTCATTGTGCCGCCATATTAGGCTGCTGGAAGTTTCTCTGGGTCCATCAAAAATCCAGCAGTGGAAATGATATAACCCAGGAACTTAACCTGTTCACGATGGAATTCACACTTCTTCAATTTACAATAGAGATGGTTCTCTCTTAGTTTCTGAAGCACATGACAATCCTCACGAGATTATATGCCCCTCTCAAGTCAAGCTTTGTGAAAACCATTGCTCCCTTGAGGCGGTCAAATAACTCCATAATCAACAGAATCGGATAGGCATTCTTAATCGTGAAACGATTGAGACCCCTATAACCAATAAAAGGTCTCAATTCCCCACTCTTCTTCTTCACAAAAAAGAAACCAGCACCAGCAGGAGACAAGGATTTGCGGATGAAACCATGAGAAAGTGCGTCTGCAACATACTCCTCCATGGCCTTATCCTCCAAGACCAACAAATGGTAAACCCAGCCACGTGGGGGTATGGCACCAGGTTGAAAGTCAATTGCGCAATCATATGACTGCTGTGGAGGCAAACTACCGGCTTGACCTTTGTCAAAGACATCGCTAAAATTCTGGTACTCCTCCTGCAGAGTGAAGAGGTGCACAGGACCTTAGCTACCTTCTGGAAGCATGTCTTACTGCATTGTGGCAACTAGGAGAGAACTCCAGCATGAAGCCAATTAAAAGAGGGCTTGTGCCTCTGTAACCAAGGATAACCAATAACTAGAGGAAACTTAGCTGAGGAATAACTTGGAATTGGATTATCTCATGGTGAAGAGCCCCTATGACCATGGAAAACGCCACAGTCTCATGAGTCACATGGGCAGGCTGTCCCATCAAGAGCCTCAATGGCAAGTGGAGTGTCACGCATCTGCAGCGGAATTGAGTGCTTCAATACAAAGGCAGCATCAATGTACAGGCCTGCAGCCCCAGAGTCGATTAATGCCTGTATCTTGATGGACGACGCAGCCCAAGAAAGGGTGATCGAAACCAGGGGCTTATCCTTCACGATAACTGGGGACAAAACAACGCCACCTAAGGTTTGTCCGTGACAGGATCTCAAGGTTCGGGCGATCCCTGGATGGGTAGGACAAGACTTCAAAAAGTAACCTGCCTGGCCACAATAAAGGCACAATCTCTTACTCCTCCTAAGGGTTCTCTCATCCCCAGAGAGATGCGTGAAGCCTAAGTGCATGGGGTCATCTTCACTGACCGACTCGGTACCAGGAGGCATGGGAGGTGAGGGAGGAAAGGGTGGGACTGCAAAGCTTAGAGACAAATGTACAGCAGGCTTCAGTAAGCACTCCTTAAAAGAGAGT
This sequence comes from Lithobates pipiens, assembly GCF_037356315.1. Taxonomy (NCBI): domain Eukaryota; kingdom Metazoa; phylum Chordata; class Amphibia; order Anura; family Ranidae; genus Lithobates; species Lithobates pipiens. Next base: position 167,408,586 of record NW_027507758.1, read on the forward strand.
CTTTCTCTGAGTCTGGAGTCAATGAGGATGGCAAATGTGATCAACTTCTCCAGCTGGGTATATCTCAGGCTGCTATCTCATCCTTGATGGCAGTGGCGTCGCTAGGGGGTGGCTTTTGGGGCTATAGCCCCAAATCTGGGGCCCATAGCCCCGAGTCTCTGCAGGGGTCCCCAAGGGGAGGGGAGGCTCTCTGGGGACCTTGATGTAAGTGGGGGGCTCTCTGGGGACCCTGATATAAGGGGGAGGCTCTCTGGGACCCTGATTTAAGGGGAGGCTCTCTGGGGACCCTAATGTAAGGGGAGGCTCTCTGGGGACCCTAATGCAAGGGGGATGCTCTCTGGGGACCCTGATGTAAGGGGGGGGCTCTATGGGGATATATATAAACACACACACGTATATTATATACATATGTATGCCTGCCCAAGCGCATGACTTTCTTTACTATGCTGGTATGAGCTCTAGCCCCAGATCTTTTGTAGACCTAGCAACACCCCTGCTTGATGGTATCCGAGAGACCATGTGAAAAAAATCAGCCATGAGGGCCTCATTGTTCCATGCAACCTCTACTGCCAGAGTATGGAATTCAATGGTGTAATCGTCAACAGTCCTCGTACTCTGTTTGACGGAGATGAGGCACTTGGCAGCAGAAGCAGAGCGTGCAGGAACATCAAATACCCTTTTAAAAGAAGCCACAAACTCAGGGTAACTCAAGACAACAGTTTTTTTCATCTCCCATAGAGGATTTGCCCAGGCCAAGGTTCTCTCAGAAAGCAAAGATATCACAAAACCTACTTTGCTTCTATCCATGAGAAAAACCTGGGTCAGCATCTCAAAGTATATCTCAATCTGGTTGAGAAACCCTCTGCATTGGACCCCAAATCACTGGGGAAGCGGAGTGGGACCAGACATACCTCTGATATTTTCCAATGGATTTTGGCCAAAACTTGTCTTGTATACAAATGGTTGCACAAAGTTGTCGGAAAATTTGATCGTTCAGAACACAGTGACGTACAACACGTACAACGGGACTATAAAGAGGGCAGTAGCCAATAGCTTTTGTCTCGTAAATTATTCTGAGCATGTGTGGCACTTTGTCTGTTGGAATTTAAACGATCGTATTCTGTTGACGGAAAAATTTAGTTCTGCTCTCAAACTTTGTGTGTCGGAAATTCCGACAGAAAAAGTCAGATGGAGCCCACACACGATCGGATTTTCCGACAACAAGAACCAATCGCACATTTTCCGTCGGAAAGTCCGACCGTGTGTACAGGGCATTATAGACGTAATGCTCGAAGCGGGTGCCTCCACAGAGACTGGAGCAGCAGCAGGGATGGCCTGCAACACAGGTTGTACCAGAGCAGCCACAGTGGGAGATTTCAGGTGAGCCGTGCGACTCAGGAGTGTTTTTAACGCCATGGCAAACTGATCCATGCGATGATCCTGCTCATCCAATCTGGAAAAAATATTACCAACAAGTGTATTGACTGCATCTTCTGATGTCATGGCCTTCGCCTACTGTCAGAAACCAAGAATCAGACTGAGACAGAAGTTAACTGTAATCACACTTGTTCAATAATAATAAAAAAAGGTAAACAGAGTAAATGTAGTCAAAACATAGCCAGAGTTGAGGAACCGGAACTGATAGTCAGACAAGCCAAAACGTCTGGGAGCCAGAGAACAGCGTAGTAGGACATCAAGCAGGATCTGGAGCCAGAAGGAATGTCAGCCAAGCAAATCTTTAACAGGAACACAGGCAATCGTCTCTAGAGATGTGACCAAGGCAAAGGCAGAGATCATCTGGACTGGACAGCTTAAGTAGGATAGGACTGATGAGCAGGATATCATCAACAGGTGAGTCACTAAGGAGAGATAGGAGCAAGCCGTTAGCCGACAGCTGAGAGGCCCTCTCAGAGAAGGAAGGGCTGAGCCCAGCCCTGACAGGAAGGAGGGGGGCTGAACTTCCAGGGGACCTCGTCACAGCCAGACTTCCCCAAAGTGGGGACAGGTACCTGTCAAAAACAGATACCTGTTCCCCCCTCCTCCCCCCCGAAAGGTGCCAAATGTAGCCCACGAAGGGGGGAGCAGATAAGTGGAGCTTCCACTTTTGGGTGGAACTCTGCTTTAAGTCTATTGGGGCTAAAACACGCAATCACACCCTAGAAGCTCCTGTACTTTTTCTGAGCACATGAAAATAACATTGAAATGTGGTGTTCAGTGTTGTGACTAGGGTTGCCACCTGTCCAGGATTCACCTGGATAGCCCAGGTATGGAATCAGGTGTCTGGGTTTTAGTTTGTCTGAAACTCAGTAACTTTATTCTGATCGGGCTATGGCTCTTCAAGTACCCAATATAGGCACACCCATATCTGTTGCCATCCAGGGCTGTGGGCAGCAGGTTTGACATCACTGGGAGGGCGGGGTGTTTATATTAGCAAGAACATTTTGGCCACAGCCAAAGGTGTCTTTTATAATTTTACCTATAGTGTATACTATATGCTTCTAAAAGCATGCTTCAGATCAATCAGGCAATAGAGCACCCTTCAGGCAATAGAGCACCCTGGACAACCCTTATGCCTCGTACACACGATTTGACTTTCCGACAACAAAACTGTGGAATTTTGTCCGAAGGGCCCTTGCTAAAACTTATCTTGCATACACACTGTCACACCAATGTTAGCCAACAATTACGAATGTAGTGATATACTAGACATACTACGAGCTGATAAAAAGAAAGTTCACTAGTCAAGCGCTAACCTTTTGGGCTCCTTCTGCTAATCTCGTGTGAGTAGAAGTTTGGTGAGTCAGGATTCATGCTTTTCAGCCTCGTGCTTGTCAGTTTGTTTCTGTTTTTCAGGTTGAGCTTGTCAGTTCGTTTCTGTTTTTCAGTAAGTTCTTTTTGGGTTTTCTTCTGATTTTCAGTGCGTGCTTGTCAGATCCTTTCTGACTTTCAGGTCGTTCTTGTCAGGTTCTTTTTGATTGTTCTGAGTTTGTTCTGAACAACCGTTTGTATACTAGCCATGTGGCGTTCTCGTTAGAGAGATCATGCTACTATTGTTGGGCTTGGAGTTATTGCTTTGACCCAAGTCTGGTCCAGGAACAGAGAGAGGAGGAGTTCTTGGACCAAGAATTGGTTGCTTAATAGTGACCAATTTACTCATATGCTATGGGAGCTCCAGGAGAATAATCCAATAATTCAATTACCGGCTGTCTAGTGGCAGAAGAGTGGTGGAGGATGCCTTTGGCATAATGGCAAGCTGGTTCCAATAAGGGACATTAACCTGGCTGAATATAAACTGAACCACGTTGTGTTGTGCTGCTGCATTCTACATAACTTTATAAGGAAGAATGCAGCTAACTATCTGGCCTCAGTTTAGACTGAGGCCAACTTTTCTTCTGAAACTGCAGTGATGACGGCTCTTGAAAGTAGCCATGCTGGCTTACCTGCCAAAGCGCCCGCGAAGTGAGGCAAAAATATGTTCATTATTTTGTGGGTAGAGGGGCAATTGCTTTTCAGCAAAATGTGGCGGATGTACAATAAAAGTTTAAAAAAAAAAACTAAACTCATATTTCATTTGAATTACTGTTTGTGTTTCTTATCTGTCTCCTAGGTTCTCAAATGGCCTTTAATTTTGGCCATTTTCTTCAATAGTGCACATGTAACTTATTGGATACATGAGGTTGTGACAATCTCTTCTTCAGCTAACTAATATGTTGTGCTGTGGGTCTGCTACACACACGCAATGTTATTGTTGTTAATGTATGTAATGCAATAATGATAAAAATATTCATCCTTTTTAACTCCTTGAATTGATTGCTTGAAGTCCCTAAACTGGTCTGATTTTGGCACATTTTACAGCACATTGTCCCTATAACTACACCAACTTAACAAATACACTGGTATTGAGCATTGAAATAAGAAGCCACACATTGCTGAGTATATAACATTTTACTCCAATCACATTCACATGTGTGTTATAAACGGTTTTTGAACAAACCAACATCTTGGTGTAACATTTATGTTTGACATTAATTTGCAATTTTTGGGGCTAAACAGGCATTTTTAAAAACATAACATACACATTCCCAACTCAGGAACTTACAAAGTTCGACTTTGCTAAAGTGAAGGCCATATGAAACATAAGTATGTCAAAACTGTGTTGATCTTGCCTTCATCAGATGGGGTGATCTCACCTCTCTAAAAGCCAAATTTTCAAGATGCACACAAATTGGGACTCCACATTTGGATTTCCCTCATGATCCCATGCCTAAAATGTGTGTCTTTTCCCTACATCTATTTTGCTAAAGCCCCAAAACACATAGTGTGTCAACATGTGCTATCTCCCATCAGGGGATATCAATGTACATGTTTTGTGGATGCAACACCTTCCTCCAAAGTAAAATAGGCAAGAGGAAGATCCCCCATGATGGTATCTAGCACACGTTGACACACCGGGGCTTCTTTCAGAACGGACAATCCACTTTGCCCTACAAGTGCACTTTCAAGTGCACTTTTAGGGCAAAGTGGATTTGCCTTTTTGAAATAAGCCCCAGTGTGTCAACATGTGCTATCTCCCATCATGGGGGATCAATGGACGTGTTTAGGGGGTGCAACCCCTTCCTCTCACCTACTTTAGTTTGGAGGAAGGGCTTGCACCCACAAAAGGCATACATGATGGGAGATAGCACATGTTGACACACTGTGTGCATCTTCAAAATTTGGCTTTGCTATTCATTTAAAACTGTAAAAACACGTACAACATAACAACTATAAAATTTTATTTTTGTTTAGATTTTCCCTAAAATATCAATGTTTCTCAGTCTTTTTTGAACATCATGGATGTTTTGTTTCATTTGTTCCAAATGACGATTACAAACCATAATCTTCCAGATCAGGATTTGTGAATTTGCACTGCTGAAGTGAGTTTCTACTTCCACAACATCCACATCACCTAAAATAAAAAAAACATACCATGTATTAAAAAGATGCAGGCATCCATTTATTACCTGAAGCTGTGGTCTCAGACACTGACCTGTGGTCGACACCATTTCTACCACTTCACCCAGCACTTTCTAAACATCAGCATCAACATCTTCAGGGTGTGTGGTGAGCTGCCTTTCTTCATTAGGTGTGGGGTTACTGTTGTCCTCAGATGCCCCTCTTATTTTCTCCACTAAAAATATAAAAAAAGTATACTTAGCAAACAGACATGTTAGGCTAGAAATAATAATATGAAACATTGCTTGGAAGTGTCTTCCAATTGTCTGTCTGTTTTGGCAGAGTTCCAAGCTGAATGCATGATTTTTTTCCCTTTCAAGAGCTGGAATACTTACCTGTTTTGGGCAAGTTTCACACATGGAGAGACCCCTAGTATCCACAGGAGCACCTGCGTGGAACACCATAACAAGAGTGTTATGGTGTCCCACACTAGTGCTCCTGCATCCAGTTGCGTAAACAGCAGCTGAGTGTCCTCTCCTGACACTGAATAAAGTTGTCATTTCATTATAGTTTCAAACACACCTAGACAACAATGTAATAAAATTATTTTAATCAAAATAGGACTCAACAAATGTAGTTAACCCGCATCTCCCAAAAAACGACGTATTAGTGGTCTAATGAACGATGTTTAATATCCCACAAACGATACCTGTGTCCACGAACATAAAACTTGGCATTTTAAACTGTACAACAGTAAAGAAAAGCACACGGACCAGCACGCAAGTAATAATAATAATTTTCTTTCCACTTTCCTGATCTTTCTATACTGATCTTGCTCCCTCAATTTCAGGTCTGGCTAGCATTTCCTCAATTGATCCTTGCATTGCCGTACCCCAAAAGTCCTGTGCAGACTTCTCACCCACCCTTCTTAGCCATGATCTTGGCCTTTCTGACATTTGGGTTTCTGTATGGCCCATGATTCCCATCATAGTCTGTCCTCTTTAAGATGTCCACCATCTCTTTAAAGGACATATTTGAGGCCTTATAGCTCCTCCTGGATTGGGAACTGTCTTGCTCCATCCTTTCGTTGTTGCTGCTATCAGCACACACCTGCTGTCTCGCTGCCATTTGCTCTCCCACTGGCCAGAAAGAGAAGAGGTGGGGAATACACTAGAAAGAAGGACAGGGGCAGTGTTTCACGCATGCGCAGTGTATATAAAGACATAACACGCGGTCGATGTAACGTATGTAGTAATGATCTATGAGTGGGGAATGGAAGATTGTTTTCGCGCAAAGGAACGTTGAAACAAAGGTACAATTTTAAACTGGGGCATCAGTGGTTAGTGGCCTATACTGCTTATAGATCAAGGCCTATATTGGGACAAGATTATGAGAGTTTAGCCTGACATTAGGGTCTGTTGTGTTTTGTCTTGCAGATAAAATGGTGGATACATTTACTGCCCCTGACTTCCTCCCTGACTTTATCCAGCAATACTGGGAGCTGCCATGTCTATGTCGAGGTAAATGCAAGGATTACTCCAATAAAATCAAGAGGAAGGCAGCGATGGAGAAACTGTTGGAATTGGTGAAGCCTGTGTATCCCACTGCAGACATTAATTATTTGAAGGCCAAAATTGGTAGCCTGCGGAGCAAATATGAATGAATGAATGAATGAATGAAATACTTGTATAGCGCACAATGCGAACTGAATCGCCTCTAGGCATATAATAGGGAGCGCAAAAAGGTCCAGGATTCCCAGAGATCCGGAGCATCAGCAGATGACATATATGTCCCCAGGCTGTGGTACTACAACACCCTGTGTTTTTTTGTCAGACCAGACCAAACCCAGGCCATCGCCCTCAACACTTCCTTCCACATCAGCTGAGGCCCCTGAGGTCCACCCTGAGCCTTCAACACAGGAAGAAGATGTGGAGGAGCCCAGCTTGACCCAGGTATAGCATTGTTGAACATATTTGTGGTCAAAAATTGAATGATGTTAACTAGATGTTATTGATCTCAAATTTCTGTTTTTAACAAAGTGGTTTAGGCATCAATAGACAGTAGTGGCCAAAAATGATTGGGACAAGAATTAAAAATGCTGGGGTCAGAATGATAGTCTTTTCTATTTGTTATCCTTCAATTTGCAACAGTCACAAGCTCAAAATTGTGTGTAATTGATGAACAAAAACCTAAAGCTATGTAACATTTTCATACACAGGAAAGTCTCAGCCTCAGCCAAAGCCAAGAGGAGGCTTTGCCAAGCAGCCTGACTGAATGACAGGTTCATCCCCTCTGCCCTCTAGCAAAAAGGGCCAGGAAAAACAAAAACCTGGATGATGCCATGGCTTCATTTCTCCGCCATGCAACAACTGCCATTAGCTCAGCCCCTAATTACCAAGAGACTTTTGGCTGCATGACAGCAAATAAATTAAAAGAAATGGAGGAGGACCAGTGCATTATGTGTGAGAAAATCATCCTTAAGGCCCTGAACAAGGGGAAGAAGGGCCTAATCATCCCTAAAACACACCTCTGCGAATTTGATCATCCTCCTCCACCACCTCCACCAACAACATAGCCACCCCACCCACCAAAGCAGCATAGCGGACTGTGGCCAATGCAACATCAACACCCCCAACAAAGCCCCTGGCTGGGTATTATCCCCAATATCATTTATAATTTTATTTTTGTTTAATTTGAGTTTATTTTTTTTATTTTTTTGGGTGCAGAGAATGCATTTTTGATTTAATTTCTTTCATTTGTGTGGAAGGAACTGTTGAGAGCGATGGCCTGGGCTTGGTGTGGTCTGGAAAAAAACGCAGACTTTTGGAAGACCACAGCCTTGGGACATATATGTCATCTGCTGCTACTCCCGATCTCTCAGAGTCCAGGATCGTATTGTGCTCCCTATTAAATGGACTCCTCACAGTCAAATAATTGATGTCTGCCCTGGGGTACAAACTCTTCACCAATTCCAAGTGCTTCTCCATTGTTGCCTTCCTCTTGATTTTGATATGACCTTGTGCTCCCTGTTGAATTAAAATTTTTGATTTTGCACAATACTTGGCTATGTGTTTTACTTAAAAAAGGACAGTTTGTTTGTGAGTAGGCAGGTACATATCATAAATACAACAAATTAACAAGGGACACCAAAATAGTTGTATCTCTGAGGTTAAAAAATACAAGATAATAATGTTGTTGTGGTAACTTGACATAAAATTATATATATTTATATTCTGGAGATCACTAGAATTTTTTTTTAAAAAACAATATTCTGGAGATCACTAGAAAAAAAAATATTATTATAGAGATCACTATAAAAAAACAAAAAGAAAAGAAAAATGATTCTGGAGATCACTAGGAAAAAAAAACTATTATTCTGGAGATCACTAGAAAAAAAAATATTATTCTGGAGATCACTAGAAAAAAAAATATAATAATAAATACATTTGTCAGAACTCTATGAATATCACCAGCAAAGCAGCTTCATTATTATACCATTATAAAGTAGAAGAGAACAATTGTCTAATGCATACACACGGTCGGATTTTCCACCAACAGCCTGACAGCCAACATTTCCCATCAGAAAATTGGATTGTGTGTACGGGGCTTTACAGTGTGTGGTCCCTCACAAAAGGAATCCCCTGGAGACATCTGGGACACCTGTCTGAGTCCATAGAACTCTTGCCTGTCACGATTGGGTGAGCAGACCATTGGTCCTTTGTGTAATTTCTGCTCAAACATGCCTGTTCTGACCTGTAGCGAACTTCTACCTACTGCCTTACTATATTGATCCCACTCTGGGCTAGTTTTCCCCAACTGCTTATATCTGTAACTGGTTACGTGGACTATTTACTCTAAGGTTGCGTACACACGGTCAGACTATCCGGCAGACTTGGTCCAGTGGACCAGAGTCCGCTGGACAATCCGCTCGTGCGTGGTCTCCGGTGGATTTTTTCCCCCAAAAGTCCGGCGGACTTACAAAGTCGTTTTGACTCAAAAATTGTCTGTCGGGCTGCGAGTCCGGCAGACAATCCGGCTGTCTGTGTGCTAGTCCTCCGGACTTTTGAAATGAACGGACTTTCCTGCACATGGAGAAAAGTCTGTTCATTTTGAACGCGGCTCCAGGTAGTCGGGACTAGCGAAGGAAGTCAATGTCGCTGCCTTCATCGGCGAGATTGACACGTCCCTGGCCCCGTCACCTGGTATGGACTTAAAGGGGAAGCCCTACACTGAAAAAACGTTGTGGGGGTCCCCCCAAGGTTCATATAAGACCCTTATCTGAGCGCGCTACCCGGCCGGTCAAGAAAGGGGGTGGGGACGAGCGAGCTGCTCCCACCTTCTGAGCCGTACCAGGCCGCGTGCCCTCAACATGGGGGGGTGAGCATCCTCTGGGACTGTGACATCATAAAGGGGTGTGGACATCACCCGGTGACCCGGCCCATTGTCCCTATATAAGTCGCCGCACAACACGTCCCTGTCATTTCGGCCAGAGACAGTATCGAGTCAACATCTCAAGGAAGAAGAGGAAGAAGAGAAGAAGAAAAGAGAAGGTGGCGGCGACGATGACGGCGACAGAAGAACGGGCCACCGCTAATAAAAAGCTGGAAGAAGGAGCAGAGGCCCGGCAAGAAGAACCGAAGAGGGCGACAAGACCCCCAAAGACAGAAGAAGAGGCGGCGGTGACAGAAGACTGGGCCACTGCTAGTAAAAGAGCTATAGGAAGAAAGCGGGAAGAACCGAAGAGGGGGACAACACCCCCGAAGAGGGGGACAAGACCACCGAAGTCAGAAGAAGACCCCCGGACGGTGACGAAGAAGAAAGCCGGGCTCCTCCACTAGTAAAAGAGCTAGCAAAAGAGCAGAAGATAGCGGAGGAGTCCAGCGAGAAGACCCCCCAAGATGGAAGAAGACCCCCAGAGCTGTGCAATAAATTATTTTAAAACCTTGTGTTGTGTTTTATTTACATTTTTTTCACCAGGTGAATGGGTAGGGGTACATTGTACCCCATACTCATTCACATAGGGTGGGGAGCCGGTATCTGGGGGCCCCCTTATTAAAGGGGGCTCCCGGATTCCGATAAGCCCCCCCGCCCGCAGACCCCAACAACCAACGGCCAGGGTTGTCGGGAAGAGGCCCTTGTCCTCATCAACATGGGGACAAGGTGCTTTGGGGTGGGGGGGCGCAGGGCCCCCTTCCCCAAAGCACCCCCCTCATGTTGAGGGCACGTGGCCAGGTACGGCTCAGGAGGGGGACTCTCGCTTGTCCCCACCCCCTTTCCTGACCGGCCGGGTTGTGTGCTCAGATAAGGGTCTTATATGGACCTTGGGGGGGAACCCCCACACCGTTTTTTCAGCGTAGGGCTTCCCCTTTAAGTCCATACCAGGTGACGGGGTCAGCGACGTGTCAATCGACCTAGTCTGCCGGAAAAGTCCGGTTGTGTGTGGGCAGGTCCGCTCGTTCGGACAGTCCGCTAGACTAAGTCCACCTGATAGTCTGATCGTGTGTGGCATAAGGGACAGTGGGGGTTATTTACGAAAGGCAAATCCATTTTGCACTACAAGTGCAAAGTGAAATTGCACTGAAAGTGCACTTGGAAGTGCAGTCGCTGTAAATCTGAGGGGTAGATCTAAAATGAGGGGAAGCTCTGCTGGTTTTATTATCCAAATATGTGCAAGCTAAAATGCTGTTTTTTATTTTCCTTGCATGTCCCCTTCGGATCTACAACGACTTTACTTCCAAGTGCACTTTGCACTTGTAGTGCAAAGTGGATTTGCCTTTCGTAAATAACCCCCAACATGTTGCTTCTTATACAGGTTATACAATCGGTTCACTATTAAGCTATCAGTCTACTTGCGACATGCAACCCTTTGGGATCAATTTCAAGTGTGTTGATAACTAAACCATATACCCCGTTTATCTTCTAGCTGGGGGCTTATTGAATAATCAATACGGTATTGGCACATTGATCTATGGGGATTGCCACCGGGATCTGTGAGTTAATCCATTTTCACTTTTTGCACTTTATTAGCAATGTGTTGGTATATGGTGTGTGCATGCCTTATTCATGATGCAGCTGCTCTTATATTTAAACAACGTTGTCTTTTTTTTCCATTTAGTATAGGTGTTGTTGGTGGGTACACAGTATTTGCAATTTTGTATTACATACTTCCAAACATTTTGAGATTGGAATTAGGGCCACCTACTAACAAACATATGTATACATATGACACGCCCCTCCTGCCAAACCCCTTAAAGGAGAATTAACAAAAAAAGGGTAATCAAATCCACACTTTTTTTTTTAAACCACTACTATTCCTTTATATATGCTTTTATTTATTTACAAATGAAGCAATTTAGAATTTGGATCAAAGGTTTAGCACTAGGAAACACTTTTTGAAAGATAAAAAGTGCATTGTATATACATCTATATAGATCAGACCAAAATGAGGGACAAATGAGAGGAAAGAGGGACATTGCTCCAAATCAGGGATAGTTGGGAGCTATGGATTATATTACCTTTATTATGCAATAAAATGAATTCCCTTTCTTAAGCAGCTTGGTCCTTTCATGACTCTTTTCAGGGGGTTCTCGCTTCCCCCTGTACTTTATTATTGAATTGCCCCGATAGTGCCCATACACCCTTAGTAGGACCGTACAAAGAGTACACACAGTTCATACCAGTCCCATTTACACCATACAGGCTAGGGCGGAGAACAGAGAAGCACACTGGCAGTACAGGGTAAGCTCTGTATACAGAACACAATCATTCACGCCGTTCTGTTACACAACAACTACAACTTTTCTTTTCCGCCTACAAAACATCACGTGATAGCACGGGGACCTTTAACCCGCCGTCCAATCACGGCTTTCCCCCCATAACAGCGCATCTCAGATTGTTATTGACCGAGTGTGTGAGGAGCGGTGATAGGCTACCGAGTTGGGAGGGCGGGGTTGAGCTGTGGGAAGTGCATGGCCGCTTTATTAGGTTGCGCTCAGTACTTCCGGTACACACAGTAGTGGCTGACAGGGAAGAGAAGTGCACAATGCTTGGCTTTGTACAGTGCAGGGGAATCCAGCAGTGATCGTATAGTGAGTGGCGGTATGTAATTGTGAGTTTATGGAGTGCAGCCCCTGTCTAGTACTGTTACCTGTTCTGCAACGTATATACACTTCTATTTATGAATTATATTTGTTTATAAATACACCTTGCTTGGAGATGATTGGAGCTTGCTAGTGAATGTTTGGGTACTAGTAGTATGTATATACGTGTGCTTGTCTTTAACATATATACTGTACTAAATCAGACATATATACTAGTCTGTCACTAGCATCAACAAAGCAGTCTTTATTTCTGAGTCCTCCCTGTAACTTATTTTTATTTTTTACCTGTTGATCCTGCCACTTGGGGCTGGGTTAGACCTCTGAAGTGTGATATATGGTTGATCGCTTTTCAGAAGGGATTTGATAGGTGGCGAGGAAGCATTATGTCTACAGCCCCATTAACTTGAAGGGACACACACACACACACACACACACACACACACACACACACACACACACACACACACACACACGTAACCTTATATGGCTGCTGCAAGACAGAAGTGCTAAGCACTGAGCTTTGTTTCCTTTGCATCCTTTCTCTGCTATTACAAATGTATGTCTTTTTTGTCCACTGTACTTTATGCTACTGACCTCTGACCTCTGCCTCACATGCTGCTACTGACCTCTGCCTCACATACTACTGAACTCTGCCTCACATGCTACTACTGAACTCTGCCTTACATACTACTGAACTCTGCCTTACATACTACTGAACTCTGTCTCGCATACTACTACTGACCTCTGAACTCTGCCTCACATGCTGCTACTGACCTCTGAACTTTGCCTCACATGCTGCTACTGACCTCTGCTTTACATGCTACTACTGACCTCTGAACTCTGCCTTACATGCTGCTACTGAACTCTGCCTTACATGCTACTAAACTCTGCCTTACATACTACTACTGACCTCTGAGCTCTGCCTTACATGCTGCTACTCACCTCTGAACTCTGCCTCACATGCTACTGAACTCTGCCTTACATGCTACTGACCTCTAAACTCTGCCTTACATACTACTTCTGAACTCTGCCTTACATGCTGCTACTCACCTCTGAACTCTGCCTTACATGCTACTGACCTCTGAACTCTGCCTTACATGCTACTACTGACCTCTGAACTCTGCCTCACATGCTACTACTGACCTCTGAACTCTGCCTTACATGCTACTACTGAACTCTGCCTTACATGCTACTGAACTCTTCCTTACTTATATAGAGGTGTATGTCTGTTGTGTTGTTTTGTTTTGTTTTTGTTAGATGTTTTCTGTAAAATATATATCTAATATAGTGTTTCATTGATCTAATCTTTTTCTATTTATATGACTACAACTATATGAAATACTTGTACATTTACCACTAATGTTTTCAAATCTCTGTATGTAATAAGCAATAATACAAAAATAAAATTAAAAATGACTTGATTTAAAAAAAGAACTCTACCTTACCTTCTCCTGACCTCTGAATCCTTTATTAGGGATGCACTGATTACCCCCCCCCCCCTTTTTTTTTCTCTCTTTTCCTACTCACCGATATCAGTTACTGATACCTACCACAACTCTTTTTTTTTTTTTTTTCCCAATTAATTGAAGTGTATTTTTTCCCAGTGTGACAAACCATCAATTTTGTTCTCTGCTAAAAAATGAATACAGAAAATTCTACAAAATGCATTGTGAGACTGTCCTTTTGAAAACCTTTTCTATATTAAATTATAAGAGAATTATCAAAAATAAGATGTGCTTCCTGTTTGCTAATATTTAATGTCTCTGTTGCAGGGCGAGACAACTTTCCGTTATGGCTGGTCGTAGGAAAAGGGCACCTCCAGCAAAGCTGGATGATGAAGCAAAGAAGCAGTTATGCTGGAACATGCATGAAGACAGAAGGAATGACCCAACTCTAGAAGTGGATGAAAGTGATCTTGATGCTAGTACATCATTCTCATTTGTAAAAGACAAACCTGAAAGTCTGTTTCCCATATTGGGACCTGAAAATGTTAGTTCAGAACTATGCACAGAGTGTAAAAAAGAGCCTGATGTCATCTTAACACAAGTGTTCACTGACCTTACTATTTTGAACTCCCTTCATCAAGTAGATGTTTGGAAAGTCTTGCTAGGTATTTTCAGTATTTATTTTAAGTCCACACTGCACTCTCAAACAATTTTTCAAGGCCACAGTTTTACGTTGACTAGAAATGCTCCACAGTCAGCTCAGCTACTACTTTGCGCCTATAAAAGCGGAACAGACGAGGATGATGAGGGGACTATAAATTCATGCAGGAAGAATAACACAGAAGAGCTGATGGTTGAAACTTCAGTTGGCGATCAGTTGCTTGAAGATTTAATATGGTTGCAAAAAAAGAAGCTAATTGCACTTTGTCAAAGACAAATAGAACATGATGAAATGAAGGTAAATTATTTGATTTAGTGTCAAAGTCTTACACTTTTTTTTTTTTTTTTTTAAATAACAAACATGTTATACTTGCCTGCTCTGTGCAGGGGTTCCTCACTGACGCTTCTAGTCCCAGCCAATCTGGGAGAGTCCTGGATGATCGAGGCACTCGTGGACACCGCTGGATCAAGAGGGGCTCAGGTAAATATTTGGGGGGTGGGCGCTGCACACAGGGTTTTTTTTTTTTTTTTTTTTTTAATATCACAATGCGTAGAATGCATCTAGATAGAAAAAGTTTCTGCCTTTACAACCACTTTAACTGCTGAAAGAAAAATTGCCTCAAACAAATTTTTTAGCAGCAACCAGTCTTTGCAACATGAAAAATGAAAGTATCACAGCCTGTCTGGGATAATTCTTTTTCTACAATTTGAGGAAAAAAAGGCAATTTTTGTAGATTCTTTGTCCACGGTTAGTTTAAGAATTGCACCATGAAAATATTCATGCATTTTTGATTGGTACAGCAGAGACATCTTAAAGAAGACCTGAATGTTGAAAGCTGTCCCCAAAATTAAAAACGGCACTATTTTCCTATAGGTCCCCTTAGAAAATTGTTTCCCCATTACTGACTTACCTTGTTTTGTTCTGCTCTGTGTTGAAGATGCCAGAGCTTGCCCTCTGATGACTTGGGATCTAATAGTGGGAGAATATTCCCGCAGCAGGAGAGGATCAGAAGCCACAGATTTATGGAATGGATAAGGCAGGAGTAGATGCTGTACATTCTTGCACTTCAGGTCCTTGGGTACACATTTCACTGCAGCCAAATCTCACTCTTAATCTTGTAAGACCAGCAGCCAGAGGCAGCAGTGCCCTGTAAGATCTCACACTGCAGATATACAACTATAGCGTGATTAGGCACAGGTAATACACTTCTATTTTTCAGAGGGAATTCAAGATAAAAAGTTAATATTTCAGAGTATGGCTTAATTTTTTATTTTTTATTTCCAAGTATGTAGTGCAAGGGCCTGTCTACTTGCGAACAAATTGAATGCGTTCAGGTTTGACGTCATATTAGATGATTTTGGGAAAATTGTACAAGAAAATTTGTATAATGTATGGCCAGCCTTAGGTGTAATTACTCTTCAGTTTTTAAATTCACGTCCACTTTAAGGCACAAGTTTTTACGTTTTCATCACTCTCATTGCAAATCTGAAAATAAACAGGGTTTTGTTTGTCTTTTAAATACAGTTTGTAAAGCCACGTACTTTTTATTTTATGCACCATTGACAATATGTTTTTGTTTTTTTTAGGACGTACATAGTATAGCCTAATATCATAATTCTAAATATTAAAAACGATGTCAAGCTTTTTTGGTGAAAGGTTAAATACTTAGATTAAAAAAAAAAAATAATAATAACTTTGGCCACTCTCTAGAACCCATATTATACTGCGGTGAAGATGGCTTATAAGGCTGAAAAAGCTGAATTCTGTTTGGAATAAATGGCTATAGTAGGTCTAAACATTGCTACTAGAATTGTGTGCAAGCCCTATACATCCAAAAGTTGTTTTCCATCGTTTTCTAATATTTAGGTTTTATTATAGGAACTGCAATAGGTAATATTTAGTACTCAGATGTCCAATCGGTTCTACGGGAAAATTTTCTCCGTTGCTGGAAACAAAAACGCCACCCAGGCAAATGAAAGCCTACTGATTATTAAAGGGTAACTCCACTTTCGTGGGGGAAAAAAAAATAGCAAATAAAGAAAAAAATAATATAGCGTGTATGATTGCAATACAAGTCATTTTGTAATTGAATGTTTTTAAGAATTACCTTTCCTTTTCAAGCTGCAGCCTCTATAATTTTATATAAATGCAATGCAATATGGCTACATAGAGTTGTTCTCTACACAGAATGGGTACTGACCACCCCCCAGAAACATAATTTCCTACTTGTGTGATTGGCTCACCAATTTTCCCAGAAGTCTGTCTAAGATACAAGTCAGACAGGCATTCCCTGCAACAACAATGTCATTTTTGGTGAGATATTTCCAATAGGAACACATCTAAAGGCATGCAGTCCCAGCAGCTTTCCTCATAAGTGCTTTTCAGCTGCCGCAGGTGACCAATAACAATGAAACCACTCCTATTAGACCTACTTGCCACAGACAAATGCACATTACAGAGTCTGCCCCGTGTGAAAGTGGCCAAGGGCAAATGGGTCCAGACAGCAAGCAAAGTCAATCATAAAGCTAATAATGTTACCCAGGAAACATTGCTACTATGCTAAAGTCCTCTCCTAAGGATTATCAAATGGGGTTTTGCTCTTTAAAATTCTGCAGGCTTGTGGCTCATATTAGGTGTGAGGTTCTGACTGGTGACTATCCAGGAGAGCAGAAAAACATGAGAAAATTACTCATCAGGAATAAAGACTTCTGGGGTTCAATAACTATTTGTGGGGAAAAAAAAATGCAATGTTTTGCCTTTATGTACTTTATCACACAATCCTTTTCTGATCAAAATAATACTTTAATATACAAAAATAACTCCTGTAGCTACAGTCAGTTGATCCTATTGTCCTTTCTAACCTTGGTGGTGTCATCCATTTCTTAGTGCGATGTTTTTTTTTATGACCTTTTGCCAGGATTTTCTAATGTGGTGTATTGCAATATAAAGATTTAGGATCAAATGCATTACATTTCCCCCACGTTGGTTCAGTATTTAATTTTTACTGTTGAAGTCACATAAATGGATATGCAGTCACATAGTCATTGCCCTGGCAACCTCCAGTTATATAGTCTTAATAAAAAAGATATATCAAGATTTCAAGAAAGGTGTGCGATTTCAGTTCATATCTCTTTTGGGTTGAATTGGGGATAGTTGAAGCACAACTTTACTTAACCGCTTAGCGACCGCCCATCATAGATTTATACTGGGGCAGGGCGGCTACTCTCCGCCAGATCACGTACCTGGTACAAGATCTGACAGTTCCAGGTCTGGGGTGCATGGGAATATACATTGGGATTTTTATTTATTTTTTACCAAAAATATGTAGCGGAATACATATTGGCCTAAATGAAAGAAGAAATTCGTTTTTTTTTTTTTTTTCTTTTTTTTTTTTTAACATTTTTATTTATTTTGGATGTGCTTTATAGCAGAAAGTGAAAAATATTATTTATTTTTTTTCAGAATTTTTGTATACAGCGCAAAAAATAAAAACCGCAGAGGTGATCAAATGCCACCAAAAGCAAGCTCTATTTGTGGGAAAAAAAGGACATTGTTTTGGGTACAGCGTTGCATGCCCGCACAATTGTCAGTTAAAATAACACAGTCCTGTTCTCAAAAAACTGCCTAGTCATGAAGGGGTCTAAATCTTCCAGAGCTAAAGTGATTAAAGTGCTATTAAACCCAAAATGTATTATACTGCAGCTTACCAATCATTAGATGTAGTGGCTGCATCAGTTTTAATTTCCTTAGCTTTTTGCCCCCTTCTTTTCACCTGGTGGTTTGGCCAGTAACACACCTCCTGTATTAGAGTGCCCCCATTATGGAGGAATGGGCACAGGAGGCACAGCAGACAGCAGCATTGTCAGAATAGGGAGAGTAGTGTTAAATGTATTAGCAGATTGAGATACACTAAGCCCTTGTACACACGGTCGGACATTCCGACAACAAAATCCGTCGGATTTTGTCCGAAACTTGTGTTGCATACACACGGTCGGACAAAGTTGTCGGAAAATCCAAACGTACGTAATGTGACAACGTTATTTCGTTACGACAGGACTACGTTCAGGCTAGTAGCCAATAACGTTGGTCTAGGAATTTGATCTGAGCATGCGTGGCACTTTGTCCGATCGGAATTCTCTACACACAATCGGACAAAGTCCGATCGGATCATGTTGTCGGAAAGTTTTATAGCCCAGCTCTAAAACTTTGTCCGTCGGATATTCCGACGGAAACAGTCCGATGGAGCCCACACACAGTTGGATTATCCGACAACATGGTCCGATCAGACATTTTCCATCGGAATGTCCGACTGTGTGTACAAGGGCTATCAAATTGAAGCCAAACTCCCGCTCACGCTTTAAAATGAGTTACACCAGTTTTCTTTTTCTTTTTGGGATAAAGGTTTTACATGAATAAATAAAAGATGATCATTGAAAAAAAGTATAGAAGGTACGATAATACAGCCTTTACTGTGCATCTAAGAATTGGTAAACTGCAATATGATGTTTGCTTTTAGGTTTAATACTCCTTTAGGCCTGGTTCATTCTTGTGCAAGTTGCATATTGCAGGTGCATTTTGTGTTGCTTTTTTTTTTTTTTTCCTTCAATACACATCTTTAAACCATTTGGAGTCTATGGAACCAAAAAACAGAAACAGACCCTGGCCCTTTCCATAAAATGCACAGATGTGAACTCCATCCATAGGAAACCATGTTAAATGTACTGTAGTGTGTTTCTGCAAAACTGAAAAGGCATTAAAAAGTCCATAGGTGTGAACCAGGCCTTAAATCATAATTGCATTTTGGAGTGGGGAACATTAATGCAAATCTCCAAATTTGTTGAGGGGGGAAAAAAAAACCCTCAAGATGTTGTGCTCTTCTAGCAGATTAGCAAACGTCAACACCAGTTTGTTGAGAATAAATCCCCCTTGAGGTGAACTGTTTAAAGCGGGAGTAAACCCGCTGATATATTTTTTATTTTTTATTTTTTTACAGACCTGTAATGCAAAAGGCATAATGAGCTAGTATGCACCGCAGGGCATACTAGCTCATTATCGGCAAGTGGTTAAAGCCGCAGGGCTTTAACCACTTGCCGACCAGCCGCTTTTGTTATAAGGCAGCAGGTTGTCTCGTTCCCGCAAATTACCGTAGCTGTACGACAGTCCCTTTAACCACTACAGCAGGTGAGCTGATGCGCATGGCCGATGGCCAGGATGTCCACTGGCCACCCACAATTGCTCCACAGTAAGCCAGAACGGGGATCTGTCAGCGTAAGCAAAACAGATCACCATTCTGTCAGGGGAGTTCAGAGTGGCCGTCTGCTCCTAGTGATTATGAACAGTGATCTCTCTCTCTACTCCCAGTCAGTCCCCTCCCCCCACACCTAGAAACACCTTCCAGGGAACACATTTAACCACTTGATCACTCTCTAGTGTTAACCCCTTCCCTGCCAGTGACATTTATACAGTAATCGGTGCATTTTTATAGCACTGATCGCTGTACAAATGTCAATGGTCCAAAAAAGTGTCAAAAGTGTCCGATCTGTCTGCTGCAATGTCGCAGTCCCAGTAAAAATTGCTATTTTTCTACACGTTTATTCCCTATTTTGTAGACGCTATATTTTTTGTACAAACCAATCATTATAGACTTATTGCGATTTTTTTTTTTTTTTTTTTTTTTTTTTAACCAAATATATGCAGAGGAATACATATTGGCCTAAACTGATGAAGACATTTTGTTCTTTTCTTTTACTTTATTTATTTATTTTTCAAAATTGACACGTTTTTTGTTTATAGTGCAAAAAATAAAAACCGCAGAGATGATCAAATACCACCAAAAGAAAGCACTATTTGTGGGAAAAAAAGGACATCGATTTTGTTTGGGTACAATGTTGCACGAATAACCCAAAAAGAACCGCGCTGTCCTAAGTGTGAGCCTTGGTCGTGTGTTTCCCCAATAGTGGAATCAAATTACAAAATATTGTTACGATATCGCAAATTATGAGAAAAAAAATATATCAGTGAATACTGCTAAAAAAAAAAACAGTGAAAGCAAACACCTATAACCAAAATGAATATATATATAGTAACATCTGTGACCACAATTCAATAGGTGCAGATATAAGCTATATAAACTTAGCTATACAGACGGTGCTAAACAAAGTCTTAGCTCAAGTGAATAAAACGCATGGTGTATTGCTGTATTCAAACTTGCAAAAAAAACATATAATCACATAAAGATAAAGTTAAAAGATAAGTTGAATGAAAGTGTCCAATCATTTATAATCAGTCCATGAAAATAATAAAAACACCATGTGACAGATGTAAAATTAATATTTTTCAAGGTCTTGTTCAAAAATCCCCGCAACTCAGCGACTATAAAAGTGCACCACCACCAGAAGTGAGGATTGGCTCCTTACCAGATGCTCTTAGGTTGTATGCTCTAAAAGTCAAACCAGGCCGTATACATTCATCAAGCGTCCATAGGCTCCACCCATAAGTTAGATCGTTTAAGCAGTCGGGTTCCAATATTTGGCAATAACCAGTCAACCATAAAGAGGAGGGAAAAAACGCTCCAATAGTGTAAAAAACGTTTTATTAAAAAATAGTAAAAAACAGAAAATGCACTTACAAAAGTCAAGCACAATAGGGCATGTCACAGTAGGTAGCGCTGGCCGGACGCGAATCATCTACTTCAGTACCCTTTCGCCTACAATGTTTTACCCTTTCAGTACCCTTTCGCCTACAATGTTGCACGACCACGCAATTGTCAGTTAAAGCGATGCAGTGCCGTATTTCAAAAAATGGCCTGGTCCTTAAGTGTTTAAACTGACCACAGATTACTAAACACTATTGCAATTGTAAACCTTTTTCTTTTCTAAGGCTACTTTCACACTGGTGCGTTAGCTGTAAAGCGCCATTTTAGCAGCACTTTTTGCCTACGAGCGGGGTGCTTTTAACCCCTGCCAGCAGAATGGGTTAAAATCGCTACTTCTGAAGCGCTTTGCAGGCGTTTCGGCAGTGCTGCCCATTGATTTCAATGGCAGGGGTGGTGGAGGAGCGGTGTATACACCGCTCTTACGCTGCCTCAAAGATGCTGCTTGCAGGACTTTATTTATTTATTTATTTTTTCCGTCTCAGGCTTTCACACTGGGGAGGCTTGAGAGGCGCTTTTCAGGTACTATTTTAATTGCTAAAATGTCTGAAAAGCACCCCAGTGTGAAAGGGGTCTAAATGTTAACATTGGCCTCGCCAGCATTATAGTCATGTTAGGCTTGAGTCAAAAGTTTACACGCCAGTGTAAGGATTATTTTTATATTTTTTTAAAAGTGATCATTATTTTAAAATTAGACCAATGAGATTTTTAAATGATCGAACATAAGTGAAAATAAAGAGCCATATCCATGTATTAAAGCTTTGTGGATTGAGCCTGTTGGGAGGGGGAGTACTTGCTTTCATTATAATCACCCAGTCAGTCTCCATGCTGTAATATTAAAGCAGCAGCCTCTGCACCTGTGTAGGAAGGATCCTTTGATAGAATCTCTTAAAAAAAAAAAAAAAAAGAAAAAATGAAATGCTTGTTACAGGAGAAGTTGACTTTGCTACGTGCAGGTTTCTGGGAACTGTTATGAGCAGACCACGCAAGCAGAAGATTTGCTTTCTGAGGGTATTCAGTTCCATACACAGATTGCACACCTTGTAATTGTTGCATGGAAAAAGGCATTTACATTTTGTGCATTTTTATAAAATAAGAGATAACACATATACTTTATGCAATCTTGCCAATCATAGCACAAAAATTTTAATTATTATTATACAGGATTTATATAACGCCAACGGTTTACGCATCACTTTATGACATTGGGGTAATGTCTTCAATTGACAGTCAGGAATGGCTAGAATCTTTGTATCATAGTCTATTCTATTGACTCATTGCCCACGGCTGTGGAAACCAGGCATCGTTAATAGTAAAAATTATTAAGTATTTTTTTTTATGGAGCTGAATGCAGGTGTATTACTTTAGATTTCTATTCAAAATTGGTGTAGTGCAACTCTCATATATAATCTCAAATCGGTGTCATACAAAACTTCCAAAGTATATAAACAAAATATACATACAGAAATTGTGCATTCAAAAATTATTGATATATTGTCTCTCAATTCCCAACAAAAACAAAATACAATGGATATCCAAATATAAAAATGGTGAATCATCTTCAGATGGTATCCACCTTCACGCCACTCTATTAACCCCTGTGACATGCATAAAGTAAAGTGAATCCACACCCCTTACAGAATGGCCTCTCACCTCCCTGACATGACCCCTGCTTTACCAGTAGGTAATATCACACAGTTTTCCCTATCCTGGGATGACGCAAGGACAGCTTTTCCTTCCAAGTCCTCCCTGCTTCCCAATCACAAGAGTGGGTGGATGGCTGAATGGATCTCCAATCACAGCAATACATAAACTGGAAGAGAAAGCACACACCCTAGGGTTCTCTGGTTAAAACGATTCATTTATTAAGCTCTAACGTGCAGGGCCCTCAGATTCCTCTTGTACCAAATTGTAATGTAACTGTAATATCTGCCTTTATTTTGTTAAGCGCTGGGCAAACTTTTGGCGCTATATAAGTCCAGTATAATAATAAAAGTTTATTAAAGGATAAATATTGCACTTACAGGAGACAGCACTATTGGCTAACCATATATCGCTCATCTTGAACAGTCAATACTGAGACGGTGTAGTACAGAGATGGCCACAGGATGATGTCAAGTATGGGGTTCCTCTTCCTATACGTACGTTACGTCAAATAGTTGGGGCTTCCTCAAAAGGAACATATAGGACGAGGCACCCCGTACATGATGTCATCCCATGGCCATCTCTGCACCAACTGTCTTAGTATTGACTATTAAAGATGAACGGTATAAGGTTAGCACTGCCGATAGTGCTGTCTCCCATAAGTGCAATATTTATCCTTTATTAACCACTTCAGTTCCGGACCAATAAACACCTTAAGGACCAGAGGTCTTTTTGCAATTTCGCACTGCGCTGCTTTAACTGGTAATTGCGCGGTCATGCAATATTGCACCCAAACGAAATTCGCGTCCTTTTCTTCCCACAAATAGAGCTTTCTTTTGATGGTATTTGATTGCCTCTGCGATTTTTTTTTTTTTGCGATATAAATGAAAAAAGAGCGAAAATTTTGAAAAAAAAAGATATTTTCTTCTTTTTGTTATAAGAAAAATCGAATAAACTAAATTTTAGTCATACATTGAGGGCAAAATTTATTCAGCCACATGTCTTTAGTAAAAAAAATGTCAATAAGCGTATATTTTTTGGTTTGCGCAAAAGTTATAGCGTCTACAAACTAGAGTACATTTTCTGGAATTTACACAGCTTTTAATTTATGACTGCCGATCTCATTTCTTGAGGTGCTAAAATGGCAGGGCAGTACAAATCCCCCCCAAATGACCCCATTTTGGAAAGTAGACACCCCAAGGAAATTGCTGATGGGTATGTTGAGCCCATTGAATATTTATTTTTTTTGTCCTAAGGGATTGAATAATGACAAAAAAAAAAAAAAAAATTTTTTTTTACAAAAAGTTGTCACTAAATGATATATTGCTCACACATGCCATGGTTATATGTGAAATGACACCCCAAAATACATTCTGCTGCTTCTCCCGAGTACGGGGATACCACATGTGTGGGACTTTTTGGGAGTCTAGTCGCGCACGGCACCCCGAAAACCAATCACCACCTTCAGGATTTCTAAGGGTGCAAATTTTTGATTTAACTCCTCACTACCTATCACAGTTTCGAAGGCCATAAAATGCCAAAATAGCACAAAACCCCCCCAAATGACCCCATTTTGGAAAGTAGACACCCCAAGCTATTTACTGAGAGGCATGTTGAGTCCATGGAATATTTTATATTTTGCCAAAAGTTGCGGGAATATTACAAACTTTTTTTTTTTTGCACAAAGTTGTCACTAAATGATATATTGCTCACACATGCTATGGGCAGAAGTCAAATTACACCCCAAAATAAATTCTGCTGCTTCTCCCGAGTACGGGGATACCACATGTGGGGGACTTTTTGGGAGCCTAGTTAACTAGCTACCTAGCGACACTAGCGACACTGATGCAGCGTTCAGAAAAATTATCGCTTAGTGACACTGGCAAAAGGGGGTGAAAGGGTTAACTAGCGGAAATCAGGGGGTTAAAACCATTATTGGGTAGTATATCGGGGTACCTAGCGCTATAAAAACCTGGCGGTGAACCTAAAAAAATAACTAGCTACCTAGCGACTGTAGCGACACTAATGCAGCGATCAGAAAAACGATCGCTTAGTGACACTGGCAAAAGGGGGTGAAAGGGTTAACTAGCGGCAATCAGGGGGTTAAAAACATTATTGGGTAGTATATCGGGGTACCTAGCGATATAAAAACCTGGCGGTGAACCTAAAAAAATAACTAGCTACCTAGCGACACATGCAGCGATCAGAAAAATGATCGCTTAGTGACACTGGCAAAAGGGGGTGAAAGGGTTAACTAGCGGCAATCAGGGGGTTAAAAACATTATTGGGTAGTATATCGGGGTACCTAGCGCTATAAAAACCTGGCGGTGAACCTAAAAAAATAACTAGCTACCTAGCGACTGTAGCGACACTAATGCAGCGATCAGAAAAACGATCGCTTAGTGACACTGGCAAAAGGGGGTGAAAGGGTTAACTAGCGGCAATCAGGGGGTTAAAAACATTATTGGGTAGTATATCGGGGTACCTAGCGATATAAAAACCTGGCGGTGAACCTAAAAAAATAACTAGCTACCTAGCGACACTAGCGACACATGCAGCGATCAGAAAAATGATCGCTTAGTGACACTGGCAAAAGGGGGTGAAAGGGTTAACTCTAGGGGCAATCAGGGGGTTAAATCTTTATTGGGGGGTGATAGGGGGCTACCCTGGACCTAACACTAACTGTCCTGACAGTTTTTACTGTCACAACTGACACTGAATGCATTGATCAGTAAAGAAATGATCAATGCAATCAGTGACACTGTGACTGGGGGGGGAGGGGGGGCGGGGGGGGGATCGGGGGGCGATCGGGGGGGGGATCGGGGGGGGGTTTGTGTGCCTGTGTGTACCTACATGTCAGTGTAGTGTTCGTGCAGACTTACTTTTACTCTTCTCCTCGTAGTCCGGTCAAAAAGACCGCCCCGAGGAGAATGACATCACTTCCTCCTTCCTGTGTAAACAATACACAGGGGAGGAAGCTTCTCATTGGCCAGGAGCGATCCAGAGGGGGTGGCCGAAAACGAACGGCCATCCCCTCATCACGGATCGCTGCTGGACCGAATCGGACCGCCGTATCCAGCGGGAGGGGGTCCGATGGGACCCCCCACCCGCTGGAAGGCAATCACGTAGATGTACGTGATTCTGCCTGCCTGTGCCATTGTGCTGACGTACAATGGCAATACGGCGGTCCTGAAGTGGTTAAATTGATTGTTTTAAATGGAGAACCCTAGGGTGTGTGCTTTCTCTTCCCGTGTATATAATTCTATGATCAGATATCCATTCAGCCATCCATCCACTCTTGTGATTGGGAAGGAAGCAGAGAGGAGTAGCTGTTTTTGCTTTCCTGTAAAATCCTTTTCTTGGAAGTACATCATGGGACACAGAGCTCTATCAATTACTTAGTTGGTTAGATAGTGACCATCAGGTGATTGGACACTGGCAAACTCTAATTACAAGGCGAGTTCCTCCCCTATATAACCCCTCCCATATGGAGAGTGCCTCAGTTTTGTAGCAAAGCAATAAGTATCCCAATGTATATATACTAGGGGTGCAACGGATCAAAAAACTCTCGGATCAGAGTCAGGGATCGGATAATTTTTCGGATCAGCAAATCTAGAGAGTGATATTTTTGCCCATTCTTCTTTGCAAATTAGGTGAACCTCTGCCTCAGTCTCAAGTCTTTTGCAGGCTCTAACAGGTTTTCTTCTAATGCCGCGTACACACGGTCGAACTGTTTGACGTACTTAGTCCGTTGAAACACATTTCAGCGGACAATCCGCTCGCGTGTGGGCTTCAGCGGACTTTTTCAGCGTGCAGTCCGGAGTACTAAGAATTTCGGATTTTCCAAAAATCTGTCCGTCGTACTTTGGTTTCAGCGGACAATACGTCAGTATGCTAGTTCGACGGACTAAGAATGGCGCATGCCCAGAAAGGATGCTTTGCTGTGTCTTGGACTTCCTATTTCTCGTCCCGTCGTACGTGCTGTACACGTCATCGCGCAAGCTTTCGACGGACTGTTTGTGTATCCGTGTGTGGTCAAGTCCGTTCAGTGGAAACTACGACGGATTGTCCGTCGGATTGTATGACGGACTAAGTACGCCATACAATCCGCTCATGTGTACGTGGCATTAGGTTGCCCTGTATTTGGCTTCATCTATCTTCCCATCTACTTTGACCAGCTTCCCTGTCCTTGCTAAAGAAAAGCATCCCCACAACAGGATGCTGGCAGGTTTCCCGGTGAGGATGGTGTGTTCAGGGTGATGTGTAGCGTTCGTTTTCAGTCACACATAGCATTTTGCTTTTAGGCTAAAAAGTTACATTTTGGTGTCATCTGACCAGAGCACCTTCCACATGTTTGCTTTGTCCCCCACATGGCTTCTCCCAAACTGCAAACAGGACTTCTAATGGCTTTCTTTCAACCGTGGCTTTCTCCTCGCCACTCTTCCATAAAGGCCAGATTTGTGGAGTGCACAACTAACAGATTCACCCACCATGGATCTCTGCAGCTCCTTCAGAGTTACCATGGGCCTCTTGGTTGCTTCTCTGATTAATGCTCCCCTTGCCCCGGCCTGTCAGTTTATGTGAATGGTCATGTCTTGGTAGGTTTGGAGTTGTGCCATTTTCTTTTTCAATTTGCAGATGATGGATTGAACAGTGCTCTGTGAGATGTTCAAAGCTTGGGATATTTTTTTTATAACCTAAGGGTCCTTTCACACGGGGCGGATCAGTTCTGATCCGCCCCGTGGATGTCCGTTTGCTCAGCGGGGATCACTCCGCCGATCCCCGCTGAGCAGGGAGATAACAGCTCCGTCTCTGCACACTGCGCAGGGATGGACCTGTCACAGCTTGGCTCTCCCCTATGGGAGATCGGATGACGACGGACCGCAGTGCCCGTCGTCACCCGATCCGATCCGCAGACGGATGGAAAAATAGCTTTTTCCTCCGTTACACTTTTTCGGATTGGAGCGGGTCGGATGTCAGCGGACATGTCACCGCTGACATCCGACGCTCCATAGACCTCTATGGAGCACCCGTTCAGGTCCGCCTGAAAAACTGACAGGCGGGCCTGAATGGGACGTCAGTGTGAAAGAGGCCTAACCCTGCTTTAAACTTATCCACAACTTTATCTCTTACCTTGCTGTTGTGTTCCCTGGCCTTCATGATGCTGTTAGTTCACTAAGGTTCTATAAAAACGAGGGGCTTCACAGAACAGCTGTATTTATACTGAGATTAAGTTACACACAGGTGGACTGTGTGTCTACTTTAAATTTACTAATTAGGTGACTTCTAAAGGCAATTGGTTCTACTAGATTTCAGTTAGGGGTATCAGAGGGGATGAATGCAAATGCACACCACACATTTTTAGATATTTATTTTAAACAATTTGGAAAACCATTTATCATTTTTCTTCCACTTCACAATTATGTCCCACTTTGTGTTGGTCTCTCACATACAATCCCGATAAAATACATTTGCATTTTTTGGTTGTAACATGACAAAATGTGGAAAATGTCAATGGGTTATGAATAATTTTTCAAGGCACTGTATGTGCATATTAGAGGTCGACCGATATATCGGCCGATATTTGGCATTTTTTAATTAATCAGCATCGGCCGATTGTGCTGATAAAAAAGCCGATTACATGTTCAGTGCAACTTGCAAAAGACTTCTGTAATAAAAGTTGCCTGAAGACATCAGTGAAGGATTTTCCTCCTCTCTGGGCAGACTGCCAAGAAAAGATCAAAGTGATACAATGTTTCTTCTTCAATGGGCTGAACTCCCTGTGTAGAAGTTCTCAGTTTAACCATTTAAAGACTAAATCTTTTCTGACACTTGTTGCTTACAAGTAAAAATCCAGTATTTTCTGCTAGAAAATCACTCAGAAGCCCCAAAAATGATATATATATTTTTAGCAGCGACCCTAGGGATTAAAATAGCAGTTGTTGCAATATTTTATGTGACGCGGTATTTGCGCAGGGGTCTTTCAAACGCAAGTTAGCCTTTTTTTTTTTTCGTCCAAAAGTTTTGAGTACCTGTTTTTGTGTATTTAATAAATAGTTTTTTTTTTTTTAATCTAAATTATACATACAAGTGAACTGATTGGTGGTTTGTTTTGTTTAATAAATGTGTAAGAAATTTTCTGCATCACTTATTAAGGCTGCGTTCACACTGGATCGGGCAGGGGTTGACGGTAAAACGCTGCGAGTTTTAGCAGCGATTTACCGTCATTTTAGCCCCGCTATTCGGCTGCTAGCGGAGCAGTGAAGCACTGCTGCAAAATCGCATTGCATGTGCTTCAGCAGTGGTGACCATTCATTTCAATGGGCAGGAGTGGTGGAGGAGCGGTTTACACCGCTCCAAAGATGCTGCTTGCAGGATTTTTCTTATTTTTATTTTTTTAACGTCCTGCCAGCGCATCTCCTCATTGTGAAAGCACTCAGGCTTTCACACAGACTGCAGGGGAGCCGTTTTGAAGGCAATTTACAGGCGCTATTTTTAGCCCAAAATCGCCTGAAAAACGCCCCAGTGTGAAAGGTGCCCAACGTAGATTTTATGAGATGAAGGGGGGAAAAAAAAAAAAGGAAAAAATAAATAAAAAATCGGCCTAACATATCGGCCCAAAAAAATCGGCATCCTATATCGGCCATCGGCCGCCACGATTTCTAAATATCGGCATCGGCCAGAGAAAAACCCATATCGGTCGACCTCTAGTGCATATACTGTACCCTTAATCTGCACTCTTTAGTCCTATGCTCTTCGCAGCAAAATTTATGTTAAAATACAGTTTGTTTCTATGAAGAGACATTTTAACTGCTTTGCGCCCGCCCTATAGCCGAAAGACGGCTACAGAGCGGACGCTAACTGCCGGGAGGCCGTCCCTAGACGCCCTCCTGTTTACTTCCCCTCTGCATGCCGCCACGGGCGCACATCAGGGAAGTTCTGTGCTGGCCGTGTCCCCCGGACACAGCCAGTCACAGATCACTGTAAACGGCCAATCACGGCGGCCGTTTACAGCGCGATTGGCGTGCCCAATGGGAGATGATCTTATATGTAAACATATGAGATCATCTCTCATCGCCGCTCTCCCTCCTCACACAGATAGCGTGTGAGGAGGGAGAGATGAACCGCTGTGAGATCTCACAGCGGTTAGTGTAAAAAATAAAAAAAGGAAAATAAAGTGCTCATCTGTCCCCACTGCCACCTGTCCCCACTGTCATCTGCCCCCACTGCCACCTGTCAGTGCCATCTGCCCCCACTGCCATCTGTCATCAGTACCACCTGTCCCCAGTGCCACGTATAAGTGCCATCTGTCATCAGTGTCATCTGTCATCAGTGTCATCTGTCATCAGTGTCACGTGTCAACAGTGCCACATATTAGTGCCATCTGTCATCAGTGCCACCTGTCAGTGTCACGTGCCATCTGTTATCAGTGTCAAGTGTCATCAATGCCAGGTATCAGTGCCATCTGTCATCAGTGTCACGTGTCATCAGTGCCACGTATTAGTGCCATCTGTCATCAGTGCCACGTATTAGTGCCACGTGTCATCAGTGCCACGTATAAGTGCCATCTGTCATCAGTGCCACATATTAGTGCCATCTGTCAGTGTCATCAGTGCCATGTATCAGTGCCACGTATCAGTGCCATCTGTGATCAGTGCCACGTCGGTGTCACGTGTCATTGTCCTGGTGCTCCAGGGCCTTCAAAAGTGTAATAAGTAGTCAACAAGTTAGATGTGTAATTTATGCTCCTAGACCACGTGATGGCGCTCCCTGCATGTTGGGCCTCTCTATGTGGCCAGGCTGTGGAAAAGTCCCACACATGTGGTAACGTAATACTCGGGAGGAGTACCAGAATTTATTTTGGGACATTATTTGTGGTATACACATGCCACGAGAGAGAAATAACCTATTGCAATGACAATTTTGTGGAAATAATTTAAAATAAAATAAAAAAATCTTAATTTTGCAAAGAATTGTGGGAAAAAATGACAACATCAAATAGCTCACCATGCCTCTTACTAAATACCTTGGAATGTCTACTTTCCAAAAAGGGGTCATTTGGGGGTTATTCTTACTTTCCTGGCTTGTTCGGGTCACAAGAAATTAGATAGACCACCAGTACATCAGATGTGATCAATTTTGTGCAATTCGCACCACAGCTTGTGGACTCTCTAACTTTCACAAAGACCAAATAATATCCACTAATTTGGGTTATTTTTACCAAAGATATGTAGCAGTATAAATTGTGGCCGAAAATTATGAAGAAAAATTAATAATTTGAAATTTTTTATCACAGAAACAAAGAAAAATGCGTTTTTTTTTTCAATATTTTCGGTCTTTTTTCATTTATAGCGCAAAAAATAAAAATCCCAGAGATGATCAAATACCACCAAAAGAAAGCTCTATTTGTGGAGGAAAAAAAGGACAATTCATTTGGGTACAGTGTTACATGACTGAGTAATTGTCATTCAAAGTGTGAGAGCACCGAAAGCTGAAAATTGGTCTGGGCAGGAGGGGTGTTTAAGTGCCCAGTAGGCAAGTGGTTAAAGTGACACTAAACAATAACCTTATCCTCCCAAAATAAAACGTACGTATTCACTACTTGATGGCCCTATTTTTCATGATAGTTTTTTACTGTGTTTTTCTGCCTCCTTGAAATGTAATTTGAGCTCCTAAACCAAACTTTTTCCACCATTACTTCTATTTGTTTTGAACAGACAGTGCATATTATTTGTGGTCATGTACAGTATTCTGTGCATACTACAAATCACAAAGTCTATAGTCCACCTTGTTAGCGAGCAAGTTAGGGTGGCTACGTTCCTATATACAGTGGGACCATACAGAATGAATGTTCACTTCAGACCTCTGCGTTTAAAAAACAAACAAAAAACAACCAACTTATTTTAAATGGGTTGCCAAAACACAGCAACAGGCTAAAAATGCACTTTTTTTTTTTTTTGCAGTGGACTTCAGTGCATGGCATGTATGTTATGGTGTGCTGAAGCATGGGTCCATTGGCACTGCACAAAATGCAATGCCATCTGTGCTTTACTGCAATGCAAAGGTCTGAAAAGGTTTTTAAAATGATTGTAAAGGTATTTTTTTTCAACCACTTGCTTACTGGGCACTTATACCCCCTTCCTGCCCAGGCCAATTTTCAGCTTTCAGTGCTCTCACAATTTGCAACACTGTACCCATATAAAACATTTTTATATATTTTTTCACACAAATAGAGCATTCTTTTGGTAGTATTTAATCACCAATAGTTTTTTTTTATTTTTTGCTAAACAAACAAAAAAAAGACCAAGAATTTTGAAAAAAAAACTAAACGTTTTTGATATTTTGTTATAACATTTTGCAAACAAGTAATTTTTCTCCT
This sequence comes from Lithobates pipiens, assembly GCF_037356315.1. Lineage (NCBI taxonomy): Eukaryota > Metazoa > Chordata > Amphibia > Anura > Ranidae > Lithobates > Lithobates pipiens. Next base: position 167,440,402 of record NW_027507758.1, read on the forward strand.
TCAATGATGTGTGCTGATGAGATGGCACTGATGGGCACAGGTAGGTTGCACTGATGAGGCAGCACTGGTTGGCACTGATAGGTAGCACTGATGGGTGGCACAGAGAGGTGGCAGATAGGCTGCATTCATTATGAAGCACTGATTGGCAGCACTGATGATGAAGCACTGATTGGCAGCACTGATGGGCACTGATAGAATGGAATTGCACAAAGCAGCCCCCCAACCTTCTCTTCTCAGTTCCCCCCGCTGGTGCTCCTGCATCCTCCTCTCTGTGTCCAGTGCCCCCATGGGAATCCATTTCCATTGACACAGACAGTAGGATTAGGCCCTGCTCCCTGCTCAATGACTTTGATTGATAGCACTGGGAACCAGTGAGGGAAGTGAGGGGAGAGAAGAGCTGTAGATGTGCACAGCACCAGATTGAATGGGGGCTCAGGTAATTATAAGTGGGGGGTGAGGGGCCAAATTGATGCTTATTCTTTACCTTAACCACTTCAATACAGGGCACTTATACACCTTCCTGCCCAGACCAATTTTCAGCTTTCAGCGCTGTCGCACTTTGAATGACAATTGCACGGTTATACTACACTGTACCCAAACTACATTTTTATCATTTTGTTCCCACAAATAAAGCTTTCTTTTGGTGGTATTTGATCACCTCTGGGATTTTTATTTTCTGCTAAACAAATAAAAAAAAATATTTTTTGTTTCTGTTACAAAACTTTGTAAATAAGTACGTATTCTCCTTCACTGATGGGCACTGATAAGGCGGTACTGATGGACACCGATGAGGTGGCACTGATAATGGGCACTAATATGCCGCACTGATGAGGCACAGATAGGCGGCACTGATATGCAGCACTGATGGTACACATATATGGCACTGATGGGCACTGATAGGCGGCATGGATGAGCACTGATAGGTGGCACTGATGTACACTAATGGATGGGCATCACTGGCAGCGTTATTATTTGGCTCTGATTGGCATCTATTGTGGGCACTGATTGGCATCCCTGGTGGCCATAAGTGGCCTACCTGGTGGTGACTAGTGGGGGGCATCCCTGGTGGTCCAGTGTGGGCATCCTCGGGGGAGGGGGGGGGGCTGCGGCGATAATCAATCAGCACAGATGCCCCTGTCAGAGGAGCAGCCGATCGGCTCGCCTCTACTCGCGACTGACAGATGTGAGTGAGGAAAAGCCGTTCAACGGCTCTTCCTTTTTAAACTGTGATCAGCCATGACTGGACATGGCTGATCATGTGGTAAAGAGTCTCCATCAGAGACTCTTTACCTAGATCGGAGTTGCGGTGTGTCAGACTGACATACTGCAACAATGATCGCTGTGATGCGTGCCCCTGGGGGCGCGAAGTGGCTTGTAATTGGTTAATGCAAGGAATGCATAAAAGTATAACTAAAGCCAAAACTTTTTTTTTGTTTGTTTTGTATAGAATGACGCTCTCCGCTGACGTCACTGCCATCAGAGAAGCATCGCGTCATCCTGACTTCCCTTGCCATCCACCAGCTGCACTTACAGAATGTGCTGTACCACAATGGCAGGTTCCCAGTTGCTATTTTTTTGCACATAAGGTCATTCCAGCTCTGTACGTTCCCATGGAAGGCAATGTTTTGGCATCATTGTGCAAGGCAGTCAGCAGCAAGGTCCACCTTACAGTTGACACGTGGTCCAGCAAGCATGGTCAGAAAAAAAAAAAAAAAATATATATATATATATATATATATATATATATATATATATATATATATATATATATATATTGTGTGTGTGTGTTTGTTCACAGCACACTGGATAACTGCTTGCAACTGGGTAACTAGCTTGTTTTGTTGCCACATCCTCATACAGCTGGTGGTGATGATGTGAGATCTGTCAGCTCCACCTTCTCCTCCTCTTCCATGCTCTGCTGAATTGTCCTATGAACCACCGGTACCCTCTAAGCGTTCAATGGGCTAGTCAACAAGTCAGGCTAAAAAATGCCCTGCAGTCCCACATTATCACACTCAATGACCCTATGTGATACCTTACACAAAAGACACTCCTTGACCTCGACTTGGCACCCTTTAGCACACATTTTCCATAACCCCCAATTCCCCTCTGGATTAAATATCAAGGCTTTCAGGTGGTGGCTCGACAAAGGCCTTCATAGAATAGGGCAATATTTCAATAGCAATGGCCCCATCACACTTAGCTATTGCATATCCAAATTGGACATGACACCTTCGGAAACATTCCGCTATAACCAGCTGTTACATTTCCTCTGCCATATATGGAAAAGTTCTGACTCCCCGCTGAAACTCAATATGAACTTTGCTACGAGCATGAGGGGGGGGGGGGGGGGGAATCTCGCTGATCTATTCAGCATTAGCTGACTCCTTGGAGAAAAAGACCTATATGTTGAATTAGGAGCGAGACCTTCAGATGGAGTGAGATCTGGAGACTTGGCACACAAACTTTGCCCGCTCTTACAGGGGAATACTTAATATCTCCCTTGTGGAAGCTGGCCTTAGGGTGATGTCCCGATGGTACCTGGTTCCCACCCACCTCACCAAATTCTACCCTCAGTCTACCCTCAGTCCTCTCCACACAGCTTCAGAGGATGTGGCCACCTAGGCTCCCTCCTACACACCCTTTGGGAATGCCGTAAAATCAGGGGTTATTGGAACAGAAACTTTAATCTCATCCGCAAGTCCACTGTATACGCGGTGAAACAGGATCCAACCATAGCACTCCTTAACCGCTTGCTGACCGCCTCACACCGATATACATCGTCAGAAAGGCTCGTACAGGCAAACTAATGTACCTGTACATGGCCCTTTAAGAGGCGGCCAGCGGGCATGCGTGCCTGCGGCAAGCTCCGTGGGTCCTGCAGACTCGATCGCCACGGGGATATCAGCTATCGCCTCACGGGGAGGAAGAACTGCCTATTGACGGTGTCACTGATCTCTGCTCCCTGTGATGGGGAGCAGAGGTCAGTGACGTGCCACATGTAGCCACACCCCCCCACAGTTAGAGACACTCCCCAGGGCACACTTAACCATACACTGCCTCCTAGTTGTTAACCCCTTCACTGCCAGTGTCATTTACACAGGAATCAGTGCATTTGTATAGCACGGATTGCTGTATAAATGACAATGGTCCCAAAAATGTGTCAAAAAATGTCTGATGTGTCCGCCATAATGTCACAGTCACAATAAAAATCGCTGATAGCTGCCATTACTAGTAAAAATAAAATTAATAAAATTAATAAAAATTCTTATTTTGCGATTTTTGGTTAAAAAAATTAAAAAATGTGTAGACGAATATGTATCGGCCTAAACTGAGGAAAAAAAAATGTTTTTTATATATTTTTGGGGGGTATTTATTATAGCAGAATGAAAAAAATAATGCGTCGCTCTGCTTTTGTTTATAGCGCAAAAAAAATAAACGCAGGGGTGATCAAATACCACCAAAAGAAAGCTCTATTTGTGGGAAAAAAAGGATGTCAATTTTGTTTGGGAGCCACGTCATGTGATCGCGCAATTGTCAGTTAAAGCGACGCAGTTCCAAGTCACAAAAAGTGCTCTGGTCAGGAAGGGGGTAAATTCTTCCGCGGCTGAATTGGTTAATAGCCGAATCCCTGATGTACCCAAATTGACTCAATCCCTAATCCACTTTATCCTACTGGGGGCCAAGATAACAATAGCACACTCATGGAAATCTCCCTGGGTCTCCTTTTACCAGACTGAACAGAAGATCTCCTGGATAATGGCGCAGGAAAAAATGTCTAATGCCATTTTGGATACTTCAGAGAGATTTAAACGCACATGGGAACCCTGGGCTAAATACATAAGAGTCTCTTTGCTCCCCCAAGGCACAGAAGCCCCTATTAGTCCACACGAGTTTCCCAATTACCCAGTTTTCACTCCTCCCCGTGAAGGTTCCCCGCATCCTCTCCCTTCCCTTCCCTCCCCCCCCTCTTCCAGACTCCCCCTCTCCCCCCTTCTCTCCCTCTTCCTGTAACTTTCTTCTTCCTTCCTTTTTCTGCTCAGCCTCAGGCTGAATTGGCCTACTACTTATTCTAGAATAAGCATATAACCTAAAATGTTTTTTTTGTTGAACATTTTGACCCATTTGAGTACAGGGGAGACTTTCTCAGGCCCCCCTTAATATTCACCGTTTTCCTATCTCTGAGCACTTTTGCTTCCAATAGACTGTCTTCTTTTTTGATTTGACTCCCATGGGGGTTTCAGGTCTTGGTAGGGAGAGCAGCCTAACCCGCCCTCTATGGTTCCTGGTCATCAGCCCAGTTTACCCGCGTACAGCAGGCTCCCAGATGGGGTGCGTGGTGTGACTGGGGGGGGGACCTGTGAACAGAGCCCTTTTAATAATGTTTGTATTTTCACCCCCTGCTCATTCCTTTGCATGGAGTCTGACTGCTTCATGTTGTAGACTATCTGTAAATAGTTTTTCTTTCTTCCAACTACTCACTTGGTACTGTTCCATGTTTGTACAATTGCTATATATTGTGTTCCAACTTTGTACATGGTCGTTTTTCATCTCTGCACAATTGTTTTACTCTTCCTTTTTTGAATAAACTTCTTTGAAAACAAAGATGCCCTGCAGTGCTTCAGCTGGTCTCTGTAGGGGACAGGAGCCACACCGGAGCAGAGATTATTTCAGCTCTGCAGGGGCAGGCCCGGAGGTGGTTCACGCCACAGAAGCTTGAGCCAGTAATGGTGTACAAAAAGGGCACTAACTTTTTGTACACCCTTCGACAAGGAAGGTTGACACATGTCCTTAATTTGGTAGTGCAGCATTTCTTAAACAGGTACCCAGGTTTGCAAGATCTTCTAAGGCAGGCCAGAATAGTCTGTAGCCATTTCAGGCGGTCATACACAGCCACTGTTCTGTTGGCTAAAATTCAGCAGGAATTCTACCTGTCCATTAGCAGGCTGATTTGTGACATGCCCACCAGGTGGAATCCAACTCTGGCAGTGCTGCAGTGGCTGCACATGCAGTAGAGGGGCATCAGCGAGTCCCTGTGTGAGTATGGCACAAGGATAGGCTAAGGGGAGCTTGGCTTTTTTTTCCCCCACGCCAGTGGCTGCTGATAAAGGATGCAGGCATTGTACTGTCACAATTTGAGGAGGCGACAAGGATGGTGACCTGTGACAATGTATGCATCAGTGACACTATCCCTCTTCTGTTCCTGCTGAAGCATACTCTGCATGGCATTATGGACAGGACACTCGAGGCAGAGCAGTGGGAGGAAGAGGAGAACTTCCATTTCTGTCAAGATCCACTTTATGCAGACACCATTTTTGCGATGCCACAGAACACACAAGTGGAGGGGGAGAAGGATGATTCTGGCAGTTTTGGAGGCATTGAAGCAAAAGAAGACATATGTCACATCTTAAAGCGGTCCTCCACCCTGAAGTGGAAGTTTCCGCTCATCTGATCCCTCCCCCCCTCCAGTGCCACAATCGGCACCTTTCAGGGGGGAGGGGGTGCAGTTACCTGGATAATCCAGGTATCTGAACCCACTTCCGGGACAGACCGCCGCAGATGCCCCGCCCCCCCGTTGTGTTCTGGGAAACACACAGTTCCCAGGACACAGCGGGGACCAGCAGAGACACGCAGCGCGACTCGCGCATGCGCAGTAGGGAACCGGGCAGTGAAGCCGCAATGCTTCACTTCCCGATTCCCTGACAGAGCATGGCAGCTGGGGGCAGCAGAGAGACGAGTGATTGCTCGTCATCTGCCGCCGACATCGCTGGACCCTGGGACAGGTAAGTGTAAATTTATTAAAAGTCAGCAGCTGCAATATTTGTAGCTGCTGACTTTTAATATTTTTTTTAAAGGTGCAGAACCACTTTAAGAGATGTTTTTTGGTCCCCAGAAACCTTGGGAGTAGTATGTGGCTGGGAGGAGGCAGTTCCAGATATTGTAATCCTCAGTGACCCCCGAGGACTCTGCTTCTCATGCCTCCACAAACTTGCCGTGCATGGGTTACCTTATTCTTCAAAGCCTGCAAAAGGACTCAAGAATTTGTGGCATCAAGGAGAAGGATCATTATTTGTTGGCAACCCTCCTTGACCACCATTACAAGGGGAAGACTCGTCCTGCCCTCACTATCCTGGGGAGTTTAAGTAACACCTTTCCAGACTATGGTAGGTTACAGTCTAATGGAAAAGATAGTTTTGAGGCTTCTGTTGGTCAAAGCAGAAGCAGTGGAGAAGGGGTCCGTGATGCATTTAAAAAAAAATTGATCCTCGGCACCCAGGGGTGTCAGCTTCCACATCCCATTAGCAGCGCCTGCATCATATGGTGCTGCTAATGGGATGTGGGAAGATTAGGGATGAAAACAGAAATGGAGAGCTTTCCAGCAGACGATCCACTGAGTTACTGGGCCATGAGAATAGGTCATAACTTGCCCAGTATGCATTTGAGCTGCTGGGCTACCCTGAATGCAGCGTGCTTACCGAATGGGAATTCAGTTCTGCTTGAGGTTTTGTGACAGATAAAAGATTGCGTCTGTCCACAGACTCAGTTGACCGACTGACAATGATCAAAATGAATCAATCCTGGATTAGCAGCAGCTATCAAGCCCCTGATGCCTATGTCACTGATTAAATGTTTTTGGGATATGAAATCTTTGCAAGACTGTCTAGGCTGCCTAGTTTTGTGGTTGTTTATTTTATCTTGAAGTAATTTTTTGGTAGGCTTCATGGGAACAATTAACACACAAGGACCAACTTTTTTCCGCACCTGTTTGACAGATGCTTATAATATTTTTTTCAACAAGGCCAATTCTTGTTTTCATCAAGAGTGCCTCTATAGGGTTACAGTGTGAAGGCACGACCAACATCCAAAGCCTAATTTTTCCACACCTGTTTGTAGGGATGCACCGAATGGGTTTTTTGGTGCCGAAACCGATACCGAAAATGAAAAATACACTAGGCCGAAAACCGATACCGAAACAGCACCTATACCAAAAATGACTGTTTTAAAAAAATATTTTTTATACAGGAGATGGTCAGAGACTGGGGACATGGTACAGGAGGTGGTCAGAGACTGGAGACATGGTACAGGAGGTGGTCAGAGACTGGGGACAAGGTACAGGAGATGGTCAGAGACTGGGGACATGGTACAGGCGATGGTCAGAGACTGGGGACATGGTACAGGAGATGATCAGAGACTGGGAACATGGTACAGGAGGTGGTCAGAGACTGGGGACATGGTACAGGAGGTGGTCAGAGACTGGGGACATGGTACAGGCGATGGTCAGAGACTGGGGACATGGTACAGGAGATGATCAGAGACTGGGAACATGGTACAGGAGGTGGTCAGAGACTGGGGACATGGTACAGGAGGTGGTCAGAGACTGGGGACATGGTACAGGAGGTGGTCAGAGACTGGGGACATGGTACAGGAGGTGGTAAAAGACTGGGGACATGGTACAGGAGGTGCTCAGAGACTGGGGACATGGTACAGCAGGTGGTCAGGGACTGGGGACATGGTACAGGAGGTGGTCAGAGACTGGGGACATGGTACAGGAGGTGGTCAGAGACTGGGGACATGGTACAGGAGGTGGTCAAAGACTGGGGGCATGGTACAGGAGGTGGTCAGAGACTGGGGACATGGTACAGGAGGTGGTCAGAGACTGGGGACATGGTACAGGAGGTGGTCAGAGACTGGGGACATGGTACAGGAGGTGGTCAGAGACTGGGGACATGGTACAGGAGGTGGTCAGAGACTGGGGACATGGTACAAGAGGTGGTCAGAGACTGGGGACATGGTACAGGAGGTGGTCAGAGACTGGGGACATGGTACAGGAGGTGGTCAGAGACTGGGGACATGGTACAGGAGGTGGTCAGAGACTGGAGACATGGTACAGGAGATGGTCAGAGACTGCGGACATGGTACAGGAGATGGTCAGAGACTGAGAACATGGTACAGGAGGTGGTCAGAGACTGCGGACATGGTACAGGAGATGGTCAGAGACAGAGAACATGGTACAGGAGGTGGTCAGAGACTGGCGACATGGTACAGGAGGTGGTCAGAGACTGGCGACATGGTACAGGAGGTGGTCAGAGACTGGCGACACGGTACAGGAGGTGGTCAGAGACTGGCGACATGGTACAGGAGGTGGTCAGAGACAGGCGATATGATAAAAGAGATAAGTGCAGCCAGTGTTGCCCCTAATGATGCAGCCAGTGTTGCCCCCAGTGATGCAGCCAGTGATGCCCCCCAGTGATGCAGCCAGCGATGCCCCCCAGTGATGCAGCCAGCGATGCCCCCCAGTGATGCAGCCAGCGATGCCCCCCAGTGATGCAGCCAGCGATGCCCCCCAGTGATGCAGCCAGCGATGCCCCCCAGTGATGCAGCCAGCGATGCCCCCCAGGTGTTGCAGCCAGCTATGCCCCCCAGTGATGCAGCCAGCTATGCCCCCCAGTGATGCAGCCAGCTATGCCCCCCAGTGATGCAGCCAGCTAAGCCCCCCAGTGATGCAGCCAGTGATGCAGCCAGCGATGCCCCTGTGCAGTGAAGAGAGCCGTCTGGTTGAATAGAGCGCCGGGAACATCACAGCTTTAATTTCAATAGCTGTGTGTTCCCCGTCGCGCGCCGTCACACACAGCCCCTCCCCCTTGTCCAGGCACTTTGATAGACAGATCACCCATCCAATCTGGACAGGTGATCTGTCTATCAAAGTTCTCCGGACAAGGGGGAGGGGCTGTGTGTGACGGCGCGCAATGGGGAACACACAGCTATTGAAATTAAAGCTGTGATGTTCCTGGCGCTCTATTCAACCAGACGGCGGTTGCTCTTGTGTGCTATACACCCCCATCATGGGCGGCACCAGGGGCGGGGGCGGAGTTCCACCCCAAGACCCCACCCCATTTTCGGCTCAATTATCGGCCTTTTTTCGGCCGATATGTTTTGGCGGCCGAAATTTCGGTGCATCCCTACCTGTTTGACAGGTGCATATAATTAAAACATTTTTACAGAAAGGCCGATTCTTGCTTTCATCAAGAGAACCTCTAGCCGTTTCCTGCTCTCTCCGGCAGTGTGTTCTCAGAGCATTCGGTAGGGAAATGTATTCTTCCTTTCACTGGTCTGTAGCTTAGCGGCAGAATAAATTTGCCACTAAACCCAAAACCATTCCTTAATGGCCTTACTGGTAAGCCAATCATGGTGAAACTGAAGTGGGGTATGGAATACAAGGGGTATCTGGTCTCTGTGGATGGCTACATGAACATGCAGCTCGCCATTACAAAATTGATAATTGATGGGGCATTGTGTGGCCATCTTGGAGAAGTTTCATTAAGGTGTAATAATCTATTGTATATACGAGTAGTAGAAAAGGAGGAAGAAGATGGCGGGATGAGAGAATAAAGCAATTTAGTTTTGTAAATTTATTTTGAAACTTCTCTTTTGAGGTAATTGTTGGACATTTTTTTTGTATGTTTTGTTAAGAAAAATAAACTGATTTTTTTTTGTTTAAGGGTTACGGTGTAAAGGCACTACCAACACCCAAAGTCCAAATTTTCCTCACCTGTTACTTCTATCAAAAGTCTGCGAAAGAGACACCAGACTTTTATCTTGACCTGAGTGTACTAAATTTGGCTTCTTCACATAAGGCTTGCTCACTGTGGTGCAAAAATGTGTTATTCCTATACAAAGTCTGCCAAAGAGACACAGAGTGCATTAAATTGTGGCCTCGTCATATAGACTGGCTTACCAAGCTGTTGTTTACAAAATAAAGAGATCTTGTAGGGAAAATCAATGTAAATGTCATTTTTCTTTCTTTATATATTTCAGTTTTGCTGCAGCAGGTTCTCTACATGGTACAGATGTGCCACTTTACAGGCAGACTAAGGGGACCTCCCAGGCACTATACTTCAAATATTTTTTTTTTTTTTTTTTATTGTTTCACTTTAAGCAACCTTAAAATCACTGCACCTTAAAAAACAATCCTTTTTAAAATATATATTTTTTGCATTGATACATGTCCCCGGGGCAGTACCCGGCCTCCCATACACTGATTTTACTGTTGTGCATTTAATAAAACTTTAAGCTGTGAAGGACAGTTGCAGACTGGCATGGAGCCCACTCACACTCCTGGGGGGCTGGAGATGAGCATCTGTGCAGCTGCATAGAGAAGTGCGGGATCTGTCCTCCTCTCTGCCATGGACTGCTGAAACAAGGAGGGGGGTGTGTAAGTAAATGGATAAGTCGCGCTATGGAATATTCACCCTAAGTGTGTGAAAAACAAACCACAACGTGGTAAAAAGTAGTTGTTTACGGGGTTAGAGGAGGGGGGTGCTGCAGGAAAGGTGTGAGGGTCACATGAAATGGCCTGGAGGGCCGTATTTAGCTCACATGCCTTGTGTTTGACACATGTGCTCTAATATTCCCACATTGATTAAAGCTAGGAAATTGACCCTTCGCAAGGTGTATCATTGCACACAGAAGGCTTATTTTGCATGGTGCAAGGTAGCTTTATCCTAGCTGATACACTGTGGGACATATTTTGTCTCTTCTCCAACCTAGGTTGCAACAATATATTTGGCTTGAGCACCCCAAAGGGGCAGGTCTCTGTGTTGGCTATTCTTTTTCAGAGACTGCTCATTCCTTGGAAAGGGGGTTCTGTTCTCCGGTTCGTACACCTGTTTCACCTTGGAATCTTAATTTGGTTCTGTCGGCCTTACAGAAGTCTCCCTTTGAGCATATTTGGGATATTGCCTTGGCTGGCCTTACTCGTATAGTAGTTTTTCTTGTGGTTGTCACTGCGGGGAGGTGGGTCTCAGAGCTGTTGGCCTTGTACTGTAAAGAACCATTCCTTGTTTTTCATAGAGATAAGGTAGTTTTCTCCTTCCACTTTAATCAGGACATTGTCCTGCCTTCTTTCTGTCCTGCGCCAATTAACCCAAAGAGATCTCTCTACAATAATTAGATGTAGTACATCCACTATGTCCATCCAAACATCTGATTCCCTGTCCTGCCTAAGGGCTCACTCAAGGGCTGTCCTGTATCTTGTTCCACCATTTCTAGGTGGAATAGGCAAGGTATCACTTATGCCGCATACACACGATCAAATTGTCCGGCGTACTTAGTCTGCCGAAACGCATTTCACTGGACAATTCGATCGTGTGTGGGCTTCAGCGGACTTCCTCAGCGTAAAGTCCGGTGGACAATACGTTCGTCAGTATGCTAGTCCGGCGGACTAAGAATGACGCATGCTCAGAAGCAAATACGAAAAGGAAGCTATTGGCTACTGGCTATTGAACTTCCTTTTTCTAGTCCCGTCGTACGTGCTATACGTCATCGCGCTAGCAAACGCCGGACTTTCTGTGTGTTCGTATGTGGCCACGTCCATTCGGTAGAAAGTCCGCCGGACTATCCGCCGGATTGTTTGCCGGACTAAGTACGCCGGACAAGTCGATCGTGTGTACGCGGCATAAGGATTACATTTTGAAGAATAGGAATCCTTACCTCCCTGTTCTCTTGTTCAGCCCGTTCCTCTTGTTTTTTTTTTTTTTTTTTTTTTTTTTTTACACCAGGCATCTGTTTCTCAGATTTGTAAGGCCATCACCTGGTCTTTATCAGGTGTTTCTACAGGCCTCTACAGGACACCAGCTTCGGTCATAATAATGTGCTTCAAGTCGCTCCCTGAGTTGGGCACATCATTCTCTTGTTTTGGGCCTTTTAGCTTTATTTGCTTTGTTGCCCAGCCCTCAGTTGTATTGCTTGGAACAACTCATGGTCATGATTTAAAGGAGCCTGTATGGTACCATTAAGAAATTAAAGAGGAAGTAAACCCTGATGGGGTTATTTCCTCTTACATTCCCTGCAAAGGTAAAGCATAATGGACTACTATGCATCGCATAGTAGCCCATTATGTGTCACTTACCTGACACAGGACTCAGGGAAGTCACCACTGTCCCCTGTAGTCCGGCGCATCCATCTTCTCGGTGGGTCTCGCCACTCCGCCGCTGTCATTCGGCGAAGCCGCGATGACGTCACTCCCACGCATGCGCACGGGAGCCGCCACTCGCGACATATCGCCATTGACCGTGGCGCGCCGCTGTCTACGGTGCATGCGCCGTAGACAGCGGTTTAGGAGATATTTCTTGGACCTACAGGTAAGCCTTAATCTAGGCTTACCTGTAGGTAAAAGTGGTCTGTAAGGGTTTACAACCACTTTAAGATTTTTGACTGTAAAATCTTTTTTTTGGAGTACAGTGCAGGACTTAGGCCACTCTCCCCTCTGGCCTAGCATTCTCCTCTGCTTGTTAAAAACTGATGATTGTTGAGTGCTGGAGGGTTTATATAGGCAGTCTTAACAATGTAGTTTTCCAGTGTCCTTACCTGAAGGTAGCATCAGATTACCCATATTCAGATTTAAAGGAGTCTTTGTGCTGTTTTGTACTCCAATAAAAGGATTTTACAGGTAAGTAAATATCCTTATATATCTTCCACAAATGAAGGAAGAAAAAGCTTCCTTCATTTGTGTCTCAAATGTCCCCCTCCTATACATTGTAACTCACAGTCGGAGGGTTTCAGCAACTGCAGTGCTGCCAATACAGAAAGCAGTGGGCAAGACTGGGTGGGGCAGGATGCTGATTGACAGGCTACAAGCTAGCCCATTGCAACATGTTTTTCATTCCACAGTAATGCAGGCAGGCACAGCTTACATCTATGTGGCAGCTCTGTTCTGAATTCAGGAGCAGTGCAGACCTGTTGCCATTGCAGGAAGATGCATTAAATTAACTTCAGTGGCAAGCTAAATATGTATGTATGAGACTTTGTAGAGAGAGAAAATCTTAACCATAGATGCACTTATGATTTAACTGCTTCCAGACCGCCCGCCGTACATCTATTGCGGAAGGGCGGCCTGGTTTAAACAAAGTACCTATACGTCGCTTCCTCTTACTGGGTCTGGCACCAGGTCCAGCCACCTTCGATCATTCGTAGGAGAAGCAGAAAGGCAGACCATTGTTCTGTCACAGAGAAAGAGAGAGATCTGTGATTCCTGCTAATCAGGAACACAGATGTCTCTCTTCCTCCAGTCAGTCAACCCCCCCCAGTTATAAGCAGTTCGTAGGAGCACACTCAACCCTTTGCCCCTGATGTTAGCCAGTAACAGTGCATTTTTTTAGCATTCATCACATTCCCAAAAAGTGTCGCTTAGTGTCCGATTTGTCCGCCGCAATGTTACAATCCCACAAAAAATCGCTGATAGCTCCCATGACTAGCAAAAATAAAAATGCCATAAAAATATCCCATAGTTTGTAGATGTGATAACGTTTGCGTAAACAAATCAATATACGCTAATTGGGACTTTTTTTTACCAAAAATATGTACCAGAATACATATTGGTCTAAATTGATGAAGGCATTTGATTTTTTTACATAATATTTATTGGATATGTTTTAGAGCAGAAAGTAAAAAATAGTTTTTTTTTTCAAAATTGTCGCTCTATTTATAGAGCAACAAATAAAAAACGGGTAATCGAATACCACTAAGGCTGCTTTCACACTGGGGCGGTATTCAGGCGTTACAGCGCTAAAAATAGCGCCTGTGTAGCGCCTGAAAAAAACCGGCCCCTTTCACTCCAGTGTGAAAGCCGGAGGGCTTTCACACTGGAGCGATGCGCTGGCAGGACGGTGAAAAAAGTCCTGCTAGCCGCATCTTTGGAGCGGTGAAGGAGCGGTGTATTCACCGCTCCTAAACCGCTCCTACCCATTGAAATCAATGGGACACTGCGGCAATACCGCCGGCAAAGCGCCGCTGTAGCGTCGCTTTGCGGGCGGGTTTAACCCTTTTTCGGCCGCTAGCGGGGGTTAAAACCACCCCGCTAGCGCCCGCAGACCGCCGCTAAAACGACGGTAAAGCGCCGCTAAAATTAGCGGCACTTTACCGCCGATGCCGCTCCCGCCCCAGTGTGAAAGCAGCCTAAAAGAAAGCTCTATTTGTGGGAAAAAAAAGGACATGAATTTTGTTTGGGTACAGCGTCGCACGACCACACAATTGTCAGTTAAAGTAATGCAGTGCCATATCTCAAAAAATGGCCTGGTTATTAGGGGGTAAAACTTTCCTGGGCTGAAGTGGTTAAGGGCTCTAGCATTCACTTCTCTTTGACAGGGGGCCTTAGGCCGCGTACACACGGGCGGACTGTTCGTCCAACTTTGTCCGCTGAACAGTGTTTGGGCGGACAGTCCGCTCGTGTGTGGGCTTTCAGCGGACAGTTTCAGCGGACAGTTGGACGGACAAGGTTTTTCGGAAATTCCGTAAAACTGTCCGCTGAAACCTTGTTTCAGCGAACAGTCCGCTCGTGTGTAGGCTTGTTCGTCAAACAAAGTTGCGCGCATGCTCAGAAAGGATTTTCACGCCGAAAGCTATAATGCAGTGTATAGGACGTCGTATTTTTCGTCCCGTCGTACGTGCCGTTCACGTCATCGCGCACGGTTTCAGCAAACTGTTCGTCCGTCGTGTGTGGCCATGTCCGTCCATGCTAAGTTTGAGCGGACTGTTTGCCGAAACTGTTGGACGGACAAAGTTGGGCGAACAGTCCGCGCGTGTGTACGCGGCCTTATGCTGCGTACACACGACCTGACTTTCCAGCAGACTAGGTTCAATGAATTCATTCCCTCGGATAGTCCAATCGTGTGTGGGATAGTCCGATCATTTTTCTTTAAAAAAAATCTGATGGACCTAGAAATAGAACATGTTTCAAATCTGTCCGACATGCTCAATTCCTATTGGGAAAACTGTTCCTCTGTATGCTGGTCCGACGGACCAAATACAACGCAAGGACAGCTGTTGGCTACTGGCTAGTGAACTTCATTTTCTAGTCCTGTCGTATGTCATCATGTTCAAAACGAACAGACTTTCGAACAAACTTTAGTCCGTTCGTTCGGAAGTCCGTCATAACTCCTTCGGGAAGGCCGTCTGACCTTTTTTTTCTGGAAAGTCCGGTCGTGTGTACGCGGCATTAGTTTTACCTTAAAAAGGAACCTATGGGAAATTGTTTCCTCTCAAAACAATCCTTAAAGCAACCCCTCCTCCTCCCTGACGGCTGGTAGCATTTTATGATTTCACAGTACCCCCGGATTGCCAAAAACATCTAGGGCCAAACTACATAGCTTCCATGACTTTTTGGTCTTCTTTTTCACCTCCCCCACCCTTCCTATTGGCCACTAAATGCATCAAGCAGTCTTAGTGGCTTAATACAAGTGTGAAGGCAGACCTGAGGTGTGTTTAGGAAGCCAAAGTTGCTATTTGGGCCCTAGGTTTTAGGGATCTCAGAGCATGAAAACTTGCAAACAAGAATGTGCCATCTTTAAGTGTGAAGATCTGTTTGGATTTCTTTGTGTGTGTTATTCCTCCTTGTACAATATGTTGGGTTAATTTTGCACCAACGTATTATGTTCTATTTTCAGGTTGGGATCTATTTGCTGGAATCATGCTTATCTAAACCTGAATTTCTAAGTGAAGGACATAGAAGAATGAAAAAATCTGGTGTTATCATTCAGCGTATGATGGAAAAATTCAATAACATCACCATTCCAGGTGGGAAGAGCACTTTACATTTTTATGCAGGAAAACTTTTCAAAGCACAAAAATTTAAATCCAGTCTGTGTATATATATACATTATATATTGTGACACATTGGGGAATTTGTAGCTCATTGGTAGTGCCAAGCAATGAGTTTACTCCATGCCAGAAGTACGTTTTTAGGGCTTTTTCTGCCCACTTTTATTTAAAAGTAACACAAAAAGTTCACATGGATATCTTTCCATGCAGGAGGTTCTCACCATTAATATGATCAGGAAAAAACAACGTTCAGCCTCGTGACTTTCTGTGCAGCTTTACTGTTCAACTTAGTAGTTTTGGTCTTCCTGACCATCAAACACATCCAGTGCTCATGCACACCCGCTGTTCTTCACCTCTTTGTCTTTTCTGCAGCATCCCAGCTGCTCCATCTGTCACAGGCTGCCTCTCTCTCAGGCTCGTGCCTCAATCTGTCCTGTCCTGGACAATATGGTGCAATGTGCACCTCTAATAGCTCCCTGCACACACTGGCCCCCTCAGGAGGGTGGGGCCCTGAGCTCTAACCCTGGCTCTAGGATGAATGCAGCACACATGCATACTTCCAGCAAAAAATGGCCCAGGCCGCCATATTAAATAGTGGAATGAGCTTTCCCTGCCATATTATATATATATATATATATATATATATATATATATATATATATATATATATATATATATTATACAGTTTCTCACAAAATTGAGTACACCCCTCACATTTTTGGTAAATATTTTATATATTTTATATATTTTATATATTTTATATATATTTTATATACAACAATATATACAACACTGAAGAAATTATACTTTTCTACAATGTAAAGTAGTGGGTGTACAGCTTGTATAACCATGTCAATTTGCTGTTCCCTCAAAATAACTCCACACACAGCCATTCATTTCTAAACTGCCGGCAACAAAAGTGAGTACACCCCTAAGTGAAAATGTCCAAATTGGGCCCAATTAGACATTTTCTCTCCGCAGTGTCATGTGACTCAGTGTTACAAGGTCTCAGGTGTGAATGGGGAGCAGGTGTGTTAAATTTGGTGTTAAAGCTCTCACTCTCATGCTGGTCACTGAAAGTTTAACCACATAGCAAAGAACTCTCTGAGAATCCTAAAAAATAATTGTTGCTCTACATAAAGATGGCCTAGGCTATAAGAAGATTGTCAAGACCCTGAAACTGAGCTGCAACATGGTGGCCAAGACCATACAGCAGTTTAATAGAACAGGTTCCACTCAGAACAGGCCTCGCCCTGGTTGACCAAAGAAGTTGAGTGCACGTGCTCTGCGTCATATCCAGAGGTTGTCTTTGGGAAATAGATGTATGAGTGCTGCCAGCATTGCTGCAGAGGTGGAAGGGGTGGGGGGTCGGTCAGCCAGTCAATGCTCAGACCATACACCGCAAACAGCATCAAATTGGTGTCCATTGCTGTTGTCTCAAAAGGAAGCCTCTTCTAAAGATGATGCACAAGAAAGCCCACAAACAGTTTGCTGAAGACAAGCAAACTAACGGAATGGTTTACTGGAACCATGTCCTGTGGTCTGATGAGACCAAGATAAACTTATTTGGTTCAGATGGTGTCAAGCAAAAAAGCATGTTCACAAAGCTACAGGATGAGAGGTTACAGCAAAGACTGATCTTATTCAGCCATTTGTGAGCACCAAAGTGAACAGTATGTGCGCCAGGATTTATGTGATTGTGTCATCTTTGAGCCAGCATCTCAGTCAGGTAAAGTAGAAAGGGAAAGATGGCGCAAGAATTTGAGGCATACAGTGTTATGGAAGAGGCATAGTGTAAACAACACAATCATACAGTATCATAATAAATAAGGATAAAAAAGTAAAATGACAATGGATCAATATTAGGTGAAGTACCAGTTTAAAAAAAGATCCATAAATAAGTAATTAAAGCACCGATGGCGGCTCTCTTAAGAGTGAAGCAGACTCTGGAAGACAGAATAAGAGAAACAAGATGCGCCAAACTACGGTAAGTGCAGTATGTTAGAATAAGCTGAATTTATTAAGATAATGAGATCTGATGAAAATGCAGGAAGCTTTGAAACGTGTCATCTGACTACCACCGACACCACTTCCGGTTCCGGATCCTCTCAATTGCACTCCATGCCGGCACACACGCCGCCACAGCAGGAATCAGGCCGGCCTGCACCATCTGCTTACATTCGTTTGCTGACGCACCGCTGCAAGCCCGCTGGGACGGCTCCTTGGACTCAGCTCCAGATTCACCAGTGACTATCCACTTGTCATAGAGACATCCATACCTGTTTCTCACAGATTTCATGTGAGTAGCCATTTGGCTGATTATCTTAATAAATTCAGCTTATTCTAATATACTGCACTTAGTGCACCTTGTTTCTCTTATCTCAGTCAGGTAAGTAGATGCCGTTTCTGAATATTGTCTAAAGATAGCATCGTCCTTGGGAAAAAAAAACTGTATGGAAAGTCCAATCCCTGGTGAGCTAATACTGCATCTTGGCAGATGAATGAAGCAAAACCAGCTGGTAGAAACCAGCTGTAGTCTGCAAGAAACCTTGGCGTAGGGAGATTTATCTTGCAATAAGACAATGACCCTAATAATAAAGCCAAAACCAGACAAGATTGGCTTAAAAAAACTGTTTCGATGTCATGTAATTGCCAAGCCACGGCCCAAATCTCAGTGCAATAGAAAATTTGTTTCCAGACTTACAAAGTTTCACTCGCAACCCCCATGCATTATAATAAAAAAAATAAACTTTTGAAGAAATATTGCAGTATACATATGTGCAAAGCTAGATAGAAGCCTATCCACATGGGGTCAAGCCTCTAACTGTTGCTAAAGGTGCATTTACTAAATACTGACCTGAAGAAGGTATAGACTTAGTCAATATTTTGTGGAGTTTTTTTTCATTGTAACTAACTGACATTTCTCTGCAGAGATCTGTTTTAATTTGAAAAGAAAGAGTTAATTCCTGTTGCTCACTGTAAAAATAAATGCACCATAATTTAATGTTCCATGACAACGAGCTCTGTAAATGCATTGCGTATTGTTTAGTTAACTGAGATACTCCAAGAAGTACATTTTATTCTGAGAAAAGTCTGTGTATTTTATTAGTGTTTGTGAGGAACAAAGTTTTTTTTTTTTTTTCCTTTTTGATGCTCTTCTTATTGAAGAATGAAGAGTGATTGGGAAAACACACCAGTCCCAGGGCCTTTGTTGTCAGTGAGAGCTGGACTGCAAAATCTAAAATCAGAAAAGCCTGGCTAACAGTGCATGCAATAGTTTTTACTTTGACAGCTTTGTTAAAATATTGTTTATCAACATCTTTGAAGTTTTGCCATCTTGGGGTAGAAAGCTGACCACTTACTGAATACAGCAGGAAATGATTGTGGAAAGGCAACCGCAAGTATATTTTCAGTATCTTTACCAAGATAGTCTCGTTATGACCATTTCTGTTCTTAAAATTGTAGTATAATTTGTGAAGTTTATATGAGCCCAGGACGGGGCTTCAATGAAAGATAATGCTTGACTATCTGCTTCCTATATTGTTTGAGTCACTTCCATGGAACAAGCATGCAGCTAGTGATATCAAATGAAGATCATGCCTCCTGATTTGCATACCTTTTTGTAGTCTGTAATTTAGCAATTATTGAAAGTTCTATTTAAGCTTTATACACAAGCAGTTGGCATTTCAAAAAAGAGGGTTCAACAATGTTAGCCTACATGTTTTCTTTAAAGTACTACTAATATATAACGTTTGGTGACCATGCTGCACCCTATGTCGTTTTATGAGCATGTCAAGGTATTCTGTAAGGTGACAGATTAGACTCTGATGAAAGCAGACATACTTAAGTGGTGAGCTGCATGCATGTTTGCTGACAATTTATTGAATAAGTTTAGCTTTACTGCCCTAGAATTAAGATAGGCTGACTCCATTAGTGCCACACAAGTCTTTCTGTTCATCAGAAATGATTTTTTATCCCTTGTAAAATCAAGCATTGTGAATGTTTGTTTCTTATGCTGCCATACACTGTTTGTGACAGTGTTAACCCATTTCAATTACAAAAATGACAAAATGGATCAAGATAACAAAGAGTTTTAATACAATTTGTTGGTGGTAGGTTGCCTGTACCCACTCTGCTGTTCATGTATGTGAAAGCTGATATAAAGACAATTAATATGCTAGAAAATGACCAAAGTTTATGACCATCAATAGGATTAAATCGGGAATCAATGGTAAAGCAGCGGAACATCTAGGAGTGGGGGGTGTGTTTATTAAATAAATAATATAGACTAGAGTGAGGATGGGGGACAGGCACTAAACGATGGGGGGGGGGGGGTGAGAGTGTGGGGGCGGAAGAGGGTTGTATATAAAAACACATTATAAATTTAAAGAGGAAGGGGGGGGGGGATGAGAGGAGAGGGAGTGAAGAGGGGGAGTAGGCAGGGGTTGTATTTAATTTATATATATATATATATATATATATATATATATATATATATATATATATATATATATATATATATATACACACACACATTTTTATTATGGGGGGGGGGGTTGTGAAGTGGGGATTGCATGCCTCCACACTTAAAGAGGAAGTAAATCCTGATGAGTTTACTTCCTCTTTCATTCCCTGCAAAGGTAAAGCATAATGGACTACTATGCATTGCATAGTAGTCCATTATGTGTCACTTACCTGACACAGGAGCCAGCGATGTCACCGCTGTCCCCTGTAGTCCGGCGCATCCATCTTCTCGGTGGGTCTCGCCGCTCCGCCACTGTCATTCAGCGAAGCTGCGATGATGTCACTCCTGCGCATGCGCACGGGAGCCGCCACGAGCGGCATATTCACCGTTTACAGTGCCGCACTCGGTGCGCCTGCGGTGCCTGTCTTTCGGCAAATATCTCCTAAACCTTGTAGGTTTAGGAGATATTTCTTGGACCTACAGGTAAGCCTTAATCTAGCCTTACCTGTAGGTCAAAGTGTGTTGTAAGGGTTTATAACCACTTTAACAGGAAACAAGGAGATAGGGAAAAAGGGGGAAGAAGGGAGAGATGATAGGGGAAAGTGAAAGAAAATGTTTTGACTATACATTTTTTCAGAAATTTGGCCTTTCGAGAGGGTATGATAAAGAATAGATGCCATTTTTGTCTTTTTTCTTGTTTTTGTATTTGTAAATGTGTATGCATTTTTCCTTTTTTGAATGTTTTGTATTCATGTATTGGAAATGATATGGAAGAATTTAATTTGTATGTCTATAATTTAATAAAAATAATAAAAAAAAAAAAAAAAAAAGAATTAAATCATAAACTTTTTACTTACCTTCAGATATCAGTGAAGAGGATGACCAAGAGTCGGACCAAGAGCTAGAGAGACAGAATATTGAAGAACTGTATGACTATGTAAGGCAGACACATCAGCAGGAAGTACAGACTCTCCATGAGGATGTGCAGCATCCAGCTTTGATACCAGTTCTCCGTCCATACCAGAATGATGCTGTCAACTGGATGCTTGAAAGAGAAAACTACAAAAATGTTGCTTCTAATGGTAAAAAAAAAGGAAAATTTGGTTTTAATGACATAGTTTCGATTATGCATTAGACCTTCTTCATATCTCTGCAGACCATTGCTGCATGTGCATTAACATGTGGTATTTCATGCTGTTGTGTGGGAGCTCAGAATCACCCCCAGCCGCTTGTAAATATGGCAGTCTTTATTAAATTTGTAAACAATTCCAGAAAACAAAACAGCTTACTTCAACAAACAAAAAGAAAATAGTCCATAACTCTGGTTCATTGAAAAAGAAGGTAATTGCTCACCAGCACTATGTCCCACACCAGGGTTTTGGGGGTCACCCGTCTGCTTCAGGGGTCCCAGGTTTAGCAACTATGGCTCAGTCCCAAACTTAATTTACTATGCTCACTCAGGTGTATCCAGCTTTCTCTCTCACAGTCAGTTGTCAGTTTCCTTGTCTATTTCTGCACTGTGATGCACCTAAGTTAACCGCTTTAGGACCAAAGTCCATGTAATCAGGGTTTGGAGGTTCTTCCCACTAGAACTCTTTGAATCTCTGAAATTCTGGGTCCCTAGCAAAGGACTTAGCAATCCAAAAAGTACCAAAAATCAGTCCTCTCCTCTCCAGCTGGACTACACCAGAACTAGGGATCGACTGATATTGTTTTTTCGGTGCCGATAAGATACAGATATTTTGGCCACTTCTCAAGCTAATAGCCCTTATTGTCTGACGATATTCTGTACATTTTAAAAAATAAAATGTACACTTTTTTTTGATCACAGTTATTGCTGTCACAAAGAATGTAAACTAATGTAGGCAGTGACAGGTACTCTTTATTGAGGGATCGGAACCCCTCCACTGCACTTGAAAGTATTAAAAATGTCAAGATCAGCGTTTTTGAATACATTATAGTTTTTAAAACTGGCGCCTTTAAGATGCCAGTAATCCGGGAAGTGATGTCATGACATCGCTTCCAGGTTACTAGATCCGAGACCTGAACGATGCATCGGATTTGTTTGGGTCTTTGGCCAGCTGGCGGACGTGTCGGCTGTTTGCTCGGGCCTGCCAGTGGGACGGGAGAACCCGGGCGAGCAGCGGGAGGGGGAATGTCCCCACCCGCTGCTTGTAATAACAGCTGAGCGGCTGAGTCAACAAATATTTTATTGTGAGGAAAGGAAAATTCCCTTTTAATAAATACCTTTTATTGGGTGCTTTATGTACTTAACCTCTGTGGCGGTATGATTCATTCTGGTTTTAGGTGCTGAAAGCAGTACAGATATTTTGCATGGAAATTTGGCGTTTTATATTGTAGTCCTGTAATTCTTAGGAATAACTCTCTTAAATCTGTTCAAACAAGAGTCTAGCAGACACCCCAGGTATAATAAAGTTTATAATATAATAAAGAATAATAAAAATTATTCAATAATGTAATCAAATCCTAAAACACTGAAAAAGGGACACTTTCTGGTTGCTATGGACAATCTGCAAATTCCAGGCAGAAAAAACAGTATTTATAATATAAAAGTGCATGCAGGGCACTGCACAGACCACTAGGGACAAAGGGCGTTTGTAATTTTTTAATACAGTACTGTAATCTGTAAGATTACAGTACTGTGTGTGTTTTGTGTCTTTTTACTTTTTTGAATTTGGTGCCGATCTCCGCTCCCGTGCGTCGTAACGTCGCAGGGAACGGAGATCGGCGGCATTCGGCACTGTAAATCGAGCGGAGGACAGCTCAATCACACAGCACAGAGGACATCGCTGGATCCAGGGGACAAGGTAAGTAACTCTCCCTGTGTCCTCCCTGCAACCAGCGATGTGATCCCGAGTCTGGCTCGGGGTTACCGCTCGTGTTAGTAAAATCCCAACCCGAGCCAGACTCGGGATTACCGCTAGGAAGGTTAAAGTAATTGTAAAGGAAAAAAAATATTAACAAACATCTCTATACTTACCTTCTCTGTGCAATAGAATTGTACAGAGCGCCCACAAAATCTAAAGTAATATCAGTAAATCTTTCCCCTTCAGAATTATCTTCTATAAAAGAACACTTCCCATTCCAATGGCTCCCCTCGCCTATAGGCATCACTCCTAAATATGATGGTTTATATCGGGGCTAATTTCCCCCCTCTCTTTAGAAAACTTACTGCAATGTTATCCTCTTGGTCCCACTTCCCGTTATCTTGGTTTGGTAGGATCTCTGCGGTCCGTATGACATATAGAAAAAGAAGGTGTAAAACTGCGCTTACTTAAACAAACTTAGCTGCTGACATTCAAACAAACAAAGTTAAAGTACATGTGAAAACAAAAAATAGCAGCGCTTATAGAATGATTGTACTATGGAAGCTAGAAATTGTTTCCTAGTAAAGAACAACCTGTGTTTCAAAAAATAAAAAGACTTTCTGGACTTATAAAAAAAAGTGTAAACAGCATCATAAACAAGGTGCAGTGATTAGTGCAATATAACAAGGACAGTGCCTAAATAGTAAGGCGACAGGCCCGTACTTGGACAAAAAATAGGCCCGGGCATTTTAGACTGAGCAGCCAACCTTTCCAGGGACCGGGGGGGGGGGGGTTCGGTAGACATTAGCGGGGGGGCTGGTGTTGGTCCTCCACACTGTAATGTGCAGGGACACTGTGATATAAAGGGAACTGCACTAAAAAGGGGCACTGCAATGATTACAGTACTTTTACAGGGCAGTCCCCTTTATATTATAGTGTCCCAGTCCTATTGTGGCCATGCCAGTACTGTCTGTCTCCTATTGTGTCCATGGCCCAGTGACACTGACCTGCTCTCTGGCGGTGTGGTAGAGCGTGTCTCTCTCTCTCTCTCTGGTTGTGCAGGTACAGCGTGGCTCTTTCTCTGGTGGTGTAGTACAGCGTGGCTCCCTCTGGTGCTGCGGGTACAGGGTGGCTCCCTCTGGTGCTGCAGGTACAGGGTGGCTCCCTCTGGTGCTGTGGGTACAGGGTGGCTCCCTCTTGTGCTGCGGGTACAGGGTGGCTCACTCTTGTGCTGCGGGTACAGGGTGGCTCCCTCTGGTGCTGCGGGTACAGGGTGGCTCCCTCTGGTGCTGCGGGTACAGGGTGGCTCTCTCTGGTGCTGCGGGTACAGGGTGGCTCTCTCTGGTGCTGCGGGTACAGGATGGCTCTCTCTGGTGGTGCGGTGCAGCGTGGCTCTCTCTGGGAGTGCGGTGTAGCGTGGCTCTCTCTGGGAGTGCGGTGTAGCATGGCTGTCTCTGGGGGTGCGGTGCAGCGTGGCTCTCTCTGGGGGTGCGGTGCAGCATTGCTTTCTGGGGGTGCGGTGCAGCGTGGCTCTCTCTAGGGGTGCGGTGCAGCGTGGCTCTCTCTGGGGGTGCGGTGCAGCTTGGCTCTCTCTGGTGGTGCGGTGCAGCGTGGCTCTCTGGTGGTGAGGTGCAGCGTGGCTCTCTGGTGGTGCGGTGCATCGTGGCTCTCTCTGGGGGTGCGGTGCAGCGTGACTCTCTCTGGTGGTGCGGTGCAGCGTAACTCTCTCTGGTGGTGCGGTGCAGCGTAACTCTCTCTGGTGGTGCGGTGCAGCGTGACTCTATCTGGTGGTGCGGTGCAGCATGGCTCTCTGGTGGTGCAGGTACAGCGTAGCTCTCTCTCTGGTTGTGCTGGGGCTATTAGTTCCCCCAGCACAGTCCTCTGTTTCATTTTCCATGTCTCCTGTAGTAGCTGCTACAAGCACTCCTCAGCTTGTTTCTGGGTTTTCTCTTTCACTCCAGCAGAGTGCATGCTGGGGACTGTAGTCTGCTCCCTGCTGAGACCAATGGTGCCATGTATCTCTGGGACTACATTTCCCATGATGCCCCACTAGTTTCTTCTGATTGGCCCTCTGTTTTGGCCAATGGGGAGGGAAAACGACCATGCGGGAATGCCTTCTCTTCCCCTGCTGCCGACGTGAGAAGGGGAGGGGGAGCGAGGAGGGAATAGTGACAGCAGCAGCTCTCCCCCCAACCATGCGGACACCCACGGCTGGAGGAGGAGAACGGAACTGTCAGCACGGCGCTGAGGCTGAGCTGTGTGCGAGAGAGACACACAGCACAGCCCATGCAGCCGCCAGTTCCGCATGACACAGGCACGGCCCCATGGCGGTAGGCGAGCGGCGGCCGTGGCCTGTGTTACCCAGGATCAGGCCGCGGCCGCCACTTACCTCCCACTGTGCGGCCTGATCATCAACAGGCCACGGGTGGCCCCAGCCCACCGGGCAAATGCCCAGTCTGCCCTATGGCCAGTCCGGGCCTGTAAGGCAACAATGGGATCACATAACATGAATCCTATTATCTAAACTATTATCAGTTCATCAGTATATACAGTTCATCAGTCTAAGCATAAATCTCCTTCTAAGGCCACTCTTCCCGTATCAGCCAGGATAGTATGGACACCAACAACAGCAATCTATTTGTCTGTAGCACTCTCAGTGGCACTTTATAAATATAAGGTAGGTACTCTTACCAGAGCTGTTGGACCCACATGCCCTACGACAATGGGTCAAAAGAGCTTGAAATCCCGGAGGAATGTATCCCGGCTTTAAATAGGCTGGATCGTAATGTAGAGTCCTGCTATAGATGTCCTCAGTCCCGGATGAAGGTGAGTAGGCCAAAGTTTGCCGACCAATGTAATACTCACTTTTGAAAGTGATGATATCCCAGAGGCCAGATATGTTCAAGTATCAATAAAGATGGCATGAAAAAGAAAAAAGAGGGCTACAGATGGTGTAGATCAAAAAAAAACAGTTGGTTTTATTAAAAATATACATATTGGACAAAAAAACAATATGGGGTGCAAGTAATTACATTACGATCCAGCCTATTTAAAGCCGGGATACATCCCTCCAGGATTTCAAGCTCTTTTGACCCATTGTCGTAGGGCATGTGGGTCCAACAGCTCTGGTAAGAGTACCTACCTTATATTTATAAAGTGCAGCTGAGAATGCTACAGACAAATAGATTGCTGTTGTTGGTGTCCATACTATCCTGGTCCATATGACATACCTCTCAAAATTGCTCTATTTTTTTCGAGTACTACCTGTCCCAGTAGCCTTTTACGAACTACGAATCCACCAACGCAAACTTTTGAAATTTATACGGGGCTCCACTCATCCTCGAATTAACAATAGGACATTGTACGCCCGACGGATCAATGGGGGTCTTTCGGTCCCCAATCTTCAGGCATACTACACGGCGGTGAACGGAACATTTCTCCATTAACCTGCCTTCATGATACTTACCAAATGCCACTATGGGCCACTATTGACTTGGTCGAATCACACCCTATACCTATATCCTCCGTACCCTGGCTCCCTCCCTTGAAACATCAGAATGGGTTTGGGCTGTGCATGATCCACTCCCTACGTCTATGAGACTCGGTAAAATTTTCGGCTGGCCTATTATCTCCCCATTTACCATTACTGCGCCTTGCCCATTGTCCATTGTTTCCCCCTAGCAGTGAAAACCCTAGACAATTCTCGTGGTGGGTGGATAATGGATTCACAGTTGTCCATTCTCTGTTCACCCCACAAAAATAGTCACATTTGAAATGCTTAGCTCTAAGCTGATATTCCTCTTCGGGAACACTATAGTTATCTTCAAATCAAACATTTTCTTAACCCAACTTATACAGGCTCAACCTACCTCTTATACCTTGACTCCCTTTGAAAGAATTTGCAGGGCTACCCCTCACTCTCTGGGGGAAATATCCCTACTTTACTCCTCCATCATCTCCATATCACCTCTAATGGGAGAAAGATCTAGGGAAACAGTTGGACCCAGAAGACTGGCAGGCCATGACGATATCCCTTACAAAGAGCTCAAGGAATGTCCTTATTCTGTAAAATGCATATAAGGTCTTTTATAGGTGGTATTATACACCTGATAGGCTAGGGCGATTCATCCCTTCCTACTCTCCCCATTGCTACCAGGGTTGCTCGTCAGAAGGTTCTATGGCCCATATTTGGTGGACATGTCCAAAGGTTTGTAGACTTTGGGTCAGTGTCTATGCTCTTTTACGGAATATGCTCCATTCCATATGAAGCCCTATGTAAACCTTTCCTTGAATTCCTCCGCCCGGAACGTCAATTAGCTCCTTTTTAATGCACCTTGTTAATGCAACCAAACTCACTATTGCGCGGTCTTGGAAAACCCCTGTACTTAGCTTTGAGGCAGTGAAAAACCGCATGAATGACATAATGATCAATGAGAAACTAACGTCCCTGGCTTCTCTGACATGCATAGTAAATTCCTTAGAGTCTGGCAACCTTGGATATCATATAACCAACCATCTAGATATAATAGTCAGCTTCTATCAATCTAAAGGTCCCGCCCCCCCCCCCTTTCTCCTCCCTCTCTTTCTTTACCCTCTATATTCTCTCTCTATTCTTTGCTACCAACTTACTCTCTTCTCTTCCGTCTTTTTGTATATTCTTCTCTATGACTCCAGTTATTAAGGAGTCAATTCACTACTGATGGTTATAGTGATATGGGACAACAAAAATCGACAGACGACTACTTTCTTATTTTTTCTTTTATTCATAAGTATTTTGAGGTTGATATTAGAATAGAATGTATGTACTCTCTTATGTTGCTTTTATTCTCCTTTATTACGTACTTTATACATCTTTAAACATCACAACTGTTTGTGTTTTTTGAATTTATTTTCTTTTAGATTTTCCTAAGTTTTTGTGCCGATGCATATTGTACTACATATATAACTAGCTGTCAGCATTTTCCTTTCATTTTATGTTTACTCTGGCCATCATATAATTGCATATTCTTGTTGTATTCAACTTTTCTATCAAAAAAAAATTGGGAAAGAATTGTACAGAGCGGCCCTGAACCTCCTCTTCTCAGGTCCTGACTCCTCCTCTCTGTCCAGTGCCCCTGCGGGAAGCCGCTTCCCATGGGGGGGTACTCATGCATGCTCGCTCCAGAGCCCCGCTGCTGCGCCCATTGACACAGACAGCAGAACTTAGCTCCTGAGGGGCCAAGTGAGGAGGGAGACAGTGACAAACGTTCTTTCTTGTGCACTTTGCTGGATCGGATGGGGCTCAGGTAAGAATAAGGGGGGCTGGGGGGGATCTTGCAGCAGAGAAGGTTTTTTTACCTTAATGCATCGAATGCATTTAGGCAAAAAAACCTTCAGGCTTTAGAACCACTTTATTACTAAGTGAGATGTGGAATTGATTTCCGTAGCCATAGAACAGTATATGTACAGATGACTTTCAAGTAAGAAACATGCAGCTAAACATGTGCGATAAATTAGTGACCTAAATATATTTAACTAGTTGTGTTATTCCTTTTTTTTTTTTGTTTTAGAAAACTCTCTGCATGCATTGTGGAGGGAAATCACCACACTTGATGGAGTGAAGATCTATTATAATCCATTCTCTGGAAGGTAAAAATTATGTTTGTATTTTGCAAAGTAAAAAAAATGTAGACAGATTCTGAAAGCTGAACTACCCTACACATCGTCTTCAAGAATTTGTATGATTTTGTTTGTGTGTGTGTAGTCCTGGTCAAAGGACTGAGGGACACAAAGTCTTTCACCTCAGAGTTTAACTGCCACCTACAGGAGGTTTGAACAAAAAGTGTAAGCCAGCCCAGAATAACGTCTTCTACTATCAGTGTGCCTCAGTTTTTTGCTAGGATCCTTGGGAGATGGATGACATTTTTCAGTTCTGCTGTTAAAAGACTAACCCTTTTCCTCAATCAAGACTCTTTGGAGATGGATTACATTTTTCAGTTCTGCTATTAAAAGACTAACCCTTTCCTCAATCAAGACTCGTCTCTACATTGCTGCTAGAGCTGGTCTTTTTGATTGCAAATATCTGATGTGGCTGTCATCAGCCTGGCTTTTTAAGAGTTACATTTTAGACCCTGCTGAAATGGACAATGTGAAGCTAGCCTAGAAATAGCCATGGGACACTAGATTCTGCATAAGGTGCTTTCCAGACCCTGGAAGCGTAACTCCACTTTTGTTGAGAAAAAAACATTATCGTCTGGATGATCTATGTACATTGCAAGAATTATAACAACCTTTTTTGCAGATTCCTACCTCTTGTTATTCTGAAGAAATCCCTGTATATTCCTCTCTGCTTCTTTTCTCAGTGGGCCTAATGGAGTGGTTTGATAATTAACTGTCAGGTGTGCACCTGAACAGCACTAATGTGGAAATCTGCTGGGCCTGCATCCCTTTAGACGTGTTCCTACAGGGAGTATCTCACCAAAAATGTAATTTTTGTTGCAGGGGATGCCTGAACTCTGACTTGTATCTTAGGCAGACTTTTGGGAAAATTGGTGAGCCAGTCACACAAGCAGAAAATGATGTTTCTGGGGAGTGGTCAGTACACACTCTCTGTACAGAACAACTCCAGGCAGCCATATTGCAATGCATTCTCAGAAAATGACAGTGGCTGCAGATTGAAAAAGGAAGGTCATTTTTAATAACATTCAATTACAATTGTGTCGCAATTGTATACACTCTATTGTTTTTTTCTTTATTTGCTATTTTTTTTTTTCCCACGAAAGTGAAGTTATCCTTTAAAAGATCCAGAGTTGCTTTCATTGCTTGCCCTGTCTCTGGAAACTCCCACTCTTTTCTGTTGTGGACTTTCCTGCAGAATAGGTCCGACAGAATCATTCTGTTGGATAGTCCGATCGTGTGTGGGATAGTCCGATCGTTTTTCCCCCAAAAAATTCCGAAAGACCTAGAAATAGAACATTTTTCAAATCTGTCCGACAGACTAAATTCCTGTTGGGAAAACCGTTCGTCTGTATGCTGGTCCGACGGACCAAATACGACGCAAGGGCAGCTATTGGCTGCTGGCTATTGAATTTCCTTTTCTATTCCCATCGTACGTCATCACGTTCAAAACTAACGGACTTTCGAACGGACTTTAGTCCGTTCGTGTGTGGGCAAGTCCATTCGTTAGGAAGTCTGTTGTAACTCCGTCAAAAGTCCGTCGGGAAGACTGTCTGACCTTTTCTGCCGGAAAGTCCGGTCATGTATATGCGGCATTAAGGCTGTGGTTCTGAGCATCTCTCCATTGCTGCTTCTACATGCAGAAAAGCAACATGGAACAGTGATCCTTGTTTTGTTCCTGCTGCTCTCCTACAGTTACCTTGGTCCCTTCCAGGCCATTTGCCCTCATCTGTTATCACCTGTTTGGAAATTGTGAGTACCCTGAGGACTTGCCTTGTACCCTGAACTTCAATTGCTTTATCACTATCTAGTCCCATTATGTCTAATCTTAGCCACGGAGGGGACAATCCAGCTGCCACAGCTCTGGGGCTGCTTGTTTCCTGCTTTCTGAAGGTACAGGCATCTGCCACCTGGTATTCTGTTATCTTATGCTCCTAAAGTATTTTTTTATCATTGGAGTCCTTTCTAGCTCTGCCAGGTGTAGCCTAGTCTCTTACCTTGTATTGTGTCCCATGCCTTTGTGTAGCAGATCTGCCCGCTGGCCTATTAGGTTCTGAGCCATTGATTGAATTGACTATCTGATTCTAAGTCACTCCATTCTTTACTTGACAAGCTTATCTTCAAAGAGTCACAGTTTACTATAAAACTGAAAGATACCATTTCAGTTTGTATGGATACAAATATAAAATAATAATGGATACTGTTAAATGATAAAATAAAAATGGATACTGTTTCCAGTCTCTGATATTTTAGAGCCCCTGAAGTTTCAAAGATGGTTCCATTGCAGCCACTTTTCTCTGTGGACATTGGAAATACCATGACATGCTGTTGACATCTCCTTATTAGACTTGCTTTCTTTTGGAAAGTGTTTTACAAATCACTGGTCTGCCCATACTGCCGACTCAGTAGTAGCTCACATTAACAATGTGGTGCTAGGGAACATCCCTGTATTTAAAGACCCCATCGATGAATGGTTGGAAACCCTCTTTAGAGCTCAGTTTTATACTTCAGCTGCAGTGACTTGCTGGAAACATCTTGGCTTGTCTCCTGCATTGTTCTTTAGTCAATAACTTATGCCTAGAGTATTCTGGTTGCTGGTCTTAAGATTTTGTGTACAAGTCATATTTGATCTGCATGATCTTCGAGGGATATCTATTTTAACCAGCCCTTGATACTATTATCAAGAATGCCCTTGAAAGTGCATGCACCTGCCTCAGAGCAAGAAAGGTCTGCAAAGTTTACTCCCTTTCATTTCTTTACTCCTGGAGCACACGCTAAGCCTACTAAACCCTCACAGAAACCTTCATCAGGATGAAGGTGCACCACACACACAAACACACATACTTTTTCAAATTTCACCTCTGCACCCTGAGTGTTCTCCAGGGTGCTGAACCTATGGCCCAACTGCATTGTTATGGTATCCCCACTGTGATATATCTAGGCAACTCCCATTTGAGTGGAGAGTAAATGTGGGCTTCATTGGCCTACATCTACGTTGGAGAATTCTCGTCTCTCGGTCCTGCTCTTTCAGGAGGTGTTGTTTCTACATAGCTGAATCAAAGATTATCTTGATCCAGTTGGACAACACCATGGCATGGGCATTCGTCAGCCATTTTCTTATAACAGAAGTAATTTCTATCCTGGTTACATTATAGTCTTGTTCATCATGTTTAACTAGGAACCATGCAACTGGTGGAAGGCTTCCTGAAACAGTTACGCCTAGATCTTAGGAAGCGATCCATGCACACAAATGTGTTCTTGTGGCCTACGATGCTCAAAATTGAAAGATATTCCAACAAGGTCTATCATTAAGGTTCCGCTACATGTGTGTAATTTCTTTTTTACAGATAGATTGGGCTTGAGCTCAGCTCTCAGTACTGGATTTTTTCCTTGTTATTTTTGATTTAAAAATTTTAACCTCTCATACTTTTCCTAAGTCCTGTTTAGACTCCTCTGGGGGTACTGTATTTTTTTCTCTAATTCATATCAAGGGGTTCTTTCTTTGTAGTCATTGACTCTGTGAGATGAGTATCTAACTGACAGCTTGTCATTCAAGAGACCCTATTTTGTTTGAATTTTCAATGGGATCTAGGGTGAGTCAGTTTCTTGTGCTATCATTTTGGATGGTTCAGGTAAACTACTTTCAAGCTCATGGTCTTATAGTATGTAAACCCATTTTAAGTATTTTCTGGTATATGAGACATAAATAGCACCATTAAGTGTTATTAAACCCAAAACCAAAAATGTAATTTATTGCATCTTACCAATCATTAGATGTGGTGGCTGCATCAGTTTTATTTTCTTAGGCTTTTTTACCTCTGTTTTTACCTGGTGATCTGGCAAGTAACACACCTCTTGTATTAGCGTGTCCCCACTCTGGATGAAGGAGAACAGGAGCAACTTTGGACATTAATATTCTCAGTCTGGGGGAAATGGAGTGTTAGATGTACTAGCAGATGTAAGTACACTAACAAATTTAAGCCAAACTCCAGCTCACACTTTATAAGCATTTACAGTTGCAATAAAAAGTATCTGAACCCATTTGGAATGATATGGATTTCTGCACAAATTGGTCATAAAATGTGATCTGGTCTTCATCTAAGTCACAACAATAGACAATCACAGTCTGCTTAAACAAATAACACACAAATAATTAAATGTTACCATGTTTTTATTGAACACACCATGTAAACATTCACAGTGCAGGTGTAAAAGTATGGGAACCCCTAGACTAATGAGATCTCCAAGAGCTAATTGGAGTGAGGTGTCAGCCAACTGGAGTCCAATCAATGAGATGAGATTGGAGGTGTTGGTTACAGCTGCCCTGCCCTATAAAAAACACACACCACTTCTGGGTTTGCTTTTCACAAGAAGCATTACCTGATGTGAATGATGCTTCGCAAAAAAAAGCTCTCAGAAGACCTATGATTAAGAATTGTTGACTTGCATAAAGCTGGAACAGGTTATAAAAGTATCTCCAAAAGCCTTGCTGTTCTTCAGTCCACGGTAAGACAAATTGTCTATAAATGGATAAAGTTCAGCACTGCTGCTACTCTCCCTAGGAGTGGGCGTCTTGTAAAGATGACTGCAACAGCACAGCGAAGACTGCTCAATGAGGTGAAGAAGAATCCTAGAGTGTAAGCTAAAGACTTACAAACGTCTCCAGCATATTCTAACATCCCTGTTAGCGAATCTACGATATGCAAAACACTAAACAAGAATGGATTTCATGGGAGGATACCACAGAGGAAGCCACTGCTGTCCAAAAAAAAACATTGCTGCATGTTTACACTTTTGCACAAGAGCACCTGGATGTTCCACAGCAGTACTGGCAATATATTCTGTGGACAGATGAAACCAAAGTTGAGTTTTTTGGAAGAAACACACAACACTATGTGTGGAGAAAAAGAGGCACAGCACACCAACATCAAAACCTCATCCCAACTGTGAAGTATGGTGGTGGGGGCATCATGGTTTGGTGGCTGCTTTGCTGCGTCAGGGCCTGGATGGATTGCTATCATTGAAAGAAAAATGAATTCCCAAGTTTATCAAGTTTATTTTGCAGGAGAACTTAAGGCCATCTGTTCACCAGCTGAAGCTCAACAGAAGATGGGTGTTGCAACAGGACAACGACCCAAAGTATAGAAGTAAATCAACAACAGAATGGCTTAAACAGAAGAAAACACACCTTCTGGAGTGGCCCAGAGTCCTGACCTCAACCTGATTGAGATGCTGTGGCACGACCTCAAGAAAGCAATTCACACCAGACACCCCAAGAATATTGCTGAACTGAAACAGTTCTGTAAAGAGGAATGGTCAAGAATTTCTCCTGACCGTTGTGCACTTCTGATATGCAATTACAGGAAACGTTTGTTTGAAGTTATTGCTGCCAAAGGAGATTCAACCAGTTATTAAATCCAAGGGTTCGCATACTTTTTCCACCTGCAATGTGAATGTTTACATGGTGTGTTCAATAAAAACATGGTAACATTTAATTCTTTGTGTGTTATTAGTTTAAACAGACTGTGTTTGTCTATTGTTGTGACTTAGATGAAGATCAGATCACATTTTATGACCAATTTGTGCAGAAATACATATCATTCAAGAAGGGTTCACATACTTTTTATTGCAACTGTATAGCAAACGTTTTTTCTTTTTATCTTTTTGGGATAAAGGTTTTACATTAAAAAAAAAGCAGTTCATTCTAAGCACCCCTGCTAGTGTTAAATGGTTTCTTTCATCTCTGTAACTGATACATTCTGTTGGCGAGCTAACAAAGGACTTACTAGCTGGATCACCAAATTAAAATAGAAGGAAAATAAGCCTAAAATAAATGAATGCAGCCATTACATCTAAGAAAATGGTAAGTTGGCATATAATAAATGTTTGATTTTGGGTTTAATACATTTTTTGTTGCAATATAATGTTTGATTTTGAGTTTATTACCACTTTAAACAACTATCTAAATGGCATTCATATAACATAGTAAAATATATTTTTGGAGCTTTCATATACCATGGACCACAATCGTGTGATATTACCTGCTTACTCCCCACTGTACTGTACAATCTATGGGTGGGGCTAAAAGGAAGCCTATGATGCTGCCTGCAGACATCACACTGCAGGAATTTCCTTATTTTCCCTGAGGCTGTACAACAGAGCGGATTGATGTCGTTGTGGTTAGGTAAGTGTTTTTTGACCTTTGGTGGCATCAAGCATTGGTTCAATGTGCAAGGCTGTCATCTGGCCTTCTGTTTCCATGTTCTTCTACCAGGTGGAGGCTGCAGCCTCATGCGATACTAGCTTCAGGCAGCTCTTTAGCTACAAGCGATCTCCATTTTTTTTATGTTCTTTGGGCCCGTTAGCGACTATTTTCGGTTTGCCTCCCATATGTTAGACTGCTTCTGGATACTCTGAAGGCAAAAGACTTCCTGTGACCATCAGTGGAGGGGAAAGTTAAGGGCATTTTTGAACTTGCCATAAAATTATTTTCCTAGAATCCCTAGAAAAGGATTTTATGATGAGCGCAAAAATCCTATTATTTTGCTCACTACTGGAAATGTAATAACATGACTAATTTATCAAACTGTTAACTGTTTTGATCTTATCTGCTTGTGGTATTTTACAAAAGCCAGTCCCAACTATGACCTTCATCTTTCATTCAAAATTCAAATTTACTGTCTTCCAGTATCATTCAGGAATACCCTGCTGCTTCTCGTGAGTGGCCTGGAGGAATTCTTGCAGATGAAATGGGCCTCGGAAAGACAGTGGAAGTTCTGAGTTTGATCCTTTGTCATCCAAGAAAAGATCTTCAAGCTGACTTGCTGTTGCTACCTGAGGTAAAAAGAATTTTGGCTTAGGTCCCATGCACGTGGATGCTTAGCAGCTCCAGTATTTGAGGCATAAAATCCCTGTCACTTTCTGGAACCCAGTGAACTGCACGTGCTACTTACAG
The DNA here is from genome assembly GCF_037356315.1 of Lithobates pipiens. Lineage (NCBI taxonomy): Eukaryota > Metazoa > Chordata > Amphibia > Anura > Ranidae > Lithobates > Lithobates pipiens. The sequence goes on from NW_027507758.1 coordinate 167,475,899, forward strand.
CCGCCAATACAAAAGAATGGCTGTGCTTGAGCAAATGCCTATGGCTTCTATTTTGGCGCTTACTTACACATTTGCATATGGCACTTCTCCCTGAAGGCAAACACGGTGCATCCAGGAAGAAGAGCTGTATACGCACAGGTAAATGTCAATGCAGAAGTCATCAGAGTTTACTTGAGCACAACCGCATATAGTTATTCACTTGCATTGGCAACTCTACGTGGCATGTGTGGCTGGCTCCCCAGGCGCTAGAAAGCATCAAGGATTTTACGCATCAGCACACAGGACCTGCTAAGCATCCCTGCACATGAGGCCTCATAATGACAGTTTAAATTAAAAGTTTAGTGCATATTTAATTTGGTACTGTGGAACTTACTGTATATAGTGCAGAGTTAATTTGGATTTGATGCAAGCAACTGTAATTACATCTTATTTGTGTTGTCTTTACTTTTTTGTCATGCAATGTTTAAAACATAATTCTTATAATTAGAATAAAAGAAAAAAACTGTTATAGCATCATGTTCCACAATTCATTGCACATTTAAAATATATACATAATTACTTTTAAAATATCTGCTCTCGTATTGATATACATCATACTAATCTTAGTTGTGTGAACAAAACACATATTTAAATGAGCTAATTCATGCCCAATTGTATTCCTGCACCTCTATGTTGATTATATTGCTTGCAAATTATTCCAGAATTTATAAAGTGCCTTATAGAGCTGAACATCCATGTATAATAATCTAAATAGGACTTGGCCAATACATGCTTTTTTTTGTACTTTTGGGTATTTGAAATATAGAGTGGTTGATTAATTACGATCAGATCTTTTATTTTTCTTGTGGGTTCATGATTCAAGCACCAAGATCTCCTCCACTGATAATAATACTTTATTATTATTGGGACCTTTTTTCTTTTTGCTCCAGTTGTTTCCTAGTTATACTAAAGCTAAAATCTAGGAAATGTTGTCTTATTCCTTCATTCCATCCACACACACACAAAGAATATGAACTTTTAGGGTGGCAAAAAAAAAAAAAATACTCTTAAGAAATATAAAACATAGCTGACACCAATATTGTGGCAGCTTCTGATCTTCTCATAAAATAGTTGTCATGGGCAGAATGTGCAGTAGAACTTTTCCATCCCTACATTACTATGCCTGCCACAAATCTTTGTAAGTAAGGTTGAGCATCCCTGCACAATTTTGTTCTAAATATCATGTTTCTTAGGAAAGTGGCATTATTTTCTGCCCTTTTGAAAACTTGGAAAGCCATCCTTGACTGCACATGGCTGTGGCCAAAGACATCGCACATGACCATCATGGGTGTCATTTTGGTGAGGTCAGCTGTGCTTTAGGAAAATGGTATTTAGGACAATCAGATCGTATTGCTGCTATTAGTATTTCTGCTACCATTTTGTACAATGCAACCATTACTGTCTTCAACAAAATGGCATTAGCAATGGACATGGCGTACACAGTAAGGCATGTTCTTTATGAATGGCATTTTATTAAGCATGAACAGCGGACATGATATTTTAAAGATAAACAACCAGTTCAGTTTTGGGCACCAGTTCTCAAAAATGATATAGGGGGGGGGGGGGGGGACTGGAGAAAGTGCAGAGAAGGGCAAACAAACTGATAAGGTAATATTGGAAATATTGGAGGAACTGAATCTAGTCCCTCTTGAGAAGAGGAGATTAAGGGGGGATATGTCCACCATGTACAAATGCATGAGGGGTCCATATAGTGAACTTGGTGTTGAGTTATTCACTTTAAGGTCATCACAGAGGACAAGGGGGCACTCTTTACATATAGAGGAAAAAAAATGTCATCTCCAAATACGGAAAGGTTTCTTCACAGTAAGAGCTGTGAAAATGTGGAATAGACTTCCTCCGGGGGTGGTTCTGGCCAGCTCAGTAGATTACTTTAAAAGGCCTGGATTCTTTCCTAAATGTACATAATATAACTGGGTAATAACATTTATAGGTAAAGTTGGCCCAGTGAAAATCCGATTGACTCTCGGAGATCAGGAAGGAATTTTTCCCCTGCTGTAGCAAATTGGAGCATGCTTTGCTGGGGTTTTTTCGCCTTCCTCTGGATCAGCTGTGGGTTAAGGATTGTGTATACGGGATTGTATTTTATTTTTATTTTTTTTGGTTGAACTAGATGGACTTGTCTCTTTTTTTAACCTGACTAACTATGTAACCAAAATAACTCCGGAAAATGGCATGTGCATGTTATGTTCTTGGGTGCCATTTTGATGAGGATAGCAATGGTTGATTTGCCTTTTCAAAATGATGAAGCCGTTTTGAAAAGGATTACTGTACTCCACAAAATGGTGCCCAGGATGACTAGGCCATATGGTGCATGTCCACTACTAAAACCATTTTTTAAAAGGCAAGTGTAACAGCTGCATTTTCTTGTTAATGTAGTAGGGAACTATACACTGACCACTAAGAAAAAATATGCATGAACACTGACCACCAATATAACTCACTAGTACACTAAGCTGTATATTAATACATTTGATAACACTCTACACTGTCCTGTACATTAAATACTTCACACTGTTCCACTGTATTCACTGTACTGTACAATATATATATATATATATAATCTACACCCCTCCAATCTGTATACAGTGCTGTACATGAATGTACTCAGGCTATTTTCAATATACACTGTGCTGTGATTTAATATACTCCACACATCTTCATTTTTTACCTTATATATTCCTAATGCTTCACTCTCTGCACTGTGTTGTGGAATAAAGGACCTTTGGTGAAGTTGTCCTTTATTGTACAAAACATGAAACATATTGGAACAGTGTACTTCCAGCAGTAATCATAGCAGGTAATTGCTGGCTGTGCAAACATCCACAAAAGGCCACTGACAGCCTGTCATTGCACTGGTATGGGCTTGGTCACTGCAACTGTCCACTCTCAGCTGTCAAACCCAGCAGCAGAAATCAGTAGATTTCTGCCGATAAGAATACAACCTTAGGCTTGTTCAGTTAACACTGAAAACAGTGCATTTATCCATAGGAGCTAATCATATTTCTATTGATACATCGGAATTCTGTTTGTCTTCTATAGGTTATTGCACTTTGCTCATCAATTTGTACCTTCATGCATAAGCTTTAGAAGTGTGTGTTTTAAAGAGCAGTAAGCAACTTGATCAAGTCATCTAATCCAATCATACAGTTTGCACAGTCCAAAATGTGATTTACTGCAGCTTACCTATTCTTATGCCGCATACACAGGAGCGTACTTAGTCCGTCGAAACACATTTCAGCGGACAGTCCGCTCGTATGTGGGCTTCAGCGGACTTTTTCAGCGTGCAGTCTGGCGTACTAAGTATTTCGTTTTTTTCGAAATTCTGGCCGTCGTACTTTGGTTTCAGCAGACAGTACGGTCGTCAGTATGCTAGTTCGACGGACTAAGAATGGCGCATGCTCAGAAAGGATTTACACGGCGGAAGGGTGCTTTGCTGTGTCTTGGACTTCCTATTTCTAGTCCCGTCGTACGTGCTGTACACGTCATTGCGCAAGCTTTCGACGGACTGTTTGTGCATCCGTGTGTGGTCAAGTCCGTTCAGTGGAAAGTACGACGGACTGTCCGTCGGATTGTATGACGAACTAAGTATGCCATACAGTCCGCTCGTGTGTACGCGGCATTAGATATGGTGGCTGTATTCGTTTATCCTTTATTCCCCCTTATTTTTACCTGGCGATACTGCTAAGAACACACTAATATGTCTCTACTGCACTGGAGGAGCAACCGAGACACCTTTGGACTGCAGAATTTTAAGGATTAATAAGCTGCAATATATTCCAGTAAAACCTTGGTTTGAGAGTAACTTGGTTTGAGAGCATTTTGCAAGACAAGCAAAATGTTTGAATACATTTTGACTTGATATACAAGCGATATACAAGTAGCACCATGTCACAACTAAATATATAAAAGAGAAGAGAGGCGCCTTTAAGTGTAAGAAATATGATTACATTTAATGAAGGTACAGTTTTTAGAAACTCACATGGTTGATGATTAAAACAGACACATCCAAGTATGCAGGCATCCGGGGTAAATATGTCCACATAGACCGTCCTCTGCACCGTCATTGATGTCGTCCCTTCCACGCTGCGCTCCACGAACAGTTCAAGCCTCGCTTCCAGCTCTACTGCAGGGTTGTTTATCTGGTCACGGTTGCAGACAGCTTTACCCCGAATGCCTGTATACTTAGATGTGCCTCTTTTAATCATCAACCATGTGAGTTGCTAAATGTTGTACCTTCATTAAATGTAACCATACCGCTACACTAATGCAGGCCATACACGGTCGAATTTCAAACAAATTTTCTTTTCAAAATCAGAAAATTCATTTTTTTTTGTGATCCGATGATGCCACCATTGATTTTCGAAATTCGGCCGACCAAGCCTTCAATTTCACCTCATGTTGCTACAGAAAAGAATTTTCTTGGCTGGGAATCTTCTTTTCTCTCCGTAAATTTTCATTTATCTGCGTACATTTTTTTTCTCTCGCACGATTCTCCCATCATTGATTAGAAAATCGTTTGTTTTTCTAAAAATTTCCAACATGTCCGATTCCTCAAATTTTATTTCCGCACGAAAATCGGCTGTTGCTGCAGCCCACTAATGGTGCGAAATTCATACGAAAATTCTTAGATACGATTTTCGAAAGAAAATTCTTTCGAAATTCGAACCGTGTATGGCCGGCATAAGAGGCGCCTCTCTTCTCTTTTATACTCTGTAGATCCTGCTGGATTTTGCTTCTAATCCCCTTATGGAGGCTGCCATTTGTGGATGGACATTTTATGGTTACACAACCTATAAACATTATAAAAAATGTATATTTTTATTATTACATAACATTATATAAAACCTACAACATTGCTATAATATTTTTATTATGGACTATAAGCTGAAAGACTTATGAATAAATGGTTGTGGAACGAATCATCTGACTTTCTATTATTTCTTATGGGGAAATTCGCTTTGATATACAAGTGCTTTGGGTTACAATCATGCTTCCAGAATGAATTATGCTCGCAATCCAAGGTTTTACTGTACTTTGTTATTTTGAAGGTCCATACCTCTAAAATGATTCTGCACAATCATAGGGCACTGGAGCACAGGATTCCATCAGTACAATAACGGCCACACAAAACGTGAAACAAATTTAGCCAGCACACCATTAGTTGCATTTAAACTTTAACTATGCAGCTCTGGTGCTATTAGTACTAACACTGGGATGTAGAAAAAAAAAAACATGACTTTTTTTTTATCTGTACAAATGTTAGAAATGTACAGTATCACATTTTCTTTTTCTCAAAAGCTATATTTTTCTTTCTCTCAGGGAAGAGTTGTAAACTATTTTATTCCAAGTCCACCAGTAGAAACATCTAAAAAGAGAAAAGCTGGAGATACCAGATTGATTTACCCAAGTAAGTGTGTTGTTTGTTGTGCATGCTAATTGTTAATTAAGAAGTGTTGATCTTTATGTGACTATATATATCGGAACCTAACAAACCTCAAGAGCCAGTTCACTTAAAGTGTTACTAAACCCACAACAGTAAAATCAGTCTGTATATGCAGTAAAGCATGCTTGTTATACTCACCGTGGAACCTAAGGGGTTAATCCTCTGCATTGTGTAAAAAGGCTGTTTGATTATGTACGCACGGATCCTCCTCTTCTTCCAATGACCCCAGAACAGGTCTGGATAAGATATACTGTAGTTACTGGAGTCAGACTGTACATGCTTAGTTTGATGTGTATTGCTAGAGTTTTTCTTTTTTCTTGGGAGAGTGCATGTGATCAGCACAGGGTGAATTAGCACTGTCCAGACAGAAGGTCAGGGGCCCTGGATCCTGATAATACTGATCAGTGCAGTATGAAAACCCCTCCTACAATCTTTAACCAGGAACTGATAGAAGTCACAAGACTGCTATGTACTGCTCATGAGAAAGGGTATTTACTTAATACAAGTGCATTTCCGTGTTCTGTGTACTGCGAGATGTCATATATAGTAAATGCAGGGTCCTGGGTTTAGTAACACTTTAAAACAGTAGAGCTGGTACCTTTTAAACACATACGATTTTTGGGCAACTCAAGTGACAATCTCTTATGGACTCTTAACGATTAGCCCCCATTTGAAGGAGTGGTTAATGCAGGGGTCTTCAAACTACAGCCCTCCAGTTTTTCAGGAACTACAATTCCCATCATGCCTAGTCATGTCTGTGAATGTCAGAGTTTTACAATGCCTCATGGGATGTGCAGTTCTGCAACAGCTGGAGGGCCATAGTTTGAGTATCCCTGGGTTAATTGGTCAGCCTCGTTTTGGAATCTAGGTGTTTACATGTTTAAAACAGTTTTTTTTGCTAGAAAATTTCTGAGAACCCCCAAACATTATATATTGTTTTTTTTCTAACACCCTATAGAATAAGGCGGTCATTGCAATACTTTTTTCACACCGTATTTGCGCAGCAGTCTTACAAGCGCACTTTTTTTTGGAAAAAAAAAAACACTTTTTTGAATAAAAAAATAAGACAACAGTAAAGTTAGTCCAATTATTTTTATATTGTGAAAGATAATGTTACGCTGAGTAAATTGATACCCAACATGTCACGTTTCAAAATTGCACCCGCTTGTGGAATGGCTTTTACCCTCAAAACTCTCCATAGGCGACGTTTTAAAAATCATACAGGTTGTATGTTTTGCGTTACAGAGGAGGTCCATGGCTATAATTATTCTCGATCTACCGATCGCGGTGATACCTCACATGTGTGGTTTGACCACCGTTTTCCTATGCAGGCGCTACTAAAGTATGCGTTTGCTTCTGCGCGCCAGCTCGTCGGTACGAGTCGCGTTTAAAACATTTTTTTTTTATAATTATTTATTTTACTTAATTTTATTTATTTTTTCACTGTTGTTTAAAAATAAAATTGGGTCACTTTATTCCAGAAAAAGCTTTTTTATTTTAGAAAAAAAGCTCATATTTGGACTAAAATGCAAAAAATAAAAAAATGTAATTTGAAAAAATGACAACAGAAAAATGTGCCTTTAAAAAACGTCACTTCCGCCCTCCTATGGTATGGAGATGGGTGGCCATCTTCCCCTCACTCATCTCCATACACAGACACAGAAAGGTCCTGACGGCTCTGGTAAGTGGCGGAGGGCGCGGGAGAGTGGCGGGAGGGGGGTGGCCCCTCTCTCGCCGCCAATAGCGGTGATCTTGCGGCGAATCCACCGCAGAGTCGGCTATTATCGTAAACAGACCCGCCAGCTGTGCAGTCACCTTTCAAGACCCATGATTTCCATTGTCTCTTTCGGATTTATTTTCTATATAGATATTGAAGCTTTTACATACAAATGTGTTATTTTGTGAATAATAACCTTCTTTTTTTGCAACTTTTATTCATAATTTCGTTTAGTGCTTAGTTTACAAACCACCTCTTTGTACGTTTGTGTAGTTTGAACAGAAACTCTTCATGTTTATTAATGTTTGCATAATTAATAAATAATCTCAACAAACCAAAAGGCAATATAATAGTTTATTATACTTAAAGGATCATTTTGCTTTTATAGGTTTACAAGTTATGATTCTTACAGCAATCAAGGAAATGAGTGTAAGCAAAGGTGTGTCTGTAATCGGCATACTTAAATATGTGAACTCTGTATATAGTTATGACATGCAGAGAAACCATTGGCTGCTTAAAAAGACTTTGGAAAAACTACTGTCTAAAAAGATTGTGGAGCAGGTTAAAGGACGTGGACTTCAAGGATCTTTTAAGCTGGGGGTGAATTACAAAGAAGAGATGACACGAGATAAACAACAAACACTGGTATGAAACACTCAATAGTATATACTCGCATGTTTACTGGAGACACTTTCCTTTTTACTTCTTTGTTGAGGACTTGTAGCCTATGTGAGCTTTTGTTTATAGTGGAAATAAACCCATTAAAGTGGTTGCAAACCCTCTGGGACCACTTTTACCTACAGGTAAGCCTAGATTAAGGCTTACTTGTAGGTGCAACAAATATCTCCTAAACCTACATGGTTTAGGAGATATTTACAAAAGACTGGCACCTATGTCTACACCACACGCGCCGTAGACAGCGGCGCGCAGACGCACTGAGCATGCCGCTGCTAACGGCGATCATGCCATTAGTGGCGGCTCCCACACGCATGCGCAGGAGTGATGTCATTGCGGCTCCGGCCAGTCACAGTGCCGGAGCCGCGATACCCAGAATTCACTCCGGGAAAGATAGAATGAGGGTCGCTTTGGGGGCTTCCATCTCAGGTAAGTTATTCATAATGAGCTAGTATGCTATGCATACTAGCTCATTATGCCTTTGCCTTAGAGGATGTGTTTTTTATCCTGCCTTTACTTCCTCTTTAATTTATCTGTTTCCCATAACATTAATATCCAAGGCATGCTTGTATCATAACTGATCACATATGCAGCACCATGGCAACTGCAGATCAAACAAGTGCTAAGATGGCAGCTTCATTGGCTGTAAAGGATAGGAGAGTTTAGATTTGGCTTCAAGAGTGGGCTCTAGAAGCAGAGGCACTGATTAGCTGCCTCTTTCTGAGCAGAACCCACCCCTGTCTACACCTGAACGGTGGAAGTGATGGTGAAGTAGTGACCAATCCTACTCCAGGGACACTAGGAGAAAGGTAAGTATTTCCAAATACCCCCTCCAGGGTTGCACTGGCCTTTTTTTTAATTACAGTAGCAAGACAAACCTAATGTCAAGTTTTGACTTAAGGTCTACAAATACACAATAAGTAATAGTCTAAATCTACTTTTACATGAAAATTAATGTGCAAACACATACTATCATGACTTGCTTTAGTCATGCTATCCTACATGTTCTATTCAATTCACTCAAATACTAAAATGCACCATGCAAGACTTTTATGAAATTTAGCACATTGGTGGAAACAAATGCTGCATAAAGCAGTGTTTTTTTTCTCTCCATTTATTAAGCTGATGCTGAGAGCTGGAGGAAAATGTTTTGCTGTAGGATGCAACTAAGAAAATGCCAGGAAAGACCTACTAGAACAGCTGAACATTATTTGGGGTTAATCAGAGGCACTTTAAATTATGGCAGGCATGTACGAACTCCTATTTAACATGAGTTTGAATGTGATTGCTTAATTCTGAGCACAGCTACATCCCCAGTTATAGGAGGGTGTGCACACTTATGTACCCACATTATTTTTTTTATCCCCCCCCAAAAAAAAAATTCAGTTTGTTTTCCAATTGAGTTGTACAGTTTATAGGTCACATATGAAAATTGTCATGATCAATTTAACAGTTTCAGCCAAAATGTCTTTGCTATCAAAGTTCATTTACAATTTGTAGCCATATCTGGTGCAAAGTAGACACAGAAAGGGAACTGGCAATAGCTTTGTTAGTACAAAATAAAACATGTATCTGTTTGAACAATGTGCCCTTTGCATTTCTGCATCATTCATGAATATTAGTTTACATAGTTTCTTTCTTGCTCTTCAAATGTTAAATGCAATTAATGGGATAATCACAACAAAAGGCTAAAGAGACTATGTTATTATAATAATAATAATAATAAAAAATGTTCATACAATGGTGACCTGCAGGAAAAGAACTCTAATGCCGCGTACACATGAGGGGACTGTATGGCATACTTAGTCCGTCGGATTGTCCGTCATACTTTCGACTGAACGGACTTGACCACACACGGATACCCAAACAGTCCGTCGAAAGCTTGCGCGATGACGTGTACAGCACATACGACGGGACTAGAAATAGGAAGTCCAATACACAGCAAAGCACCCTTCCGCCGTGTAAATCCTTTCTGGGCATGCGCCATTCTTAGTCCGTTGAACTAGCCTACTGACGAGCGGATTGTCCGCTGAAACCAAAGTACGACGGACAGAATTTCGAAAAATCCGAAATACTTAGTACGCCAGACTGCACGCTGAAAAAGTCCGCAGAAGCCCACACACGAGCGGACTGTCCGCTGAAATGTGTTTCGACGGACTAAGTACGCCATACAGTCCGCCCGTGTGTACGCGGCATAAGCCCTTGTACACAAATTCCGACGGAAACGTTCCGATCGGATTATATTGTCCAAAAATCCGATTGTGTGTGGGCTTTATCTGACTTTTTCCGTCGATAATTCTGACTGAAAAAATTTGAGAGCAGGATCTCAAATTTTCCGACAACAAAATCCGATCAGACTTTTTCCGATCGTTTGTAGAGAATTCCGATTGAATAAAGTGCCACGCATGCTTAGATCAAAGTACGAGAGCAAAGCTATTGGCTACTAGGCTGAAAGTAGTCCCGTTGGAACAAACGAACGTCATCACGTTCCGAATGATCGGATTATCCGACAGCTTTGTCCGACCGCGTGTATGCAACACTAGTTTTCGGACAAAATCCGTCAGAAAAAATCAGACGGATTGTGTGGTCGGAATTTCCGACCGTGTGTACGAGGGCTTATACCGTCCCTATATTCCAGGGATGAAGCATCCATTAGTCTCTTTAGCATTCTATACTTGTGAATCTCCTTGCCTGTGTTCCCCACTGTGATGTAGAGATTGAAGGATGGAACCATGGATCTCTGCAAGGTAATAGGCGTGCAATACTTCCAGAAGAGAATGACAGAGCAAGGTAGGGGATCAAAGGCCACTGGAGCAAGACAGGGTTGCTTTGAGCATTTACAATGGTCATAGCTAGCTAAGATGCCTATTTATCCTAAAATAGTATGTTGTCTTTTGTAAATATATATATATATATATATATATATATATATATATATATATATATATATATATATACATACTGTGAGGGGGTTCGCTCGGTAGCGGGTGTGTGTGACCCCCTGGATGGGTTCACAACACAAAGTCAGGCACAGCAGACAGCGGTGTAGGTGCAAAAAACAAACGATCCGGTTTATTTAGGCTACATGCAGTGATCCATATAACAGCCAAACAAAATAAAACAAGAAAATAAATCCTGGTCAGCTTGACCTCTAACTACACACGTAGACTCCCTGTCTAACAACTGGGTGCAGCCTTGTGCTGCCCCAGTCCCTGTCTCTATTGTAGGGGTTTGCCACACAGGCGTTAACTCACCGCACAGAACAGATCTCAGACTCCCCAGTCTATACACACAAAACTGGTTCCAGGATGGAGCATCTCCCTATGCATGCTGGGGTTTTTTGTAGAGGTCTTAATGAGCCCACTTACTACAGCTGGGCTCATTAACTCTTCCCCTCTAATTGTAAAAGTCTGCATAAAGCCTGAATCTAGGACACACATATTTCTCATCCTGAATACAACCAGGTGATTTTACCTGCGTGCTGCCAAATACCCCCCCCCCCTCTTGTTTCAACCTTGGGGTTGTAACACAAGCAGCCAGACACGCATGTATCCGAGACAAAGCATCCACATTCCCCATTTTAACACCAGGGCGATGCTTAACTGTAAAGTTAAATTCCTGTAGGGCCAGGAACCACCTATTTACCCTTCTATTGGTCTCCTTGTTTTGAGCCATCCACTTTAAAGGAGCGTGATCAGTCACCAGGTCAAAGTGCCTACCTAGCAGATAGTACCGAAGGGAATCTAGAGCCCACTTCACTGCTAAACATTCCTTCTCAATCGTGGAGTAATTTACCTCATGGGACTTTAACTTCCTGCTGAGGTAAATGACTGGGTGCTCTTCCCCGTTCCAGACCTGGGATAACACTGCTCCTAACCCAACGTCTGATGCATCAGTTTGTACAACAAAGTCCTTAGAGAAGTCTGGTGAGTACAACACTGGCTGGCTACATAAGGCTGTTTTTAAGGACTGAAATGCTTCCTCAGCCTCTGGGGACCATTTAACCATAACCGACTCTTTCCCTTTTGTCAGGTTGGTGAGGGGCACAGCCTGAGAAGCAAAATGGGGAATGAATCGTCGATAATAGCCAGCGATTCCCAGAAAGGCTCGTACCTGTTTCTTGCTGTTGGGATGTGGCCAACTCTGTATGGCCTCGACTTTATTGACTTGGGGTTTTATCACCCCCCTCCCAATAGTGTACCCAAGATATTTGGCCTCCTCCTGTCCAATGGTACACTTCTTTGGATTGGCCGTAAACCCAGCTTCCCGGATAGAGTCTAGGACTGCTTGTACTTTTGGCAAATGTGAGACCCAGTCTGTGCTATGGATAATCACATCATCCAGGTAAGCTGCAGCATATTTATGATGGGGCCTCAGAATCTTATCCATTTTCCGCTGGAATGTTGCCGGTGCATTCTGTAACCCAAACGGCATTCTCTTATATTGGAATGCCCCATCTGGGGTTACAAACGCAGTTTTCTCCTTGGCCGACTCGGCCAGGGGAATTTGCCAATACCCTTTGGTGAGATCAAGAGTTGTCATATATCGGGCTGTTCCCAGCCGGTCAACCAACTCATCTATACGTGGCATGGGGTAGGTGTCAAATTTTGTAACTTTATTTAATTGTCTAAAATCGTTACAAAACCGCCAGCTCCCATCAGGTTTGGGCACTAGTACAATAGGACTGGACCAGTCACTCTGGGACTCCTCTATCACACCCAATTCCAGCAGCCTTTGAACCTCCCCACGTATTGCCTCCCGTCGGGCCTCTGGTATTCTATAAGGTTTTAGTTTTACCCTTTCTCCTGGCGGGGTGATAATGTCATGCTCTACGCCAGATGTTTGTCCCGGAAGCTCAGAGAAAATCTCTTTGTTACGAAGTACAAACTCTTTAACCTCCTGTTGTTGGGGTTTCGATAAGGTGTCTGCTATTCCAACCTCAGGAACTAAGCAATCAGGCTGTACTTGTGACAAAGTCTCTGCGACTAGGGATTCCCTATCCCTCCAGGCTTTCAGCAGATTGACGTGATAGATCTGCTCCGGCTTTCGCCTTCCTGGCTGTCTAACCCTGTAGTTCACCTCACTAATTTTTTCAATTACTTCATATGGACCTTGCCATTTGGCCAGAAATTTGCTTTCAACCGTAGGGACTAGCACCAAGACCCTATCCCCTGGGGAAAAAGTACGTGTCTTGGCCCCACGGTTGTACACTCTCTGCTGTACTAACTGCGCTTGGGTTAAATGTTCCTTTACAATTGGCATTACCTGTGCAATTCTATCTTGCATCAGGGCGACATGCTCAATCACACTCCTGTGAGGAGAACTCTAATTTTCCCAAGTTTCCTTGGCGATATCCAGCAGCCCTCTTGGGTGTCTCCCATAGAGCAACTCGAAGGGTGAGAAACCCGTAGAGGATTGGGGTACCTCCCTAATGGCAAACATCAGATAGGGTATTAGACAATCCCAATTCTTTCCATCTCTATCCACCACCTTCTTTAACATTTGTTTTAGGGTTTTGTTGAATCTTTCAACCAACCCATCTGTTTGGGGGTGATACACAGATGTACGCAATTGCTTCACTTTGTACAACTTGCATAATTCTTTCATAACCCGGGACATAAAGGGTGTACCTTGGTCCGTAAGCAGTTCCTTACAAATACCCACGCGGCTAAAAACAAGGGATAGCTCTTTGGCTATGGTTTTGGCCGAGGTATTTCGGAGAGGAATTGCTTCCGGATAACGGGTGGCATAGTCCAATATAACCAAAATGTACTGATGCCCCCTAGCAGACTTCATTATCGGACCTACCAAATCCATTGCGATCCTCTCAAAGGGGACCTCAATGATAGGAAGAGGTACCAGTGGGTTACGGAAATGTGGCATAGGTGCCGACTTCTGACACACAGGGCAGGAGGAACAATACTTTTCTATTTCCTTCATGACCCCAGGCCAATAGAATCTCTGCAATACCCTCTCTCTGGTTTTCTCTGTCCCCAGATGACCTCCCAGAATGTGCCCATGAGCCAATTCTAACACCAACTTCCTGTAAGGTTTGGGCACTACAAGTTGCTCAATGGTTTCTTCTGCCCTTTGAGCCACTCGATATAGCAGGTCCCTTTCCATAGTGAAGTAAGGATAAGGGCAAGTCTTATCTGGGTTCACTAACTCGCCATCTATTTTCACCACATTTTCCCGTGCCTTTATTAGGGTGGGGTCTTTTAACTGTTCTGTGGCAAAATTTTCCCTGTGAACCTCAAGATCCGAAAACTCCACAGACGGCATGTTTTCATCTGAGGATGTTGGCTCCTTCCCAGTTTCTCGAGTTTCCCCCGCCAATACCGACAAGGGAAATTCAGGAGAGTCCTCACCACTCCCAGAGGAATTCTGGTCATCTTCCTGGTTTATAGGGGCACCAATGGGGGCCTCAGGACAATCCCAGAGTTCCCAGAATTTTGGAAAATCCCTTCCCACAATAGCATCATGTGGTAACTGAGACACTAACCCCACCTGATGAGAGAGGTTACCTTTGGGGGTCTCAAAAAACACTGAAGTTACAGGATACTCTCGGGTGTCCCCATGCACACAAATAACAGCCACCTTGTTCTTCCCAGAGACCTCTGTAGTAACTAATTCAGCTTTTATCAATGTTACCAGGCTACCTGAATCTAGCAACACATCAACATGTCTACCATTAATACACATTTTACATAAATGTTTCTCAGGTCCCCGAATGGCAGTGCATGCAACTGTCGCAAACAGCGACTGACGTCTCTCCCTTATAAAGTGACATTGCATAGGCTCATCCACAACTGGGCAATTGGCTGCAATATGTCCCTCTTGCCGGCAGCGGTAGCAAATAATTTTTTTCGCTGCCTCTTGCAGCATGGGCTTCCTGGGCTGCTCCCGCCAGACCTTAGGTAGAACTCCCACCCTCTCACTCTCTCCACCCTCACCCCTTGGAGTCATCTTACCCGCCACTGGGGATGATCTGGTCTTAGGGGGGAAAGTCCGTGAGTCCCTGGAAGAGGTGGTCAAGTTCTCTGTAGCCAAGTACCTCTCAACCAGATCCACAAGTTTATCTGCATTTTCTGGGTCTCCATGGCTTACCCATTTTTGGATGGCAGTAGGAAGAGCTCTCAGGAAACGATCCATAACCACACGTTCCACAATGTTTGGTGCGGTCAAAATCTCTGGCTGCAGCCACTTCCTGTTCAGGTGAATGAGATCATACATTTGAGACCTGGGAGGTTTTCCAACCTGAAAAGTCCAGTTATGCACACGCTGAGCCCGGACTGCCAGGGTGACACCCAGCCGTGCCAATATTTCTGCTTTTAGCACCACATAGTCTTTTGCTTGGTCAGGCTCTAGGTCATAATAAGCTTTCTGCGATTCCCCAGTTAACAGAGGGGCCACCAGTCCAGCCCATTGCTCCTTAGGCCACTTTTCCCTTTCAGCAGTCCTTTCAAATGTGGTCAAAAACACCTCCGGATCATCCTCTCCAGTCATTTTTGTCAGTAAACGGCTCACACCAAAGGTTGCGGTATTATTGTACCCACTTGCTTCATTGGTCTGCGGACGTTGCTGTATCAATGTCTCTATTTGCTGTTGAAAATTCTGCTCTTGCTTCTGCAACAGGTCTATGAAGCGGGCTTCAGATCGCTGCTGGGCTTGTTGCTGAGCTTCCAAACTCTGCTGCAAAGTTGCATTTGTCTGCTGCTGATTTGCATTTGCCTGCTGCTGGGCTTCCAAACTCTGCTGCAAAGTTGCATTTGTCTGCTGCTGATTTGCATTTGCCTGCTGCTGGGCTTGTTGTTGAGCTGCAAGGCTCTTTTGTAAAGCTGCATTTGTTTGCTGCTGGTTTGCATTTGCTAGAGCCAGCTGTCTCAGTATCTCCTCCATGCTGGCCTTAACAAAAAAAAAAAAAAAAAACTGCCAAAGTTCTCCACCAACTGTGAGGGGGTTCGCTCGGTAGCGGGTGTGTGTGACCCCCTGGATGGGTTCACAACACAAAGTCAGGCACAGCAGACAGCGGTGTAGGTGCAAAAAACAAAAGATCCGGTTTATTTAGGCTACATGCAGTGATACATATAACAGCCAAACAAAATAAAACAAGAAAATAAATCCTGGTCAGCTTGACCTCTAACTACACACGTAGACTCCCTGTCTAACAACTGGGTGCAGCCTTGTGCTGCCCCAGTCCCTGTCTCTATTGTAGGGGTTTGCCACACAGGCGTTAACTCACCGCACAGAACAGATCTCAGACTCCCCAGTCTATACACACAAAACTGGTTCCAGGATGGAGCATCTCCCTATGCATGCTGGGGTTTTTTGTAGAGGTCTTAATGAGCCCACTTACTACAGCTGGGCTCATTAACTCTTCCCCTCTAATTGTAAAAGTCTGCATAAAGCCTGAATCTAGGACACACATATTTCCCATCCTGAATACAACCAGGTGATTTTACCTGCGTGCTGCCACAATATATATATATAAATATATATATATATTATTTTTTTTCTTATCCTGTTTAGAGAACAAGATCTTCCAGCAGAACACAACCCAAAAGAAATCATCTCAAAGAAAACAATGAAGAACTATCTCAGACTGGCACTGATAAAGATATGATGCCGAAGGATCATGACTACTGTGCTCTAAACAGAGACGATAAGCCGGAAAACGATCCCCACAACTCTACAACAACAAATGGAATTTCAAAAAGAATATCTGGTTTGGAAGCTTGTAATTTAAAAGATGACTCATCGACAGCCACTAGTAACAGCACAGCTTTTGCAGAATCTGGTGATTTAGGAATAAAAACAGTTGATGAGAACTTAGAGTCCCCACAAATAGTCTTCCCTAGTAATACCTCTAATTACAGATTTGAATGTATATGTGGAGGACTGCAATATCCTGACCTCAAGGACAGAGTACAGTGTTTACAGTGTCATTTATGGCAGCATGCTGATTGTGTAAACTATAAAAGAGAAAATGTAGACACAATACCATTTTATTGCCCGCACTGTCTAGTAGCAATGAAGCCAGTTCCCACAGGAGCAACCCTGATCATATCCCCCAGTTCCATTTGCCACCAGTGGGTAGATGAAATTAACCGACATGTGCGCTCATCTTCTCTACAAGTTATGGTAAGAGATCATTACTGCTTAGTTTAAAGTGTTACTAAAGGTATTTTTTTTCCTAGTTCCCTAATCCTCCTCTTCTTGGGTCCCCCGCCTGCGATCTTGGCTCCTCCTCTTCTTCGTGTGTTTCCATAGCTATGGGGACCCACGGTGCCTGCTCGCTCCTGAGCTGTGTGTCTATGGAGCCACGCTCCATAGACACACAGTGGAATTTAGCCTTGCCCAGCACTTCCTCCTCACCGCATTTGATTGACAGTTCAAATGTTCACGTCCCTGTGTGAAGAGGAAGAGAGAAGAGAGGAGGTGCAGTTGTGCACAGAACCAGATCTCTTCTCCCCTCTCTTCCCCTTTACACAGAGAAGGGGGAGGACAGAGAAATATAAAACATTATTTACCTTAATGCAAGGTATGCATTAAGGTAAAAAGTGTTTTTTAGCTTTAGCATCACTTTAAGTATATTTAATTTTATTGCTCTTGCCTTTCAACATGTTGCGGTCTAGTTATAACTGTTTTCACACAACCTTCACCCAAGATTCACACATTTTGTAATTAAATTCAATTAGGCGTTTGAATCCTGGGTGAAAGTTGTGTGAGTTCTGTGTAAAAAACGACAAAACTTATAAATACCACTTTGGGGTTTATTTACGAAAAGCAAATCAACTCTGCACTACACAAGCACTGCACATGCAGTTGAAAGTGCACTGCAAGTGCCCTGGGTAGTGCAGTCGGTGTAGATCTGAGATGAATATCTGAAATAAGGGGAAGCTCTGCTGATTTTATCATCCAATCATGTGCAAAAAAATGTTTTTTATTTTATTTTTACTTGCATGTCCCCCTCAGATCTACAGCCACTGCACTTCAAAGTACACTTGCAGTGCACTTTCTAGTGCATTTGCATTGCACTTGAGTGGATTTGCCTTTAGTAAATCAACCTCAGTGTGTGTATTGCTCCTTAATGAAGCAAACAAGAGAGAACCAAAGAAAGCTAGCATTGGGAAGTATTCATTTACACATGTACAGGTAGTGGCAGGTTTTTTGCACCTACCATGACGCTGAGATGAATAAGGGGTCGACCTTCTGGAAAGTGGAAGATTTTGAAACAAGATTTTCTACTTTCATAAAATGAAATCTGACAGTGTGTAGTAGAGTGTAGCTCAACTATATCTTGTTGGAAGGTGGAGTAGCTTAGTGTAAATAAATTGTGTCCATTATTGTAATATGCAATTTTATTTGGCTACTCCATATATCATATTTATATAAAAAAGTACCCCTTAAAAAAACAAATATATATATACATATATATATATATATATATATATATATATATATATATATGTTTGTGTACAAAGCCTAAAGTTCAGCTTTACTAAAGCTAGAGAGGGCAAAATGAATCACAATTCTGCAGAGAAACCAATCAGCTTCTAACCTCCGCTTGTTTAATTTAGCTTTAGCAATAAAATCTGGAAGCTGGTTTCTCTGCAGGATTTTGCTCTCTCTAGCTTTAGTAAATAAACCCCTATGTGTCTTTTTGTCAGAAATAAGCCTAAAAAATTAATGAATAAAGGAAAAAGATGCAGAGTGACACCTTAGTGATGAAATTGGGTAAATGAGCAAAACATCTATTTTAGACGTTATAGTTATTGGACTAAGAATTGTATTGCATACTAATTCCCTGAAGGGAAAGATGACTGTTTAATCCTTACTAAATAATATCACAGCCCAGCATTAATATGTAGTTTGTGAAATGTCGTTTGCCAGAATTTGTGATATCATGACCCTCAAACGGTAAGGGCTAGTTCACACCAGAATGTGGTGCCGGAAACTCATGTTCCATTTGTGTATCTAACACCGTGTTGAAAACGCATTGCACTTGCAATCTGCAGCGTGTGTGAGTGTTAACAACATCCCACGTGCTGGGCACAAACAGTAGTACCAGTTGTGCGTTTTATACAGTAGTGCATGCACTACTTTTGGTGCATGCTGGCGTGATTTTAGCCCATTCAAATGAATGGGCTGATATTGCACTGCACCAGGATTGCATTAAATCGCACAGGAATGCACAGCGCATTCCTGTGCAATTCATGGTGTGAACTGGCCCTAAATTTAACTTAATCATACATTAAAAGACACTGGATGAATATTCATGGACCCTGGGTTATAATTTGGTACCTTGAGGTGATTGGACACAGGCAAAGCTTTTCTAGATATCCCCTCCCCCTCCTCCCTTGGCTACCCCTCTTTCCCTACCCATGAGAGATTTGTTATTTATTTAAGAACTTAATGGAACTGTTTATTCATAACTTATATTTCCTGTAGTTCTGCTTGAAATGAGTACTCTGATATTCATCTCATAGTTTTAGGCATCAGTGAGACATTTGCAACTTTTGCATTTTACCAGGTTTATCAAGGCGTCAAGAAGCATGGCTTTCTGCAACCACAGATGTTGGCAGAACAAGATGTGGTTATAACCACTTATGATGTTCTGAGAACTGAGCTAAATTATGTGGACATCCCACACAGCAACAGCACAGATGGGCGCAGGTTTCGGAACCAAAAGCGGTACATGGCAATACCAAGCCCACTCATTGCTGTGGAGTGGTGGAGGATTTGTTTGGATGAAGCACAAATGGTAGAGTGCACAACAGCAAAGGTGGGTTACACTATATAAGCTTAAAGTGTGCTACTAACCATTTGAGTAACTTTACCGACACATGCAGCAAACTCAGGTAGTTCTTAATAGTGCCGAATGACATCTTTAATGCACCAAATTGAAAAATAATCACCTCCAGTTTGTAGATAACGAAACTGAAGGTGATTGTATGCCAAATTACAACTGGTTTTAGAGACAGGCAGAATGTCTGTCCCTGTACGCAGTGCAGCAGAGTGCCATATTTACCACCACTACCCCTTGCTTTCACAGGTTGTTTAGGACACTCAGATTCACAGATGACAGCCTCCTAGTGACCAATCAGACTACAGTGGGCAGAGCCTGATGAGGAATTTGATACTCTAGTTCCACATCAGGTCAATTCTCTCTTTGTAATTGATAGCAGGCAGTAGGCGGTTTCTTTATCCATTAGCAGTCTGTCTTTTGGAGAGTGGGCCCAATGTGGAACTAGCTTCCGTAAATCCCCATACGGCTCTGTCCACCCATGTACAAGGCCCCACCCCCTACATCGCCCTGTATGTCTGACAGCTGCAGTGGCAGGAGGAAGTCAAATTGTATGTAAGGACACTTTCATTAAGCTTCCACGCTCGGTGCGTGCCACAAATTCATGTACCTGTTTACAACAGGTACATGAATCTGTCATCTGCATCAACATTTGTCATTTGAGAGTACATCAGAATTCTAAAGAGTGTTGTAGACACTCTTTATTTCCCACATTGATGCTAACAAATTCATCTTTGCTTTTGTGTTCAAAATGTGTATGCATTTTCAGTTTTCCCTGGCAGTAAATATAGATTTCCTCCTAATATATTCATTTTTTTAATGAAATGTTTTCGAAATTTGTCTTCTCAACCTTTCCTTATTAAGATGTTATTTTTTTATTTTTATATTATTAAAATTGACCAAAACATGTAATATGAGAGTATCTCTTGAATATATGTATATTTACCTATATTTATTTATTTATACAGTATAGTTAAAGAGGGGGTAGAAATCCAGTTTTGATATCCACCTCTTTCAGGTATGCGCATATCATTTAGCTGGTTTTGAAATTTCCAGCGAGACCAGATATTCAGTGTTACGATATTATGCAAAGGTGCACATGGCCAAAACTCATCTTGAGTCAAGTCTGTTTGATGCTTTATGAATTTGGACTGCCATTGTAGTGCCAGCGTTTGCATCTATACAATCAAGGCTGCAAGTACAGTCAAAAGCATTTTTGATCTTCTTCTGCAAATAGTAATAATGAGCGATGTAGGTCTGGATCAAAAAATACAATATAATATGATAAAGTTAAGAGCTAACTGATTTTTTGTTCACAGGCTGCTGAAATGGCCTTGCGTCTAACTGGGGTTAATAGATGGTGTGTGAGTGGAACCCCAGTGCAAAGAGGATTGGAAGGTAAGCTCGGTTATATTGTGAAGAAACACTGCTGTGCATCCACAGGTTGTCTCACTGCTAATTCCATTGAGAATGTAGAGAGAGGCCATCTACTTCAATACATTTTGACATCTCCTAGCAGATTAACAAGGAAATGCTAAATATGAAAGGAAGCTTCTTGTTTATTATTTCCTGACACTGGGCCCTGAAGATCACTGTTCTGCTAGATGTTCATCAGAGAACATGTATGCTGTTATAACTGGTTTTGGGTGATCTTGCACATTACACATCTTGCATATTTTAATGGTTTCCTGTTACAAGTAGGTAAGAATATAGTTGGGTTATATTTATTGGTTTCAAAAGCTCACTGTAAAAAAATATCCTGCTCTATCCTCAAACTGTTGCGTTTATTTTGCTTTTTAGATAAAATAGGAGTCAATTTTAACTGTACTAATTTCAAAGCAGGAGAACAGAAGCATATTGCACTCAATGAACACGTTATCACACACAGATATTGGGATTCATTTACTAAAGGCAAATATACTGTGCCCTGCAAGTGCGGTTGCTCTAGATCAGAGATATGCAATTAGCGGACCTCCATCTGTTGCAAAACGACAAGTTCCATCATGCATCTGCCTCTGGGTGTCATGCTTGTGGCTGTCAGTGTCTTGCTATGCCTCATGGGACTTGTAGTTCTGCAACATCTGGAAGTCCGCTAATTGCATATCCCTGCTCTAGATCTTAGTAAATGAGGGGAAGCTCTGCTGATTTCTATCATCCCATCATGTGCATGCAAAAATGCTTTTTTTCTAATTTTCCTTGCATGTTATTGTGTATTCTTTGCAAAGCAAAGCTTTATCTCTTTTACTAAACTCTGGAGCTACTGCACTTGCAGTGCACAGTATATTTGCCTTTACTTAATCCACTTCAATCTTTACCACCACCAACAAAAACAACAGTTCGGTCTTTTAATAACCAGCATAACCAGGGGTACCTCCACATCAACCAACTTACACACACACTTTAATGCCCCATACACACGGTCGGAAATTCTGACGGAAAAAGTGTGGGCTCCACCGGACTTTTTCTGTTGGAATTTCCGACACACAAAGTTTGAGAGCAGGATCTAAAATTTTCCGGCAACAAAATCCAATCGTTTAAATTACGTTAGTGTGTAGACAATTCCGACGGACAAAGTGCCACACATGCTCAGAATAGATTATGAGACTAAAGCTATTGGCTACTGCCCTCTTTATAGTCCCATCGTACGCGTTGTACGTCACCGCGTTCTGAACGATCGGATTTTCTGACAACTTTGTGCGACCGTGTGTATGCAAGACAAGTTTGGGCCAAAATCCGTCGGAAAAAATCTGACGGATTTTGTCGTCATAATATCCGACCGTGTGTACAGGGCATAAGAGTGAGCCCCTCTTAAAATTCTAGATACTGCTTTAGATAAGAATTTTGGGGACTATGTCTGTATGTAGTAAAGTGTTTATTGAGTGACTGTACTCGTTTTTTTTTAATTCGTTTGGATTTCCCTTGAATTTAAGTGTGTACCACATGTATTTTGTTTCACATAGGTGTTTAACCTAATTATAGAATTATAGTGGGGAAATTAGGGAGAGGTGGTGCTGGTTTTATCTAATTCTAACTATATTTATTCTGATAAATATTTGACTTCCAGATTTGTTTGGGCTGGTATTATTCCTTGGAGTGGACCCCTACTGGGTGAAACACTGGTGGGACCAGCTTCTATACAAGCCATATTGCAGAAAGGATCCTTTGCTATTATACCATTGCATAGCCAAAATAATGTGGAGATCTGCGAAAAAAGATGTAATTGACCAGGTGAATAAAAAACCTTTATAAACAGATTTTAAACAGTATATTATTTTAGAGCTGTAACTGGTCCTCTTGAATAAGGGTTGCATTACTATTTAAACAGCAGTTTGTCTTGTATTTTCTTAAAGCAGGCCTATCATTAAACGTTTGTTAGTCTCTCTTATTAGCCTATTAATCATTTTACTAGCTTTTAGTAATTATTTAGCAAATTATTTATCATTCATTAAAAAAATTCTTGTTTTTTTTTTTACCATCATGTAACCAACCATAGGTATAGATACACATTTTTATTTGCCCCAGGAGATATCTCATCATACTGGTATGGCAGCAGGAGGGTGGGAGGGAAAGGACACAATGGACACTACCGCGATAGTATTCGCAAGTGACGTATTACATTTGGCCAAAGCAGAGACCAATTGGCAATTGAAGGTATGACAAGGCACCTCTTCTTAAGTGGTGCACTTAAAAGGGGAACTTAACTCTGGAAGCCATGTGAAAAAAAAGGGGTAGGCAGAGGGCAAAAGACTAGTTACTGGTATCATCTGTGGTCCACATAGGTGGTCTGTAGCAGCTGTAATGTTCCTAAAATAGATGCTTTTGTTACTGAGTATGGTATTTTTGTAGCTACAAGATTTCTCTTTCTAACTAAATATTTTCTCCACCATAGAGTAATAATATAGCATTGGTCCTGTAGACATGAGATCATTGGCATAGCTTTGTGACTATGGATGAGCTAAATTTTCTGAACTCTAATGATCATGCTTTTACTCAGTAATGGTGCTGACTAAAGTCTTACCTCTATGTGTGTGTGTATATTTTATTTATATATATATATATATATTTTGAATGCGACTGATTTAGTAAAGCAAATAGACAAATAGACTGTGATCTTTGCAAGGGCATTTGCTCCAGAGCTTAGCAAATGAGGTAAAGCTTCACTTTGCAAAGAATACCCAATCACATGCAAGGGAAAAAAAAACACTATTTTTTCTTGCACATGATTGGATGATGGCGGTCAACAGAGCTTCCCCTCATTTACTAAGCTCTGGAGAAAATGCCCTTGCAAAGTGCAACCACAGTCTGTTTGCCTTTAGTAAATCAACCCAATAGTTATTTATACTGTATATCATTATAGAGGGTAACTTTTTACTGCTCATTTCTTCTCACAGTAGTATGTTTGATTTTAGCTGCTGCACTGTATTTGAATAAACATAACAGCAATTTATGTATTTCCTTTTTATCCCTAGATTCAAATCCCAGCGCAAACAGAGGATGTACACTGGCTGCATTTCTCCCCAGTGGAAAGACATTTCTACCATAGGCAACATGAAGTATGCTGTCAGGATGCTCTCGCTAAACTACGCAAAATCTCAGATTGGTCTCTCAAGTTGAGTAGCTTGGACAGACGAACAGTGTCCTCCATCTTGTACCCCCTTCTGAGATTGAGGCAGGCCTGTTGCCATCCGCAGGCTGTCCGTGGAGAATTTTTACCGTTGCAGAAGAGGTAACAGACATATCCATTAACTACCATGGCCCCATTACGTGTGTGTGTATAATATATGCATATATATTTCCTCTTTGCACTGGAGATTCTACAGTCTGTGCTTTCTGTAAATTATCATTGCACAGACTATAGTCCAGATCTAAATTATCAGCCGCCCCCTATCAGCCATCTCTCTCCTCATTACATGACCAGATTTTCTTCTGTGTCCTCTCCCAGTGGAAAATCGTTAGCTATCACTCCTCTCTCTTCATTCCACCACTGAGCAGCAATCGATTCTAGTTTGGCCTCCTGTCTTCTGTGTCCACAAGTTGCTTCTGCTCTCATTTCTTCCACCTTACCACAATTACCATGTCCACTGGCCCCCAACCATTCTCAGACCCACTCCTCTTCTTGCCATGATCCATTATCAGATCATACTAGGCCTCCTCTCCTCCTGTCTTTGCCAAGCTCAGATCCCACTTTTTTATTCATATTCATGATAGTCATGATAATCCATTATCTGCCCATAGTCATGATAATCCATTATGTGCCTTCTTAACCACTTAAGGACAGAGCCTAGATTTGGTGGTTAAAATCATTTTTATTTTGCTAGAAAATTACTTAGCACCCCAACGTAATATATATATTTTTTTCTAACACCCTAGAGAATAAAATGGCGGTCGTTGCAATACTTTGTCACACCATATTTGCGCAGCGTTCTGGTTTGGCCCTCTGTCTTCTGTGGCATTGCCATTGTGCTTCTCTGTTTTTCCCCATGGTCCATGACCAGCTCCTGCTAGCTTCCCTCATACACACGCACACACACTCTCACTCTTTCTCTCCATATACAACTTACTTAGTCCCTCTCCTCATGATCAGGTGTACATATATATAATATATATATATATATATATATAAGGGCTGTTACTGATTAAAATTTTCCTGTTCGATTAATCGTTTTTTTTTTAAATCGATTAATCGACTAATTTCGATTAATTATAATGCACATACAGTTTTTACATTTTTTTTTTATTAAACTTTAAGAAAAACGTAGAAAGTTAGTTTAACTTTAACTGTAATGTCCACATCTCCCCCCATGCTGTATTTTCCACATCTCCCCCCATGCTGTATTTTCCACATCTCCCCCCATGCTGTATTGTCCACATCTCCCCCCATGCTGTATTGTCCACATCTCCCCCCATGCTGTATTGTCCACATCTCCCCCCATGCTGTATTGTCCACATCTCCCCCCATGCTGTATTGTCCACATCTCCCCCCCCCATAAAGTACTGTCCACATCTCCCCCCATGCTGTATTTTCCACATCTCCCCCCATGCTGTATTTTCCACATTTCCCCCCATGCTGTATTGTCCACATCTCCCCCCATGCTGTATTGTCCACATCTCCCCCCATGCTGTATTGTCCACATCTCCCCCCATGCTGTATTGTCCACATCTCCCCCCATGCTGTATTGTCCACATCTCCCCCCCCCATAAAGTACTGTCCACATCTCCCCCCCCATAAAGTACTGTCCACATCTCCCCCCCCCCATAAAGTACTGCCCACTTCTCCCCCCATAAAGTACTGCCCACTTCTCCCCCCATAAAGTACTGCCCACATCTCCTCACATCTCCCCCATACCTTTTCATGATTGTCTGCTCTGTCTGGAATAGACAGCAGGCAGACCCGTCCATCCTCAGAGTAGACACAAGCAGGCGGGCGATGATGACGTCAGCGCGCGCGTCTAGGCCGCAGTCAGGTGGACCAAGATGGCCGCGGCCTTTCCTATGGGCGAGACCGCGGAGCTGACTCCGCGGATCGTCCTCGATCAAAATTATTTTGATCGATCAAAGAAATTGACGATTAATCGAACAATTAATCGTTAATTTCCGCAGCCCTAATATATATATATATATATATATATATACATATATACATACACAGTATCTCACAAAAGTGACTACACCCCTCACAGTTTTATTATATCTTTTCATGTGACAACACTGAAGAAGTTACACTTTGCTACAGTGTAAAGTAGTGAATATACAGCTTGTATAACAGTGAAAATTAGCTGTCCCCTCAAAATAACTCAACACAAAGCCATTAATGTCAAAAGTGAGTACACCCATAGTTAAATAGTTACATAGTCGGTAAGGCCGAAAAAAGACAATAGTCCATCCAATTCAACCTGTGTAAGTACATGTGTATCAATGTCTATAATTATTTCCCATATCCCTGTATGTTGTGTCCTTTAAGATGTGCATCTAAGAGTCTTTTAAAAATATCCATATATCGCAACCACCACCAGTTGTGGGAGAGAGTTCCACATCCTTATTGCCCTAACAGTGAAGAACCTCCTACGCAGTTTAAGGTTAAACCACTTCTCCTCCAGTCTCATTGTGTGGCCCCATGCGCTTTTACACTCCCTAAGACTGAGTCATTTGTTTCCTATGCTGGGATCCCCATTGAGATATTTGTAGATCGCTATCATGTCCCCTCAAGCGTCTCATCTCCAGCGAGAATAAATTTAGTGTTTGTAGCCGTTCCTCGTAATTGAGGTCCTCCAGTCCCCTTATTAGTTTTGTTGCTTGTCTTTGAACTCTCTCCAGCTCCAGCACATCCCTTTGGAGGACTGGTGACCAGAATTGGATGGAAAACTCCAGATGAGGCCTAACCAGAGTTTTATAAAGTGGCAGCATTATAGATTTGTCCCTGGAGTATATACCTTTTTTTATGCATGCTAATATTCTGCCTGCTTTGGTAGCTGCAGCTTGGCACTGCATACTGTTCTCAATCTATCATATATTAGCACCCCTAGATCCTTCTCCATTCTTGATTCTCCCAGCTGTTCTCCACCTAGTGAATATTTTTCATTTATGTTTTTTAACCCCAAGTGCATTGCTTTACTTTTCTCCACATTAAACCTCATTTGCCATTTGTCTGCCCACTCCTTTATTATATTCAGGTCTTTCTGCAAATTTTCTATGTCCTGATGCAAGTTTATTACTCTGCTTATCTTTACGTCATCCGCAAGAACTGAGACTGAACTAGTTATCCCACACTCTGAATCATTTATGAATATGTTGAATATAATTGGTCCCAAGACAGAACCTTGGGGTACCCCACTCACCACTCCAGACCAAACTGAGTACATGTTATTTATCACTACCCTTTGGACCCATCCCTGTAACCAGGTATTTACCCAAGCACAGACCCTATGGTCCAAGCCTGCAGACCTCAGCTTGTAAATGAAGCGTTTATGGGGGACTGTATTAAATGCTTTTGCAATGTCTAGATACACCACATCCACAGGCCTCCCCCTATCTAGATGGCTGATAACTTCCTCATAGAATGATTGAGATTTTATATTTCTTATTGCATTCCTTGTAGTGCTGGCATGCTGATGGTGACCCATTCCCTTTTATATTTTTTAAAGGCAATACTTCTCTCCTTAATGAGGCTAGATCAGAGGTCAGACTTAGATCGTTCGTAATTAATAGCTCTAACGGGGCATTCTTTCTATTTGTGGAATCCACCAATTCATGAAATGACAGGCCTTTAGTGAGTGAGTTGTTCCCTCTGCCCAGTCGATATCGGGATAATTAAAGTCCCCCATTATGATTGCATTTCCCTGTCATTTCTACCTGAGATAATAATTCCAGCTCCTCCTCCTTCATGTTGGGTGGCCTATAGCATGCCACCACTATTAATTTCCCACTTACTTCCTCTCTTTGAAGTTCTACCTATAGTCCACCTCCCCCCTAGTCCCATACATAATGTCACTCCTCTCTACCACCCTTATATTGGTTTAAACATATAGACACACCCCTCCACCTCTTCTACCATCCCTATCCTTTTGATACAAGGAATACCCCTGTATATTTGCCAGCCAATCGTGTGAGCTGTCAAACCAAGTTTCAGTTATTCCCACAAAGTCTAAGTTATCCTCGTGTAACAACAGCTCTAGATCCACTATTTTGTTAGCTAGACTCATAGCATTTGTGTATACTCCTCTTAGTGTTGTATGAGTGCTTATTGTTTTTCCCCTTTGTTTCTCCTGGCTTTGTTTTTGAATTTGAATTGCCCACTCACTTCCCCCGGGATTAGTTGTTATAGTTGTATTTTCACTGCTATTACTACTGCTATTACTACTGCTGACTCTCCTATCAGCCTCTGTCACCTGCTTCCTGTTGGCTATCGCTTTCTCTGATCCCACCCCCCCAACACCTAATTTAAAAGCCCCTCCAGCTTTGTGACCATCTTACTTCCCAATAGAGCTGTACCATCTCCATTAAGGTGCAATCCGACCTTACTAAAGATCCGGTAACCGACTGAGAAGTCACCCCAGTTCTCCAGGAACCCAAACCTCTCTTTTGTCACCAGTTCCTCAGCCACTTGTTCAGTTCCCTGAGCTCCTGCTGCTCCTCTGGTGTGGCCCGAGGTACAGGTAGTATTTCAGAGAAAACTGCCTTGGAGGTCCTTTTCCTCAATCTATTCCCTAAGTCCCTAAAATAGTTTTTTAGGACTCTGCACCTTCCTCTCACTTGGTCATTGGTACCAATGTGTATCATGGCCGCTGGGTTTTACCCAGCCCCTCCCAATAATCTGTCCACCCGATTCGTGATGTGCTGAACCCAAGCGTCCGGTAAACAACACACTGTTCGGCAACCCAGATCTTTCTGACAGATTGCCTTCTCTGTCCTTCTAATAATTGAGTCTCCCACTATCAGCACTTGTCTGGCCTTACCTGTATCACCACTCCCGTCCTTACTGGACCCGTCACTACCCTGGCAGCTAGGGGAGGGGGCCTGTTCCAGCACTGCCACCCCTGAGCTTATATGCCTATCATCATGCAACTTGCCATATTTGTTGGGGTGTACCAACTCAGGACTGGCCTCCCTAACACTCTTTCCTCTACCCCTCCTCCTTTCTGTCACCCAGCTACCTACCTCTGGTTCCTTTGCTTCCATCTCTCTAACTTCCTCCAGGATCTGGGCTTCCAGAGAAACAACTCGCTCACATCTCGAACAGCAAGGTTTATCAACAAACGCATACATGGTGCAGGCTGTGCACTGAGTGCCATCACCAATCCTGTTGGACATTTTACCCTCTATTGGGGAAATTGAGTAGACTAACTATTTGTAACCTACTCTATTCCCAGCTTTCTACTCCTAGTGCACCCACAATACACAGGCACTCACAGTACACGGCACTCACAGTACACGGCACTCACAGTACACGGCACTCACAGTACACGCAGGCTCACAGCACACGCGCACTCACAGCATATGGTGTTCACAGCACATGGGCGCTCCCAGCACTCGAGCCCTCACAGCACACAGGTACTCACAGCAGCAGTGGAAAAATTGCAATACAAAATAAATAATATATTTTAAAGACTTATTTCAAAAACAGGCTAACACCCATCCTGTTGTTCATACCCAACGGCATCCTGGTATTTGACGTGTGTATCCAACACACCTCTCATTGGAGTAGGGTGTGATGGGTGCCCCCCCTTGTAGATTGTTTGATGTGTTCTAGACTTTGGCATTTGGAATCAGCAGTGTCATTGTAATGTTCTGAAACCCTGATTTGTAACTGACGAATGGTTACACTCCACATACTGAATCTGACAGGTATTACATTCCACTACATAGATCGCTGATTTGGAACTGCAGTTAATAAAATGTTTAAGAGTGTATGTTTTGCCTGCAGAATAAGAGGTGACAGTTTTAGTCTTTCTGTGTCTTCTACATTGTCTACACATGCTAGTGCCACAAGGGAATGATCCATGTGCGTGAACCAAGTAAGTTTATCTTGGTCTCATCAGACCACAGGACATGGTTCCAGTAATCCTTAATGTCCTTAATCTGCTTGTCTTCAGCAAACTGGCTTTCTTGTGCATCATCTTTAGAAGAGACTTCCTTCTGGGATGACAGCCATACAGACCAATTTGATGCAGTCTGTGATATATTGTCTGAGCACTGACAGGCTGACCCCCAACCCCTTCAACCTCTGCAACAATGCTAGCAGAACTCATATGTCTATTTCCCAAAGCCAGCCTCTGGATATGACGCTGAGCAGGTGCACTCAAGTTCTTTGGTCGACCATGGCGAGGCCTGTTCTGGGTGGAACCTGTCCTGTTAAACTGCTTTATTGTCTTGGCCACCATGCCGCAGCTCAGTTTCAGGGTCTTTGCAATCGTCTTATAACCTAGGCCATCTTTACGTAGAGCAACAATTCTTTTTTTCAGATGCTCAGAGTTCTTTGCCATGAGGTGCCATGTTGAACGTTAACACACCTTCTCCCCATTCACACGTTAGACCTTGTAACACTAACAAGTCACATGACATTGGGGAGGGAAAATGGCTAATTGGGCCGATTTGGAAATTTTCACTTGTATGTAACTATTGGTGTGCTCGCTTTTGTTACCAGCAGTTTAGACATTAATGGCTGTGTATTGAGTTACTTTGAGGGGACAGCACATTTACACTGTTATACAAGCTGTGCACTCACTGCTTTACATTGTAGCAAAGTGTAATTTCTTCAGTGTTGTCACATGGAAATATATAATAAAATATTTACAAAAATGTAAGGGGTGTACTTATTTTTGGGGGATACTATATATATATATATATATATATATATATATATATATATTTATATTGTACGATTCGTATACATCTACAATTTTAAAGTTTCTTAAGATTTAAAAATTGTCTTTAGTAATAAAATATACAAAATAGATATAAAAAGGTTCAAAGAAGTTCATGTGCTTCAGGTTAGACTAAAATATACTCTTGTAACCTTTTGTAGGAATTAACATACATTAATGCAAATTTTGACTATGACTGACTTTGTGTTCCAGCACAATGACGATGGAAGAGTTGCTGACATCTCTGCAGAAGAAATGTCGTACAGAGTGTGAAGAGGCACATCGTCAGCTTGTCTGTGCTTTTAATGGTCTGGCTGGAATCCACATCATTAAAGGTGATGTGATTGAACGGTTTATTGGAAGTTATCTATTACCTTACTGGTGGTAATTAATAATTGCACATATTAGAGTATTTTTGCTGTTGAAATATTGAACTTTGTGATCATATTGGACTAATGTAGTATATATAATACTATATAGATGGGCTAATGTAGTATATATAATCTTAGAATTGGCGCCCTGTGGGTAGGGAATTTACAATTAAAGCTGTCCCTTGATAGTAAACGAGTCACCAATATAGTGTTATACAAAATAAAGTGTAGGCGCTAGGTATATAGGTGACTATACACTATATATCATGAACATAAATACATATGAACATTTGTTTGTGATAGTGTACCCAACACCAGAAAAACAACAAAATGCTTTTAAATGAAGCTTCTATTTCTTCCACTACAAGTGGTCAATGGGAAGGTGGCAACTCACCACAGGTACCTACTTTTTATTTTGTGTAACAAGAGTTGGACTAATGTTGTCACGCTAGACATTTGTTTTTTCAAAAATGATTTGATTTTAAATTCTAATTGTAACTGTTACAGTACGAAAGTTAGAGCTTGTTTGTTTACCTGGTCCATTGCTTTTGTTGTAGTAAGTGCCGTTTCACTTAGGTGCGCTCTGTGAGATTGCATGGGATGCGCACCGCACTGCAGTGCAAATCACATGTGATGTCCATGCAATGCGATTTCAGCCATACAGATAGTATGGCTGAATTTGTATCGCAGAACCCTTTTTTTGGTCCGCACCAGAATCGGATTGCATTGGTTGTGTTCGCATCCATGCGATCTGATTCATGTCCGAACTTCCAGTTCGTAGTTCGATATGGGAGCTGAAATGGGGGTGTCATTAACATTGTATTGACACTCCCAGCAGTTCACATATGGCAGTGTGAACTGCCATGCGAGTCAGGTGCGATGCGGGAACCTGCAGTGGATTTGCACCTATGTGAACCGCCACTTAAGAGTGCTTGCAGTGATAGTGTTACTGAGGAAAATGTTGTTGCATTCTATCATTCCTCTTTATGGAACTTTATCACGGCAACCAAAGATGTTCAAATACTTAATTGTATAGAAGTATAAATTGTATTCAAAATATTGTTTAAAAAAAGCCATCATAAGGCTTGATGATTCCTAAAAGGTATATATCAACATTCTAATGTACATAGTTATTTGCAGGGTTGTACTGTCCTAAAACCATACATGACTACACATAACTCAAAGGTTCAGTTACAGCTCGTTTATGGAGTGGGAAACCAACGCGTTTCAAACATTTCAAATAATATCTGTCTAATAACTGCCAATAATTTCTATTTTCACAATTAATCATAACAATAATAAAACATATTAACAAGATAACCATTGATCTGCCATTATGATCTACCATTTTGAGGGCCTCTCAGGGTTTGTGTGCTCTCTGCACCTCTCATCCTAAAGACTTCCATGTCTGTGGTTATAACATGGCCAGCAACTTTTATAAGTCAGTAAGAGAGTGGAAAAATGACTTTTGCCTCTGTATTGCTTAATGAAATGATAACCAACTGAGACTGGCAACATGGAAGAAAGACCAAAATCCTTTGAATGCTCACAACATGCATCAAGAAGTGTGTGTATTGGGTTGTCTTAGCCCTTGTACACACGGTCGGAGAATCCGTCGGAATGTGTCCTATCGGACCGTGTTGTCGGATAACCCGACTGTCTGTGGTATGCATCGGACTGATTCCGTTGGAATATCCGTCGGACCCAATTTTCCAACTTGTTGGAAATATTTCCCGACCAACTGGGCTGATCGGACATAATCCGATCATGTGTAGAGAATTTTGATCGGACCAAGTGCCACGCATGCTCAGATCAAATTCCTACATCAAAGCTATTGGCTACTAGCCTGAATGTAGTCCCATCGTAACGAAATTACGTCATCACGTTCTGAAAGATCGGATTTTTCGACAACTTTGTCCAACCGTGTGTATGCAACAGTTTTGGACAAGATCCGACGGACAAAATCCGACGGACGAAATCTCCGACCGTGTGTACAGGGGCTTATACTTAAGCGGTGAGCACTTAGATCATTTCATTCTAACCATGACCTGGCATCCTTGCTGAGATCTAAGGAGACGTAAGAGAAGTTTATGGTCCGCGTTAACCCTTTTGATACCCGCTTGCATGACCACCGGTTTACACAGGGGTCCATGCCATAAGGTGAGAGTGATTAGTTAGACCGGAGGTGGAGGGATTGTTACGCTACAGTGGGGGAAAAAATGACTTCCGTCAGTGCTACAGTTTGAATTTAAAATGTATTTTTGTGAACTGGGAAGTTAAGTCATGGATTGTGGAAACTAACTAGTGTCGGGTGATTGTATATAATGTAAACCACATTTACCACTGCCTAATGCAGAGTTGCAATGCAAGGAGATCAGCTAAAAGTAGTTGGATCTGTATGTGCGTTATAAATAATCAAAATTAGTCGATTAAAAAAAAATCGATTAATCAAACACGAAAATTTTAATCAGTAACAGCCCTAATTATTTATAGTTATTTAATATATTATAATTTGTGATTTTGTGTTTCAAACTTTATCATACCCGGGATGTCTACTAGACGCTTGTTTGGACAGTTTTCTGCTGATTTTTGTCTTCAGATTTACAAAAACCATGTAGTGCAAGGGCCTGCCTGATTGCATACAACGGATGGATTTGGTTGTCGAAATCTCCGACCGTGTGTACAGGGGCTAACACATCAGCTTCAGCAGGGATCATTCCTTCATGCAGGCTCCTTAGCCAGTCAGCTGCAGCACTCTTAGCCCCTGCACACACGGTCAGAGATTTCGACAACCATATCCGTCGGATCTTGTCCAAAACTGTTGCATACACACGGTCGGACAAAGTTGTCGAAAAATCCGATCTTTCAGAACGTGATGATGTAATTTCGTTACGACGGGACTACATTCAGGCTAGTAGCCAATAGCTTTGATGTAGGAATTTGATCTGAGCATGCGTGGCACTTGGTCCGATCAAAATTCTCTACACATGATCAGAGTATGTCCGATCGGCCCAGTTGGTCGGGAAATATTTCCAACAAGTTGGAAAATTGGGTCCGACGGAATCAGTCCGATGCATACCACACACAGTCGGATTATCCGACAACACGGTCCGATAGGACACAAATTCCAACGGATTCTCGGACCGTGTGTACAAGGGCTTAGGCTACCCATGGCTCATTCTCTCAGTCCTCATGATGAGCACTTCTGAATCCGATCGAGGTTGAACGTAGATGTCACCCCCCCCCCCTCCCCCTAGTGCTGATCTTCAGGCATCATTTTTAGACAGCTCTGTGTTCTATCTGACTTACCAAAGGCCAAATGTTACCTTTTTCACTCTACTGACTGTGCTTTGACCTATATTTTACATGCCCAACTACTATTGATTACATTTGTATTTCATTATTACAAGATTACAAGTTTGTATTTCATTATATTACATCCAGTGTACCAACAGTTGTGTCTTTATATTTTGTTTTGTTTTTTCCTTATCCTTGTTTGCTATGACAATGATATTTTTTCATGAGTATCTGCTGTCAGCAGAATATTGTGTATGTTATTTAACCATTTGCCGACCAGCCGCCATCATTATACTGCGGCAGGTTAGCATGATTCCGCAAACCGTCTCCTTTAAGCGGGATAGCAGGGGCGTGTGCACCCGATGTATTTCGGGGGTGCCGACAGGGCCGGCGCTACCACTAGGCGAAGTAGGCAGCCGCCTAGGGCGCATTACGACCTAGGGCGCCACCACGGCCTCTGTCCAGTGTGAGCTCCTCTTCTGATCTCTCGCCCCCCCCCCCGTGGTGTGCCGCCGGCGCCACCAATCCCCCATGTTTCCCGCTGAGCGCTCAAACGTGTTTATCTCACAGCGCCGCTCCGGGACTCCTTTGCTCCAGCCTGTCCCTCTGGAGTGGCGCTGTGTGTCTGTGTGAGTGCAGCGGAGGGGCGGGGCTCGGCGGAGGTGGGAGCATTGAGAGGTCGGTCAGCTGACCTCCTGCCCGGCGGGGACATCGTGGAGCAGGGTGGACGGCGCTGGCGTGGCCCCGGCGGAGCGGGTGGACGGCGCTGGCGTGGACTCCTGAACAATTCTGCACACCCAGTGCAGAGGAGTCGGAGAGGCCCGGAATGATGGTCCCTGAAGGCAGCTTTAAAGAGCAGAGGTAAGGAGGAGGATGGATCATCCCCGATCTACATTGAGCTGTATGGAGGGGGTTTGTGTGTGAGTAATGCAGGAAGTAGGAGTCAGGTAGGTCAGTGTGATGTGTGTCAGTGTGATGTGTCAGTGCCATTGTATGTGTCAGTGTATGTGTATGTGCCAGTGTATGTGCCAGTGTATGTGCCAGTGTATGTGTCAGTGTATGTGTCATGCCAGTGTATGTGTCAGTGTGATGTGTCAGGGTATGTGTATGTGTCAGTGTGATGTGTCAGTGTCAGGGTATGTGTATGTGTCAGTGTGATGTGTCAGTGTCAGGGTATGTGTATGTGTCAGTGTGATGTGTCAGTGTCAGGGTATGTGTAGGTGTCAGTGTGATGGTCAGTGTATGCGTCAGTGTGATGGTCAGTGTATGCGTCAGTGTGATGGTCAGTGTAGGTGTCAGTATGATGGTCAGTGTATGCGTCAGTGTGATGGTCAGTGTATGCGTCAGTGTGATGGTCAGTGTATGCGTCAGTGTGATGGTCAGTGTAGGTGTCAGTATGATGGTCAGTGTATGTGTCAGTGAACAGTGCCATTGTATGTGTTAGTGTATGTGTCAGTGGCAGTGTATGTGTCATGTCAGGGTATGTGTCAGTGTATGTCATGCCAGTGTATGTGTATGTGTCTGTGTCAGTGTATGTGTTTTCAGTGTATGTGTTTTCAGTGTATGTGTTTTCAGGGTGATGTGTCAGGGTGATGTGTCAGTGTATGTGTTTTCAGGGTATGTGTCAGTGTATGTGTAGTGTATGTGTCAGGGTATGTGTCAGGGTATGTGTCAGGGTATGTGTCAGTGTGATGGTCAGTGTAGGTGTCAGTGTGATGGTTAGT
Organism: Lithobates pipiens; assembly: GCF_037356315.1. Lineage (NCBI taxonomy): Eukaryota > Metazoa > Chordata > Amphibia > Anura > Ranidae > Lithobates > Lithobates pipiens. The sequence continues at coordinate 167,512,352 of NW_027507758.1, forward strand.
GTAATTGGCAGTGTAGGTGTCAGATGGGTTAGTGTAGGTGCCAGGTAGGTCGGTGTAATTATCAGGTAGGTCAGTGTAGGGGTCAGCATGATGTGAGTAGTGCAGGAAGTAGGAGTCAGGTGGATTAGTTTGTGTCAAGGGGTCAGTGTAGGGGTCAGATAGGTCATGTGTAGCAAGGGCAGGGTAAGGTGGAGTCATGTGCGCAGCCGGGGGGGGGGGGGCAAAATTAGGTTTCGCCTAGGGTGTCAACGATCCTTGCACCAGCCCTGGGTGCCGATACTTGTGGCTGGCGGTCACGGGCACGAGAGGCAGAACAGGGACGAGTGTGTGTAAAAACACAAATCCCTGTTCTGTAAGGAGAGGAGAGGCAGATTGTGAGTTCCTAAATAGCTAGGAACCATGATCTGTCATCTCCTATAGTCAGTCCCCTCCCCCCACAGTTAGAACACACAGTCAGGGAACTCAGTTAACCCCTTGATCAACCCCTAGTGTTAACCCCTTCCCTGTGAGTGATATATTTATCATAGAAAAAATACAAAATATTGTGTTTTTTTCAAAATTGTTGCTCTTTTTTTGTGTATAGCGCAAAAAAAAAGACTGCAGAGATGATCAAATACCACCAAAACAAAGCGCTATTTGTGGGTAAAAAAAGGACATCAATTTTGTTTGGGTACAGCGTCACACGACCGCGCAATTGTCAATTAAAGCAACACAGTGCCGAATCCCAAAAATGGCCTGGTCATTGAGCAGCCAAATCTCCCGAAGGCTGAAGTGGTTAAACGCCAATAAAAATCTATTGACAAAAAAAAAAGGAAATTCCTACAAATTAGGGAATCTTTTTAGGACCCCCAGGTCACCAGAACTAATGTCTTCAAATTAGAGCTGCCACGACGCGTCGACGTAATCGACTACGTCGACTAAGAAAATACGTTGACGTGCGTTCTGGGCGTTGATGCGTCACAGTGGTGGCAGTGCTTAGTATCTAGCGCTGCCCTCCGTGGCACCGTCCCCCTCTCTTCTCCCTCGCCGTCCCCCTCTCTTCTCCCCCTCCGTGCCGCCGTCCCTAGGGGTGCAACGGATCGTCACCAATCCGTGATCCGAGCGCACATGCCGTGCTCCGCGGTCTCGGCCTTAGGAGAGGCTGCGGCTTCGGCATAGCTCCGAAGCGGCGGCCATCTTTCTACACCCAGGCGTTTACAATGTGATCGCTCCGACGGAGCGATCACTTGTAAACAAACCAGCGTCATTACATGACGCCGGTTTCTTTCTCCCCTCTCTTTACTGATCTGTGCAGTGGAAGGGAGAGGTCGGATGGAAGCAGCCTCCCTCCATACCCAGCCAATACTTTGCCAGCCCGATACTCTGCCAGTCTCTGCAATGCAATACTCTGCAATGCAATACTCTGCGCTGCAAAACAATACTCTGCTGCAAAACAATACAATACTCTGCCCGCCAATACAGTACAATACTCTGCCCGCCAATACTCTGCCCGCCAATACAGTACAATACTCTGCCCGCCAATACAGTACAATACTCTGCCCGCCAATACTCTGCCAGCCAATACAATACTCTGCCCGCCAATACTCTGCCAGCCAATACAATACAATACTCGGCCCGCCAATACTCTGCCAGCCAATACAATACTCTGCCCACCAATACTCTGCCAGCCAATACAATACTCTGCCCGCCAATACTCTGCTAGCCAATACAATACTCTGCCCGCCAATACTCTGCCAGCCAATACAATACTCTGCCCGCCAATACTCTGCCAGTCAATACAATACAATACTCTGCCCGCCAATACTCTGCCAGCCAATACAATACAATACTCTGCGCGCCAATACAATACTCTGCCCGCCAATACAATACAATACTCTGCCCGCCAATACAATACAATACTCTGCCCGCCAATACAATACAATACTCTGCAATGCAATGCAATACTCTGCAATGCAATACAATACTCTGCAATGCAATACTCTCAAGGTTATCCAAAGGATTAATTAGCTAATCAAAAAAAAACCCACTAGATTCATTAAAAAAAAAAAAAAAAAAAAAAATCGGATAGTCGTTGACTAATCGAAAAAATAATAATAGATTAGTCGACAGACAAATTAATCGTTAGTTGTAGCTCTACTTCAAATTTACCAAAACCATGTAATGCAAGGGCCTGCCTGCATACAAATTGAAACTCCTAAGGTTTGACCTCATATTATATGGTTTTGGTGAATCTGAAGACAAAAATCTGCAGAAAATTTGATATTGTGTATGGGGCTTTACTGTTCTCGGGACAAATTTGGATTTTTCTTTTTCTTTTACTTTCACTTTCAGTGATAATAGTAAACAGGACAAATAGAGAGGATAAATCTCCCTAACGGGGACACAGACAACAATAGACAAGTGTTGTGGGTGTTCCAGTCCATCTCCCCTCTTTCCAAAACAAGAAAAATGTTTTCCCTTTATTTTACTTTAAACACCTTATTTTACCATGTTGCGCTATAATCACTAATACAATGTCTGCTACCACAATAAGGGCAGGTCAACATGGGGGCCTTGGTAAAGTCCAGATGCTGGGGTGGATTTTGCTTGGTACCAATAAATAGCTTACTAAGCTTCTTCCTTCTCTTAGCGTAAAAAGCTGTAAGACCTTGTACACACGGTCGGAGATTCTGACGGAATGTGTCCGATCGGACCGTTTTGTCGGATATTCCGACTGTGTGTGGTCTACATCGGACTGTTTCCGTCAGAGTATCTGACGGACCAAGTTTTCCAAAGTGTTGGTAAAATTTTCCGACAAAATGCTCCGATCGGACATACTCCGATCATGTGTAGAGAATTCCGATCGGACAAAGTGCCACGCATGCTCAGATCAAATTCCTACACCAAAGCTATTGGCTACTAGCGTGAACGTAGTCCCGTTGTAACGAAATAACGTCATCACGTCGGATTTTCCGACAACTTTGTCCGACCGTGTGTATGCAACAGTTTCGGACAAAATCCGTCTGACAAAATCATACTATAGTTCAGCTTAGTGTGTTCAGGAGGTAAGGGTTGTGACATCCTTTCTTCAGCTAAACTTTGTTTGCTAATTTTACTTTGAATGTGCACAAAGCCTGCTAAGTTGATACCACTTGATATGGTTCTTCTTTCCCTATATTTTCATAAGTTATATTTTTCTCATGCAGGTGAGTACACACTGGCTGCAGAATTATATAGAGACGTATTGAGGTCATCAGAAGAACACAAAGAAAAAATGAAAACTGACTCCTTACAAGTAAGTATAGCTGTAAAAACAAATCTAGCAAGGTAAAACCATATATTTTCAGTGTTTTGTTGTACTGCATGAAAAACATGTTGCTCTATGTGCTCTGTAGTGCTCTTCACTGGATTTCTTTATTCTTTTAACTATGACCTGAGAGGTATCTGCTTGTATGTAAATGTGTGGTAAGGGTTTTCTGAAATATTTTAGCCATTGTTAAAAGGTGTAGTACAAGGCAATACAATGGCTGGCTAAGAATGATTGATAGCGAGATATTTGCCTGTCCCCAAACCTGCCAGAAAACTATCTGTGATCATTTCCCCAAGTCAGAAAACTAACAGAATTGAGTCACAAAAATTACACTTCTTTTCTTTCTGTATAGTATGGGTGCCCAACCTTTCGGGGAGTGTGGGCCACTTTAGCGATTTGGTATTCGAACATGGGTCATAATGAGCACAGCTGGCATATGACAGATCCGTGTCCACTCTGCATATGCAGAGGAGACACGGACATAGCCCGCTCTACTCTATGGGCCCTCTAATCGAATCCGCCTAGACAGAAGGGGACTGATCCCCTTCTGTTTTTTTAAGTGGATCGGATTAGGGATAGGAAGGTGTAACCGGACACAAGTCCATTTATATCTGCCACTCTATAGAGGTGAATGGAGGGTCCGATTGGGTCCACCTGAAAAACAGACAGGCAGACCCGATTGGACCGGTTATGTGAAAGGGGCCTAAGGCTGCTTTCACACTGATGCACTGCATTTCAATTGACCTCAAGCTTCACTTCTTCCTCAGGATTCCTGCAGGTATCGCTGGTTGCTGCTGTCCCCCAGGTGGGTATGGCTGGTGGCTGCTGCAGGCTGTCATCCAGGGCTGGTAGTGCTGGTGGGTACTGCTGGCCGATACTGCTGGTGGGTACCACTGGTTGGGACTGCTGGCTGGTACTGCTGGTGGGTACTGCTGGTGGTTATTGTTGGCTGGTTCCTGAGCCACCATCCCCGAGCATCAGTGTGACAGGAGCCAGTGATAGGGGAAGCACGCGGCTGGAGTAGAGAGCAGAACCGATGCATCCTGTATCCCTCCTGTCACAGGCAGAGTACATTTCGTTTCAATCCACCTGTGATACGAGCTGGCGCTATGCAGGAAGCATCTGCTCTGCTTTCTCTAGTGCCGCCTCTGTTCTTCACACTGATGATTGGGGGTGGCGGGACAGGAACCCACGATCTGGGCTTGCTGACCCGACATCCCAGAGCAGGAGGCGGCAGGCCACATGCTCCATAGTAAAGGGAAGATCACTGTGTGTGATGCTTGTGTTAGTGGTCTGTTCTTGTTATTGGCGCTAGGGAAATCCTAAAGTGTTTGATCTGCAGAGATTGATCTGCAGATCACCATTAATGCCTAAATTTTATATATATATATATATATATATATATATATATATATATATATATATATAATGTTTGGGGGTTCTAATTAATTTTCTAGAGAAAAATACGGATTTTAACTTGTAAACACCAAATGTCAAAAATAGGCTTAGTCATGAAAAGGTTAAAAAGCAAGTGGATCTTATTTTGCTTCTTGATGAAAATAATTCCTGTTGGTGATTTACTTTTAGAGGCTGCATTCTACACACAACCTGTTGGAACTGCTGACAGCAAAGCACCCTGGGATCCCACCAACACTTAGAGATGACAAACTGGAAGAAGAGGTTAAAATTTATTTACAAAACCTGACGTTGAATTCTGTAAAAAGTTTTACAAGCCTTTCCAAAACTTTCAACACAGACTTTTGCTTTTCTGATTTTCTAAAACTGTAAGACTGTTAGGTATAATTTCATATACTGTTAACATGATTGTAACCATTTATCATATAATTAAAGAAAAGTGTCAATAAAACCAATCATTTTTATATAAGAGAGAGTTTTCACTACAGTACATAACTGTGGTGACCCACTCCAGTGCATATCTGTCTATTAAAAGATACCATATTACTGCAGTCATAATAATATGCAGTCGTAATATACTCTGCATTCATTTTTTTTCTATTTATATAATATCCTAATTATTCCTACAAAATCTAGCCTGTATACGCTGTGAATTTATAAAAAATGTACTCTAAGCATTATAATTCTGTTTCTCTTACAAGTAACTTAGTACTTCTGGTCAGAGTCCTGATTTCATTTTACAGATTTTCTCCCCTTTTCTTACATGTCTCTGTCCATCATCCATGCCTAGGCTGCACTGGAAGTCAAAGATTACACGAGGGAAGACCAAACAGTTCCTTAATATCTTTGTTACATGGCACCATAGCTCAATTGTCTGATCAGATCCTTTTGTGTAAATTACATAAACATAAATAGTATAATATTTACTGTTTCTATTGTAGATAAAACAGCTTAAAGAACACTACATGACCAAATCAAACGCTGAAGTTTCTGAAGCTCACCAAGCTTTGCAACCATGCTTGCAAAATTTAAGAGAACTACAACGAAAGGTAAATGTTTTATAAGTTCTTGACATTGTGTATGTTCTTTCTTTTTAAACATTTAGAATTTTTGTAGTTGTACGACAGGCTTGCTGGAACAGCCAAGACTTTACCGTTATAGTCATCATTTAATAATAATACTCAATAGAATAGTCATAATTTTAGCTAAATCATTTCAGGACTTCCATTTTCCAATAAAAAAATCTGAAGTGAACCTCTGGAAGATGGCCATACATGGATCAAAATTCAGCTAGTTCAGCAGGGACCTGACAAATATTGATCCATGTATGGGCAATGTGATTGTACAGAAGTTGACCTACAGATTGACATATGTACAACCACCCTGTTGGGTTTTCCTTGCACGATCAGCACCACAGGATATAGCTGGCAGCACTGATAAGTGTATTCTAATGGCGGGGAGCCTTCCCCACTGTCAGAATACAATATCTCAGCAGGAGGATTCCCCCATCCACTTGGATGTGTGGATGGTGGAAAGGGGCCAGTTTTTTCCCCTTCAACCCACTGGTTGAAGGACAAAACTGACTCATGTATGGACTACCTAACTCCCCTCTGGGTGACTAATGTACATTGCAGGAATTTTAACAAACTCTGTAGTGGATCCGTACATTTTTTCGCTTTAAAGAAATAGTGGTTTATTTCACCATGTCCTTTGGATACTGATTCTGAGAGGGACTGGTTCGTTATAATCAGCCACTCTGTTTTCTATTGAGAAAAGCTGCAGGATCTTCTTCCCTTTCGAAGTCTTATTATTATAGCACAAAGAGTTCAAAAAATATCTCTCAGCAAATACTATGTGCTCAAAACAATAGTAACATAAACATTTGGAAGATTTAAACTTATGATCACTTATCACTGTGTGTAATATACAATACAACCACACTCACAAACATCAATACTACTGTATATACAATGCCTTTATAAAACAACAAAAAGTCATTAAACAAAAAATGTAGTAGTGTGTCCTTTTTTAATCCTTCGATGTAATCACCACTGTCAAATCACTGCAAATCACTTGCGGTCCCCTCACCGGTGCTTGCCTAAATCACACACCAGAGTTTTTTGATCCTTAGTTCAGTAAGGTCAACACACACTTAATGTTAGTTGCAATAAGGTTCCCCTTGATAAATCTTCCCACCCCTCTCTTCATCTCTTTAGAAAGGACAGAATTACTTCAAATAGTTTGTTATTGTTAAAAAATATTTTATTCAATTAATAAAATCATTCAACTCGTGTTTTTAAGTGTTAGGTTGGCACTCACAACATCACTATTAAAGATTCAGCTTCTGCAATACACTGCTGATCCACAAATTCCTATTTCTGTTGTGGCACTTGGGTCCCTCTTTTCCTCCCCTGTCCACTAGGTCCAAACCCCTTTTTAAGGTGTCACCATTTCTTCCATGGGGGTTTGTCAAGCTTTGCTGGTCTGGGCAAAGCATTTAGCAAAAGAACCTGGAGCTCTGAAATTCAATCACTAGACAGCACATGGGGCTCTTTCATGAAGCGCTATGCTTCTGTGTAAACCAGTTGGGAGACTCCTGCCATCAACACTCTTGTTTGGGACTTATATTGGCTCACATGAGGCAAGTGCAGTGATTTAAATGCTGCTCAGCTGACCGCCCTTGCAAGAAGCTAATGAAGTGAATGCCCGTCAAGGGTTGAGCACCTCTTTGGCAATTCCTTTAATATGTTTATCTAAAAGATTAAGGGAGGAAAGAGCACTCTCATACATCTGAAAAAGTGTCAGGAGCTGTCTTCCTCTGGGACCAGAAAGGATTCCTTTCATTCCTTCCAGTCCCTGGGAGCCAAGAAAAAAATCTTTCTTTCAGAAAAAAGCCTGGACTTCCAAAGCTGCCATGCTGGGCACCAAATCATCTTTCCAGTGAAGGGGTGTCCCCACTTCTAAAAGTGGGGAAATGTCTGGCGGCCTCCATAGCTACAAGCTAGAATTTGCGACTTGCCTCCTCCATACTTCATGCCGTTAAATGTGCCAACAGCACCCAACAGCAGAGTTACATTTCCAGGGGGTCAGTGTTTCTGTTACAGTGCAAAACATGTTTGTCGATATTATTATAACCTTTTTATGGTGCTCATGTCAAATGGCAATGTGTGGCCCATTCTGGACATAAAGTGTTTGCACTAGTTTCTACATGCTCAAAGGTTCCATGTGAAATCTCTGAGGAAGTTAGCAACGGCAGGCTAATGAAACAAAGCTTCAGCAAATCTGTGACAAACAGACGGTCATAGCTTGCAGCTCAAGTGGCTCCTATTGGCAGAGGAGAAGTGACCCCTGAAAACACTACCTGGATGTGGAAACACCACAGCATACACAGACTGTTATTTGGGCTTAATCGCATCAGGGTTGTATCTGCAATCTGAAAATGCAAACCCTTTGGTCTTTTGACAGGAAAATCTTTTCTTCCCATGGTGTAGAAAGTGCTGATGAAAGACGCCAACCTGTTGGGATGGGATGGAGGGGGGCTGTACCTGCACACCCTGTCCGACCAGGGGACTTGTCATCATTAGAAACTTGGATACAAATCAACATCCTGGAATTCAGGGCGATTTGACTTGCCTTTCAAATCAGGGTTCAGTCTTACAATGCCATGGCTGTGGAGTACATAAATTGGCAAGGAAAAACAAGAAGTCAGGCTCCAAGAAAATGGAGCTCATTCATTGTGCAGAATTTCACATTCCCATTCTGTCTGTGGTGCACATTCAAGGTGTGAAAAATTGGCAATCAGACTTTCTAAGCTGACAACAGCTGGAACCTGAGGAGAAGTCCCTCTACTAGGGGGTGTTTCAACAATTTGTCTTCTCTTCGGTAGAGGACTTCAGATGTGGACATTCTGGCATCCAGACCCAACCACATGCTGGACAGGTTCATGTCCAGGGATCCTCTGGCCTTTGTGGTGAATGCCCTTGTGACACTGTGGAATTAGTACAACCTGATTTAAGTGTTTTTCCCTCTCAAACTCTTGCCTAACCTACTTTGGGATCGACGGGGAAGGCATACTGGTGATTCTCATTCGACCAGTTTGGCCCAGGAGGGCATGGTAATCAAGCATAGTCAGACTCTTAGCAGACAACCCTGTGCTCTTCTGTGACAAGGTCCTGTGTTTAATCCTCTTTCATGGATACTGAATTTAAAGCCCAAGTGCCCAGGGATAGGGATCTTTCAGACTCCTACCTGAGTCTGAGTCCTACCTTGTTAAAGGGTTGGAAGCCATCATCTCACAAGGTTTACCATAGCACATAGAAAGCTTACTTTGCGTGCTGCAAAAAGAGGAAGCTCTATCCTGGAATGTATTCCATGACACATATTTTAGACTTCCTGCATTTGGGACTGGACCAGTCCTTAGCCTTAAGTACTATCAGAAGTCAGATTTCTGCCTTGGCAGTACTTTTTCAAAGACTGCTTGCTTCCCATTTCTTGGTCAGAGTGTAGTGTTGGCTTTCCTTTTGGAGATTACTCACGATTGGATCCTCCACTGGATGTTGTTAAGGTGGTGCAAGTGTATCTTGATGCCAAGACCTTCGTTAGTCAATCTGATGCTCTATTGGTGTTGCCTGAAGGCTCTCAGAAAGGACAGAAGCCTGTTTCTCCACATTTACAGCCTTGTAAACACTGAGAACTTGCTCATCTCCCCTGAACTCATTTTCTTCTGGCAGGAGAAAAGCTACCTAAAAAACAGGTCTATAGGGCTGTTTTGCACATTTGTGTTGAGAGCCTATCCAGAAGTAAGAGGGCAGCGCAGGGTTGGGACTGCGGCTTGCAGTCCAACCACAAGTGACGGTTCTGCTGTCCGGAGAACCTGTCATGATTGGAGGCAGAAGGGAAGCTGTCGCCACTAAGGGACCAACCACCTTTACCAGGGACCACAGTGAGTAACTGAAGAAAGTACCGGAGTAACATTCTCACTGAACGGGCACGGTGGAGAATCTGGAAGCTTCAGGCGGTGATCAAGTCAGGGAAACCAACCAGCGGAGGTGACGCTTGTAGAGCAGCCTTGTGTGCCAAGCCAGGGACCAAACTGGTCAGTAGGGGTGAAGCTTGAAAGGTATCTGGAGTGCCGAGCTAGGGACCCAGCAGGGAAGCCTGGGTGCCGCTTGGGGGAGATACCACCGCAAAAGCCTTGAGGATCTCACGGGATTTAGAGTCAGTGAATCAGAGAGTCCAGTGGGAGACTAGGAGCTCAAAGGGCTGAAGAGCTACAAGTGGACATTGTAGTGAAGCTGAGAGAACTGTTGAACTTTGCATTAGGAACTGTTAAATACTGTTGCCATAGGAGACAGCAAACCTGCACGTGCAGAAGTGGCAGTTTGCTGGGGCCTTTCCCTGTACGGCTATCTTTCTATTGAAGCCCCAGAGTCTGTGTCAGGGCTGGCCTAGCCCTTCCTCCTCTGGGCTGGCCACTCAGCTGCTTGCCAGCTCTCTTCTCTCTCCACAATTACCAGCTGTTCCCGATGATGCTCGTCTGACCTGCCAATTTAAAGCCTTCCAGCTCACTTCTCCTCTGCCTTCATGTTGGTCACATCACAAGGAACCATCTCCTGCTGTTTGTTTCAAGACTGGCTTGCTGACATCCCTACTGGCTCCTTATCCTGCTTGCAGTTGCTCTCCTTGGATCCCTGACTTCAGGCCTGGCTGATTACCCGATCTGGTTAATGAATTTTGGACTGGCTGACTACCCGATCTGGTTACTGAACTCTGGCTATGCTTGACTACGCTTTTTCTATTTACCTTTTTATTTTTATTAATAAACAAGTGTGATTTAATTGATCTTCTGTCTCAGTCTGATTCATGGTTTCTGACAGTCTGCTAATTGAAATTGCAACCACTTATGTCCGATCGGACCGTGTTGTAATCCGACAGTGTGTGGGCTCCATCGGACTGTTTCCGTCGGAAAATATATATCCGACCGACAAAGTTTGAGAGCTTGGCTATACAATTTTCCGACAACATGATCCGATCGGACCTTGTCCGATCGTTTGTAGAGAATTCTGATCGGACAAAGTGCCATGCATGCTCAGATCAAATTACGAGACCAAAGCCATTGGCTACTAGCCTGAACGTAGTCCCCTCCTAACGAATGAACGTCATTGCGTTCTGAACGATCGGATTTTCCGACAACTTTGTCCTACCGTGTGTATGCAACACCAGTTTCAGACAAAATCCGTCTGAAAAAAATCCGACAGATTTTGTTGTCGGAATGTCCAACCGTGTGTACAAGGGCTTAAGGGTGTATTGGCCCTAACCCTCTTTCCCTTGCAAAATATAAAAAGGACTGTTAAAAGAAATAAAACTTCTTTTGCATCCAAGAAGTGTCTGGTGCCCAATGAGTTTCACTATCTTTGCACCCACAATGCCTCACAACCCACTACATATTGAAGGATGTCAGCGGTCTGTGGCCTCAAAGGTTCTCATTAGACTGGAAGAAGTTCGAGATTCTGCTACATTTGCCAATTGTGTCCAATTACCTGGATGCAGGGACAGACCATCTATGATATACATGCTTTTATTTGTTAGGACATAGAGAACTCAATAAACAATAGGGGAAAATTAGTTAAATGTTTTTAGAAGCAAACTTGTTTGATTTGCTTTGTTATATAATTATACAGTATCTATAGTACAATAAAGTGCAATTTGTTTTAAACATTTATACATATTTAGAACTTAACTATTTCATTGTGAAATAAAATATTAAAAAGAGCAACTTTATGATAAAGCTGTTTTCATTTTTAGAAAGCTTTGTAGAGGTATCATATGGAATCTATTATAAAGTTACTTCAGTAATAGGTTAGTATTCCTTCTTGAATATTTACTGTGAGCCTGATTTGTCGGAGTGTGCACAATAATGGTTTCTTTGTTGTATAAATCCCAAGATAACTGTTGAGGTTGTCATTTTTTTATACATATTATACTTGTATGGATTTCCTGCTTACCGCAGTAATTGTCTTGATTTCTTTCAGACAAATTTCTCCTCCCCCTGGTGGATTGATGTAATCCAGCGTGCCATCCATAATGCCATTGATGAAGATCTTGTTCAGCGTGTACAAAATGAAATAACAATCAGATATAAACATCAAGTTAACAAGCTGTCCATGGCTGAAAAGTATGGATAACACTTTGAATGTTTTGAACATTTGACATTTACTGTTTATGACAGTTGTAAGGGGACCATAGAACAAAAATCAGAAGAAAAAATGGTACACTGTTATTTTCTTGTTGCAAAAGTTTTACACAATACTGTATAGGCATCCTGTATTTTTATTGCCACATTGAATAAGTGATAGTCAAGAAAATATAAGATATATTTTCAGTGAAAATTAATTTTGATTGATTAGTGAAGCTTGGCTGAAGGCGATGTCCCCATTTTACCCTTTTGTGCCATTTCAGTATTATATTTCCATAACAAATGTCAATGTTCTCCTTTCCAGTGGCTAATATGTTCAGCATTTTTGCTAAAAGCTACTGTAAAAAAATTAGTTGTCTGAAAAATAACCTACAAAGTATGTTATCAATGAATCTGTTGCTAGAGGGGGTTGTTAAATGTGCTGCAATACTAAGCTGAAATCCCAGCGTGTTTTTAAAATCACATATATGGACAATATGGCTGCCTCGATATGCATATATAGTTAAAATCTATAAGTAGAAGCAAGGTTTTAATAAGATGAAACTCTACACCAATTTTGTTTGATTGGGGGTGAAATTGCCTTTGCCTTTACTACTGTTCTTGACTCTGATGGAAGGATCTAATCCATGTCTATACCAGCTGTGATAGATAAAGCTTTGCTAGATACGGTACTAAATTTTTCAGTATATCTAGAAAGCAGACCTTCACCTTAAGTAAATGTCATATTGCCCTGCCTCCTCCCCCTCCCTCCCTTACAATTGTGACAGCTATTTGGGTTGCAAAGCAGCACATCCTCATTTATCGCATAGGTGAGGACATTTGTGTGGCTCACCCTGCTGCATATGCCCAGATGTGCTGCAGAGTTTCGGGTTCCTGAATATCTACACATGCACGAGTTCCCTTCCGCATGCGCAAAGATAGCAATTATGGAAAACCTAAACCCTTGGCATCTTTGTGCATGCACAGGAAGTCTCCTGCACATGCGCAGATGTGTTAAAGGGCCTGTCAGGGCCTGGGAAGGACTGGGGAAGAGTACAGTATCTCACAAAAGTGAGTACACCCTCACATTTTTGTAAATATTTTCCTATATCTTTTTATGTGACAATACTGAAGAAATTACACTTTGCTACAATGTAAAGTAGTGAGTGTACAGCTTGTATAACAGTGTAAATTTGTTGTCCCCTCAAAATAACTCAACACACAGCCATTATTGTCTAAATCGCTGGCAACAAAAGTGAGTACACCCCTAAGTGAAAATGTCCAAATTGGGCCCAATTAGCCATTTTCCCTCCCCGGTGTCATGTGTCTTATTATTGTTACAAGGTCTCAGGTGTGAATGGGGAGCAGGTGTGTTAAATTTGGTGTTATTGCTCTCACTCTCTCATAGTGGTCACTGGAAGTTAAACCTGGCACCTCATGGCAAAGAAGGATCTGAAAAAAAGAATTGTTGCTCTACATAAAGATGGTATGGCTATAAGAAGATTGCCAAGACCCTGAAACTGAGCTGCAGCATGGTGGCCAAGATCATACAGCGGTTTAACAGGACAGGTTCTACTCAGAACAGGCCTTGCCATGGTCGACCAAAGAAGTTGAGAGTACGTGCTCAGCGTCATATCCAGAGGTTGTCTTTGGGAAATAGATGTATGAATGCTGCCAGCATTGCTGCAGAGGTTTAAGGGGTGGGGTGTCAGCCTATAAGTGCTGAGACCGTACGCGGCAAACTACATCAAATTGGTCTGCATGGCTGTCGTCCCAAAAGGAAGCCTCTTCTAAAGGTGATGCATAAGAAAGCCCGCAAACAGTTTGCTGAAGAAAAGCAGATTAAGGACATGGATTACCGGAACCATGCCCTGTGGTCCGATGAAACCAAGATAAACGTATTTGGTTCAGATGGTGTCAAGCGTGTGTAGTGGCAGCCAGTTGAGGAGTACAAAGACAAGTGTTTCTTGCCTACAGTCAAGCATGGTGGTGGGAGTGTCATAGTCTGTGGCTGCATGAGTGCTGCCAGAACTGGGGAGCTACAGTTTCATTGAAGGGCCCATAAATGCCTACATGTAGTGAAGCAGCGCATGATCACCTCCCTTCGAAGACTGGGCCACATTCCAACATGATAATGACCCCAAACACACCTCCAAGATGACCACTGTCTTGCTAAAGAAGCTGAGGGTAAAGGTGATGGACTGGTCAAGGGTGTCTCCAGAACTGAAACCTATTGCTCATCTGTGGGTTATCCTCAGACGGAAGGTGGAGGAGCACAAGGTCTCTAACATCTACCAGCTCCGTGATGTCATCATGGAGGAGTGGAAGAGGACTCCAGTGGCAACCTGTGAAGCTCTGGTGAACTCCATGCCCAAGAGGGTTAAGGCAGTGCTAGAAAATAATGCTGGCCACAAAAAATATTGACACTTTGGGCCCAATTTGGCAATTTTCACTTAGGGGTGTACTCCCTTTTGTTGCCAGCAGTTTAGACATTAATGGCTGTGTGTTGAGTTATTTGGAGGGGGACCGAAAATTTACACTGTTATACAAGCTGAACACTCACTACTTTATATTGTAGCAAAGTGTAATTTCTTCAATGTTGTCACATGAAAAGATGTAGTAAAATATTTACAAAAATATAAGGGGTGTACTCACTTTTGTGAGATACTGTACTTCTGCACATCTGTGCCTGTGCCATAATGGTGGTGTCGGAGGAGGGAGTGGAGCCAATAAAAGGGGGTTTGAAGTTCCTATTTAAGCATGAATTGGTTTGTTTACCTCCAGAACCAAAATAATCAAAAATATGTAGGTCTTTGTAAATACATATATAATCAGGATCATTTTAAGATGTGTTAAAAGAGAGTTCCACTCAGCTTGGCCTCCAACTACATTTTCTACACAAATACTTTAAGAATGCATCAACTCCAGCTTATTGTGTTTATATAAAGGTTCCGGGACTGCCGAGGACTTCAATACATTGTCACAACGCAGATGGAAGAACTGAAGAAGTGCCAGAAACTGGTGAGAGATGCTGTGAAGAATCTTGAGGGTCCTCCTTCTCAAGAAATTATCCAGACTGCCTCAGTATGCCACCTTCGAGTTGGTCGACTTCCACTCCACATGTATGTTTAATACCTTTGTTAACATTGCATTTTTCTTTCATTTTTTTTACTAGCAAATATAGAATTACTGTAGAACCATTGTATGTACGTAAGTGTATTTTTCCTACTACATATTAGACACTACATGTTTGTGATAAACAATGTTATAGCGCAAAAGCGATGACACTCAACAGAGGATTTCTGAGTTTTTAGTTGCACCAGATTTTTCACTCTCCGGTTTTAGTAAAACAACCCCATGTATGGTCTTTGCAATACTGACTTGTAGTCTTTTTTTACATTCACCTGACCTGGCTGTTCTCTGCATCAGATTAGAGGTTTTTCTAACAGCAAGTCTATTTCTTCCCCCCACAGCTGTGTCTTTTGTAAAGCTGATGAATTATTCACAGATTATGAGTCAAAACTCTTCGCTCCTACGTAAGTACCTACCAAAAAATAAATAAAGATTTGTTCTTCTGAAATCCAGACAAAACAATATTCTCATGTAGAATAGGTTGGTAATACAAATTGGTTTTCCTTTTTATTTTTCTCTGTGTTGTTTGGAAGTTTTTGTTATGATGCAGCTGGAAGTTTTAGAAAATGAATCGTATGTTAATAATACCAGGCATTTTGGTCACACAAAAGAAACACTTGAAGTGTTTTCATGGTAGTGAATACATTTTACTTTGTTAGTTGTACATTACAGGACACAGGGTAGTATACTGCCACCTTCAGGAGAATTGGAAACTAGCGAAGCTGTTGGACAGCCCAGTATAACCAGCCTTGCTCCCATCATACGTTTTTTTAAATTAGTGACCTTTTTATTAAGGATTTTTTTTTTCTACTAAGATTCTTCATTTGCTGCAGAACTACTGGGGCTTATGTTTGCTGCTTCTGGATCGGTTACCCTTTTGGTTTGCCCTGAGGAAGCTTATGTGACCATGTCAGAAAGAAGATGTAGGGCCGGGCTGTAATGTTGTCCTCTGAGCACTGGATTTTGCTTTTTCACTCTTCTAGGTACATAGTTCAACGCATTGCATTAGCTACAGGGTGCTTGTACAGATCCAGTGCCTTGTTCTGCCTATCTGGCGGAGCCCTGCCCTTGAATACCCCATAGGAGGGTATGCCTAGCGGAGGGACAAAGGTTGTCTGGAAGGTGCATGTTCCCCAGATCCTACCTAGAATTTTCCAGCCTGTGTGTAATGTGGGGGCAGTAGAGTGCATTTTGGGCCACTGCTGGGGTAAGTCTTGTCATTGCCCTAGAGTAGTGATGGCGAACCTTGGCACCCCAGATGTTTTGGAACACCCACATGAGGTTAATTGTGGAGCTCCCAGCCATGTCCCTTTTTTCCCTTTTTTTTCACCTTCTGTCCAGAGGTGGAAGAGGAGTGCTGGGTACTTTCAAAATTGGCACTCAGTACAAGCTCTACTGCAGCTGCAGAGGTTGTTTTCAGTGATGGCGATCCAGATGTTTTGGAACTACATTTCCCATGATGCTCAAGGTTCGCCATCATTGCCCTAGAGGGACCCTTGGGTGTCTTTTCTTTAATTGTACATCACGGGACACAGGGCCATAGTAATTACTATGTGGGTTACAGTCCACCTTCAGGTGCTGGACAATGGCACACCCTAAACAGGAAGTTGCATCCCTATATAACCCCTCCCATACTGGCAGCATCTCAGTTTTTTCGCCAGTGTCTAAGGTGTTGGTCACAAGTGAAGATGTGCGGTACTGAGCTCCACTGGAGCAATCCTTGCTGTGTCTTTTAGGCCGAATTGTATGGTACCTGGACTTCGTGTCTGAAGAAACAAGGTTTTGCCTGTAAATGCTTCTCTTTTTGGAGAGCTGTACTTTTGGTATTAAGGCCATAAAGTTTTACTGGTCGTGGTGCTATTACACGTCCAGGATTTTGGGTTTCTCCAAGGATCCCTGGCTCCTGAAGGTTTGTTAACGGAACCCACCATGAAGGGTGAAGATTGGGTCTGTTGGTTTTTACCACAGAAAACCCTGCGGCGGGAAAAGTATGTTTTCTAAGAAATTTTTAAATTTTCTTATGAAATGTCTCCTTTAATTAGCACATATTCTCATGCCTATGTGTCAAGTCTGGGGGCTGTATGGAGCACATACCTTCTCATGCTTCCTCAAGAGATCATGCTGTGTTCGGAGCAGCAGGCTTATTTTTTCTCTCCAGCCAGCACCAGACCTCCGGTAAGTCTGGGGGGGTTTTCCTCTTCTCCAGACACCCCCACCTGTGCTGTTTTCTCCCCCTCTTCCAGGGGAAGAGCGTCAGGAGAAAAAAAGAAAAATGATCAGCACGCCGCTACTCGGCAGCTTGCAGGCTCTCTCCTCGCCATTTTTTTCCCCTCACATGTCGGTCCTGTAGGATCAGAGGGAAAACTGTTTGTTTTTTTTAAAAGAGAGAAGGGTGACAGGGGGGCGGAGCTTAGCACGGCTGTGACGTCCTCCAGCGTCCAGCTTGGGAATGTGTTTTTTAAAGCACCATTATTACTGCAGCAAGCTGGCGGAGGGACATAAGAGCGTATAGAGGCATGAGAGTGGTTTGGTGACACAAGCATTCCTTTTGACACATTTACTATTGCATCAGGCTGAGCATTAATAGCAGTGGCAGTGGCTGACTATTTCAAGCAATGGATGCGATTTCTTCTGGTAGTACCTCTGCTTTGTGCATCAGGCTATGTTCAGAAAGGGGATTTGAAACACCCCCAAACAAGAAGCTAAAAAGGTCTCCCTCAAGCTCTGGAAAGCCTACTCTATAGAAATGGCATCCTCCCTTGAGAGGGGGTGGCTGGTCAGAATGAGCATCAGGGCCATGAAGAAGGGTAACAAAGCTAATAAAGGGTCTGGAGGATATTAGTTATGAGGAAAGGTTGCGAGCACTGAACTTCTCTCTGGAGAAGAGATGCTTGAGAGTGGATATGATTTCTATATACAAATACCATACGGGTGACCCCACAATAGGGATAAAACTTTTTCGCAGAAGGGAGTTTAACAAGACTCATGGACACTTATTAAAATTAGAAGAAAAGAGGTTTAACCTTAAACAGTGTAGAGGGTTCTTTACTGTAAGAGCCGCAAGGATGTGGAATTCCCTTCCACAGGCGGTGGTCTCAGCGGGGAGCATTGATAGTTTCAAGAAACTATTGGATAAGCACCTGAACAACCACAACATACAGAGATATACAATGTAATACTGACCTATAATCACACACATAGGTTGGACTTGTGTCTTTTTTCAACCTCACCAACTATATAACTATGTAACTATGAAATGTTTGCAACTGTTTTCAACACTGCAAACAGTTCATTTTACTCTCTTTTTCCTCAGCCATTGTAGGTTTAAAAAAAAAAAAATTTGCGACTTTAATCGCATCCCAGTGTGGTCAAGATGCGACAGGTTCTCTTCCATTTTCCTAGGACCCTCAGACTGAGGAGCTAGGGGCAGGAGAAGACGAATTCCCTCAGGGGACTGTGGTGAGGCTGATGACTCCTATTCTGAGATGTCAAATGTGGGATTGTCAGCTTTCACAATCTGTAAGATTGATGGTACAATTTCTTGCTGAATGATTCGCTCCACATTTATGTACCCTTAACTGAGTGTTTGGGTTTGCTAAAGCCTCCTCAAGCTGTGCATGCTTTTTCCTGTCCATTTTTTTTTTTTGGGAACAGTTTTTTGTATCTGGAGGATCACCCAGATAAGCATTATTTTCCTTTCCAAAAAGTTTTCACACTTTATCCTATAGTAGAGAAAATTCACTAAGTAGGGTATACCAGCAATTAACGCTACTATATCCTTTGTGAGTAAGTTTGACTTGTCTGGCAGACAATACTCAAATACTTAGGGATCCAATGGATAAGAGGTTGGAATTCCTATAAAAAACAAAAAAACACTTTTTTTTCTCTGGCATGTTGAGTGTCTCAGCCTGTGCTAACAGTAATTGGTTAATCGTTGAGAGACCAGTTTAAACAGGTGTTCAAGGTTATCCTGCTCAGCAGGTCCAGGAGGCAGCTTTATGTTTGCAATATTTGCTATGACAAATTCTATCCTTTAGGCCTTGCGCCCTTCCCTAAGCATCATGCAAGAAGCTCATGGCTAGTCTTCCTTTTTGGGGTGAAACAGCTATCTGGGGATATTTTGGATAATATATCCAAAGAATTTCTAGTAAAAGAAAGATACCCCTTTTTTCCATTTAAGTGAAGGAGTAAATAATGTATTTTTATTTCAACGCTCCTTCTTCTGTGCTAGGGGCATCAGCCTCCAGGCAGTCACGATGGCTTCCGCCATCAGGTTCAATGGATAATCCTCAGGGTTAATCCCAGGGACAAAAGAGGGTCTGGGGGAAGAAGTCTATAAGATACTGTAGCCTCCTTATGAGGAGGTGCCTCTGCTTGCTTAATAGGGAGAATTCTTCTACAGTTCTCAGGCATCTGGCAGAAGGAGTGTCAAGACAAATGGGGGACTTCCTCAATAGCTCCAAGGTACAACCTGGAGTTCCAAGAGTTTCCGTCTCCTCGTTTTCTCAGATCAAACATTCCTAAGGCTCCAGAGAAAAATTAAATCTTTCTCTCAAGCATTGGACCATCTTTTGGCAAAAAAGTGTTCATGGTGGCCACCTTGTAAGAGCAGAGGTTGGGGTTTGGTTAAATGATCCAAATGGACATTCTGGTTCTCAAAAATCTAAAATTCAATTCCTGAATATAATCTCTCTTTTTTTGCATGAAGCCAATCCAATCTGTTCTCTCCATCCTGCAAGGAGAACTTCTGGCATTAATCGACATCAAGGATGCATATCTCCATATGCCTATTTCCTCGCTCACTAGTAATATCTACTTTCAAAGTGGAAAATCTTAATTTTCAGTGTGTAGCTCTGCTTTCCAATCTAGCTGCTGCACCTCAAGTACAAAGGTTCTGGCTCCTCTTCTAGCCAGATTGAGGGCCCAAGGTCTAACGATTATAGTTTACCTAGTCGATCTTTTCTTGATAGACCAATCGGTAGCCCAGCTTAGACCAAAGTATGGTCAACACATTCGACTACCTGGAATATCTAGGTCGGATTCTCAACCTAGAGTCCTTGACTTTTCTGCAGATGGGGTGAGAAATAAATCTGGCCTTGAGTGCTTTCTAAGGACAGGTCCCGGCCGTCATCGGTATTATTTAAACAACCACTTGCTTCACATTCTTTGGTTCATAACTTTATTTGGGGGTAACACAGCTTAATCTCCGGTTAGGTAACCCCTGAACCCTTGGGACTTGAATTTAGTTTTGTCAGCAATACAAAACAGCCTTTTTTTGGGCCGATACGACATATTCCCTTGGTCCTTTTTTGACAAAGAAACTATTTTTTCTGGTAACCATATCTGCTGCAAGAAGGGTATCAGTATTGGCTGCTCTTTCTTGTAAAGAGCCATATTTTTATTGTTCACAAGGATAAGGTAGTATTGCATCCTCATACTAACTTTTTATCAAAGGTAGTATCAGGTTTTTATCTAAACCAGGATATTGTTCTACCTTCATTTCTCCAGAACCCTGTTCTTTGGAAGAAAAATCACTACATTCTCTTGATGTGGTGAGAGCAGTCAATGTCTACTTAAAGCGGGGTTCCACCCTAAAGTGGAACTTCCGCTGATCGGAACCCTCCCCCCCTCCGGTGTCACAATTAGCACCTTACAGGGGGGAGGGGGGTGGAGATACCTGTCAAAGACAGGTATTTACACCCAGTTCCGGGCATAGACTCCCATGGGAGTCAATGTCATTTCCTGTCCTGCCGCGCTGTCTGCTGGGACACACACGGGTCCCAGTGACAGCGCGGACAATTCCTATTGCGCTGCGTGACTCGCGCATGCGCAGTAGGGAACCGGGAAGTGAAGCCGATTCGCTTCACTTCCTGATTCCCTCACCTAGAATGGTGACGACAGCAGCCGAGAGCCGAGCGATCGATCGGCCCCGGCTGCCGGCATCGCTGGAACCCGGGACAGGTGAGTGTCCATTTATTAAAAGTCAGCAGCTGTAGTATTTATAGCTGCTGGCTTTTAATTTTTTTTTTTTTAGGTGGAATCCCTCTTTAAAGGCTATTTCTCAGATTTGGAAAACAGATGTTTTGTTCATGTTGCCTGAAGGTCCTAAAAGAGGACAGGCAGCATCGAAATCTACTATTCTAAATAGATTTGACAAGTAATTGTTCAAGATTATGGTTTAACCACTTCAGCTCCGGACCAATAAATACCTTAAGGACCAGAGGTCTTTTTGCAATTTCGCACTGCGCTGCTTTAACTGGTAATTGCGCGGTCATGCAATATTGCACCCAAACGAAATTTGCGTCCTTTTCTTCCCACAAATAGAGCTTTCTTTTGATGGTATTTGATTGCCTCTGCGATTTTTTTTTTTTGCGATATAAATGGAAAAAGAGCGAAAATTTTGAAAAAAAAAGATATTTTCTTCTTTTTGTTATAAGAAAAATCGAATAAACTAAATTTTAGTCATACATTGAGGGCAAAATTTATTCAGCCACATGTCTTTAGTAAAAAAAATGTCAATAAGCGTATATTTTTTGGTTTGCGCAAAAGTTATAGCGTCTACAAACTAGAGTACATTTTCTGGAATTTACTTTTCTCATTTCTTGAGGTGCTAAAATGGCAGGGCAGTACAAATCCCCCCCAAATGACCCCATTTTGGAAAGTAGACACCCCAAGGAAATTGCTGATGGGTATGTTGAGCCCATTGAATATTTATTTTTTTTGTCCTAAGGGATTGAATAATGACAAAAAAAAAAAAAAATTTTTTTTTACAAAAAGTTGTCACTAAATGATATATTGCTCACACATGCTATGGGCATATGTGAAATGACACCCCAAAATACATTCTGCTGCTTCTCCTGAGTACGGGGATACCACATTTGTGGGACTTTTTGGGAGTCTAGTCGCGCACGGCACCCCGAAAACCAATCACCACCTTCAGGATTTCTAAGGGTGCAAATTTTTGATTTAACTCCTCACTACCTATCACAGTTTCGAAGTCCATAAAATGCCAAAATAGCACAAAACCCCCCCCAAATGACCCCATTTTGGAAAGTAGACACCCCAAGCTATTTACTGAGAGGCATGTTGAGTCCATGGAATATTTTATATTTTGCCAAAAGTTGCGGGAATATTACAAACTTTTTTTTTTTTTGCACAAAGTTGTCACTAAATGATATATTGCTCACACATGCTATGGGCAGAAGTCAAATTACACCCCAAAATAAATTCTGCTGCTTCTCCCGAGTACGGGGATACCACATGTGGGGGACTTTTTGGGAGCCTAGCCACGTACGGGACCCCGAAAACCAAGCACTGCCTTCCGGATTTGAATATAAAATGCTACCAAAAAACCTGTTAGCGATGGCAGGGATCAGGCCTGACTCTGCGATCGCTGCAGTTATGTGTTTAGTGTTTTGTAAGTGACAGTGATCGATCGATACTGCACTTGGGTGGGCTGGGCAGAGGGGCAAAATGCAGGTGCCAGCAGGTATTTGGGCTGATCCCGCTAACAATGCGTTTTTTTGGAACCCTAAACTGCTGGGGACGCTAGTATAGATCTGATCAGATCAGATATTGATCTGTTCAGATTCTATACCACTACGGGAGGTGTATGCTTTGTGTGTGGGTGTTAGCGGTACTGGCACTAACCTAGCGCTGCCTGGGGCGACGCAGACCCTGACCCTAAAACCTAATTGATATCACCCGCCGGGTGATCAGGGGGTTAAACCTTTATTGGGTAATAAATGGTGGGTGCCCTGATGCTATAAAAAACAAACTAACCAGAGTCACCCGTAACACTTATACGGTGATCAGTGGTGAAAGGGTTAACTAGGAGCAATCAGGGGGTTCAAATTTTTATTAGGTAGTATATGGGGGTCCCTGGCGCTATATAAAAACCTGACGGGGAACCTAAATAACTAACTGGCTAACCAGCGTCACCAGTGACACTTATACTGTGATCGCTGGTGAAAGGGGGTGAAAGGGTTAACTAGCAGCAATCAGGGGGTTAAAACCATTATTGGGTAGTATATCGGGGTACCTAGCGCTATAAAAACCTGGCGGTGAACCTAAAAAAATAACTAGCTACCTAGCGACACTAGCGACACTGATGCAGCGTTCAGAAAAATTATCGCTTAGTGACACTGGCAAAAGGGGGTGAAAGGGTTAACTAGCAGAAATCAGGGGGTTAAAACCATTATTGGGTAGTATATCGGGGTACCTAGCGCTATAAAAACCTGGCGGTGAACCTAAAAAAATAACTAGCTACCTAGCGACTGTAGCGACACTAATGCAGCGATCAGAAAAACGATCGCTTAGTGACACTGGCAAAAGGGGGTGAAAGGGTTAACTAGCGGCAATCAGGGGGTTAAAAACATTATTGGGTAGTATATCGGGGTACCTAGCGATATAAAAACCTGGCGGTGAACCTAAAAAAATAACTAGCTACCTAGCGACACATGCAGCGATCAGAAAAATGATCGCTTAGTGACACTGGCAAAAGGGGGTGAAAGGGTTAACTCTAGGGGCAATCAGGGGGTTAAATCTTTATTGGGGGGTGATAGGGGGCTACCCTGGACCTAACACTAACTGCCCTGACAGTTTTTACTGTCACAACTGACACTGAATGCATTGATCAGTAAAGAAATGATCAATGCAATCAGTGACACTGTGACTGGGGGGGGAGGGGGGGCGATCGGGGGGGGGGGTTTGTGTGCCTGTGTGTACCTACATGTCAGTGTAGTGTTGGTGCACACTTACTTTCTGTCTTCTCCTCGTAGTCCGGTCAAAAAGACCGCCCCGAGGAGAATGACATCACTTCCTCCTTCCTGTGTAAACAATACACAGGGGAGGAAGCTTCTCATTGGCCAGGAGCGATCCAGAGGGGGTGGCCGAAAACCAACGGCCATCCCCTCATCACGGAGCGCTCCTGGACCGAATCGGACCGCCGTAACCAGCGGGAGGGGGTCCGATCGGACCCCCCACCCGCTGGAAGGCAATCACGTAGATGTACGTGATTGTGCCTGCCTGTGCCATTGTGCTGACGTACATTGGCAATACGGCGGTCCTCAAGTGGTTAAGAGGTAGATTCCACCCTCTCAAATCAAAACTCACTCATCTAGGGCTGTTAGTGCTTCATGGATGGATGTAAAAAGGTATGAGGCTATCGCCTTTGGGCACGGTGTGCTGCAGGCAGCAGTATAAGTCTTCCGATCTAATGGTGCCCTGATTTTGTTGTGTCTCCCTCCCTTCAGTTGGCATTGCTCTGCGACATCCCACATAGTAATTACTATGGCCCTGTGTCCCATGATGTACAATTAAGAAAATATGATTTTTATAATGGCTTACCTATAAAATCCTTTTCTTTTGAAGTACATCATGGGACACAGAGGTCCCGTCCCTCTTTCTAGCATACCCATGTATTGCTTTGCTACAAAACGAGATGCTCCCGGTATGGGAGGGGTTATATAGGGAGGAATTTTATTATCTGCTGCCTAAAAACCTCATTGTGGGGGAATTTTTCCCATATAGGGAGGCAACTTCCTATTTAGGGTGTGCCAGTGTCCAGAACCTGAAGGTGGACTATAACCCACATAGTAATTACTATGGCTCTGTGTCCTGTGATGTACTTCAAAAGAAAAGGATTTTACAGGTAAGCTGTTATAAAATCCTATTTTTACAATGCTGCAGTCGCACACCCACATGAGGTTAATTGTGGAGATCCCAGCCAAGTCACTTTTTCGCCTTTTATTCAGAGGTGGAAGTGGAGTGCTGGGTACTTTCAAAATTGGTATTCAGCACAAGCTCTACTGCAGCTGCACAGGTTGTTTTCAATTTAGTTGTTTTTTTATACATCCTGTGTGTCCTGTGAAAGCAGCTTCTCTTTGACTGGTATTCCAGTCACCTATTTTCTTTTGTATTAATACAAATGCTTTGGGGCGGCACAGTGGTGTAGTGGTTAGCACTCTCACCTAGCAGTAAAAGGTCGCTTGTTCAAATCCCAACCACAACACTACCTGCCTGGAGTTTGCATGTTCTCCCTGTGCCTGCGTGGGCTTCCTCCGGGTACTGCGGTTTCCTCCCACACTCCAAAGACATGCAGGTAGGTTAATTGGCTTCTGTCCAAAATTGGCCCTAGTATATTGGGACCTTGGATTGTGGGCTCCCTGAGGGAAGGGACTGATGTGAGAGTGCAATGTATAGGGATAATTGTAGAGACTCACTCAGGTTGAACTGGATGGACTGATATCTTTATTCAGCCAGTCCCTCAATTAAAGGCTGGAATAGCACACTATGTAAGTGGTTTTAAAAAACAAGTGTTCTAAATACAGATTCTGAACTGCCGCTGCCGCTTTCGAGCTCTGATGGATGTCTTCTGCAGGTGGAGCCATGATCTCCCTCTGACATCAGCTGGGGAGATTACATGTTCGCTCATCTCTTCCCATAGAAGCACTGTCTTGTAGCTGTAATGCGGCCTTGATTCACATGACCGGCCTGAAGTCAGCTCATAATCGGTATTTAGAACACTCATTTTTTTTAAAACAACTTACATATTGCATAGTGTGCTATGCCAACCTCTAATAGAGGGGCTGGCAGTGACAGGAGACAGCAGCATTTGAGGAAGGGACGCAATCAGAACATGGTGGTCTGTACAGAGAGGGCATACAGGAAGTGTCAGGTTCAGGGAGGTTTTTTTTTACATTTTAGAGGGGGACAGATTACATAGCACAAGTACTATGCTGTGTAATCTGCTTTATGGGACCAGGATCTGTATTATTTTTTTGGGTTAACAAACAATTTAATCCTTCTCTACTGTATCCATCCTAATAAAATACCAAATGATTTTATGAGTAGATTACCTCATATTTTGATGAAATAACACTTTATTATGGTAGTGTTTGTTTGTGAATTGCAAAAAAAGTTAGAAAAAAATCTCTGAGTTATTTTAGCTTAGATTTTAGGAGTAAAATAACTCTGTGAATTGAACCCACAGTCTTAAAGTGATTGTAAAGCTTATCATTAACAAATATGTTATACTTACCTGCTTTGTGCAATGGTATTACATATTGTGGCCCCAGACCTCCATCTTCTAGGATCCCCCTCTGGTGATCTAGACTCCTCCTCTTCTGTGTCTGTCCCCATAGCAAGCTGCTTGCTATGGGGACAGACAAGCTGGCTCGGGGCTGTGTGCATCTATAGACATACACAGTGCAGCTTGACCCCGCCCCCACTCCCGCCACAGTGGATTTGACTGACAGCAGCAGGAGCCAATTGTTCCTGCTGCTGCCAAGTATACTGTGAGAAAAGAGAGGATAAAAGCTGCTGCACACAGCACTGGATCGAGATCGGCCTCGGATAAGTATTTAAAGCAATTTTTTTATATTACAATAATAAAAATGTTATACTCGCCTGCTCAGCGCAGTGGTATTGCACAGTGCAGTCCCAAACGTTTTCTTCTGGGATCCCCTGTCGACAATCTTGGCTCATCCTCTTCTGTGTCTTCCCCCATAGCAAGTGGTTGCTATGGGGGCAGATGTGCGGGCTCGATCTCCATTGACGCACACAGAATGGCTTGACCCTGCCCTCCTATGAGTATTGGGGGGAAGGGCACAGCAAGTGGCAACATGTTTTCTGTACCTTAATGCAGGGAATGCACTTTAAGAGGTGGGGAGGGAGGCACAGGTACATGAAGGTTTTTCACCTTAATGCAGAGACTCCATTAAGGTAAAAAAAAACTTAACTTATTAGAATTACATAAAAATGTAATCCGTATAATTCCAAAATATGTATTATTAGACTCTAATTTGCAGGGTAAAAGGTCAAACTGCCATCTTTGAAGAGATGATTGAAGAGGAGAATGGTGTTGTGGATGATCGCTTACCCAAAACAAGTCGAGGTCTGTGGGCTGCTAGTGAGCTTGAACGCGCCCTAAAAGCCATACTGGTATTTGCTAGAAGCCACCGCATGGATACTTGGCTAACTGATGAGGGTGCTACCTTCATGGAGCTATTCGAAGCATGGAAGAAAGAATACAAGGCAAGATTATAATAATTATATAACCGCCCTTCAGCCACTTAAACAGAAATCAGGGTTTGCCATAATTATATCACCAGCATCCCCACCTCTTTGTTTATTTTCAGCTGATAACTACTGTATTTATCCGCATATAACACGCACCCCAAGTTTAGGAGGGAATTTTAAGGAAAAAAACTTTTAGCCCTTGTACACACGGGCGGACATTCCGACAACAAAATCCGTTGGATTTTGTCCAACAGATTTTGTTTGAAACTTTTGTTGCTTACACACGGTCGGACAAAGTTGTCGGAAAATCCGATCATTCGTAACGTGATGACGTTATTTCGTTACGACGGGACTACGTTCAGGTTAGTAGCCGACCGGAACTCTCTACAAACGATTGGACAAAGTCCGATCGGATCATGTTGTCGGAAAATTTTATAGCCCAGCTCTAAAACTTTGTCGGTCGGATACTCCGACAGAAACAGTCCGATGGAGCCCACACATGGTCGGATTATACGACAGCACGGTCCAATCGGACATTTTCCGTCGGAATGTCCGACCGTGTGTACAAGAGCTTAGGAGGGAAGTTTAAGAAAAAAAAAACTTACATTTAAATGCCCATCAATGCAGCCTTATCAGTGTCCATCTGCAGCCTTGTCCATCATTGCACCCTTGTCAGTGTCATTTGCAGCCTTGTCATGCAGCCTTGTCCATCATTGCAGCCTTGTCAGTGTCATATGCAGCTTTGTCAGGCAGCCTTGTCCATCATTGCAGCCTTGTCAGTGTCATATGCAGCTTTGTTAGTGTCATATGCAGCTTTGTCATGCAGCCTTGTCCATCGTTGTACCCTTGTCCGTGTCATTTGCAGCCTTGTCCATCATTTGCAGCCTTGTCAGTTTAATTTTCAGCTTTGCCTTTTAAAAATGGCGCTTTCGGCCGTTCTCGGTAGCTTTTGCCCGCTCTCGGCCATTCTCAGCTGAAAGCCGCCGAGAAGGGCCAAAGGCACCTGAAAGTCGCCCACAGGCTCACAACGGCGGGGGAGCGCCGTATAACACTCACCCATGATTTTCCCCTGATTTTAAGTGCATGTTATATGCCGATAAATACGGTATGTTAAGTGAGAACATGCATGTTTTATATATGTCCTTAGTCAATGAACCATGAAAATCAATGAAATATAATAATTTAACCACACATCAGGCTGGTTTGCCATAATTATATCACCAGCATCCTACCCCTTGGTTTACCTTTAGCTGGTAAATATGTGAGGCGAGAACATGCAGGTTTTTTTAAGGTATTGCCTTAGTCAAAACAGTGTAAGGGAAAAGTGGTAAGTGGAGATTCCTGTAACTAGCCAATCAAAACTCATTTTGCTGCAGTAAGATCAATGCAGGATTGATTTAGAGCTGTTGCTCTGGGTTTTAACTTTACCTGCCTTAATGTTTTGTTTTATTGAATAAAATTGAGATTGTTAGAAAACTAAATACCATATTTATCGGCGTATAACACGCACTTTTTCCCCTTAAAATCAGGGGAAAATTGCGGGTGCGTGTTATACGCCGATCCGCCACGATTCCCTTGCGATTTTTGTGCTCTGGGCGGCTTTAAGCCGCCTTCGGCCCTTCTCGCGGCTTTCGCCCCTTCTCTGCGGTTTTCGTGGCGGCCGAAAGGCTCCGAGTACGGCCGAGGTGGGCGAAAACCGCAGAGAAGCGGCGAGAGCGGCCGAAAGCCTCCGAGTACGGCCGAGGCGGCCGAAAGCCTCCGAGTACGACCGAGGTGGCCCAAAGCCGCCGAGAACTTTTGGGCGCCACCGAGATACGAAGGACATCTCGGGGGCGCCATTTTTAAAAACAGAAGCTGAGGGGACAAGGCTGCAATGACAAGGCTGCAATGACGGACAGGCTGCAGGCTGCAATGACAAGGCTGCAATGATGGACAGGCTGCAGGCTGCAATGACAAGGCTGCAATGACAAGGCTGCAATGATGGACAGGCTGCAAGACAAGGCTGCAAATGACACTGACAAGGCTTCAGATGGACACTGATAAGGCTGCATTGATGGGCATTTAAATGTAAGGTTTTTTTCCTTAAATTTCCCCCCTAAAAGTTTTTTGCTTTAAAATTCCCTCCTAAACTTGGGGTGCGTGTTATACGCCGGCGCGTGTTATATGCCAATAAATACGGTATATTGCCTACATCTAAATGATCTAGCAACATTATGCTGTTTTTATCTCCTGTTGCTTTTATAAACCTCTTTAGAATTAATTCAGGGAAATCAGGTTTTGCTTGAAATATGATGTGCACGCAGTGTTAACGTTTTTTCCTCCTCTGACTTTAGTTTCTTCATGAGTACTGGATGGTCTTAAGAAATCATGTGTCAGCTATCGATGAACTTTCTATGGCAACCCAGCGCATTAGAGTCCGTCTTCCTGATGAACCAAAGCCTAATCCCCCTGTTCTTCATATTATTGAACCACATGAAGTGAGTAATTTTCAAATAGCTATGTTTAACCCTAAAGTAGTATTAAACCTAAAAGCAAACCTTTATTATATTGCAGCATACCAATTCTTAGATGTGATGGCTGCATTTGTTTTGTTTTTTAGGCTTTCTTGCTTCAATTTTCATCAGGTTATCCAGCCACTAAGTCTGTTGTTCCTTACAAAAGAACAATGTTTCATTTTACAGAGATGCTGCTTCCTATGTGAGCTATTGAGTTATAAAGCCCATGTATAGGAAGCTAAGGTTTACTTAGCTTTAGCAAAGTTTCTGGCTGCCTGGCAGTGGGGTCTCTCTTCCTTTTCTGACCAGCCTGGCCTCCCTTCCACTCCACTTTACTGGTAAATGAAGGAGGCATATGAGACATGTCTGCCTCAGCAGGACAGTTTTTTGGCTGATGGTATCCAGTTTTAAGGCAATTCCCTTTGGCCATTTTTACACCCGTCCTCTCCAAATTGCCACCCTCTTCAGTGGGGACAAGAAACTCTTCTCCCTATTCTTTAGGATCTGCAATCTTTGGGGCAATCTGGACAGCGATCTGATGACATTTTACCACTACTCAAATGTTGCCAGGTTTCTAGTCCACTCCGAGCATTATCTGACCAGTAATGCATTCATCACTTTATAGGCTCTTTATTCTCTGGTGTATGTCTTTTCTCCTCTAAAGCTTATTCTTTGAACTTGATCTTTAACCGCTTTAAGACCGCCCACCATCATTTAACGGTGGCAAAATGGCACTGTTGCTTGAATCGCCATAGCTGTATGGCGCTCGCACCCACTGCAATCTGATTAGTTACGGAACCTATCAGTCTTCAGGTCCAGGCCAATGATTTCTCGCCTGGACCTGCTGATCGGTTCTGCTGAATGAAATGTCTCTCCTGCCTGTGTAATGTAAACACAGGTAGGGGAAGTGATGTAATCTCCCCTCGTGGAACTCTTTTCGGTTCCAGAGAGAGGACATCTAACAGTGAGTTCCACAACACTACACTAACACCAGTACATGTAGGCACACTTTTCACTCCCTGATCAGCCCCCGATCCCCCCCCCCCCAGTTAACTCCTTCACTCCCTGTCATTGAGTTACCAAATGCAGTTTTCAAATTTTTCACTGATCACTGTACTGGTGTCATTTGTGACACTAATTAGCATAAGGGAAGTTAGTAGTAGGCTCAGTTACCCCCCTTAACAAAGGTTTAACCCCTTGATCGCCCCCCAATTAACCCTCTCCCCCCTCTGTCACTAGTGTCACTAATATAGTGTACAGATCTCATTTCTGATCACTGTATTTAGTGTCACGGGTGACGCTGGTTAGCCAGTTATCTAGTTACTGTCGCCGTCAGGTTTTTATAGCATCAGGATACCCGTCATATATTGCTGAATATAGGTTTAACCCCTGATCGCCCCCCAGTACAGGTTTTAGGGTCAGTGTCAGCCCCAGGGAGAGTCACATTAGTGCCAGTAGCACTAACACACACGCACACACCATACATCTCCCTTACTAGTATAGTGTTTGAACGGATCAATATCTGATCTGATCAGATCTATACTAGGGTTCCCAAAAATGCAGCATTAGCGGGATCAGCCCAGATACCTGCTAGCACCTGTGTTTAGCCCCTCCGCCCAGCCCACCCAAGTACAGTTGTCACTTACAAAACACAACACACGTAACGGCAGCGTTCACAGAGTCAGGCCTGATCCCTGCGAAAGCTAACAGTTTTTTTGGTAGCGACTGAAGCGAGCTCAGGTGCTTTTTTTGTCTGTGAGTCGCACTAGCTGTACCTGTAAATTTAGAGACCACAATGTCCAATCGGAGGTACAGTAGTGAAGAGGCCTACTCGTTTCTGAGCATGACAGATGAGTAAAGGGGAAGTCACCCATCTGTTAGATTCAGGCTCAGAATATGAACCAGTAGACAGCAGCGGCACCCTGACAGATAGCTCTGACGACGGAGTAGTGGTCCCTGCCAAGGTCAGGCGTACCTGACCCCATTCTTCTGTTGTTGAGGTGCAAGAAACGCAGTGCTGTTGTAAGGAGCAGAGAGCCAGTACTAGTGCCGCTCGTGCTTCTGGTGAACTGACAAGCACCAGCAGCTTAGTACATCCTGGTCGTACATCCAGCACTGCAGTAAAACTTGGTGACATGGCGAGTCCCATAAGTGCAGTTCGAGCTGGTACAGTTGCTAGCACAAATAGTGCCCCGCAGCCCCCACAAAGACAAACACAGGCCATTGAGCCCATAGTGCCCTTCCTGCTGCATTTGCCAATCCTAATTGGGAGCCCATCACTTTTGCAGCACCCGTACTTTCCCCATTCCCTGGCCAACCCGGAATTCAGGTGGAAACAGTTGATTTTCTTACGTCACTTGATTTTTATTTGCTGTTTTTCACAGAAGATCTCTATAGATCTGTTGTGGGCGAAAGCAATTTGTATGCTGGTCAATTCATCGCTGCTAATCCCCAGTTGAATTTGAGAACTTTTTGTGTTTATCCCTCCTCATGGGCATAGTTAAAAAAAGTGAGTTGCGGTCATATTGGTCCACTGACCCAATTCACCATATGTCCGTGTTCTCTGCATCCATGCCAGGACACGATACGAGCAGATCTTACGGTTCTTGCATTTTAATGACAATGAACTCTGTCGTCCTCAAGGTGACCCTGCATTTGATCGGCTCTACAAAATTCAGCCCCTCGTAAACCACTTCAACCAAGAGTTTGCAGCCTTGTTTACTCCCGATCAAGTTGTCTTCATTGATGAGTCCCTGATTAAATTTTCTGGCTGCTTGTCTTTCAAACAGTACCTTCCCAGCAATCGTGCCAGATATGGGGTCAAGTTGTATAAGCTCTGTGACAGGACAACAGGCTATACATATAGTTTTATAGTTTACAAGGGAAAAGATAGTCACGTGGAGCCCGAGAACTGCCCAAACTACATAGGGAGCGCTGGTAAGATTGTGTGGGACTTGGTGTCACCCTTATCTGGAAAGGGGTACCATTTGTATGTGGACAATTATTACATGAGTGTGCCACTTTTTAGTCACTTGTTTGATCATGGTATTGGCACATGTGGCACCCTGCCATCTAATCGCCGAGGCTTATCCCAGCTTGTAGAAACCCATTTTGGGGTCCTGTACGCGGCTGCCAAAAAGTCCCACACATGTGGTATCCCTGTACTCAGGAAAAGCAGCAGAATGTATTTTAGGGTGTCATTTCACATTTGCCCATGGCATGTTTGAGCAATATAACATTTAGTGACAACTTTGTGAAAAAAAGAAAAACAATATTGTAGTTTTCCCAAAACTTCAGGCAAAATATAAAATATTCCATGGACTCAAAATGCCTCTCAGCAAATAGTTTGGCTGTCTCTCAGCAAATAGCTTGGCTGTCTACTTTCCAAAATGTGGTCCTTGGGGGGGGGTTGTGCTATCTGGGCATTTCATGGCCTTCTAAACTGTTCTAGGTAGTGAGGAGTAAAATCAAAAATTTACGCCCTTAGAAAGCCTGAAGGCGGGGCTTGGTTTTTGGGGGCCTGTACACCGATAGACTGCCAAAAACTCCCACATGTGGTATCCCTGTAATCAGAAGAAGCAGCAGACTGTATTTTGGGTTGTCATTTCACATTTGCCCATGGCATGTTTGAGCAATATAATATTTCAGTGAAAACTTTGTGTAAACATTTTTTTTTTCAATCACTTGTGACAAAATAATAAAATATTCAATGTGCTCAACAAGCCTCTCAGTAAATTCCTTGAGTTGTCTACTTTCCAAAATGTGGTCATTTGGGGGGTTGTACTGCCCTGACATTTTAGCACCTGAAGAAATTAGATAGGCAGTCACAAACTAAAACCTGCGTCAATTCCAGAAAATGTACTCTAGTTTGTAGACGCTATAACTTTTGCACAAACCAATGAATATACGCTTATTGTTTTTTTTTTTTTACCCGAGACATGTGGCTGAATGCTTTTTGGCCTAAATGTATGACTAGAATTGAGTTGTATTTTTTTCATAACAAAAAAGTCGAAAATATATATTTTTTTCAACACTTTTTACGTTTAAAAACCAGGTGATCAAATATCACCAAAAGAAAACTCTTTTTGTGGGGAAAAAAAGGACGCAATTTTCATTTTGGGTACAGAATTGCATGACCCTGAAATTACCAGTTAAAGCAGCACAGTATGAATTGTAAAAAATGCTTTGGTCAGGAAGGGGGTAAAACCTTCCATGGCTGAAGTGGTTAAAGAGATCCTTTTAGAAGATGTTACATGTTACACCCATATTTAAATTGTTGCATGTTCCAGCACCCCTTGAGCCCCCATCATCTATGTGACAGCAGGCGAGGGTTCCTCTTTCTCACAGCCACTGTCACATTTAAAATCAGCATGATTGCGCGGAGCACTTTCACCTGAACAGCCTTGTCATTTATTCACAGAGATCTGTGAATGAATTAACAAGTTCCATCTGCGGCAGATTGCTTGTAATAGACCACAAGGGCGCTGATCAGTGTGCCCATAGTTTATTCACTCTTCTTTCACTCTTCACTCTTTCACTCTTCACTCTTCTTTCAGCTCTCTAACTGAAAGCCCCTACAGAGGTATGGGCAGAAAGCTGAAGGGAGAGTGTGCAGGAGCCTGACATTGCACCCATGATCCACTGATAGCAGGTGCAATACTTTGCAGGCTCCTGTGGGAAAAAAAATGAAAAATGCACGTTTTTTATTTTAGCAAAATATTGTGCATTTATTATTTTTTACTTAGCCTTTAGGAAAATCAAGTTTGAGTGAGTCAAAAACATCTAGTTACTCCAAACAGATTGCACCATGCTTGGTATTCAGAGCTTAATAAAAAACCAGATGTGGTGCAGGCCCCCATGGCTTACCTTGATGTTATTGTGCCCTTCTGTCAGTTAGACCCCTCTTTATAATTTTAGACTTTCCTTGCAAAGATTGCTCTGTATCTTGCATCCCCGCCTGTAGCATTTGCCAATCTATCTTCTGGGCTAATCTTGAAGGGTCAGATACTGCCCTTTCCAGTTACTACTCAAACTGGGGGGGGGGACTCTTTAATGTGTTTTTTACCCCCCGACCCTCAAACCTTAAAAAAAAGGAAACCAATGTAACCTCAACATCTAAGGATTGGTAAGAATTAATATTACTGTAATTGTTTTTTGTTTAGTAAGTGACCAAGTAAGTAAATTAACTCAAAGTAACAAATTAAAATCCTCTTAATTTTCTAATCATACGAATGCTGAAAACAAATTAGTATCTAGATTACTGCATAGGGTAAAATAGACTAAATAATCCTAAAGCCCTCCAATTACAGCTTTTTATTTAACACAGGTGGAACAGAACCGTGTAAAGCTGCTAAATGACAAAGCCGTTGCCAAGTCACAACTGCAGAAGAAGCTGGGACAGCTCCTTTATCTTACTAATTTAGAGAAGGTATGTGTAATTTCATTCTCTGTAATGTTTATAGTAGTCTTTAGCACTGAAAGAATATGATAGTTAGAAGATGAGACTATAGTTGTATGGTTATTTCATTTAAGGGAACTGTGTAGGGTTTGTAACCAAATACACTATAGTAAAAGACACAACTCTAATAAGTTTTGTTAACATATTACTACAGTGTGTATTGATTCCCTGGAAATAATGTGGCAGGGATGTGCAGTGTGTGTACCAAACCAGGTCCATCTCATCCAATGTAGCATACAAGAGAAAACCTTTTTTTTTTTTGTTTTATGACAAACAGACAAACCAAAAAAAAAAAAAAACAATATGCTTTACAAAAACGAGAACAAAACTTGGGCAATCATAGGTATACAGCATCAAACACTAGGCTTGTGCATTTGGGAGACTTATGATAATGCATTGTTTAAGCATCACACATTTATATGTATGTAGAAAGAGGGGTATAACCCCTCTGGATTTTAAAGTGTGGGACTAGGTATAAATGTAAAAAATCTATTTATTTAGTGGAATAAAGCAGTAAAATTGCATTAGCAAAACAATGTATATACATTAAGCAGTATGCATGCATGTAATCTCACTATTCCGTCAACACATATAGGATAGCTGAGACACATGCAGAATGGTTGTATTCAACGTTATTGCTGCTAATACTGCTTAGCGTATATACATTGTTTTGCTAATGCAATTTTACTGCATTTCACTAAATAAATATATTTTTTACATTTATACCTAGTCCGCCTCTAGCACTAGGTTTTGTCTTGTATTCTCTGGAAATAGGTCATGCTTGCACCCATGAGATTGCCATTTATAAAACCAGATCTTGGAGGAGTAAAGATGGTAGGGCTTGCTAAAGGACTTTATGGCCAGCTACACATTTCCCTGATTATTTTCCAGTTACCTGGCGACACCTCTTGCTGTTAATGCTATTGAAGATGTACTCTGTCTGCTAACAGTAGGAAATTTACAACAGACAGCTGTTATTTTGTGTTGCTATTGGAGACCAACTTGATCTGTTTGAATGGAAAAAGTTTTTTTTTTTTTTTTTTTCATAGAGATCTGTGCTTTGGTCTGTTAATCAAATCCTCATTGTAACACAATAGGTTTATAGACCACTGTGATAGCACTTTGATTTTTCCCTTACTCACACTCATCCATAAGCAACTTACCTAGCTATGAAGCTAGAGAGAGACTGCCATTTGAAATCTTAAAGAGGATCTTCAGTCCCTCCAAAAAAAATGTAAAGTCAGCAGCTACAAATACTTTAGCTGCTGTATTTTAATTAAATGGACATTTACCTGGCCAGGTGTCTAGCGCTGTCCTCACCTAAGCGAGTTCACCTGGTCCCCAGCATGTTTACTTGCCACTGCACATACGCGAGCCGTGCTGCTGTGCTCTGTGAACAGTCCCGCAGACTTCTGGGACATCTGTGTCCCAGAAGACGGCGTGCAAAGGGGTGGGGGGCGAACCCCCCACTTGGATTGAATAGGCAATCTGAAGTGGGAGCTGGGTACCTGCCAAGACCAAGTATCTGCCCCCCCCCCCTCGAAATAAACATCCAAAGGTGGTAGACTAGGGGGAGAGAAAGCAGAAAAGTGGAATTTTCTCTTTTGGGTGAAGTTCCCCTTTAAGTACCACTATCGCTTCAAGTTGTGAATTTGATGTGGTTGGGCATTTATCTTGCATTAGCGCATATATTTGTCAGATTTACATTGAGATCTAGAAAGATATATTTAACAGGAGGAGACAATCATACATTATTGGTATATTATTTGATTGCATTTGGTATTTCCTGGCAGCTTTATATTGATCACTGGGACCCAAAGATCTATGTTTTTATTGCTTGTTTCTTTTGTCTGTAAAACATCTTAAGAATACATTACAAGGTTTACTTTGTTTGTCCTGTTGTGTTTCCTGATTGTATCCATATTGTACCCTTTATACATTGTTGCTAATGTAGAGATGAACTGTTCATCTGCTGCTTTAAATTGCTAGTATGACAGTGATTAGCTGCTGCATTGGAGAACATGAGAAGCTATTGAATATCATGATTCTATACATAAAATTCTAAATGAGAAGTCCATACATGTTGAAAGTTGTGAATAAAAGCTTATCAGGTTTTACAATTTTGTATTTTTAGTCTCAGGATAAAACATCTGGCGGAGTGAATCCAGAACCCTGCCCAATATGTGCCCGGAGTCTCGGAAAACAGGTAATTTCACGTTTTATCTTATTGATAAAATGTTAAAGTTTGTATGTCATCTAAGGCATTGTATAAAGACCAACTGCCCTAAGACTGTTGCTGTGTTCCTCCACCTTGAATATTATGTCAGCCCCAGCAGACTCAAGTGAAATTGTATAGTATTCTGCTTCACTTCAAGTTTATGTAGGGGGGTAAAGGGAGAGGCTAAGGACCTTTACACAGCACAGAGTGTAATTGGATACTCCCAGGGCTGTGGCATGCCAGGAAGGGGGGTAAAGGGTCGAATCTTGTATTAGGGAATTTACTAATCAAATTTTCCAGCAAGTCTAAAACTTTTATTGCCAACAATGTACAGCACATCATAATTCGGCAGCAGAAGGGGGGTTTACACACACACAAGCTTTAATTGTTGGCTTTCAGATGGGTTGCTTCCACTGACCACGGAACATGCGCCCCTCCGCACCATGTATCCTGGACCTGAGATTTGCACGCCCGTTCACAGGTCTCCTTTAGACTAGGTTCACATCTATGCAGCCATGCAGGCTGCTGTTTGATACAATTCAGCCCCCTTACGCATTTGTTTCCTATCCCTGTGACTAAGCTCTGAGAGTGGAGTGAAACACGTTGGGGGCGTGGCCGGTCGGAGTCCAGGCTGAGGTTGCCACTCCATTCATTGCAGCAGGACATCATAGATGTGCGACGTCCAGGGGTTATCTTTCCTTTCTTGAACCTTTACAGGAGCCAGGACAGGCTCCATCCCCTGTCAGCACTCTAGCAGCAGCTGCAGATGCACTGCCCACATACCCCCATTCCCTATCGAGCCTGAGTGGCCCACACACTTTTTCCAGGTCACAGCCCATTCATTTGAATGAGCTGCCTGTCCCCATGAAACGCAGGAAAGAAGTCCCTGCACTACTTTGGGGATCGTAGCCTGCATGAAACCCGCAAGCATGGTTCCTAGTACGGGTTGTTGCATCTGCCAGAATTTGTGCGGGTCCGGCAGCGGCACCACCCTTATAGGTGTGAACCTGGCCTTAGCTCCTTTAGCTAGTAAGAACCCGGAAGTTACGTGCATTGCTCCACTTTTGTTTTTTACCTTCACTTTTTCTGACTAGTGGCCAGGGAAGCAACTGTTCTATGGACTTTTAGCTTCAGGGTAGTGCAGGGGAGACATCAGATGTCCAATAGACCTCTGATGTCTCATTAAAGAGGTGCTGCCACTATATATATAAGCTCTTAAGAATAGCTGCCCCCCCCCCCTTTTTTTTCAAGGGGCCAAAAGTAATTGGACAATTGAATCAGAAGCTGTTTCATGGCCAGGTGTGGACTACTCCTTTGTTATCTCTTCATCAATTAAGCAGGTATAAGGTCTGGAATTGATTCTAAGTGTGGTATTTGCATTTCAAATCAATGCTGTGAAAATAAAGTACATCATGCATTCAAAAGAGCTGTCCATGCAAGTAAAACAGGCCATGGTAAAGCCTCAAAAACAATACAAGTTCAACAGAGAGATAGCAACAACATTAGGAGTGGCCAGATGAACAGTTTGGTACAGTTTGGTACATTCTGAGGAAAGAAGAACGCATCGGTGAGCTCAGCAACATTAAAAAGGCCTTGACATCCACGGAAGACAACAGTGGTGGATAATTGCAGAATCCTCTCTATGGTAAAGAAAAACCCTCTCACAATATCCAGTGAAGACCACTCTCCATGAGGTGGGTGTATCATTGTCAAAGTCTACAGTCAAGAGAAGACTTCACGTGAGCAAATATAGAGGGTTCACCACAAGGTGAAAACCATTCATAAGCCGGAAGAATAGAAAAGCCAGATTAGATGTTGCCAGAAAACATCTAAAAAGCAAGACCAGTTCTGGAAAAGGATTCTTTGGATGGTCGAAGTTAAACTTAATCAGTACTAGAATGATGGGAAGAAAAAAGAAGGCTTGGAACAGCTTATAATCCAAAGCACACAACGTCATCTGTAAAACATGATGGAGGCAGTGTGATGGCATGGGCATGCATAACTTCCAGTAGCACTGGATCATTGGTGTTTATTTATGATGTGACAGAAGACAGAAGCATGGAAGAAAGGGAAATAGATTTGGCGCTATACCTTTAAATTTAAATGATAGGTGGTGAAAAAAATAATAATTGTGAAAAAACTGTAAAATTACTAGTGTATAAATTGTCAGCACGCTGGTAAATAATAATAAAAAGGGTTAAATCTTTCCAAATAGACAGAAGCAGCCAGATGAGTTATGCAGTGTTTAGAGATATACTGTCAGCCAAGATCCACCAAAATTCAGCAAAGTTGATTGGATGGCACTTCCAAGTACAGATGGACAATGATCTAAAACACACTGCAAAAATGACCCAGGAGCTTTTGAAGGAAAAGAAGTGGAATGTTCTGCAATGGCAGAGTCAATCATTTTGTGAGATATTGTGTATATATTTTATATATATATATATATATATATATATATATATATATATATATATATATATATATATATATATATATATATATACATACATACAGTATCTCACACAAATGGGTACACCCCTCACATTTTTGTAAATATTTTATCATATCTTTTCATACGACAACGCTGAAGAAATTACACTTTGCTACAATGCACCCCTAAGTAAAAAATGTCCAATTTCGGTCCAAAGTGTCAATATTCTGTGTGGTCACCATTATTTTCCAACACTGCCTTAACCCCCTTGGGCATGGAGTTCAGCAGAGCTTCACAGGTTGCCACTGGAGTCCTCTTCCACTCCTCCATGACAACATCACGGAGCTGGTGGATGTTAGAGACCTTGCGCTCCTCCACCTTCCGTTTGAGGATGCCCCACAGATGCTCAATAGGGTTTAGGTCTGGAGACATGGTTGGCCAGTCCATCACCTTTACCCTCAGCTTCTTTAGCAAGGCAGTGGTCCTCTTGGAGGTGTGTTTGGGGTCGTTATCATGTTGGAATACTGCCCTGTGGCCCAGTCTCCAAAGAGAGGGGATCATGCTCTGCTTCAGTATCTCACAGTACATGTTGGTATTCATAGTTCCCTCAGTGAACTGTAGCTCCCCAGTGCCAGCAGCACTCATGCAGCCCTAGACCATGACACTCCCACCACCATGCTTGACTGTAGGCAAGACACATGTCTTTGTACTCCTCACCTGGTTGCCGCCACACATGCTTGAAACCATTTGAACCAAATACATTTATCTTGGTCTCATCAGACCACAGGGCATGATTTTAGTAATCCATGTCCTTAGTCTGCTTGTCTTCAGCAAACTATTTGCTGACTTTCTTGTGCATCATCTTTAGAAGAGGCTTCCTTCTGGGGTGACAGCCATACAGACCAATTTGATGCAGTGTGCAGCGTATGGTCTAACCTTTGACAGGCTGACCCCCCACCCCATCAACCTCTGCAACAACGCTGGCAGCACTCATACATCTATTTCCCAAAGACAACTTCTGGATATGACGCTGAGCACGTGCACTCAACTTCTTTGGCGGACCATGGCAAGGCCTGTTCTGAGTGGAACCTGTCCTAATAAACCGCTGTATGGTCTTGACCATTGTGCTGCAGCTCAGTTTCAGGGTCTTGGCAATCTTCTTATAGCCTAGGCCAACTTTATGTAGAGCAACAATTCTTTTTTTTAGATCCTCAGAGAGTTATTTGCCATGAGGTGCCATGTTGAACTTCCAGTGACCAGTATGAGACAGTGAGAGCGATAACACCAAATTTAACACACTTGCTCCCTATTCACACCTGAGACCTTGTAACACTAATATCTGGGAGAGAAAATGGTTAATTGGGCCCCATTTGGGCATATTCACTTAGGGGTGTACTCACTTTTTTTGCCAGTTGTTTAGACATTAATGGCTGTGTGTTGAGTTATTGTGAGGGGGCAACAAATTACGCTGTTATACAAGCTGTACACTCACTACTTTACATTGTAGCAAAGTGTAATTTCTTCAGTGTTGTCACATGAAAAGATAAAATATTTACAAAAATGTGAGGGGTGTACTCTTTTGTGTGTGATACTGTATGTATGTATGTGTGTGTGTATATATATATATATATATATATATATATATATATATATATATATATATATATATATGTATATATGATAGCTATAGCAGCTAGCAATAAAGTTCAAATATAACTGAAGACAAAACTTTTTTCATTTTGGATAGAGGGTTATAACTATAATTAGGAATTTTCTTTCACTTTTGATAATAACAGTAAACATGATAAATAGAAATTATGAATCTACCATAGGAGGGAATAGACTTCAATAAAAAATTAAAAAAAATATATATATATCTCTGAATATATATCTCTTTAGTACACACTTAAATCATCACCGGTGCTGTCAAATCTTTATCTGAGTCAATTGATTTATAAAATATAGATCACCTGTGTGTAGTCAAAAGGTTTCAAGTGATTGTAGTATAAATAAACATGTATCTGCAAGGTCCAACTTTTGGTGAGTCAGCATT
Source organism: Lithobates pipiens (assembly GCF_037356315.1). Taxonomy (NCBI): domain Eukaryota; kingdom Metazoa; phylum Chordata; class Amphibia; order Anura; family Ranidae; genus Lithobates; species Lithobates pipiens. The sequence goes on from NW_027507758.1 coordinate 167,554,042, forward strand.
GTGGTATATCCTACACCATGAAGCCAAATGAACACTCCAAGCAACTTTATGAAAAGACGATTGAAAAGTGATTGGACACACAAAAAAAAGTCTGAGTTATTAAAAAGTTATACACAGAGGGGGTTATTTACTAAAGGAAAATCTAATTTGCACTTCAAGTGTACTTGCTCTTGGAAGTAAAGTCGCTGTAGATCCGAGGAGGACATGCAAGGAAAATAAAAAACAGCATTTTAGCTTGCACATGATTGGATGATAAAATCAGCAGAGCCTCCCCTCATTTCAGATTTACCCCTTAGATTTAGAGCGACTACACTTCCAAGTGCACTTTCAGTGCAATTTCAAGTGCACTTGCAGTGCAAAGTGGATTTGCCTTTCGTCAATAACCCCCAAAGTGTATATAAAAACATTTTTAAAAAATTGAATACGGAAGGGTTAGAACCCTTACTGGGTTTTTATTACGCTCTGTGTACCGTTTGTGAGATATACCCTCTATGTTTGTACTGGTGACCATGAGTTGCCTCCAGAAATGGAATAGAGGGGACAGTTGTTCCATGGAAACCTTCGAGGATTTTCCATAGTTTAGGGAGGTTTCCTTTCATTTCCTGTTGTCTCGAGACAGAAAGTGAAGGATAATCTTTAGAGTTGGACACAAACGACAAAGAATTTTTTTTTTACAGATGTTTTAACCATTTCTGTTGATCTTATCCAAAGCTTTAAAATTGTGGACTGTAGATATACTTTTAAAGAGACCAAGGATTTTTTTGGCCATACTTCTCTTCTGGGTGACAGGATTGCACTTACCTCTCCACTCCTGAAACAACTGACAGATGGCTAAAGCCCACTGTCAGCCAAAGTCACAGAACCACTCTATTCTCTGGAAGAATCCCATACTGCCGGAATCCACCTAGATGCTTGATTGGCTGGTGGCTCAGCCTTCCAGTGCAAGGCTCAGAGCTGGAACCAGCTGCTCCTGCCCCACCCCATCCCCAGCCTTGCGATCCAGTGAACGCTGGAGGGGAAGAGCAGACAGTGACGACTGAAAGTCCTCCAAGAGGATCAAGAACTGAGCGGGCAGCAAGTTCTCTGGCTTAGAGCTGGAGGGAGACAACTGCAGCATCACAACAATGCTACAGCAGGGAGACTTTAATGTAAATGTAAAGAATAACGAACCACTGTAAATCTGCAAAAAACACGCCTCAGAGATACAACTCTACCTGGGCAGAAATGGCAGAATAAAAGACGTATTTAAAACTCCTGTGACATCTCATTTTCTGTTTGCCAGGGTGCCTCTTTTGGGGCTCTGAAGTCAGCTTAAAGAAGAGTCTATAGCCCATTCAGACTAGATTTGAGTTTTTTGACCTTCACACTAAAGCCTGGTACACGGTAAAAAAAAAATTGTTTTAGTCGGAGCCGCTGTACTAACAATCCAACGTTAGTACAGTCATCTTCCCCACTGAGCTGTTGTGTTCCGACAGGGAGATCCCCCCCCCTCCATCCACAAGAACACTCTGGTCAGCGCTCTCAGCCATTGGTTGAGAGCACTGATCAGGAGCTGGCCGGCTGCTGGTTTTCCAACATGCTCAGCTTCCGTCAGCTGACATACACACGGGCCAAATGTCTCCTGACGGGGCTAAACAGCTATGTTTGACATAAGCCAAACATTGCACATCACCATAAATGCACTGTCCCAACTAAGAAGCATGTGGGAATGTTTATCTGCAGTACACACTGGCAGGATTGTGACGGTACAGGGTAGCATGAATGCTGAAAATCCAGGGAAATCTACAGTCTCAAAAGAAATCTGAGACTTGGGAGAACATTTGTCTTCCATCAAGACACAGTCTCCAAGCATAAATCCAAAATGACAGAAGAATACCTTAAAAAAACATCAGTGTTAATGTCTTAAAATTGTACAGTTAGAGCCCATTGCGTAATCTAATAGAGAATGTGTTGGTGAACTTGAAAAAGGCTGTTCACCCACACTCCCCAACCAATTTCTACTTCTACTTCTTTATGGTGCATATTGCGTGTTGTGTACCATTATGTGCAGGAGTGACATCATCGTGGCACGGCCATTCAAATGGCTGGGGCCCGCACACCTGGAAGGAAGACCAGGTGAAGATGTAAGCCCTGACAGAGATGACAGTGTGCCGCTGAAGGGCTATGTTTTAATATAAATCTTTCATAATGTGCTAGTATGTGATGCATACTAGCACATTATGACATTAAAGGATAAGTTCGCATTTTGGAACATGTTGCATGTTCCACCCATATTTAGGGTAAAACATGTAACAGCAGTTGCAGCCTCATCCCTCATCTTCTCCTAGTGCCCGCTGTCACCGTGGCCATGCAGGGCTCCACCCCCCAGCCTCATCATTCATTCACAGATGGGATACTACTTTGCAGCAGTCTTTGCAGCTGTTTGCAGTTTCTATTAACTAACATGATGCTGTTGAACGCTGTGGTAGTTCATTCATTCTTCCTGTCAGTGTGTATCTGTCTGCCCGTATGAGGTATGAGCAGACAGATACACTTCGAAGTTTTCAGGAGACCTGCAAGGTACCTGTGATCTGCAATGTTTTCCAGGCTCCAAGTGAAAAAAAATGTAAAATGCAAATTTTTTTACCTGCAAAAAGAGTCGGAAAAAGATGTGCATTTTTTTTTTAAAGGTGAACTTACCCTTTAACTTGCAGGTACCATCTTTTTTTTTCCTTTTTCAACACATTTCTACCGCTGTAAGGCAGCTTAAAATTAATTCGAATGGAAGGTATAACACATGAACGCACCTTCTTTGGTGCGTTCATGTGTTATACCTTCCATTCGAATGAATTTTAAGCTGCCTTACAGCGGTAGAAATGTGTTGAAAAAGGAAAAAAAAAGATGGTACCTGCAAGTTAAAGGGTAAGTTCACCTTTAAAAAAAAAATGCACATCTTTTTCCGACTCTTTTTGCAGGTAAAAAAATGTACGCACCAAAGAAGGTGCATCTAGTATATCTAGCAGCGCATTGCACCTCATTGCATGTTATGATGCAATGCTCATCTGTTGGCAAGGTATGTAGGGGGTGTTATTCAGAATGCAACACCATTGTGTGTAATGTCACTTACATACGATCGGAATTTCGGCCAGCAAAAGACCGATGAGAGCTTTTCAACGGAAAGTGCGACCGTGTATATGCTCCATCGGAATTTAGCTGCCCGAATTCCCGCTAGCAAAAATTTGAGAGCATGTTCTCAATTTTCCAGACGGAAAAACTTTCTATCGGAAATTTCAATCGTGTGTATGCAATTCCAACACGCAAAAACTCACGCATGCTCAGATTCAACTGCAAGATGGAATCTATTGGCTACTGGGTATTGAACTTCCTTTTTCTAGTCCCGTCGTACGTGTTGTACGTCATGGCGTACAACACCGTGTGTATGCAAGACAGCTTAAGCGAAATCCCGTCGGAATTCCTTCGGGAAAACCATCAGAACTTTTTCCAACCAAAATTCCGATCCTGTGTACGTGGCATAATGTGTCTTACAGCAACACAATAGTGCGAATGGACATTTTTTAATAATCTGGTAACACCCGTAAAGGCATAACACATAATTATGGTTCTTAGTTTGTGAATTTAATTTGTGAGTATTTCTGCAATAACACCTACTTTATGTTTGTTACATGTTCTCATTCACATAGCATAACTTCAAAAAAACATCAAAAATAAAATTTCTGCCTAACATGCTGCTTACCATTTTAAATGCTCTTTTCTGATAACTCCAGCACTGAAAAATCCTACTTAGATCACTTTGTATATAAGGATGCTTTGGAGCTGTGTTTGTCCTAATTAACGCTGTCTGTACTGTTCCAGCAACTCTCATTATCAATTGTAAACTAGATTTGAATATAATACATTTTAAGCAGTATTTAAATTTTGTTCTGTTATGGTGATGTGAGTACTTGGTTTACACTTGCAATTAAGCTTACAAATGTAGCATAAATTGCTAGTTTGTTAGAAAAAAATTATATGATAATGTATAGACCCAAGATTTTTTATTTTTTTTCCACAGTGGGCGGTATTAACTTGTGGCCACTGCTTCTGTAATGAGTGTGTGGCGATCATGGTAGAACAGTACAGTGTTGGTGCTCGTAAAAGTGCAATCAAATGTGCAATTTGTCGGCAGACCACCTCACATAAGGAGATTTCTTATGTGTTCACAAGTGAAGCTGCAAATGAAGAACAGGATGTTCCCGTAAAGGTAAATTTATTTTCTCTGGGCGATTCATTTATGCAGTGACACTGAGGAGGCAATTTACTAAGATATTTTATATCCACACCTCACAAATCATATGTATCTCTTTCCGATATAAATGAGCAATTTAAAGATTGACATTTAATAAAAATGACTTAACATTTTCATCAGTCAGTTTGTTAACAAGTCCACTTGTTCTCCTCATCAGATGCTTGGTTTTTAATTTCTGAATGCCTTTATATACTGCCTGTTTTCATTTTCCAGAACACATTATATCTGCCATATGTCTGTCAGTCCATGAGTGATTGAACATTAATATTTCACTGCATGAATTTCTTTTCTGAACAGATAACACAAATGTTCCATATTTATAAGTATGTGCTAAAAAAGGATTGCTGGTGTTGCCCACAGATAGCAGTCTAGCTGTTGGCTGACTTGTTTACACATGTAGGAGGAGAAAAATATGCTACAGGGAAAAGTTTACTTATACAGTATATAACTCTACAAGTTAGGATTAGTAGAAGGATGTTTAATGCGCCAAGTGACTATTAAAACTCCCAACCCTAATAAATATTGCTATGGCGTTTTTCTGTCTTTTAATAATGTCAGTCTAAAGCAGAAATAAAGGAGAATTTTTCAAAATTGCCAGCAGGTAGAGTTTTATGACAGAAAAGACAAAATATCTCTTCTGCAAACATTTTTTTATTCATACAGTGCAGGACACAGGCATAATATTCTTCAAACCTGGGTAAGGTATAGGCTCATACCTTCAGGCGATTGGGCTCTGGCAAAGCTGTTGAGGACCGCTCCCCTATAGTCCTGCCTCACTCTGTGAATCCTCAGTTTTTTAATTGTGTCCTAAGGTAATGGGCCTCCTCTACCATGCTGAGAAATCACTTTGAGCTTTATTACTTTATTTTATCTTCGGATTCTTCAATCAGCTCCTCACTGTCATCTGGATCAGTGCAATGTTGGTAAAATCCTGAGAACTGTACCTGGACCCCACAGCCTACAATGTTACTTTGAGCACTGGATCCTGCATGGGCACTCGCCTTGGCATTTCGTGTAATGCATTGTAGTTAGCCGCAGGGTGTTATACAGGTCCAGAGCCATGGTCCATTTCTATAGAGCACAGACCCTAAAGACCCCTTTGGGGGTATGCCCACCATGATGGGAGAAGCCTGGAGCCTTAGAACTATTGTGATTTACCCCTTTCCATCTCGTCATACCCCTTCTGCTAAAAAGAGGCTTGCAAAGTCTAAAAACATTCGTCCTGTTTGGAATCAAACAAAAAAGACAATTAATGAAGATTTGTGCAATCCAGGAAAAATTTTTATTCTTGGTCGGTAAAAACTGCCTCATAAGCTCTAAACAATCTCATGAAAGATGTCACTGGAAAAAGTGTTATTCCTACAATGAGGATGCTCTTAAAAGTCTCATCTTCAAAGCTTTTACCCCCTCAAAGAACAGAATGCTTAGTTTTTCCACTAGAGTTGAAAAACATGACTCTAGATTCGGCCCTTCGTTTAGACACAACTCTAGAAGTTGTGTCACACTTTGAATGACAATTGCGTGGTCATGCTAAGTTGTACCCAAATTAATTTTTCTTTTTTTCCTCACAAATAGAGTTTTCTTTTGGTGGTATTTGATCACCTCTGCGGTTTTTATTTTTTGCGCTATAAGCATCAATTTTGAAAAAAAAACACAATATTTATTACTTTTTGCTATAATAAATATCCCATTTAAAAAAATATATTTTTTTTCCCTCAGTTTAGACCGATATATATGGCCGATATATATTCTTCTACATATTTTTGGTAAAAAAAAATCCCAATAAGCGTATATTGATTGGTTTGCGCAAAAGTTATAGCGTCTACAAAATAGGTGATAGATTTGACATTTTTATTATTTTTATTATTTATTTTTATTTTTTTACTACTAATGGCAGCGATCTGTGATTTTTATCATGACTGTGACATTGCGGCGGACAGTTCGGACACTATTTTGGGACCATTCACATTTATAAAGCAATCTGTGCTATAAAAAATGCACTGATTACTGTATAAATGTGACTGGAAGGGAAGGGGTTAACACGAGGGGGTGCTGCAGGGGTTAAATGTGTGTCCTAGGGAGTGATTCTAACTATGGGGGGAGGGGACTGATAAGGAGAGGTGACCGATCTGTGTTCCTCTGTACAAGGAACACCCGATCAGTTCTCCTCTCCCCTTTCAGGATGTGGATCTGTGTGTTTACATACACAGATCCACGTCCCGGCTTTGTTACTGGGCAATCTTGGGTGCCCGTTGGACATCGTGGCCGCTGGGCGCGCGCACTCTCCCCAATGCCGGGAAACAGAGGATGTGATATGATGCCCACCCGGAGGGAGGAATTTCTTGCTGCCGTCATTTTACAATACAGCGGTAGGGAACTGGTTAAAGGCCTGATCTCACTTTTAGGAGTGAAGTGTGGGGAGGGGCCCTCTGTGAGCTCTTTATAGTATTGGCATGCCAGACCTGGATTTTCCAGCAGGGGCACAGATAGTTATGATGTAAAGTTGAATCTGTACCTCCTCGTTTTTCACTTTTTCTGCTCTGCCAAGACCGTCTGGATTGCAGAACACCATACCCCAATTTTAGGGATTAGTTCCTGGAAAACAGGTGTTTCCAAACCCCTTCAGGTTCAGAATACCTAAGCCTTAAGGTGTGTGGGTCTTGTTTACAACACATAAAAACATTCCTACAGTCTTTCCATATGTGACTCAAGTCTATTGATCGCTAGAATACTGCAATATTTTTTGAGGTCTCAGGTCTCATATGTCAGTAGTACTATTCAGACAAAAAATGGCTTTGTTAGGAAACTAGGCCTCAAGTCCATCCCCATCCTTGTCTGGAATGCTTGGGGTTTCCCTACTCAAAAAAGACAGATCTCTTTTAGTAGACTAATTTCTTCACACCCACATTTTTCTGTTTACTCATAGGAGAATGTCAAATCACACTCATTAAAAAAATGTAGACTTATTGTAACTTTAACAAATGGATCCACAGGATCTGATATTGAAGGTCAAAGATTGTTTCCTCAACCCATGCTAATTCTTGATCATTACTGCAGATTATGAAGATTTAGGATAAGTCACTGAAGATCTTTTTTCTATTCCAATTTCTAGAGGGACTCAGTAGCCTTCTAAAGTCTTTATAATGCCCCATGCACACGGTCGGAAATTCCGACAGAAAAAGTCAGATCGGATTATGTTGTCGGAAAATCCGATCATGTGTGGGCTCTATCGGGCTTTTTTCGTCAAAATTTCAGACGGAAAAAGTTTGAGAGCTGGATCTAAAATTTTCAGACAACAAAATCCGATCTGACTTTTTCCGATCGTGTGTAGAGAATTCCAACACACAAAGTGCCACGCATGCTCAGAAAAAAATTGGAGACAAAAGCTATTGGCTACTGGCCTCTACGTAGTCCCATCGTACGTTTTGTACGTCACCTCGTTCCGAACGATCGCATTTTCTGACAACTTTGTGCGACCATGTGTATACAACACAAGTTTTGCCCAAAATCCGTCTGAAAAAATCAGATGCTCGGAAATGTCCAACCGTGTGTATGGGGCATTAGTCTTTCCCTTTTCAAAAGGGCTTCTTCTGCACTTTCCTTAAATCTCTTACACTACAGAAAAATCTTATAACAAATTTTTGCTTACTAAAATGTTTTTTTTTCCAGTTCCTTTATTAGCTTTTCTTTCTTTATCTTATACAAGGTAAACCATTTTCAGGTATATCCTGGGTATACCTGTCTACTTTCTGCTTCCTTGATTTACAGCTAAACAGTTGGAGTGGGCAACTTCTCCTGACTCAGTCTCCTTTTGGTAGGCATCTACAGACACTTATCAGAGAGAGTCAACCTCATGTGCAGATCTGCTCCTTGTCAGTATTCACTTCAATGTAAAGAAATTAGTTTTTTCAATAAACCATTAATACTAAAAGGTGCTTCAGCTTTTCACATTGTTTAATTTAAAACAGAAAATTACTAGATCTTTGCATAGTGAAATTTGATTTATTTTGTTGATATTACACATGCTTTTACACATTTTAATATAGTTTCTTTTAAAGATAGTGCTTTCTTATTTTTATTTGAATTATTTGCATATTTCTGTAAACTATGTTTTTTTTTATATGTTGTCCCCAAAAGGGAAGCCATTCCACCAAAGTTGAAGCAGTGGTCAGAACTCTCATGAAAATACAGTCAATGGACCCTGGAGCCAAATCATTGGTATTCTCTACGGTAAGAACATATAAGTGATATTATACAGTACATAATATAAATGGTTTTTTAACTGTAAATGCATGAATAACAGAGGCAGTGATTGCCTTAAAGGTCAGATATTTTTTTAAGTTTTGATGAAAGTGGTCATTAACCACTTTCTGACTGGCTCACGCCGATATACATCAGCAAAGTGGGAAGGGGGGCGCAAAACAACGTACCCGTATGTCGCTGCATCATCCACGGCTCTCCGTGACACGATCATGGCACGGAGAGGTAGAATGGGGAGATGTAAACAAGGCATTTCTCTGTTCTGCCTAGCAATGCCAGGGATCTACTGCTTTGTCATGTTCTAGTGAGCCCATGCCCCTACAGTTAGAACATGCTGAGGGAACACAGTTAAGCCCTTGATCACCCCCTAGTGTCTAACCCCTTCATTGCCAGTGACATTTACACAATAAGCATTTTTATAGCACTGATCGCTGTATACGTGCCAATGGCCCCAAAATAGTGTCAAAAGTGTCCGATCTGTCTGCCACAATGTCGCAGTCACGATGAAAATTGCAGATCGTTGCCATTACTAATAAAAAAAAAAAAATATTAATAAAAATGCCATAAATCTATCCCCTATTTTGTAGACGCAATAACATTTCTGAAAACTAATCAATATACGCTTGTTGCGTTTTTTTTTATACCAAAAATATGTAGAAGAACACATATTGGCCTAAACTAAAGAAATTGTCTTTTTTATATATTTTCGGGGGGATATTTATTATAGCAAAAAGTAAAAAATATTCATTTTTTTCAAAATTGTCGCTCTTTTTTTTGTTTTTTTTGTTTGTTGTGCAAAAAAAAAAAAAAAACGCAGAAGTGATCAAATACCACCAAAAGAAAGCTCTGTTTGTGACGTCAATTTTGTTTGGGTACAGCATTGCACAACCCCACAATTGTCAGTTAAAATGGCGCAGTGCTGTATTGCAAAAAAGGGCTTGATTAGGAAGGGAGTTAAATCCTTCCGGGCTGAAGTGATTACTATATGAGGGCTGCACTGAAAGTAATTCAAGAGAGGACATACCTTTTTTTATTAGCTTACATGGGTTATTTAAATTTCACGTGTTGGTAGAGTAACTCGTCCTCTATAGTAACTATTTATCTTGTATTTTTTCATTGCAGGCAAATAATTGATTCCAAGCAGAAGCAATGTGTCGTCTTGTCCTTGACAAAGAAGGGGTGCACACAGGTTGTCCGACATCCACAGAAGGTTATAAAATGTTTATAGAGATGCAAAGCAATGTCTTGTAATTGGTGTCGTCTCCCTAAACATTCAGTAGCCTTCTGTGGATGTTGGACAGCTGGCACCCCTCTTTTGTTAAAAACGCAACGATGGCATCTTGCTTTTGCTTGGAATCCATTATTACCTGCACTATACAGCAGGTAAAATAAGTATTGAACATGTCACCATTTTAAATATATTTCTAAAAGTGCTAGTGACATTACATTTTCACCACATGTAACAACCCATGCAATCCATACATATAAAGAAGCCAAAACAAATAAGTTCAGAAATGAAGTTTCATGCCAATACTTTTTCTCTGTGTCATTCCATTTTATTACGCATAATTACATTTCTGAACTTATTTGTTTTGGTTTCTTTGTATGTATGGATTGCATGGGTTGTTACCGACATGTGGTGACAATTTCATGTCAATAGCACCTTTCGAAATATATTTACTCAGAAAAATGGTGATGTATTCCATACTTATTTTACCTGCTGTATATACCGTATATACTCGAGTATAAGCCGAGATTTTCAGCCCTTTTTTTTAGGCTGAAAGTGCCCCCCTCGGCTTATACTCGAGTCACCGCCGTCTGCCTACCTGATCAGGCATGTCATGTAGACAGACGGTGGCCAGCGTGTCATAAAAACATACAGCGGCCATTCCATTATTTAAAAGCCGCGCCTCCTCCTCGTCTGATAGGCAGAACACTCAATTTCCCAGCAGTCAGTTTTCAGCCTATCACGGACAGCCTATCACGGACAGCCTATCACGGACATCCCCTCATCCTCATACCTCAGACGAGGATGAGCGGATGTCCGTGATAGGCTGAAAACTGACTGCTGGGAAATTGAGTGTTCTGCCTATCACAGACGAAGAGGAGGCGCGGCTTTTGAATACTGGAATGGCCGCCGTATGTTTTTATGACACGCTGATCGGTGGCTGCAGATGGGCACACGGAGGCATGCACAGGACACAAAGGATGAAGATTAGCACAGGTAGGCTGCAATGGACACAGGGAGGTATACACAGGACACAGTGAGGTAGGCAGATCTGCACAGGACACAGGGAGGCATACACAGGACACAGTGAGGTAGGCAGATCTGCACAGGACACAGGGAGGCATGCAATAGACACAGTGAGACATGCAGCTGCAGATGGGCATTGTTGACCCTCTTTGCCACTTACAGTAGCTGCTGCATTTCCCACCCCCGGCTTATACTCGAGTCAATACGTTTTCCCATTTTTTTGTGGTAAATTAGGGGCCTCGGCTTATATTCGGATCGACCTATACTCGAGTATATACGGTAATACAATTCACAGACTGTTAAGTAAACTGAAAGATTCTGTTTTATCCGCAGTTTTTTTACCTGTTGGTTATAAAACACATATATTTGCTTGGCTAATATAAACACATTTTTGTTAGCCATTTTTTAAGGAAATCCATGGCACCCTCTTATGCAAATACATAACTATCACCAGTGCTTTGGCCTGCCTACATCTGCTTCCTATACAGTCCTCTGGGACTGATAATGAGATAAATGAAAACAATCTAAACAGAGACAATCAGCGCAAACAGTAAGACGATAAGGAAATAATAATGACAGCGTTGCAAACTGAACACCGGAGGAAAATTTCACAACCCCTCAAACAATACACCCAGACAATCAGTGCAATGCAACTAGCAATAATAAATGTCCATTTCTTTAATTCAAAAGTAGCTGATGTCATAGGGAAGTCCATATACCAATAAGATCTTGCGTGTAAGAGTAAAGACAAATTGAATAAACACCTTGGGTGATATCCTTCCACTACCAATAAAGAGACTGGTGGCTCACCTCAGACCATTGACCCCTGGTCAAAGAGGATAGTCAAATGTGCTTGTCCCACCACATGGAGATGAGATCTCGCATGGCATATAAAGAAGGTAAAGAAAACTAATAGTGCTCTCCACTTGTATCATACATGTAGTTAAAGAGCTGAAGACACTCACAAATGGCTCTCACTCAAGCCAGGATAGCAGCAAGTGACATCATGATAGCAGCTCCTCCTCCCAAACCCGTTACGCCCTAAGGGACTTAGTTAGCGGGGTGGAGCTGAATTGCCTGATAATAGACATAGTAAGCCGCTGCCATGGGGACCAAGGATGCCTTCCATAGGGAGCGCACACTGCTAGAGCTCACATAGACAAACAAATCAATGGTCCCACAGCACCTCATACAAGGGTGGAAAAAAATACTATGCCCTTCACAACTACGGACCAAAATATTACTACTGCACCATTACTCCTTAAGCAGCCTAATAAAACCTCCAAAGGATAAAAATGGCTCAGATACACAATACCAACTAATGCCTGATAGTAATTAATCAAAAATAGCAAAAAAAGGCAAATAGCTTAAAGAAGTACAGCCAAAGCTTGTTTGGCTGTACTTCTCCTGTGGATCACAGGAGTGCAGTTCGTTCTGTTCTCCTCTAACACATTTTCAACAGACAGTGGGCTAAAGCCCCCTGTCGGCTGACGTCTACGAGCCAGTCCAGGCTCAGGAAAGATCGTGAAAATAGGGTCAGGATCCGCCCACATGCCTGGACCGTCACCCGGCTCCGCCTCCACACCCTCTCCACAGCCCACTGCTCCAGTGCGTGGGGGGGGGGGGGGTTGGTGTCAGAGCAGAGAGCCTGTGACTGACAGTTACCAGCTCTCTACTCACGGAACTGTGTTAGAGCCAGTGGGTGACAATTGCAGCATTGGACCAATGCCGCATCCAGCTAGGTAAGTATGAAAATTACATACTTCTCTTTTAATGAGAATATGGGGAAATCAATGTGTGAATAAAAAAAAATTGAGTACCAGTGCATTGCACGTCTAACTGAATGACAGAATGTTTTTTTAAAACCATTTTCCATAGAAGCAACTGAAGTTGTCAAAGCTAGCAAAAGTCGTCGCCTAACCCCCATCTTACATTGTTCTTTTTTTTACAAATATATGTCTGTTAAATGTATTTTTATTTACATATAGACATAATTGTGTAATACACATATGCTGAAAAATGTTTGTTCCTTGAATTTGTTTGATACAATGCAATAATGTCTCAGGTACCTAGAAGATTCTGCCTCTTGGCGCCTGAAACATTAAATAATTCTGGTTTTATTTATATTTCTCTTTTCATATTATTATTTTAAAGAAGGAGACATATGTACATCTCATTGAGCAAAGGTTTTTATTTTTCAGTGGCAGGATGTGTTGGATATCATCGCAAAAGCTCTGCAGGACAATGGCTTGGTGTACTCACAGATTAATGGCATTCAGAAATTTCAGGTACATAATTACTACTAAAGTAAGAATTTTAACAATATACAGCATCTTAAGTTTTCAAGGTGGCTCCAAAATGTTTAAAGTCGGATTATATTTTCCAGTTAATGATAACCATGGATTATCTAAATCTTGCCATGGATGCCAAAATTAGTCAAACATTATAAATTAATCTGTCCCCCCCAGATCTCACAGCCACCATGGATCTGCTGTAATCTGAGGTTGCACATATGTAGATATTATGGTTATTTAATCCTGCAAAAATCATCAGGCTTAGTTGACAGTGAGGTAATGTCTACAGATAACCTAAGTGTTTAAAAAAATTTAAGTTTTTCCCAAAGCAGCCAGTCATTTATTTTATGTATATTCAAATTCAAATTAAAATAGGTAATTAATAATGGATACCTGGTTGGTTGCTATGGGCCGCATACTGCTTGCCCTCTTTCCTTACAGTACCTGCTTTCACCTGTGTGGTTTTCAGTTATAATACAGATTGTTCATGTTGGTCTTTTTAAGAGCATGACTGCATAATATATCTTTAATTTTAGCAATATGATGTAGAATATGGATGCTTTGTTTTACAGGAAAATCTTTCTGCATTTAAATATGATCCTAAGATCAACATTTTGCTTCTTCCACTGCACACTGGATCCAATGGCCTTAATATCATTGAAGCTACTCATGTGTTACTGGTGGAGCCCATTCTTAACCCAGCACATGAGCTACAAGCTATAGGTCGTGTACATCGCATTGGACAGAAAAAGTATGTTTTGTCTTTATAGTCAAAGCACTAAAGCAAACCTGTGCCTATAAAGGTTAAAGTAACAATTCTAGTTAATAGACTACGTTATCATTTTATAAGCAAGTACATTTTTATGTATATTTCTTCAGCTTCTAGCAGCACCCAGAGCAACCCTGATGTGATAAAGATTAGATATCCCCTTCCAAAACACATCACAAAAAACTATGGGGATTCTTGGTAAATCTATAGTGTTAAATTCATGGTAAATCATCAGTCTTAGGAATTGTCACCTGCCAATGTTAATAAAAAACATTGTCTTTCAGAAAGTCATTATGTGTATTTTTGGTTTGTCAGACCTTTGCTGTTGCTAGGGGGACATAAACTGGATAAGAAATGGCCTTCTGACAGTTTAAAGTGTTTCTTAACTCTTTCTTAAATGGAAGTAAGCATTGATAAGCATAAGGGTCTCATCGGGACAATTTACTGTATGTAGTAAAGACAATTTTCCTCCACTATTAAGGGACATAGACATTTTTAGATAAAGTCTAATTATACTGCTACCCACAACAGGATTGAACACTGGCAATTGGAAAAATTCATAAGCCAGCTCCCAGTATAACCTCTCCTCTACCCAGCATGCCTCCGTTTTTTGCTAGTGTCAAAGGAGGATAGATGTCTTTTCTCAAGTTGTGTAAGAAAAGTGTAACCAATGTTTGTGTTAGCCTTTTCTCTTTGTTTTGCTTCGTTGATTCCTCTTTCTTGACCTAATTGAAGATTCCTCCCTACTTCGCCACTTGAGCTTATCTTGAGCCTGAAATGTGACCTTTGGATACTGGGCTCTGTATTGTATCACTTTCCAAATCTGAGTATACTAGTTAAGTTAATTGAAGAAGGTTGTCCAGGCCCAGAGCCATGCCACAGCCCTAAGTATAACCCTGTCTCTGAAGACCACTTTGCAAGTAAGTCCAGTCAGGATTCAATACTGGGATCTGATCAACCAAAACCCACCAATAACAGATGGAACATTAACAAATTCACAAACAGAGGTGAAACACTAGGAACAACTCCCAGGAGGAGCAGATCCCGAAGGCAATCTAGCATAAAAAAAACAGGCAAGAAAGACCAGCCAGTCTATATGGGGGGTTTTATCCCTCAACTGTTAAGGCTGGGAGTGTTAGGCCTCATGCCTTCTCGTGTAGACTGGCTGGTCTTTCTCGCCTTTTTTTGAATCTACTTCTCATGGGAGTTGTTCCTAGTGTTTCTTCTCTGTTTGTGAATTTGTTATTGTTCCACCTGTTATTACCTGTAACCTTCTCCAACTTAATCTGGAACAGAAGTTTTCAACTGCTGTAGGGGGCAGTGTGGTGCGCGATTCCGCTCATCACACAGCTCCCTGTTTTGTGGGGTTTTTTTTTTTAACTTGTGGCAGTGCGCTGCAATCCTGTACAGTGCTGTGCAATAAAATACAGCATGTCTGCACTTAATCACAATTCGCTGCAGCACAGCTCTGAGCTGCGTTGCAGTGTGTATAGAACATAATGAAATCAATCGTTTTCTGTATGTATTATCATTGACTGCTGTTTGACAGTACAGTAGAACACTGGTCACTGCATAGTGTGAATTATCGCAGAGGCATTCAAGGTAGAGAAGGGTATTTACTGGGGTCTAGCTGACAAATGTTTCTGTTTTGTCAGTACACAATCCTCTTGTAGATGTATGGAGGAGCAGAAGTATGGTACATTATAGAGATTGCTGTAGAAGAACCAGTGTCCTCTTGCTGCACAATATGACCAAAATATCAGTATTGGGTCGACTTTCCCTTTATTTTAAATACAGCATAGCAGTGACATATTGACATGATTTTTTCAGTTTACTAGAGCGATGAAAAAAATTGCAAGCCCATGTAAATTGTCTTTCTTGAATATATACCTTTAGATAATAATCAAATTACATCTATAGTAAACAAAGTATAAAACGTTAAACTGTTAGTATATTAACTTTTGTAATAAATATCATTTTACTTCTTTCAGAGCTACAATAGTCCATAGATTTCTGATTAAAGCAACAATTGAAGAAAGGATGCAAGCAATGTTAAAAGCAGTGGACAGGAGGTATTTCTAATATTTTTCTTTTTTGCAATCACAATTGCATATTTTGGTACTGCCATCCATATCTTGACTTCACCAATTAGAGAACCATTGACCTGGAACAAGCAACTGCATATCAGGACATGTGATAGGCTGATGCTTATTCTAAGTCAGTGGCTCTCTAGGTTGTGAAGCAGGTTATGACAGAGCACAGCCCCAGAGCTTGCATCAAGTCAGCAATAGCAGCTCCTGTACTGATCGGTTCCCTGATTAATATACAGTACTGTGCAAATGTTTTAGGTATTTTAGGTTTTAGGTATCCAGGATTTTTCCAGGTGAGGATAGAATAATGAAAATTTTTTTTATTTATCAACCTACAAATTGTATAAACAGAAAAAAAAATCTAATATTCGGTGTGCCCACCCTTTGCCTATCAATCCCCCTAGTTACATTTGCACCAACTAAAATTGTTGATACATTTTGAATTTAATAGTGATTGTTAGTGAAATTTTGTTAAAGTCTTAGTACACAGACACGATTAGATTATGACTTGGCAACTAAACCTAATGAGAGATAGTGAATTAATTTCTTGCAAATAGCAATTGACATAGTTCAGGTGCTGTAATGTTCAAACATAACGTTCAAAAATACATAATTGGACCAAATTAAAAAATAGCACTAGCTCTTTTTATTGCCAGCATTTTTACACAGCTGTCAACAAAATATTACATCATAACATACATAACATAACAGTATCTCACAAGTATGTACACCCTTCACATTTTTGTAAATCTTTTATTACATTTTTTCATTTGACAACATTGAAGAAATTACACTTTGCTACAATGTAATGTAGTGAGTGTACAGCTTGTATAACAGTCTAGATATGCTGTCCCCTCAGAATAACTCAACGCACAGCCATTAATATCCAAACCGCTGACAACAAAAGTGAGTACATCCCTAAGCGAAAATGTCTAAATTGGGCCCAATTAGCCATTTCCGTCATGTAGGAGTGGCAGAGGGCTCCATTGGCAACCTGTGAAGCTCTGGTGAACTCCATGCCCAAGAGTGTTAAGGCAGTGCTGGAAAATAATGGTGGCTACACAAAATATTGACACATTGTTCCCAATTTGGACATTTTCTCTTAGGGGTGTACTCACTTTTGTTGCCAGTAGTTTAAACATTAATGGCTGTGAGTTATACTAGTTACACTACTTTACATTGTAGTAGTGTCATTTCTTCAGTGTTGTCACATGAAAAGATATGATAAAATATTTACAATAATGTGAGGGGTGTACTCACTTTTGTGAGCTATTGTATATTACACTGCTGTTGACCTAGCTGGTGAATGTAATATTTCTGACATAAAGAGTATGCATGTCCAGCTCAGGCATCAGTTTACTACAACACTACAGTTTTTCCTTCTCTAAGGCTGGGTTCACATTGCAGCGGTTACGAGAACCGGATGTGATTCGCACCGCACTGCAGTGCAAATCACATCCGATCTCTGTGCGATGCGAGTTCAGCCATACAGATAGTATGGCTGAATTCGCATCGCACATGGCCCAAACTCGCACAGGACCCTTTTTTATGGTCCGCAGCAGAATCGGATCGCATGGGTGTTCACACCATGCGATCCAATTCCTGTCCGAGTTTGCAGATCGCACTGCGATATGCGAACTGATCTGGGGGTGTCATTAACATTTCACTGACACTCCCAGCAGTTCGCATAGGGCAGTGGGAACTGCCCCTGGGAGGTATGCGATGTGGGAACCCGCCGCGGATTCGCGGCGTTCCCACATCGCTGTAATGTGAACCTAGCCTTAATGCTAGGTATAGGATAAACACTGACTGCACTACAGCTTCTACTTCTGATAGCATGGAGATGTCAGCCACATGCTTGCTTTACTACTTAATCAAGCTAGGCATTTCATCCTAGTTGGGTGCATAATGGGCCCTCATTATGTACAGTAGGAAAGCAATATGTTAGTTTAGGTAAATTAATCACAGAAACTTTTTAGTACCAAAACATAAAGTCATGAAAAATGAAGCAGGTTTTGAATTAAATGGTCTAGCTCATTTAAGTTTCAGAGGTTTTAAAGTGGATGTAAACCCGATTCATGAAATTTGACCTGCCACATATATCTGTAGTGTTTACTTATCTCTCTCCAAAGCACGGAGTCCCATGTCTTTCTGCTCTTTCATTCCTCTGTTATCAGCATTATAACTTCTGACAAGTTCTCTGAGACTGGAGATAAAACCAGCCAGAAATTTGTGTCGGGGTAGGTGCTATAAATAGATTAGTAGAGAGCTTGTCTTGTCACAGCACAGCTCTGAAAGTATCTGCGTTATGTGGAGTGGGGTGTGTGCCTTTCCTCAAATCAGCTGTCACAGTGTAAGCCAAGACTACACTCCTACTGCTGAATGAGGAAGTAAAAATTCTAACACGGTGTAAGAATTCTAAAGAATATAGCAAGCTGAAGACAGCAGATATGCATGTAAAACTTATGTAGGCAGATTTGTTTAATCTCTGTGTATCGTCTGAGGCTGTTCACTTCACTGGCTATAGGAGAGGGTTTACATCCACTTTAAGGTGAAAGTAAATACTGTAGGTAATGAGGAAAAAATAATACCACTATGCACTGTTTAATGTGACTGCTAGTATTTCCACTAGCCTTCTAACCACCCATTCTTTGTTTCTTGTTTCAGTCACACAAGTACATCCATGAAGCAGTCGGAAGCTTCTGTCCTGACTGTAGCTGATCTTGCAGACCTGTTTACTGAAGAGAGAGAACTTGAGTAATGGTTAATTTGTGGACACACTGATATGCCCTCAAAGGCACTTTCCAATGAGACTGTATCTTTCTTATAGTTTCTTTAGAATGCACACGGGACCACTGGTGATGAAATTATTAGGTATATGACAGACAGGTGTATTTTATTCTCTACAGATTCCTGTTTAATGTGTTTGTACTGGTTAAAAAAAAAAAAAAAAAGTGTAAAAAACAAAACAATAACTTTTCATCTTCTAGCAATATTTTCAATTTTACAGGACTTATTTGTACCTCTAGTCTATAACTTTTAACATAATTCTTCAACACTGATGCTGCTCTATGTTCCCTGATAGCATATGGTAAATTAGTTGAAGACCACTGGTGCCATGTGGAATGATCATCATATCTAATCAACCGATCTTGGCTTTCCAAAACGAAGATCATTATAATAACAGTTAAACCAATCTGCAACAAGTCTCAGACCATGAGTTTAAAACTGAGCAAACCCCTTCTCTATTTTGCATTTTAGCAGAATTATGGGATCTGTTCCCATCCCTTTCACCCACTGTGCGTCCACCATCATTGGAAGTGTAGCTGGTATGTGCTTTTGAACAGGAATAGTTGACTTATTGACAAGAATTTTCTGATGGACAACTTTTCTACAAGCGTATAAATAAAAATCAATCTGTGTCTGGCTAGCTTTACAACATTGCATCTCCACGACAGGAAGTAAAGGGAAATGTCCCCAGTAGGACACAAACATAAAAAGTAGCTTAGTAGGAGATTTAAGTCTTCCTTCATCCAAAACGATAAAAAAAAAAAAATAGCTATACATGCACTTTAAATCTTCTGGAGGACCCCTCTGTAAGTGCTTAACTCTGTTTTTAGTTGTTTGGCCTCAGTTCTATTAACCACTTACAGACCGGACCATTTTGCTGGCTTAAGACCAGACCACTTTTTGCGATTCGGCACTGCGTCGCTTTAACTGACAATTGCGCGGTCATGCAACGTGGCTTCCAAACAAAATTGACGTTCTTTTTTTTCCCACAAATAGAGCTTTCTTTTGGTGGTATTTGATCACCCCTGCGCTTTTTATTTTTTGCGCTATAAACAAAAATAGAGCGACAATTTGAAAAAAAACGCATTATTTTTTACTTTTTTGTTATAATAAATATCCCCCAAAAAATATATAAAAAAATATTTTTTTTCCCTCAGTTTAGGTTGATACGTATTCTACATATTTTTGGTAAAAAAATTGCAATAAGCGATGATTGATTGGTTTGCACAAAAGTTATAGTGTTTACAAAATAGGGGATAGTTTTATGGCATTTTTATTAATAATTTTTTTTTTTTACTAGTAATGGCGGCGATCAGTGATTTTTATTGTGACTGCGACACATTTTTGGGACCATTGTCATTCATACAGCAATCACTGCTATACAAATGCAGTGATTCCTGTGTAAATGACACTGGCAGTGAAGGGGTTAACCAGTGGGGGCAGTGTAGGGGTTAAGTGTTCCTAGGGGAGTGTTACTAACTGTTGGGGGCTGGGCTTTCTTTTAGTGAACACTGATCTCTGCTCCAACCACATGGATGGATGTTCAGACGATCGCGGGTATGCCTGCGGCGATCGAGTCCACGGGACCCGCGACCGGAATCATGGGGTCCCGACCGGCACGTGAGCGCACCGGCGGCGGCGCGCTCGCAATGACAGGATGGCATTTAAGATTGGATGTACCTGTACGCCAATATGCCTGCCCGTGCCATTCTGCCAACGTACATCGGCGTGCACTGGTCGGGAAGTGGTTAAGCAAATCTTACTGTAAACCCACCTTTAAGTGTGCTTCACAAGAATAAACCAAATGGTACCTGAAAAGTGTAGCCTTAGATAGATAAATATCAATAAATGGGACAGCTGTGCCTTAGGCACATCAAAATGGATCAATCATTCCAGTGCACACCTACAAAATTACATCAAGTTTGGAGGAAAAAAAAAACATTATAATGCAAAGCATACGCCATTATGGCTTTGAACCATTTAAAATGACATGTCAAAGATAATTTGCAACAGATTTTTTTAGCAAGTTGCAAAATTTGTTACACCCTTTTATGGACATGACTTATAAAATATAGGGGTCATCAAATATGTCACCAGAATGGGTCTCATAAATTGTGAATATTACATGTATTCTGTTGTCCAGAATTCGTACAGTACCTTGTTTTCACCCTTCCCTAAGAGAAATACAGCAGCTATTCTTCCCTTTCAGAACCTGTAACCTGTATTACAAGTAAAAATAAAAATACCATTTACTGAGAGTCCATTAATGCTAAACAATATCTGCACTTCAAGTGTATTATTTTTTATGTTTGGAATTAAATTGTGTTATTTGTATTCAATATTTTGTTTAAGTGACTCTTACTTAAAGATAAATTCCAGTCGTGGCATTTTTTTTTTTATGTGTCCGTTTTCCTTCTCCTAAGATCTCCCCTTGTTCTTTTGTTTCAGATCTACTGAGTACCTCATAGTCTGCTTTTAAACTTTGCATTCATCACTATGGTGCCATGTCACTTCTGGGTAACACTACTCCCTCTTCCTGACTGCCAGGCACTATGGTAATATTAAAAAAGGAAAGGAGGGCATACCGACCTTGTGCATTACCAAAGAAAATTTTAATAAAGCTAAAACAGCAGTGATTTTACTCACATACAAACGTGGTATACAAGCTTAACAACGCAACAGGAATAGCGAGCAGTGTATCTATCTATGGTCTGCAACTGGAACCGAAGATCTTGGAGGACCAGACTTTATTGCAGGGTGGCTTACGTGTTTAGCTCTGAGGAAAAGGGTCCTCCCTCAAAACTCATGTTTACATAGGCAGGTCCCCATTCTGCCTCTCTGTGGAGCGATCAAGTCCGCTGAAAGTGAGTGTGCTCTCGCAGCCACAGTATCTATTGCATGAAGTGATGTACAGGTATGTCGTTTTGCCCAATAGAGCCGACCTGCTGCAGTGTATTGTGGCCGATCGGCAAGTGGTTAAAAAAAATCACAGCACTTAATGCATGACCTTTTACCATGCATATATAAATCGTGCTTACACCTCAGCTTTAACAGCCAAAAAAAAACCTCCGAAAGCTGCATCCATATAGCCTAAAGGCTTTCAATCCTCCCAGTTTGCCTAAATGCTAGGTTTTTCTGATTGGGTAGAGCTTAGGTATTTCCTGGTAAAAGCTGGAGCTCCCCCATCCACCTTACACACATTCATGTTGGCCACTGTATGTATGGGGTTGGGAGGCAGCCAGTATATGATAGTGCCAGGAAGTGTTGGCACTTTGCCCATCCAGCAAGGCCCAGCATTTTAGCTGAGGGGGCATTAACAGCTGCTAAAGGTAGATGCCTGTTTTTTTTTTTTTTTTGTTTGAGTTCAACTGCAGCTAAAATTATTACTCAATTTCAATAGCATGTGATGTTCTTGATATTCTTGCTGAGGACATTCCCACCACTACCTTTTCTACATGACATCTAATGCATGTACAGGAAGGAAAGGTAAATCTCTCTAATGAGACACAAAGCAAAAAAAAAAGAATGTAGGTTGTCACAAGTTCTAGTCACACTTCCCACTATTCTAGAACAATTTCTTTTATTGCTGTCTGTAGAGATTTCTTCTCCATTCCTGTCTAAACACACTTTATATTTTTTTCCATTAGTCTTTTGAAGAGACTGGTGAGCAGAATCTTTAGATCGGGGTATCGATCTGGTGGTCCTCCAGCTGTTGCAGAACTACAATTCCCATGAGGCATTGCAAGGCTGACAGTTACAAGCATGACTCCCATAGGCAGAGGCATGATGGGACTTGTAGTTCCTCAACAGCTAGAGAGCTGCAAGTTTTGAGACCCCTGCTTTAGATGAATGTTTAATGCTGGTCCAGCAACAGTGCTAAGCTGTAGCAAGCCATTCAAACCTCGTTCCAACACGGCACCATCTGAATGTGTACAAGGGCAGGCTTCAATACTTTGAAGCTTGGGTAATAACGGCAAGGCTTTTTCTTCAGCCCTGGGAACCATCAATAACTCCTTAAATCTCTTTTGTGAAACAAATGTGTGTGGGTGTTTGTTCTCTCAAAGACCCTCAGCAATGTTGATGAGCAGCAGGTCAAAAGGTATTGTTTCTGGAGGGCGCTCCCACTATAGCTTGTGCTTCACAGAACAACGGACCAGCCTGCATGGAATGCCTCCTTTGGAGTATATGGCAGCAAACGCAGAGGGAGATCTCTGCGGCTTAGCAAATGAATCTATAGTTTTGGGGTTGAGCTTACCAGTTGATTTTGCTTGAACTCCACTGGCTGAGCTTGTAGAAGGAGAAGCTTACAGTTATGTGGTTTTACTTCTCTTGACCTGTGGTTCTGAATGAACTTCGAGAAGACGCAGAAATTGCAGTAAGGAGCAATCTCCCAAACGGGGAGATAGAGGGTGATTAAAAAGTCAAGGGTTCCAATCCTGCATAAAATTTTGGTAAGGTGTGAATGAGCCTGGTTCTCCAATGCCCAAGCATCCAACATGCTTTCCACAACTGAACCTTTATGGAATATTCCATACAAGAGGATTTAGTTTGTATAGATCTCCATAAACAGAAATTTGATGCATATAGGTGTTATTTCTTCCCAATTAGATCAATTACTTTTTTCTGATTAATTTGTATACCAATACGTTTTTTAATTGTTTTATTTAACCACTTCAATACCAGGCACCTTACACCCTTCCTGCCCAGGCCAATTTTCAGCTTTCAACTCTGTCACTTTTTTAAATGATAATTGCTTGGTCATGCTACACTGTACCCAAACAATTTTTTTTATCATTTTATTCCCACAAATAGAGCTTTCTTTTGGTGGTATTTGTCCACCTCTATGTTTTATTTTTGCTAAACAAATAAAAAAAAGACCTAAAATTTTGAAGCAAAAAATATTTATTTGCTTCTGCTATAAAATGTGGTAAATAAGTATGTTTTCTCCTTCACTGATGGGCACTGATGAGGCTGCACTGACGGGCAATGATAAGGCAGCACTGACGGGCATTGATGAGGTGGCACTGATAGGCGGCATTGATAGGCGACACTGATGGGCACTCATATGTGGCACTGATGGGTACTAATAGGCGACACTGATGAGCACTGAAAGGCTGCACTGATGGGTACTTATTGGTGGCACTGATGGGCATCCCTGATGGCACTGGCAGGCATTGCTGATGGGCACCGGCTGGCACCCCTGGTGGTCCAGGGTGGCATACCTGGTGGTCTTGGGCGGGCATCAGCGGGGGGCTGCGCTGATAATCAGCGCAGCCATTCCCCCCCCCCCCCCCCCCCGTTGTCAGGAGAGCAGCTGATGAGCTCTCCTCTACTCGTGTCTGTCACGAGTGAGGAAAAGCCAATAAACAGCTTTTCCTGTTTACGCTGTGATTGGACACAGCTGATCACATGGTAAAGAGTCTCTGTCAAGGCTCTTTACTGCGATCGGTGTTGCAATGTGTTGGCTGTTAGGTTTTTGTTTCTTAAAGCAGAGTTGCTTTAAGGCTGCACTGATGGGTACTTATTGGTGGCACTGATCATCCCTGATGGCACTGGCAGGCAATGCTGATGGGCACCAACTGGCATCCCTGGTGGTCCAGGGTGGCATACCTGGTGGTCATCCATGATCAGCAACCCTGGTGGTACTGGCGGCATCCCTGGTGGTCTTGGGCGGGCATCAGCGGGGGGCTGCGCTGATAATCAGCGCAGCCATCCCCACCCCGTTGTCAGGAGAGCAGCTGATGAGCTCTCCTCTACTCGTGTCTGTCAGACACGAGTGAGGAAAAGCCGATAAACAGCTTTTCCTGTTTACGCTGTGATTGGACACAGCTGATCACATGGTAAAGAGCCTCTGTCAAGGCTCTTTACTGAGATCGGTGTTGCAATGTGTTGGCTGTTATATTGAAAGGCGTCATATGACGTCCGGCCGTCATTTTGCTATAGGCCGAGCGGGAAGTGGTTAAACTTTGTGTTCTGTTAGATGCATGTTTTTTTTTTTTTTCTTGTTATATAAAATCATTCTTCTGTTTTCCTAATGAAATTTCTACTACTACTACTACTCTACTACTACATTCCTTATCTTGTACACAGGATTTTCTAGTGATATGTATTAATACACAACTCCAGCCCAAACTGGTTTCTTTTTTTTGTTTTCCATAGGTCGGACATATAATAAGCAATAAAAACCTTAAAAAAAAAAAAATTATTATGTGGGTTTTTGTATTCCCATCAGCTCCAGTTCTCAAAACATTCAAACTAATTTCTGCTTGAATAGGTTTTTGTTTCTTAAAGCAGAGTTGCAACCAAAAGGGGAAGCTGCGCTTATCTGCCTCCTCCCCCCCCCCCATCTGGTGCCATATTTGGCACCTTTCGGGGGCGGGGGGGTACCTGTGTCCCCACTTCCGAGAGACCTCACCGTCAATCAGTGGCTCCCAGTATAGTGAACTCCTCTGTTTTTTAACATTCATTTTTGCAGAAGTACCACTTTGCTTTTCTTCCATTTCCAGCCTTATACTGTTTGGCTAGTTGACCTTTGTTCAAGATACAGTAAGTGTTCAAAATGGAATGTGTTAAGGGCCAACAAGTGATGGATCCAAAGTTCAATGTGGAGCCTCTTTTTCACTTAAAGGACCCCACAATCACAAGTTGAGAGACATGTCTTCTTGATCACTTTAGTCAAAAACAAAATATAAATAATTATGCTATCCATCTTGTATTTGATACTGAGGTAAGCCATTGGGTTCACAGGGCATTGTTTATTCCAATTCCAAAAGGACACAAATTATTTGCAAAACACTTGATTTATCTCCGTTCACTAAGGGGAAAGTAATACTGGGAGTATGCTATAGGTCCCCTAACCAGAGGGAGGAGGTAGAGGTGGACCTCCTATCACAATCTGGATTAGCAGCAAGATTCGGAAGTGTCATTATAATGGCGGATTTTAATTATCCAGACATAGACTGGGTGGAAGAAACTGCGCATTCATCTAAGGCTTGCCAGTTCCTAAATGTCTTGCAGGGGCAATTTAGGAAACAGCGATCACATGTCAATTCATTTTAGTATAAATCACACAAATAGGAAACATAAGGGGAACACAAAGACACTAGATTTCAAAAGACTCAACTTCCCTAAACTACAATCCTCACTAGAAGATAATAATTAGGATACAATCTTAGGAACAAAGAACACAGAGGAAAAATGGGTATACTTTAAGAGCATATTAAATAAGGGCATTAGCCAGTGCATCCCAGTGGGAAATACATAAGCCACCCAGGACTTTTATTAGTTTTTTTTAACTCCAATGTAAAAATGCATATAAAAGCAAAGGAGAAGGCCTTCAAACCAATCTATTAACCTTCTATGAGGAAGTGAGCTGCCATCTAGATAGAGGGTAGTGATAAATGAAGAGTACTCAGAATGGTCCAGGGTGGAAAGTGGGGTCCCCCAGGGTTCTGTCCTAGGACTAATCCTATTTAATATATTCATAAACGACCTGGAGGATGGAATAAACAGCTCAATCTCTGTATTTGCAGACAATACTAAGCTAAGCAGGGCATTAACTTATCCACAGGATGTGGAAACCTTGCAAGAAGATCTGAACAAATTAATGGGGTGGGCAACTACATGGCAAATGAGGTTTAATGTAGAAAAATGTAAAATAATGCATTTGGGTGGCAAAAATATGAATGCAATTTACTCGGGGGAGAACCTCTGGGGGAATCTAGGATGGAAAATTACCTGAGGGTCCTAGTAGATGACAGGCTCAGCAATGGCATGCAATGCCAACCTGCTGCAAACAGAATATTGGCATGCATTAAAAGGATTAACTCCAGAGATAAAACAATAATTCTCCCACTCTACAAGACTCTGGTTCTGCCGCACCTGGAGTATGCTGTCCAGTTCTGGGCACCAGTCCTCAGGAAGCATGTGCCGGAATGGGAGAGAGTCCAAAGAAGAGCAACAAAATGAATAAAGGAACTGGAGGACCTTAGTTATGAGGAAAGGTTACAAGCACTGAACTTGTTCTCTCTGGAGAGGAGATGCTTGAGAGGGGATATGATTTCAGTGTACAAATACCATACTGGTGACCCCACAATAGTGATAAAACTTTTTCCGCAAAAGGGAATTTAATAAGACATGCAGTCATTCACTAAGACTAGAAGAAAATCGGTTTAACCTTAAACTGCGTAGAGGGTTCTTTACTGTAAGAGCGGTTAGGATACGGTTTCAGAGGGGAGCATTGATCATTTAAAAAACTATTAGATAAGCACCTGAACAACTACAACATACAGGGATATACAATGTAATACTGACATAAAAGCACACACATAGGTTGGACTTGATGGACTTTTTTCAACCTTGCCTACTATGTAACTATGTTATCAAAAGCAGGAAGCCCCTTTGCATTCCAGTCTCTTAAATAGGCTTGTCATAACATATTGCACTCTTACCCCTCCAATCATTCTCATAATTCAGATTAGAGCACCAAGAAGTACTTCCCACTGGCTGAGTTGCAAATTAGGTATTATCTCCACTTCCTTTGATTAATTAAATTCTGACGGCCTTGGAGACATCTAGTGTTCAAATTAGCTAATTACACCATACATTATCTACTGTGATCTGTTATGCTAACTATATATTACCTTAATTTCTGATAATAATGAAAATAAAAATGTACTTTCATATTTCACATTATATATCACTTTTAGTTCATTTTTAGTTTATTTTCTGTTATATCATTATTTTTATTTTTTATTATTATTTTCATTTTTATTTTCATTTTCAATTTTATTTTAAGTTTATTTTTGTTATCATCATTATTATTTTCACAATTTAAACAATTTATATTATATTATACTTGGCACATTTACTATATAACAAATATAAAGTGATCAGCGCAACTATGATGGGCTAAATTTAAAATAGGTGAGTGAATGCCACTAAAATAGACTGCAGTGTGAAAAGGGGATAAGTTCCTCTATGAACTGTGAAGGTGTCACAACGACTTGTGCAATGAGTAAAATGGAGCTACTTATGTTAATATGTAAAAAAAAATCACATAATCACATATACATACAATAACAATACTCAGCAAACAAAACAAACAAAAAATATATATATAGAACTGCTATTTTGCACATTATTGCTTTTTGCACAGGATTGATTGCAAAAAGAAAATGCGTGCAAAAATGTGATTCCGTGCAAAGGATATATATTTTTTGTTTTTGTTTGCCGAGTATTGTTATTGTATGTATATGTGATTTTTTACATATTACCATAACTAGCTCCATTTTACTCATTGCACAAGTCGTTGTGACACCTTCACTTATACATATACTCCCCTTTTCACACTGCAGTCTATTTTAGGGCATTCACTCACCTATTTTAAATTTAGCCCATCATAGTTGCGCTGATCACTTTATATTTGTTATCACTTTAGTGCATTGTATACACTATAGATTGAGCAGCAATTACCTATCCATATTCTATTTATACACGTAGATAGCGAGAGGGACATTCATTATTTATTATACATTTAATATATAGTTTATATAGCAGATCACAGTAGATAATGTATTGTGTAATTAGCTCATTTGAACACAAGATTTCTCCACCAAGGCCATCTGAATTTAATTCATCAATGTAAGTGGAGATAATACTTAATTTGCAACTCAACCAGTGGGAAGTACTTCCTGGTGCTCTAATCTGAATCATGAGAATGATTGGAAGGGGAAGAGTGCAATATGTTATGCCAAGCTTATTTAAGAGACTGCAATGCAAGTGAGCTTCCTGCTTTTGATAGCATTGCACCTTGATGAAACGTGTCAAGCTGATCCTCCCACACATCGCTTACAGCCCGGAGAGTGGAACGCATGCTATGCAATGATACAGCATCCACATCTTGCATAAGAGTAGAGCTGATGGTCTACCTGGGGATGTCCAGTTCTGCCATACTGACAGCTTTAGTTTTATGTATGCTGCTGTTTTATAAATAAATCACCCATGGATTTTACTCTGAGGAGCTTCTTATTTGTATATATCGCCTTCTGCGCATTCTTTTGTTCCTGGAGCCTTGGAGTCACCACTGGAGGTTATCCAATGCAGAGGGAACTACCAGAGGATATCACATTGGAAAGTGGTCCCTATTAACGACCCACAAGCACAGAAGATTTCTCTTGCTGTATGGTGAAGACCAACATATTTGGTGAGTGTGGATCATTAACTACTCCCAGGAGGTGGATGTATTGACACCTATGGGACACGGAGCACAATAGCACTTTTTTCCAGCAAGAAAAGATTCCATTTGCACTAATATCACTAATGCACTTTATTTAATCATACAGTCACTGTATTGATAGATGTTTATTCACTTTTGGAATTGCCATATTATATCTGTGTCATAATTCACATTTGACAAATGATTATCCACTTCTGATATTGCATAATTATTTCCTTGTCCTAACATTTAGATGTTATACCTATGAGCAGTTCTGTAGGAAAGTAATAAGGTATAATCATTGACATCATATAGTATATAGTTAACTGCTTAAGGACCGCCTCACTCCGATATACGCCGGCAGAATGGCACGGCTGGGCACAATCACATTCCTGTATGTGATTCTTTAAGTGCCCAGCCGTGGGTCGGGAGCGCACCACTAGCGGCGCGCACCCGACCTGGTCCTGAGCTCCGTGACCGTGGCTGCGGGACCAGCGGACCCAATCGCCGCTGGTGTCCCACGATTGGGTCACAGAGCTAAAGAACAAGGAGAGGTAAGTGTAAACAAACATTTCCCCGTGCTTCCTACTGTGGCTGTCACCGATCGTCTGTTCCCTTTTATAGTGAAAGACGATCAGTGATGTCACATGCCAGGCCACGCCCCCTACAATAAAAAAACATAACGTCACACAAAACCCCTACACTGCCCCCTAGTGGTTAACGCCTTCACTGCCAGTGTCATTTACACAGGAATCAGTGCATTTAACCACTTCAGCCCCGGACCATTTTGCTGGCCAAAGACCAGACCACTTTTTGTGATTCGGCACTGTGTCGCTTTAACTGACAATTGCGCGGTCATGCGACGTGGCTCCCAAACAAAATTGACGTCCTTTTTTTCCCACAAATAGAGCTTTCTTTTGATGGTATTTGATCACCCCTGCGGTTTTTATTTTTTGCGCTATAAACAAAAATGCGTCGCTTTAACTGACAATTGCACGGTAGTTCGACGTGGCTCCCAAACAAAATTAGGGTCCTTTTTTTCCCACAAATAGAGATTTCTTTTGGTGGTACTTGATCACCTCTGCAGTTTTTATTTTTTGCATTATAAACAAAAATAGGCGACAATTTTGAAAAAAATGCATTATTTTTTACTTTTTGTTATAATAAATATCCCCCAAAAATATATAAAAAAAACTTTTTTTCCCCTCAGTTTAGACCGATACGTATTCTTCTACATATTTTTGGTAAAAAAAATTGCAATAAGCAATTATTGATTGGTTTGCGCAAAAGTTATAGCGTTTACAATATAAGGGACCCGCGACCGGACTCACGGGGGTCCCGAGCAGCACGCGAGGGCAGCACGCTCACGATGGCAGGGCGGCAATAAAGATTGGATGTACCTGTACGCCAATATGCCTGCCCGTCCCATTCTATTCTATCCCCTATTTTGTAAACGCTATAACTTTTGCGCAAACCAATCAATAATCGCTTATTGCGATTTTTTTTTTACCAAAAATATGTAGAAGAATATGTATCGGCCTAAACTGAGGAAAAAAAAATGTTTTTTTAATATATTTTTGGGGAATGTTTATTATAGAAAAAAATATTGCATTTTTTTTCAAAATTGTCGCTCTATTTTTGTTTATAGCGCAAAAAATAAAAACTGCAGGGGTGATCAAATACCACCAAAAGAAATCTCTATTTGTGGGAAAAAAAGGACCGCAATTTTGTTTGGGAGCCACATCGAACTACCGTTCAATTGTCAGCTAAAGCGACGCAGTGCCGAATCGCAAAAGGGGGCCTGGTCCTTTGGCTGCAAATTGGTCCGGGGCTTAAGTGGTTAAGGTAGAGCATAGGAAAGTAATAAGGTATAATCACTGACATCATATAGTATATAATTAAGGTAGAGCAGGCGCTGTCTAAGCCCCTGTACACACGGTCGGAGATTTCCACAACCAAATCCGTCGGATTTTGTCCATCGGATCTTGTCCGAAACTGTTGCATACACATGGTCGGACAAAGTTGGCGAAAAATCTTTCAGAACGTGATGACGTATTTTCGTTACGATGGGACTACATTCAGGCTAGTAGCCAATAGCTTTGATGTAGGAATTTGATCTGAGCATGCGTGGCACTTGGTCCGATCAAAATTCTCTACACATGATCGGAGTATGTCCGATCGGCCCAGTTGGTCGGGAAATATTTCCAACATGTTGGAAAATTGGGTCCGACGGAATCAGTCCGATGCATACCACACACAGTCGGATTATCCGACAACGCGGTCCGATAGGACACATTCCGACGGATTCTCCGACCGTGTGTACAAGGGCTAACACACATTCCATATAATTTGCCCTCTAGTGGGGATAATATCGGACAGCAGTGGCTCATATATTCCCATTTCTTCAAGTCGCAAGTTTTTTCAGTTTTTATGTTATGGTATATTTTACTGTTGTTTATTCCAATTCCAAGAGGACACAAATTATTTGCAAAACACTTGATTTCTCTCCATTCACAGAAGTCACTCAGTATATTAATGTATCTAGACATAGTGGTATTAACCTAAAAACAAACATTATATTGCAGCTTGCATAAGTCTTGTTTTTAAGGTTTTCTTTCTTTTATTTCACATGGTGATCTTGCTAGTTAGGCTGGCCATACAGTATACAATTTTCTCGTACAACTTTCCTTTAGATTTATCAAAACCTTATAATAGGAGGCCAAACCTAAACACTTTCAATTTGTATGCAATCAGGCAAGCCCTTGTAATACATAGTTTAAGGTAAATCTAAACAAAATTGAATTAGAAAATTGTATGGTGTATGGCCAGCTTAAGTCTGCTGTTGTTCTCTTTCAATAAATGTTTACAGAAAAGTTTTAAAGAATACAGTGTGTGACTACAATTGGATATACAGATAGGAGTATAATATTGATGACTTGCAAGTCGGTAGCAGTCGTACTAGAGATGAGCCCAATGTTCGAGTCGAACGCAAGTTCACAGATTTTAAAACATTATGGGGCGTTTTAGTCAAAAATGTAAAAACAATGGTGTTGGGGTCCCCCCCACAAAATCCATACCAGGCCCTTATCAGAGCATGCAATCTGGCATACTGCAGGTAAAGGGGGGAGGAAAGAGTGCCCCCCTCCTGAACCATACCAGGCCACATGCCCTCAACATGGAGAGGGTTCTTTGGGGTCCCCCCCCAAAACAGAGCCTCTTCCCCACAACCCTTGCCCGGTGGTGGCGGGGGGCTTATCTGAATCTGGAAGCCCCCTATAACAAGAAGGCCCGCAGATCCCAGCCCCCCCTATGTGAATGGGTATTGGGTACATTATACCCCTACACCAGGGATATGCAATTAGTGGACCTCCAGCTGTTGCAAAACTACAAGTCTCATCATGCCTCTCCCTCTGGGTGTCATGCTTATGGCTCTCAGAATCTTGCTATGCCTCATGGCACTTGTTGTTCTGCAACAGCTGGAGGTCCGCTAATTGCATAACTCTGCCCTACACATTCACCATAAAAAAGGAAAAATTGAAAAATTGACAGGAGACAGCTTTGGACAATTCCTTTAGTAAAAAAAAAAAAGTGTCCTGTGATGTTCATCTTCAATCAAAGCACAGACGACCCGAGAAAAAAAAACTTAAACAGGTGACACCACCCTCTCTGCTGTCACCTGACGTCACATGATGTCAGAAGGGGCAGGGTCACCCGGTTACGTCACCGAGTGATTTTGGGGCGCCCCCACGCCATTTTATTTTGGTGTGGGGTTCCCCTTAAAATACATACCAGACCTAAAGGGCCTGGTATGGATTTTTTTTTTTGGGGGGGGGGGCCACCATGCCATTTTTTTTTACATTTTGTTGCAGGATTCCCTTTAATATTCATACCAGACCCAAAGGGCCTGGTAATGGACGAGGGGGGGAACCCCATCGTGTTTTGCAATGATTTTTTTTTTTTTTTACCGGGATCCAACAATTCATTATAGCTGCGAGCAGTTTCAAATGCCATTTTTTCCTTTAGAAATTTTATTAGGCAGACTAAAGAGACCCCCCAGGCACGATATTTAAAGGAATATTTCCTTTTTATTGTTTCACTTTAAACATTATTAAAATCACTGCTCCTGAAAAAACTGCAGTTTTTAAAACTTTTTTTGCATTGATACATGTCCCCTGGGGCAGTACCCAGGCCCCCAAACACTTTAACGTTGTTCTCATATATTTTTTGCCTGTTCGCATGTTCTGCTGCGAACCAAACCGGGGGCTGTTCGGCTCATCCGTAAGTCGTACAGCAATTTGAGAAATGAAAGCAAATGACAAACATTAAGCATGTCAAACAGTACATTAGTAATGCTGGTCATACCCGGGTTGAATTTCTAAAGAACTTTCTTTTAAAAATCTGAAAATTTGTGTGTTTTGTGATTCGATGATGCCACCATTGATTTAGAAATTTGACCAACCAAACCTTCAATTTTACCACCAAAGAATTTTCATGTCTGCGAATCTTTCTTTCCGGGAATTTTCCTTTCTTGCACATGTGCATTTCTTTTTCGATTACATTTCACGCACGATTCTTCCATCAATGATTAGAAAATCATTTGTTTTTTCAAAAAATGTCCAACATGTCCGATTATTAAAATTTGATGGCCGCACGAAAATTTGCCATTGATGCAGCCCACTAATGGTGCGAAATTCGTACAAAAAATTCTTAGATAAGATTTTCGAAAGAAAATTCGACTCATGTATGGCCAGCATAAGCCAAACTATCAAACCATCCAATGGCTGGTGTCATAACGAATCACATGTGCAGCACCATAGCAGTTGAAGATTAAACAGAGGCAAAGATGGCAGCTTCCTTTGCTGAAAATGATAGGGGAGTTTACTTCCACTTTAAATGTTATTTCAACGGGTTGTCAAATTGTAAGCTGAAAACTTGCCACGCTATACTATATATTGTTTTCCCCAAGCCTTTTCTGTTTTTTTTTTTCCTTGTACCAACACTAGGTGTCACTCTTGAAGATACCATCAAACAGGCCAAATGTTTTCTATGACAGTTAAAAAATACAGAATGAAACAATTCATTGTGACGCTGAATGTGAAGTTTATTTAGTAACTTGTGTTATTTGTCACCTTCAATGCATTGATTGTTCAACTAAATTGAAGGATAGGAGACTATACCTCAAATCTCAAAAACCCTGAATCTGTTAATCCTTTAAACATGGCTAAACACATGACTAATTCACACTGATTTAATGGCAGTGTAACACTTCCCTGCCATCTAGCTTGGTTTTCTATGGTGCAAAAAAGGTAGTCAGCACAGGATCAGTGGTCCGCATCCAGTGCCAGAATAACTGAGCTACTGTGCACATGCATGGGAGTTAAGTCCTCTGCCACTGGCCAATCCAGGCGGGCGAAGAAGCCAAGGAGAAGTTACTGGCACCGGCGAAGGATCAAGTGGAAGTAATTGCAGACTTCAGCTCTGCTTTAAATGGCCCCCCTCCCCCCAGACAATATGGTGCCCTGACTTCAATTCTAGCACAGCCACCAGGCAGCACTGAGACAGATTGCACATGGATGCCTGGATCCATTAGACAGCATTGTCGGTCGGGGGGGGGGGGGGTGTTAAATGTATTAGCAGATTTAAAACCACTAACGAATTCATGCCAAACTCCAGCTCGCACTGTTATCCGTTATAGCAAAGAGTTTTTTTTTTTTCTTCTTATTGGGAAAAAAGTTTTGCAAGAATAAGTAAGAGCTGATAATTTTATTCACCACTGCCAGTGTTAAGTGGTTGGTCTCATCTATGTAAACTGATACATTCTGCTGGAGAGTTTGTGCTGTGAAAATTAATAGACTTTCTGGATGGATTACCGGATGAAAATAGAAGAAAGCCTCAAAAAGGAAAGTAATGCAGCCATCACATTTAAAAGATAAGTTTAACTATGGGAATATGTTACATGCGCCACCCATTTTTAGGGTGGAACATGCAACATGATTCTAATGCTGCAGCCGCTGCCTGATCTCCCCCTCCCTATGACAGCAATATGGGGAGAAGTTCCCTCTACTAGCTGTCAGTTTTTTTTAAATCAGCGAGGCTGTGCAGGGCTCTGCCCACACAGCCACGTCATTTATTCTCATAGTTCTGTGAATGAATGAACTACAAGTACCGACATCCTTTGTGGATGTCAGCTTGTAGTTTTCAGTAACCACAGGGCACGTTGTTTTAATTAAGTGGAATTACACCAAGTTCGACCGTCAAGAACACGGTGGCGTACAACACGTACGACGGGACTAGAAAAAGGAAGTTTAATAGCCAGTAGCCAATAGCCTTTGTCTCATACTTGCTTCAGAGCATGCGTCGTTTTTGGTCCATCGGAACAGCATACAGACAAACGGTTTCCTGATAGGAATTGGTTCAGTCAGAAATATTTAGAACATGTTCTATTTCTAGGTCCGTCAGAATTTTCAACGTAAAAAGTCCAATGGGGGCATGCACACGATCAGAATATACGATGAAAAGCCCTCGTCTGAGTTTTTTTCTGTCAGACATTCCGCTCGTGTGTACGCGGCATTACACCTATGAGAGGCGCAGGTGCTTCCCTACAACCTGAACCAACAGCAAGGAGATTAAGAGTGGAAGAGAGCACAATGAAGGAGAACTTAAATCTGTATATACCAGCATTTAAGGCATGGTGCCATGTTATTTACAAAGGTTAACCTATCACCTCATGGCCAGTGGTGTATTTTGGTTTTGTGCTGCCCTAGGCAAGACTAGAATCGGGCACACCGCCCCCGCTTGTTCACAGCTGCGACTTCCTCATGAGACAGTGAGACATGATTTGTCCAAGTGGCATATATGGAATTACTGCCCATGATCGGATGTTGTGTGGGATGATTGTTTGCGTGCAGGCGGAACTGACACGTGTCACCCTTGCACGCAAGCATGGGAGGATGAGGGCATTTTAAATCTTTTTTTTTGTTTTTTTTTTATAAAAACACATTTTTTCCTTACTTTTACACTGTTGCTTTAATTTTTTTTAATCACTTTTATTGCTTTCACAAGGAATGTAAGCATCCTTGTGACAGCAATAGGCATGTGACAGGTATTAATTATAGAGAGATCTGGGGTCTATAAGACCCCAAATCCCTCCTCTGCACTTAAATACATTCAAAACACCAAGATCTGTGTTTTTGAATGCTTTAGAGTTCTAAAAACTGACGCCAATGGTTTTCACGTGCCCTGTACACACGGTCGGAAATTCAGACGGAAAATGTCCGATTGTGTGTGGGCTCTATTGGACTTTTTCCGTCAGAAATTCAGACGAAAAAAATTTGAGAGCAGGATCTTGAATTCTCCGACAAAAAAATTTGATCTGACTTTTTCCGATCGTTTGTAGAGAATGTAGATGGACAAAGTGCCACGCATGCTCAGATCAAATTACGAGACCAAAGCTATTGGCTACTAGCCTCTACTTAGTCCCGCCATACGCAACAAACATCACCACGTTCCGAACGATCGGATTTTCTGATAACTTTGTCCGACCGTGTGTATGCAACACAAGTTTCGGACAAAATCCGTTGGAAAAAATCAGACGGATTTTGTGGTCAGAATATCCGACCGTGTGTACAAGGCATTATGAACAGTCAAAGCCAATTTTGGCTCTGCTTGACTGTCCAGCCAGCCGGCAGATGCCCCAGCTGGTCGCTCGGGTCTCTTGGTGGGGTGTAAGAGCCCAGGAGAGCTGCGGAAGGTGGCAGCTCTCCCGCTGCTTGTAATAGCAAATCAATCGGCTAGTAAGCTGTTCCGCTATTACAAGTGAGCCGGCTCTATACTGGGGTGATGCCTGCAGCTGCATTAATTTTCTTTTTTTAGGCTTTATTTCTTCTATTTTCACCTGGTGATCCAACCAGTAAGTCTGTTATTTTTCAAAAGAACAAGTTCTCCAGCAGAATGTATCAGTTATAGAGATGAGACAAACCATTTAACACTGTGCTTACAATGATCATCTTTTATTTATTTATGGAAAACCTTTATCCCCAAAGGAGAAAAAACTGCTGTAATTGCTTATAAAGTAATAGCTAGCGTTTGGCTTTAGGTTCTTGTCCAAATGTGCCCTCTGCTCTGTGCTCCTTTATCCAGAGTGGGGGCATTCTAAGCCCTTGTACACACGGTCGGACATTCCGACAACAAAATCCGTTGCATTTTGTCCGAAACTTGTGTTGCATACACAAAGTTGTCGGAAAATCCGATCATACGTAACGTGATGACGTTATTTCGTTACGACGGGACTACATTCAGGCTAGTAGCCAATAGCTTTGGTCTAGGAATTTGATCTGAGCATGCGTGGCACTTTGTCTGATCGGAATTCTCTACACACAAAGTCCGATCGGATCACGTTGTCGGAAACTTTTATAGCCCAGCTCTAAAATTTTGTCAGACGGAAACAGTCCGATGGAGCCCACACACAGTCAGATTATCCAACAACACGGTCCGATCGGACATTTTCCGTTGGAATGTCCAACCGTGTGTACACGGGTTAATAGAGGAGCTGTGTTACTGACCTAGTGAAAACAGATTTAAAAATCTAAGAAAAGATAACTGATGCAGCCACAACATCTACATTGATAAGCTTCAATATTTCACATTTTGGATTTGGGTTTAATACCGCTTTAAAGGATGGCAGTTGTAGAAGACAAGGCTAGAGAGTTTACTTTTGATTCACACCTCTGTCTAGTAGGTGGCAGTAAATTTACCATAAAAGCTGGTTTGTCAACTGCCATTAAACAACATAAGAAGATGAAGAGTCAGGAAAATGACATTACACACTCTGCCAGCAATATTTACATTCCGATACTTCAGAGATTTAATCGAGTCCGGCAATGACCTGGCAATCAGAACAAAATTCGAGCACTGTCTGGTCAATGTTGTTGAGTTCCCAAGTATGAAAGATGAAGACCTAATTGATTTTCTATTGCAATGCACCTCTGATGTAATCTATGGCTGTGAAATGTTCAGTACTCTGCTGGGGAAAAACGATTGTGTGAAAAGATGAATGGAGCCCTTGTAGACAAGTAGGGAAAAGTTCACGGCTGTGAAAGTTCATGTCAGCGAGAGCTACTCCATGTTTTTCTAGTTCCATAATTTCCTAGTTTTGTTTTGCCTTCACCATACTATGTCTTTTCTTGCATAGGAATCATTTCCTTTTGTTTAGGGTTCCTCCATTCTTGCGTGAGAAGAACAGTTTAAAGTTGTACTTCTCTCATGCTATTAAAAGGTGACTCAGTGAGACAAAGCATATGAGTAGTTTCAGATAACCCAAACAGTGTTTCACTTAGGGTAAAACTGCTGAGAAAGCAAGAATGTCAATTCTATCGCCATTATTTGCACAGCCAGTTTATATTTTTCTTCATTGCTTTTAAGTACAGCGAAATCTGTCATAATGTGCACAGAAAAAAAAAACACCTAGAATTAGTTTATTAATTAAATATTAAACAAAAATTAAGTATTAGAAAAGTTTGAGGATAAACTGACATCACGCATTCGCTTCGATCTGCTTACAAATAAGGCAGTCAGGGATGGCTTTCATCTGGACCAGACTCTTATCCTAGATGTTTAACAAAATGCAAGGAGATGGGAAAGAGGGATTATAACAGTGTCAAAAAACTTGTGAATTAGAACAAATACACAAAAAATATATATTTTTATACATACAAAAAAGACATACAAAAAATACACAGGTGCATTAATAATCGCAGAGCAAAATAATGTAACATACAAAGGGTAGATTACAGGCGATAAATCCCTACATGTTGTGCCAAACAGTGGCTTGTTCAGGGGATATGATGTTACTGACCTGTACAAGTATGTTAGCTCTCTGAAAAACACACAGAATTACATCTTAATGTGCATCTTAACATCTTAAATCTGATTTGTAAAGAACATAATTAAAAAAGGTCTGGAAGCATGACATGGCTTAACTGCTTGCTGACCGCCTCACGCCGATATAAATACATCGGCAGAAGGGCTCGTACAGGCAGAATCACGTACCTGTACGTTGCCCTTTAAGAGGCAGCCAGCAGGCGCGCGCCTGCGGCAAGCTACGTGAGTCGGGTCGCAGGACCCGCAGACTTGATCACTGTGGGGATACCCACGATCGCCTCACTGGGAGGAAGAACGGGGAGATGCTAATGTATACAAGCAACTCCCCATTCTGCCTAGTTAACGTGTCACTGATCTCTGCTTCCTGTGATCAGAGCAGAGATCGGTGATGTGTCACACACAGCCACGCCCCCCACAGTTAGAAACACACCCCTGGACACACTTAACCCAGGCAATGCTACCTAGTGGTTAACCCCTTCACTGCCAGTGTCATTTACACAGGAATCAGTGCTTTTGTATGGCACTGATTGCTGTATAAATGACAATGGTCCCAAAAATGTGTCAAAAATGTCCGAAGTGTCTGCCATAATGTCGCAGTCACGGTAAAAATCGCTGATCACTGCCATTTTAAAAAATATATATTAATAAAAATGCCATAAAATTATTCCCCATTTTGTAAACGCTAGAACTTTTACGCAAACCAATCAATAATCGCTTATTGCGATATTTTTTTACCAAAAATATGTAGAAGAATACGTATCGGCCTAAACTGGGGAAAAAAATATATATTTATATATTTTTGGGGGATATTTATTATAGCAAAATGTAAAAAATAATGCATTTTTTTCAAAATTGATGCTCTTTTTTTTGTTTATAGCGCAAAAAATAAAAACCGCAGGGGTGATCAAATACCACCAAAAGAAAGCTCTATTTGTGGGAAAAAAAAGACGTCAATTTTGTTTGGGAGCCAATTGTCAGTTAAAGCGACGCAGTGACGAATCGCAAAAAGTGCTCTGGTCAAGAAAAGGGTAAATTTTTCTGGGGCTGAAATGGTTAAAGAGCTCCCCATGACTGGTAACTTCACACTCCCCAATACATACCCAAACACCCCCAAAGGTGAGATATGGCACCCGGTCGCCCCCAGAGACCCAGCAACAAAGACCTAACATGATAGAGAGAAGTTGTATCAGTATCTTACAAAGCAACAAGAATTGGGATAATACATATCCCAATAAGGGCTAACATAGCCTCAATATTCACAGTTATGTAATATAAAATCAATTTGATTACAGGGGTGCCAATAGTACCGGTAATAACCAAGATGGCAATTATAAAAGTAGTAGTGGGTCTTTCATCTTTAAATATCGATGAACTGAAACAAAGGAAAGAAAGCAAGAAAAAAAATATTGTGTTAAAAAACACAAGTAAGAAATGAAAACCAATTGGTGAATTATAAAGTTGAATACAAATGCCATGAAAGCCAGAGCAAATAACCCATAGCTCTCACCCAAATGGTCTAGATCAGGGGCCTCAAACTGGCGGCTCTCCAGCTGTTGCAAATCTACAAGTCCCATCATGCCTCTGCCTGTGGGAGTTATGCTTATAACTGTCAGCCTTGCAATGCCTCATGGGACTTGTAGTTTCGCAGCAGCTGGAGGGCCACCAGTTTGAGACCCCTGGTCTAGATGCAATATCATATATCAAAGTGTAATAATCAACTTTCTTGACCTTGAAATTAATATAGACAATCATGGAATGCTTTATTCTACTTTATATCGAAAACCATCCTCCGGTAAACATATTTCTTCATGCCAGCAGTGCGCATCCAAAGCCCCTGCTGCATAGCATTCCTTATAGTCAGTACTTGAGAACCAAAAGAAATTGTACATTAGAGGCAGATTTTCAGAAAGCATCATGTGATGAGATTGAAAGACCGTGTGTACAGTCATTCTCTTTTTTTAAAAAAAAGCTTATAATAAAGTAACAAAACTAAATAGGAAGGATCTTATTTTTTCAACCAAGGTAATTAATGACCAACAACCCGTCCGTCTCATTACTCGATATTCTAGACAGCATGCTTAGGTCAGGGATGCTTTGAACAAATTTTGGGCATTACTAACTGCGGACTGCATGATCAGTATATATATCAAGCTGTATCCCGATATAACTATTCAACGAGCCCCCTCTATGCGGGATCGCTAATAACCCTCCATCATTCACCAAAAAAGTCAGAGCTATGCACTAATGTTGACACCTTCCCATGTGGGAGATGTGATGTTTGTACTTTCATTTCTAGTTCTAGGGAGGTTTCTCTTCCTAATGTCCTCACCCATATCATCAAACATAGAGTAACATACAAAACAGTTGGGATCGTTTATCTGGCCACTTGCCGATGTGGTTGCTACTACATCGGCAAGACTAAACAACCCTTCTGTAAACATATTCTTGATCATGTAAAGCCTCTATACAAACAATTAACCACTACCGCCATCAATAGGCATGTTGGATTGGAGCACAATTTTGATCCTAGTGCAATTAGTTTCGCTGCCCTGGAGCATGTACCCTTACATGCTAGGGATGGTGGAATTGATAACAATTTGCTCCAATTAGAAACAAGATGGATTCATAACCTGGATGCAATTAAGTTTCCAGGTTTAAACGAATATATAAGTTTTAAGTCTTTTTTGTAATTGTATGCAATCACCCATGCATTGTTCTTACACTGATCCATTGTTTTGGTGGTTGTATCCCCCCCGATATTTATTATTCCCTCCCCCTTATTTCCTCTCCCTTAGTTCATCACCTTGGATTCATGATTTGGTCTGTAAAAATTAATCTATCTCTTGCTTATTGTGCTATTTTTTATACTTTTCTAATTTTACACTCAAGTAAAGAAGCACTATATCTGTTTAAATTATGATTTAATTGTGTGCACTTTTAGCTGTCTCTTTTTTTCAACTGTTGATTGATTTTGGGTTTTATGGTTTCGTGACATGGCTTTTGGATGTGGTGACATTTGGTGGGAAGGATCCCCGGGATTTCTTTTTGTGCGTAGATTGTGGGATTCCCCCTTGACTTTCACCTAACTCCATAATTGTCTCCCCCTTTCAAGGGCCTTTCTATTCCTCACTGCCGTGCTCATCCTTTCCATGATATTGTTTTGGCGCCTTAGGCCCCCCTAGTCGCACTCAGCACATGCGCCGTTGTTGGCTGTTTGGACACCCAAGGGCCAAATCTCTATTTGAGTTGTAGCCTGATTTCTGGCTTTTTCCCTAGCCCTGGTCACCTTCAATCCGTAGTCGATCGCCCAGACTTTTTCAACCCCTCCCTCGGTGGGTGTGCTTAGCCAATACACCAGCCCCACTAGCCCTAGGCATTCCTTTGCCCATCAACGCAATCATTATCACGTGATGTTCATGTCACATGCTGCTGGTGTCATCCCGCATGGCACCAGGGGAATTGTATACTGATGGTGTCATGGCGGGTGCATACACATAGGCTTTACATGTCCGCTCCCAATTGGTAATGTCAGACGCCGGTCGCGTGGGGGGCTTATAAATCCAGCTCGTCCACCTTCCATGTTGTTGGACTTCAGGGGTGCCTATTCACTGTATCGCCAGTCTTACGGTATGTATGCTCATTATAACCTCATCCTTGCCTCTTCATTGCCTGTCCTGAGCCACCTTTATTCCATTCTGCCTTTTAGGTGGCTCAATTTTACCTACCGGCAGGTTTCAATTACTCTGCGGATATCACATACCGTTTTCTTTCAAATCGGGTAATTATTACACTTTGATATATGATATTGCATCTTGACCATTTGGCTGAGAGCTATGGGCTATAATGCTCTGCCTTTCATGGCATTTGTATTCAACTTTATAATTCACCAATTGGTTTTCATTTATTACCGGTGTTTTTTAACACAATATATATTTTTTTTTTTATTGCTTCTTTCATTCGTTTGTTTCAGTTTATCAACATTTCAAATTGAAAGACCCACTACTAAAGTTATAATTGCCATCTTGGTTATTATTGGTACTATTGGCACCCCTGTAATCACATTGATTTTATATTACATAACTGTGAGTATTGAGGCTATGTTAGACCTTATTGGGATATGTATTATCCCAATTCCTGTCGCTTTGTAAGATACTGATACAACTTCTCTCTTTCTATCATGATAGGTCTTTGCCAGCCCCCTGCAGCTACAATCATTGTGGTGCTGTTGTTGCTGGGTCACCGGGTGCCATTCACCTTTGGGGGTGTTTGGGTAGGTATTGGGGAATGTGAGGTTACTTGTCATGGGGAGCTCTTTAAGCCTTGTCATGCTTCCAGTCCTTTTTTAATTATGTTCTTTGTGATTCAATTTTGTACGTACAAATTTTATATAATTCTTTACTAAGATGTAATTCTGTGTGTTTTCCAGAGAGCTAACATACTTGTACAGGTCAATAACATTATATCCCTTGAAGAAGGGGATGTTTGGTGAAACTTGTAGGGATTTATCGCCTGTAATCTACCCTTTGTATGTTACATTATTTTGTTCTACGATTATTAACACACCTGTGTATTTTTTGTATGTATTTTTGTATTAATAAAAATATATATTTTTTATGTGTTTGATCTAATTCACAAGTTTTTTGGCACTGTTATAATCCCTCTTTCCCATCTCCTTCTAATTTGTTAAACACTATTTTGGGATGAGGTGCCTTACATTTTGAGGAGTCCCCAGCCAAACCCCATTTTTCTTATCCTAGATACGGGTACCCAACAAAATAAAAAAGTATATGGTTTCCTCTAAACATATGTACAAAGCCATATACTTAGTGACGGACTGATATGAATGTCAAGGGTCCCCTTGCAAAAAAGGAAAAAAAATGGAATGGGGTCCCCCAAATTCCATACCGGACACTTCAGGTCTGGTAAGGGGACTTCAAGGGGGAATCCAATGCAAAAATAAGAAAATACATATTTCCCCCTTAAAATCTATACCAGACCCTTATCCAAGCATATAGGGTTGCATGCCAGGGAAGGGAGGGGGACAAGACTGCACTCCCTCAAACTATATGAGGCCGAATATCCTCAACATTTACATGCAGATTTTCTATTGCTTTCTAAGCCCTTGTACACACGGTTGGAGAATCCGTCGGAATGTGTCCTATCGGACCGTGTTGTCGGATAATCCGACTGTGTGTGGTATGCATCGGACTGATTCCGTCGGAATATCCGTCGGACCAAATTTTCCAACTTGCTGGAAATATTTTCCGACAAACTGGTCCGATCGGACATACTCCGATCATGTGTAGCCTACTCCGACGGAAAAGGTGCCACGCATGCTCACATTCAAATTCCGACACGGAAGTGCTCGTTCAGGTAAAACTACTGCTCGTAAGCGATATAGCACATTGGTCACGCTGCAATGTTAAAAATTCTTTCATCAAGCGCATTCTCTTGTTCTTTACAATGCTGCAAGAACGAACTTCTTTTGATGCTCATAGTCACACACACTTCTCCCGAACGTATTTCATTACTCTTTTTTAACCATTTCAGCAATACAATTTTAGTTTGCGTCACATATACACAATTTTAGATTTTGTTTATTCTTTTTTGGATGTTTTTTTTTTAATTCCTAAAAATCTCCTTTAAAGACAGTTTGCTCATTTCTCCTTTTTTTGGGGTGTTTTTTGTGTGTAAACTTACCACAACAACATTATTTTATTTTTTATCTTTGGTTTTTCTTTTCTAATCTACAGGAGGTTGTTTAGTGTTGGTACCCCTTGTTATTCATTTCACTTTGTATTTTTGAAATGTACCTGCCTGCTCACAAATAAACTGGCCTTTTGGAAGGAAAACACATTACACAAGTATTTCATCAAACAAAAAAAACCTTTATTTTGGTCGCTATAAAATAAAAATAGGAACGCAGCGCTGGAGAAACGTCTTACTTTGGTGCAGCCTTTGGCCCCCAGGGCAGACATGAACAAATTAGAATAGAAAAAATTGGTGGCCTGAGGAGTACATATCTCAGGGATAGAAGTCTGGTCCCGAAGTCCTA
This sequence comes from Lithobates pipiens, assembly GCF_037356315.1. Taxonomy (NCBI): domain Eukaryota; kingdom Metazoa; phylum Chordata; class Amphibia; order Anura; family Ranidae; genus Lithobates; species Lithobates pipiens. Next base: position 167,598,934 of record NW_027507758.1, read on the forward strand.
GAGAACAGGAAATTCAGATGCCATTTATGTCCCCAGGATGTGGATCTTCAAGAGGCTGCATCTTCTGGCAGACCAGACTGAACCCAGGCCATCACTCTCTCGTCTTCCTTGGGCACTTCCCACCAGGCATCCTTCCAGGCTGTGGCTGGGCTCCTGTAGTTGGGGCAGGAGGAGAAGGAGGGAATTGGTCGACCTCCTGGCTGCCACTTGCCACAGCCTCCCCCCGACTGAGGTCTTCCTGTGTATGAAAAGGGGACATAGTTTTAGTTTTTTGATCATCAATCACACCATTTTGTGCTCTTGGCTTTTGATAATTGAATGTTACCAAATAGAACAGACTATCATTCTGAGACCAGCATTTTTCTTTCCCGTCCCAATCATTTTTGGTCACTACTGTCTATTGAGATGTAAACCACTTTGAGAAATCACAACTTACTGATCAATAAGAACATCTAGTTAACATCAATAAATGTAACACAAGAAATATGTTCAACAATGCAATACCTGTCTCAAGCTGGGCCCCACCACATGTTGCTGCCTGGAACGCCCAGGTTGGACGTTGGAAGCCTCAGCTGAGGGTGAAGGATGCCTTGAAGGAAGACTGGAGAGTGGTAGCCTGAGTGGTGGCCTGGGTACCCCTTGGTCTACCAGAAAATGCAGCCTGTCAAAGTGAACCACCCTGGGGTAATAAACGGCATCTGTATCTCCTGCTCTCAAGGACTCCAGGTGCTTCTTTCTCTCCCTGAAATATGTAATCCTCATGGCCCCAATTTTCCTATTCAGATAGGCCATGTCTGCCGTGGGGACCATGAAAGAAAGCAGTTTCTCCAGCTCTGCATTCCTCTTTGTTATGTCAGAATAAAACTCATTGTGGAACTGCCACAGGCAGGGCATCTCCTTGTAGGGTTCCAGGAATAGCCCCATAAAATTTTCATTTTGGAATGGATCCATATTGTCTGCAAGACACAACACAAGACAAACCCTCAAATACTAATAATGCCATTAAAAACCCTCCTAATCTTGTCCCAACATCGGCCTAGATAGAAGCAGTCTAGTCTAGTGAAGCACCAAGTTAAAAATGTTACCTTCGTTTGCACGTTCGTCACGTCCGCGCCTCACTCTCTTCCCAGATCATACGGACGATACACGCGCATTGCGTTTTATATACAGTGCGCATGCGTGAAACTCCGCCCGCCCCTGACGTTCTTTCTAGACTATTCCCCGCCCCTTCGCTTCTGGCGCAGTGGGGAGAGCACATGGCGGAAAGAACGCAGGTGCGCACTAATAATAGTTCCACTAACGAGGAGGAGGGTGAGGAAAACCCGGAGCCTGAAACGTCCCAATCCAGGAAGACAAGATTTAAGGCTTCAAATATGTCTTTTGGAGAGATGTTGGAGATGGTCGACATTGAACAGGACCGACTATGATGGGAAGTATGGACCTTACCCAAACCCAAATATCAGAAAGGCCAAGATCATGAATAAAGTTGTGAAGAGTCTTCATAAGAATTTTGGGAAAGTGTCTGAGATGAAGGGGTTGCATCCCCAAAGCATGTACATTGATCCCCCATGATGGGAGATAGCACATGTTGACACACTGTGTGCATCTTCCAAATTTGGATTTTTCAGAGGTGACACCCCATGTGATGAAGGCAATATCAGCCCAGTTTGTAAATACTCAGGTCTGATATTGTCTTCACTTTTCAAAGTTGAACTTTGTAAGTTCCTGTATTCAGTATTTTACGGTTTAATACATGCCTGTTTACACAAAAACAACAAGGAAACAAAATTCTGATTAAACTCTGTTTTGGATACACACAATCTCTTGGTTTGTTGTAAAAACCTTTTCAAAACGCACATGTGAATGTGCTTGTATTAAAAAGTTTAATTAACAATGTGTGGCTTCCTTTTTCATTGCGCATTAAAATGTATTTGTAGTCAAATTTTAGTTTGTGCTGAGAAGGAGTGTGATTTACTAAAGGCAACTCCACTTTGCACTCCAAGTGCAGTTTCAGGTGTACTTTTGCAGTGCACTTGTAGTGCATAGTGGATGTGCCTTTAGTAAAAAACACCCAGAGTGAGGTGTAAATTTGGACAATCATGCCATTTTTCTGCCATGGTGCTGAAAATGAGTACGATTTTGGTCAGCAATGCACTACATACATGAGTTACAAAAAGAAGTGTGAAGCAGACCCACAACATAATAACATTATCTGAATAAGAGACTATCCCCTCATCTCGCTCTGAACTTGGGTTTGCACTGTTGGTGAAAAAGGCACAACTTAAAAAAAAAATGGCAAAGTGGGAGGCCACAGTCTGCCATTCCTGTGGCGTTGAAGGACACTGTGTAGTGAAACAAGAACAAAAATTTGTAATTTGACAAATCAACATTGCAAGCAGATCAGACACCCACATTTTTGGTCTAAATTAGTATAACATTTTGGGAACTGAGTATTTAAAGCCTAAAATATAAGGGCCCCTTATGAGAGTCATCACCCCCCCCCCCCCCCCCCATATGATGGGCCCTTGCTAAAAAATGAGGGGGAATGTTTAGGACAGGTAACCCTCTCCACTTGATTGAGAGCTGAATGCCTAAATAATGTGTGATACTTTGTGAAGCCCCTCCTTACTTACACTATTGGCAGCCCACGGGACAGGTAAGAAGTGTCATAATAACAAAATGAAAACAAAATGGAAGCACATTTTGACATTCTGCTATTACATAGCAAGAAAATTAATGTGTTAAAAAAAAAAATTCCATTTGAAAGTATTGAGGCAGGCCCTTACACTACATGCTTTGGTGAATTCGTCCATAAATGTGAGCATCAAAAAGGTAGGTATAGTGTGTATTGGGTTTGGTCAAGTCATCAGATAGAGGATTGCTATCAGCTGAGCTAGCAGTTGGGGGGAGGGGGGTTCCTAATGAGTTTGGCACAACCCCAAAAATTAAAAAAAGGTCACTTTGCATGAATTGAAGCACACACATCACATTTGTAGACATTTTAGGGGGTGTTTAGGGGAAAGCAATACTATGAAACTGACAAAAAACATTGTTAAGTGACTAGACTATAGTTTTATGGGCCATAAAGAGCATGGTGGGGAAGTTAGTGAGGCAAATATGCATGAGGATAAAGGGGCAGAGCATATGAATTAGAGCATATTGCAATGATGGTAATTAGGGAATGAGGAAAGAAATGCAAGACATTAGCAATCATGAAATACATAGAATGTGATGTTTAAGGATAAAACTTAGCTTCATATAGTCCTTCTGCAGGACCTGAATGATGGCAGAACAGTTCTCTGGAATAATGATCTCCAGAGCCTGGGGGGAGATGCCTGTAGAGAACTTGAGGTCCTGAAGGCTTCTCCCTGTCGCCAAGTAGCGCAACTTGGCGATGATCCTCTGCTCCGGAGTGATGGCTTGCCACATGCAGGTATCCTGCCTGGTGATATAAGGGGTCAGCAAAGCCAGCAGACAGTGAAAAACAGGGTCCGTCATCCGGAGATAATTCCTGAAATCATCAGGATTATTATCCCGGATCTCACGGAGCAAAGGCATGTGCGAGAACTGGTCACGCTGGCGCAACCAATTCTTGGTCCACAAACGCCTCCCCTCCCTGTTCATGAACCGGGCTTGTGTCAAAGTAAGAATCCCAACACGAAGCCCCTGCACAGCACAAACTCTACGACGAGTACGTAGACGAAACATGGTTTGAAAACGGTCGGCTCGTCAGAACGGACACCAGAAAGCACCGATAAACAGCAAGGCCTGAAAGAACGACCTGAATAGCAGAAGCAAGCAGACAATAAGAAATGCCTTTCAAAGCGTACTATACCAAGATATAGTCCACAATGATCAACAAATACTTAATGACTGCACGCACTGATTATCAGATACGCAAAGACAAGCAGAAAACGAAGAGCAGTAGCGATCTGAATCGCTAATGTGAAAAGCGCGAATCGTCTCTCCCCAAACTTCTACTAACACGTGATCAGCAGAAGGAGTCCAAAGGGTGCCGGACGTGGTGCTGAAATTCCCTTTTCTAGTCCCGCCATACACGGCTTACGTCACCGCATTCTTGGCAACCGCTTAATGCAACAACTTGGTTCAACCGTGTGTATACAACAGTTTCGGACACAATCCGTCGGACAAAATCCGTTGGACAAAATCCAACGGATTTGGTTGGCAGAATGTCCGACTGTGTGTACAGGGGCTAAGACTAAGGCTACACACGTGATCTCAAGCTCTTGCTACCAGCTGCCAATCACTTGAATAGACTGGAGCTACAGAAGATATTTGTATTATTATTGTACAGGATTTATATAGCCCAACAGCTTGCACAGTACTTTACAATATAAAGGGTGACAGCCCAATTACATTACAGTTCAATGCAGATAGAATAGGAGGACCCTTATCATGGAGATTACAATCTAAAGGAAGGGGGAGATGGTACAAAACGTAATAGCTGCAGGGATTATTTTATGGAAGTGGCCAAAATACAGGTTGTAGGTGGAGGTGGGGCAGGCTTCTCAATAAATGAGTATTCAAAGATAACTTAAAAGTCAACATAAGAGCTAACCTGCCATACTGACCTAGGGAATTGCAGAGGATGAGTGAGGTTCTGGAGAAGTCTTGGAGGCAAGCATGGGAAGAGGTAACATGGGAGCAAGAGAACAAAATCTCTTGTGAGGAGCGGAGAGGACGATTTGGGCATTATCTTCAGAAGAGGTTAGTGATGTAGTTGGGGGTGTTTTTGTATGTTATGGTTAGTACTTTGAATTTTATACATTGGGCAATCCAAAGGCTGTGAAGGGATTGGCAGGGAAGGGCAGCAGCCATGGATCTGTTAGTAAGGTGTATAAGTCTAGTAGCAGCATTCATGGTAGGCTGAAAGGGGAATAGCCTGTGTAAAGGTAGGCCAGTAAGGAGGGAGTTACAGTAGTCAAGGCAGGAGATAGCTATGAAATTAATAAGTTGTTTTGTGGTGTCATCACATAAGATGGGGCACATTTTGGAAATGTTGCAGAGGTAAATGTAGCAAAATGTAGCTAATGATTGGATGTGGGTCTCAAAGAAGAGGTTAGAGTCTTGGAGGAACCAATAATTGTGCTATGGATCTCAATGGTAAAATCATGAGGGGGGAGGGGGTGTTGGACAGAAGAAAATATTACAAGCACAGTTTTTGCCATATTTTGTTTGAGGAAATGGTATGATATCCATACTGATATGTCACTCAGTAAATTTGTGGCACCTGAAGAGATTGAAGGGATGAGCTGGGAAATAGAGACATAGATCTGGGTGTCCTTGGCATATAGGAGGTATTGGAAGCTGTGTAAGGTTATCAACTGGCCCAGGGAAAAAGGTATTTAAACTTTTTTAGCAAATAAAAAACTGAAAAGTGGTGCATGCAAAATTATTCGGCCCCTTTACTTTCAGTGCAGCAAACTCACTCCAGAAGTTCAGCGAGGATCTCTGAATGATCCAATGTTGTCCTAAATGACTGATGGTGATAAATAGAATCCACCTGTGTGTAATCAAGTCTCTGTATAAATGCACCTGCTTTGTGATAGTCTCAGGGTTCTGTTGAAAGCGCAGAGAGCATCATGAAGACCAAGGAACACACCAGGCAGGTCCGTAATACTGTTGTGGAGAAGTTTAAAGCCGGCTTTGGATACAAAAAGATTTCCCAAGCTTTAAACATCCCAAGGAGCACTGTGCAAGCGATCATTTTGAAATGGAAGGAGTATCAAACCACTGCAAATCTACAAAGACCTGGCCGTCCCTCTAAACTTTCAGCTCAGACAAGGAGAAGACTGATCAGAGATGCAGCCAAGAGGCCCATGATCACTCTGGATGAACTGCAGAGAACTACAGCTGAGGTGGGAGAGTCTGTCCATAGGACAACAATCAGTCGTACACTGCACAAATCTGGCCTTTATGGAAGAGTGGCAAGAAGAAAGCCATTTCTCAAAGATATCCATAAAAAGTCTCGTCTAAAGTTTGCCACAAGCCACCTGGGAGACACACCAAACATGTGGAAGAAGGTGCTCTGGTCAGATGAAACCAAAATCGAACTTTTTGCCCACAATGCAAAACTATATGTTTGGCGTAAAAGCAACAAAGCTCATCACTCTCAACACACCATCCCCACTGTCAAACATGGTATTGGCAGCATCATGGTTTGGGCCTGCTTTTCTTCAGCAGGGACAGGGAAGATGGTTAAAATTGAGGGGAAGATGGATGCAGCCAAATACAGGAACATTCTGGATGAAAACCTGTTGGAGTCTGCAAAAGACCTGAAACTGGGATGGAGATTTATCTTCCAACAAGACAATGATCCCAAACATACAGCAAAATCTACAAAGGAATGGTTCTCAAATAAACGTATCCAGGTGTTAGAATGGCCAAGTCAAAGTCCAGACCTGAATCCAATCGAGAATCTGTGGAAAGAGCTGAAAACTGCTGTTCACAAACGCTCTCCATCCAACCTCACTGAGCTTGAGCTGTTTTGCAAGGAAGAATGGGCAAGAATTTCAGTCTCTCGATGTGCAAAACTGATAGAGATATACCCCAAGTGACTTGCAGCTGTAATCGCAGCAAAAGGTGGCTCTACAAAGTATTAATGCAAGGGGGCCGAATAATTTAGCACGCCCCACTTTTCATTTTTTTATTAGTTAAAAAAGTTTCAAAAATACAATATATTTCGTTCCACTTCACAATTGTGTCCCACTTGTTGGTGATTCTTCACAAAAAATTAAAATTTTATATCTTTATGTTTGAAGCCTGAAATGTGGCAAACGGTTGAAAAGTTCAAGGGGGCCGAATACTTTCGCAAGGCACTGTATGTATATATATATATATATATATATATATATATATATATATTGTAGACATGTCACTGGAGAAGTGATCGAGGGGGTGTACATCTCACTTAGGTTGCTACACAGTGTGAGATGGTAAGTCCAGGATGGATCAGTTTCTCAGCAGCGATATGCTGCTGAGTTGTTATTTAATCTTGCCGGGCCTGGGTTTATATGGAATGGCAGGTAGGTTTGGTAGAGGGACCTGTCATTCCACACCCCCCCGATCCAGTTCTGGGTTTTGGATCAGGTGAGCTTTGATCCTAATTAGCCTGGGAAGGTAAAGGCTCTGCGGGCTTGCAGGTGATTGCTCTCAGCCAGGGAATGAACAGCCTGTGTGTTGGAGGAAGCTGCAAGCACAGCCACTGCTGGAGCTAAAACCCACCCTGCGATGTCCAGGCGAAAGACGCTGTGTTTATAAGTGTCAGATAGGTGAGAAGAACCTGTTAGTAAGCGCCCAGCCGGGCTAGGTTGTTTTGTTTTATTATTATTTTGTTCCTGTTATACACAAGAAGCACGGAGTTGCTGTATATTTTGTTTGTTGGACTGTTTGTACCACGAATAAACGCCAAGGTCTGCTTTATAAATTCCAAGTCTGATGTGAACTGTGTCCAAACTCACCCTACCCCGGGAAGATCCCTTACAGTTGGTGGAGAATGCGGGCAAGTCGGTTGCTAGGGGCAACGGTGTGGACAGACTTGGCTACAGCTGCTTATGTCCTGGGTGAAAGCTGCAACTACACTCCAAGAACAGTCCAGCAACATGGAGGAGATGCTGAAGCAGTTTATGCAAGTGAGTTTGCAACAACAGCAGGCTCAGACAGAGGCCAATAGACGACATGAACAGTCCATGGCGGCACAACAGCAGATGCATAAGGAAGAGTTGCAAGCTTTGCGCCAAAGCCAACAACAACTTATCGAGCACCTGATAGTAAATCGAGAGGCGCCTGTGGTTGCTAATCCACCCACAGTGATGGGAGCCGCTCCAGAGATTTTTTTTGGGAGAAGGACTGTGCAGAAAGCGCTGCAAAAGATGACTGCTGAGGACGATGTTGAGGCCTATCTAACAGTATTTGAGCGCGTGGCTGAGCGAGAGAAGTTACCAGCTGCTGAGTGGGCAGAGGTAATTGCGCCCTATTTAACAGGTGAACCTCAAAAGGCCTACTATGACCTCAGTGAGCAAGAGGTTAAGGACTATACTCGGCTAAAAGAGGAGATACTTGCCCGACTAGGAGTTACTACTGCAGTCCGTGCCCGGAGGGTACGCAACTGGAGCTACAGTCTGGACAAATCAGCGAGGTCCCAGATGTATGACCTAATCCATTTGGCAAGAAAGTGGTTGGAGCCAGACACTTCTACTCCTGCACAAATCCTAGAGAAGGTCGTGATGGATCGCTACCTCCGAGCACTTCCTACTGACCTGCAACGCTGGGTGGGACAAGGTGATCCTAAGAATGCAAACAAACTTGTTAACCTTGTGGAGAGGTTCCAGGCGACTGAGGACTACCTCCGTGATATTCCTGCAGCATCTTCACCTCCCCGGAGCGCCAGATCTGTGCCGTCAGCTGGTAAGAGACTTCCATCTATTGGGGGAGTGTGGAGGGGTGCTGATGGAGGGAAAAGGGCTCAAGTGGTGTCTCAGGGACAAAAGACTGATGATGGTCCCGGGTGGCTAAGGGGCTCTAAAAAGGACTCCTTGCCAAGGAGACCAGGCCCTGTCCAGTGTTGGAGATGCCATGAGGCGGGACACGTGTCTGCCCATTGCCCTCTTACCACTGAACCCATGGAGTGTGACGCTAGCCGGCGTCAGTCGCTGTTTGCGGAACCATCTTGTGCTGCAGTTCCTGGACTAGAGACTGAACCGCAAATCTGCAATATTACAATCAATGACTTTCCTGTTAAGGCGTTAATGGACTCGGGAAGCCTCGTAACCTTGGTGCATGCTAGCCTGGTGGCTGGGGACTTAGAGTCTAAAAAGCATATGAGTGTTGTGTGCATACATGGTGATACAAAAGTGTACCCTATAGTGCTGGCTAAAATCGGGACTGAACAAGGCACCATACAATATGAAGTGGGTGTGGTTAAAAACCTCATGCATAATGTAATATTGGGGCGCGATTTTCCATTATTCTGGGCTCTCTGGGAAAAAAGAAAAATCCCCAAAAGGAGTGAGGATACCTCTAAGGGGGTTGCCTTGTCCACTGTGAATGATAAAAGTATGCAGGATGAAAATGATTGTTTTCCTTTGCAGGTCCTGGCTGGGGAGGAGGAGGCCCCTCCCACTGAGCAAAATATACTAGACTTAGAGGTGTCTAGGGATAATTTTGGCGCTGCACAATTACAGGACCCCACTCTCAAAAATGCGAGAGAGCAGGTTGCTGTTATGAATGGGGTACCTCAGGAACCAGATGCTGAAAAAAGATTTCCACATTTTTCGGTGACTAATGATCTTTTCTATAGAGTCAATAAGATTAAGGATGAGATTGTGGAACAGCTTCTGGTACCTAAGCCGTACCGGCGTCAGGTGCTTGACATGGCACATAACCATGTTCTTGGGGGACACTTGGGGACTGACAAAACGCGAGAGAGGGTTCTCCAGAGGTTTTTTTGGCCGGCGATATATGATGACATTAAAAAATACTGCGAGTCGTGCCCCACATGTCAGGTTAGTGCCCCAGTGTCACATTTTCGCAGTCCTTTGGTTTCGCTCCCTATTATAGAGGTGCCTTTTGAGCGTATCGCCATGGATTTAGTGGGTCCCGTTGTAAAGTCAGCTAGAGGACACCAGTATATTTTGGTAGTCATAGATTATGCGACCCGCTATCCTGAGGCTGTACCCTTGAGAAACACTGCATCTAAAACAATTGCACGTGAGTTGTTTTATATGTTCTCTAGGACTGGGATCCCCAAAGAAATCCTAACTGACCAAGGTACGCCATTTATGTCAAAACTGATGAAGGAATTATGCAAACTATTTAAAGTCTCACACATCCGTACCTCTGTATACCACCCCCAGACGGACGGATTGGTGGAGAGATTTAATAAAACTTTGAAACATATGTTGAAGAAAGTGGTGGGAAAAGATGGTCGTGACTGGGATCATTTATTACCCTACCTCATGTTTGCTATTAGGGAAGTGCCCCAAGCGTCCACAGGGTTCTCACCATTCGAGTTGGTCTATGGTCGTCACCCTAGGGGTCTACTGGACATTGCAAAAGAGACATGGGAGAGTGAGTCCACCCCATACAAGAGTGTTATTGAGCATGTAGCACAAATGCAGGACCGTATAGCCACTGTAATGCCCCTGGTAAGGGAACACCTCCAGAGAGCTCAAGAGGCCCAAAGTAGAATTTACAACCGGTCCGCAAGAATCAGGACATTCAACCCAGGCGATAGGGTTCTTATACTAGTCCCCACTGTTGAGAGTAAATTCTTAGCGAAGTGGCAAGGTCCTTATGAAATTGTTGAAAAGATCAGTGAGGTGAACTACAAGGTGCACCAACCAGGTAGAAGGAAGCCTTTCCAAGTTTATCACATAAACTTGATCAAGCCCTGGAAAGACAGGGAATCTTTGGTGGCGACAAATACTGTTAATAATTTGTCACAACCAATCCCTCCAGTCAAGGTAAGTGATACTCTATCAGTGTCACAGAAACAGGAGGCTCAGGAATTTTTACAGAAAAACAAAAACAAGTTCTCTGACCTCCCAGGGCGTACACACCTCATCCATCATCACATTGAAACTGAGCCTAGAAGCAGAATAAACCTTAAGCCCTATAGGATACCGGAGGCACGTAGGAAAGCCGTATCTGCCGAGGTAAAACGTATGCTTGATCTGGGGGTAATTGAGGTGTCACAGAGTGAATGGTCCAGCCCGATTGTGCTAATCCCAAAGCCCAATGGAACTTGGAGGTTCTGTAACGATTTCAGAAAGTTGAATGAGATCTCCAAGTTCGATGCTTATCCTATGCCCAGGGTAGATGAGTTGATTGAGAAGTTGGGTAACGCCAGGTACATAACCACCCTCGATCTCACAAAGGGCTACTGGCAGATTCCACTTTCTGGTGAGGCTAAAGAGAAAACTGCATTCTCCACCCCTGATGGGCTATTCCAGTATGTAGTGATGCCATTCGGGTTACATGGGGCGCCTGCAACTTTCCAGAGGTTGATGGACTTGATTCTGCGACCACATCGTGATTACTCAGCCGCCTACCTCGATGATGTGGTCATTTTTAGCCCTGATTGGGAAAGTCACCTCTGTAAGGTACAGGCCGTGTTGGATGCCATAAGTGATGCAGGGTTGACCATAAATGCCGAGAAGTGTGCTCTAGCCCTAGAAGAGGCCAAATATCTGGGCTACATTGTTGGGAGAGGATTGGTTAGGCCACAGCTAAATAAAATTGAGGCAATACAGAATTGGCCTAGACCCCTGACAAGGAAACAGGTTAGAGCTTTCCTGGGTATTACGGGTTATTACCGTAGATTTGTGCCAAACTTTGCCTCAGTTGCTGCTCCACTAACTGACTTGACAAAGGGCGGAAAGACAGCAATGGTCACGTGGACCCCAGAGGCCGAGAAGGCTTTCCAAAGCCTTAAGTCTGCCTTGTGCCAACCACCTGTGTTAGTCACCCCCGATTTCAGGCGAGAATTTCTGGTCCAGACAGATGCCTCTAACACAGGCTTAGGTGCAGTACTCTCACAAGTAGTGAATGGTGAGGAGCATCCGGTGACGTACTTGAGTAGAAAACTAACCCCGGCCGAGAAAAATTATGCCATTGTGGAGCGAGAATGTTTGGCAGTGAAGTGGGCCCTAGAATCTTTAAAGTATTACTTGCTAGGCAGGAAATTCAAGTTGGTGACAGACCATGCCCCCCTAACATGGATGAAGTTAAACAAGGAGAGAAATGCAAGAGTGACTAGATGGTTTCTGTCCCTACAAAACTTTAATTTCACTGTGGAACACAGGCCAGGGAAATTACAGGCAAATGCTGATGCATTGTCGAGGGTAAGTTGTCTGTGGGGACAAAAGGCTCAGCCCTCCGGTCTGAAAAAGAGGGGGGGGATATGTAGACATGTCACTGGAGAAGTGATCGAGGGGGTGTACATCTCACTTAGGTTGCTACACAGTGTGAGATGGTAAGTCCAGGATGGATCAGTTTCTCAGCAGCGATATGCTGCTGAGTTGTTATTTAATCTTGCCGGGCCTGGGTTTATATGGAATGGCAGGTAGGTTTGGTAGAGGGACCTGTCATTCCACACCCCCCCCGATCCAGTTCTGGGTTTTGGATCAGGTGAGCTTTGATCCTAATTAGCCTGGGAAGGTAAAGGCTCTGCGGGCCTGCAGGTGATTGCTCTCAGCCAGGGAATGAACAGCCTGTGTGTTGGAGGAAGCTGCAAGCACAGCCACTGCTGGAGCTAAAACCCACCCTGCGATGTCCAGGCGAAAGACGCTGTGTTTATAAGTGTCAGATAGGTGAGAAGAACCTGTTAGTAAGCGCCCAGCCGGGCTAGGTTGTTTTGTTTTATTATTATTTTGTTCCTGTTATACACAAGAAGCACGGAGTTGCTGTATATTTTGTTTGTTGGACTGTTTGTACCACGAATAAACGCCAAGGTCTGCTTTATAAATTCCAAGTCTGATGTGAACTGTGTCCAAACTCACCCTACCCCGGGAAGATCCCTTACAGTATATATATATATATATATATATATATATATATATACACAAAAACAAACATTACAAGCATTTTCTTTAGCACTGATCACTGTATTGGTGTCATTGGTCCTCAAAAAGTGTCACTTAGTGTCAGATTTGCCTGCCGAAATGTCGCAATACCACTAAAAATTGCTGATCGCAGCCATTACTAGTAAAATTTTTTATAAAAAATAAATAAGAATTCAATAAATATATCCCATAGCTTGTAGACCCTATAACTTTTGCTCAAACCAATCAATATACACTTATAATTATAGCAGAATACCTATTGGCCTAAATTGAAGAAGAAATAAAAGTTTTTACATTTTATTATTGGGTATGTTTTATAGCATAAAGTAAAAAGTATTGTTTTTTGTCTTTTTTGTTTCTAGCGCAAAAGATAAAGACCACAGAGGTGATTAAATACCACCACAAGAAAGCTCTATTTGTGGGAAAAAAATACATCAATTTTTTGGGGTACAGTGTCACACGACCGCGCAACTGCCAGTTAAATTAATGCAGTGCTGTATTGCAAAAAATTGTCTGGTCATGAAGGGAGTAAATCTTCCGAGGCTGAAGTGGTTGAACTAGAAATGTAAAAACTCAGCTGAAAGACATGACTTGCAGCAACTAACAGTTTGAGCAGAGTGCTGTTCCTTTCTCAGTGACATCCTGGCTACTCCCCTTTTACTCTTTTAGGTCTCCTTGGCCTTCTCTACTTCCCACCTCCTTTCACTGAAGGAATGAGAAGAAAACACAGCAGTCAGATCTAAAAGAATCCAGCATTTCAGCTTTAGATTTCAACTCTGTTACAATGGCAGAGATTCCACAATTTCACAAGGAGATCGCAAATGCATTTGAAGCTGCTAAAAATATCCCAAAGGACGAGTTGCTGTTTTTGTACAATGGAGTTTTGTTTCCAACTGCAACGTGCAACATTGACACATTTAAAGCTCTGGAAACCTTTGAGACACGTGATGATGATATTATGATGGCTGCTTATCCCAAGTGTGGTAAGTGATTATGTCATAGAATTGGTATAAATTCAACTTTAGAGGCACTAACTATTAATTTAAGAGCAGATTTAGAATATGCGTTTTTCCACTAGAAGATATCGAAATGGGAGGGGTATCAAATTAGACACTCGCTACTTTGAAAGTGGAACTAAAAGGAAAAACAACAAACTTCTGGCAGACGGGCAATTTATCAAATATTCAATGTCTCTTTTGCAATAAAATAAGCGTACCTGTTTGCAGTTCTCTTTACAATGTACACTGAGCTGTGCACGTGCAGCTCAGGGTAGATTCTTGGCAAGGTGCCTGTATGCCTGGATGAATGAACACTGGTCAATCAAGAGGTCAGAAGGCCAGGCACCTGGAAGAAGCTGGCGAGAAGATGATGGTCAAAGACCCTGAACATATCAAGGAGGGTGGGGGTGAGCATTGCGGATTTTAGTTACACTTTAAAGTATAACTTTTTTTTTTTTCTTAGTTTTGGATGGAGTAGAGAGGAATTATAACTGTTGTATTTGTAATTTTTCTGTGCCTCCATTTTGGAGATTCTGTATCTTTATTTGTCATGTATACCATTATCACCGAGCGTGAAGGTAAAAGAAAATCCCAGGGCAGGACAGGAATAGTGAGGAATTTTTCCAATGGGAACACAAGTTCTGGTGATAACCAGAAAGTCCCTCATTTTGGACAGATTTTCCCTTACTTCCTGTTTTGGATATGGATAGTAAGTGAATGGAAATCTCCCCAGTGGTACACACACAGATGGCAAAAAAAACCTTCCTTACTCTATCCTAAAATGGAAAAAAAAAGTTTTGACTCAGCCTCTGTTAGTCTAGCCACTCATAACATGTGGAAGGGTTAGCACCCCTGTCAAGTTTTTATTGCTGTTTTTGCTCCCACTGTGGAAATGAAAACCTTACTTCTGATTATTTAAAGGGTGTTTGAAAGTGAAGTGAGGGAAATTGAAGATGAGGCTTTTTTTTAATACAGCTGAGAAGGACTAGAAACTAAGGATGAGCTCAGGCGTGTTCGCAAGTCCATGTGCCCGCGCCTGCCAGGAAACTGACACTCTGCAGTGCTAATCACAGGCAGTTAAACATTTTCCAATCTGTGCAGCCCCGGACTGTGTCAGCTTGTGAGTACACCTGAACTCATCCTTGCTAGAAACCTTGCCAGACTTTTATTGCTAAGGAAGGGGAAAATAGCACCAGACCCATCAGGTTATCTTATTGGTATTGCAATCCTAGCCCCTTCCCACTCATCCCGGCATCCCTTTAAATAGGCCAAAAGGATTGGTGATCATGTGACCATTGTCTACGGAACTTTACCCCGGACAGAGAGGTGTTTTTGACAACAACTTGGTCTTTGTGCTACACAGTGATCATGCTCTCAGCACATAGGCAGCGACTACCCATTGACACATATGTGCAGTAGAGTTTGATGAACGGTTCGGGCCGAACAAAAGTTTGGCAAACACCCAAATTTACAGGGTGTCTGGCGGGTGTTCGCTCTGCTGAATGCCCTGCAATGCACTGCAAGGCTTTGCCCACTCAGGGTGCAGTGAATAGCTGGTTGTTAAGGAGCAGCCTGCAGTGTTCGTAACAACCGATGAGTCATCAGCTGCCAATGGGCTTCTCCGCTAACAGCTGACTATAAAAAAAATACTGCTGGCAATTCAAAAGTGAAAAAAAAATGTGGAGTCCCCCTAAAATCCATACCAGACCTTTATGCGAGCATGCAGCCGGGCATGTGGGGGAAAGTGGGGGAACAAGCAAAATCCCCAAAATTGAGCTCTTTGGCATTAACTTGCCATGTTTGGAGAAAGAAAAATGCTGACTATGAACCTAAGAACAGCATTCCTACAGTCAAGTACATAAGTGGAAACATGATGCTTTGGGGCTGTTTCTCTACTAAAGGTACACGCCAACTTGGGTTTCCCCACTGAGAGCAAAAAAAAAAAGCACCGGTAAACAAATAAATAAAAAAATGGCGTGGGGTCCCCCCCAAAATCCACACCAGACCCTTATCTGAGCATGCAGCCCAGCAGGTCAGGAAAGGAATAGGGGGATGAGCGAGCAGCTCCCCCCTCCTGAACCATACCAGGCTACATGCCCTCAACATGGGGGGGTGGGTGCTCTGCCCCCCCATCCCAAAGCACCTTGTCCCCATGTTGATGGTGACGAGGGCCTCTTCCCAACAACCCTGGGTTGTGGTTTTTGGGACTGCGGGTGGGGGGCTTATCGTAATCTGTAAGCCTCCTTTAACAAGAAGGATCCCATCCCCCCATGTCACCTGGGGGCTCTGCCCCTTCTAACATCACGTGATGTCAGAAGTGGTGGTGTCACCGGGTGATGCAGTCAGGTGGCCCCAACCCTTGCCTATATAAGTAATCTGTAAGTGCAGAGCGGGCATACGGCAGGAGGCCTCCCAGGAGGCGAGAGCATTTTTTTTTTCGGGTCCAGAGGGCATTGTGATTGACGATGGATTTACATCGCAGGACACTATTTTTATATTTTTTAATAAAGGACTTGTCAAAAACAGTTTCTTGTGATTATTTCTTTTTGACACTATTTTGGTGAATGGGGTATGATGGACCCGATACCCATTCACATGGGGGGTTGGGATCTGGGAGCCCCCTTGTTAATGGAGGCTTCAAGCTTCCGATAAGCCCCCCGCCCGCAGATCGCGAAAATCAGGGCTGCATGCTCGGATAAGGGTCTGGTATTGATTTTGGGGGGGTCCCATGCCGTAGGGCCTGGTATGGACTGCTGGGGCACTATATTTAAAGGAATTTTTCATTTTTATTGTTGCACTTTAAGCAGTATTAAAATCACTGGTCTTTAAAAAACAGTTGTTTAAAAAAATATATATATTGATACATGTCCCCCAGGGCAGTACCCAGATCCTCATACCCCTTTTATGGGCAATTACTTCTATATAAGCCTTCAAAATGAGTACTATTGATTTTTCCTGTTTGGCTCCCATAGACTTCAATGGGATTCGCCATTTGGGTTAGAACATTTCCCCTGTCACGGGTGCAAGGGCATGTTCGGCCCATCCCTACACATGAACTTTAATGGTAACCCAGTCTTAGTCTGTAGGGTTCAATATTGAGTTGGCCAACCCTTTGCAGCTATAACAGCTTCAACTCTTCTGGTAAGGCTGTCCACAAGGTTTAGGAGTGTGTCTATGGGAATGTTTGACCATACTTCCAAAAGTGTATTTGTGAGGTCAGGTGCTGATGTTGGACAAGAAGCCTAGGCTTGCAGTCTCCACTCTAATTCATCCCAAAAGTGTTCTATCAGGTCAGGTCAGTCAAGTTCCTCCACCCCAAACTCGCTCATCCATGTCTTTATGGACCGAACTTTGTACACTGGTTCAAATTATTTGGTGAAGGGGTTATGGTGTGGGGTCGTTTATGTGATTTCATTGTCCTCAATTCTTCTTTTTCTCAGGCTCGAACTGGTCTGTAATGCTGTTACATAGCATGGTCCATGCAGTACACAATAAACAACCTTGTGCCTTGATCCCAATAATAGAATTCAAATCCCCAGATAAATTTGAGGTATGTATCATACAGAGCTGCTCATGCTGTATAAAAACTTGGATTAAGAATGGTTAGTGACACTTATAATAAGAAAGTATACCTTTGGGTAGCTCTGCCCTTGCTCCCACCCAATAGGATCCCACTCCCATAAATTGTGAGGTTACTCATGATACTGGGAGGGTATCTATGCTGCCATGGAGTACACCAGGAAAGGAAAATGACAGTAAAGCATCAAGCATAAAGCATTTGATTTTCCTTTTCCCTGACAGACTCCTTGACATACTGTATGTTTAGTATAAGATATGTATGGGTAGTAAGCATCCTCTCTTCCGGAAGTGGAGCTCTTTGACTTCTTGGTTGAGAAGCCTTTTTTATCTTTTCAGTTCTTTCTGGACTCTGCAGGAGCAAGCCTCTTTGGAGTTAATTAGACACTGACCCTTGAACTGCAGTCTTCTTTCACTCTGCAGACATTTACTCTGAGGCAGGAGGCCAGACCAAACACAATCCCAGGTTTTAGCTATCAAATTAAGCTTACCCTCAGAGAGGAGAGTTTCAGCTCTCATAATGCAAACAAGATCTCTCACTTGTCAGAATTATTCTTTAGGGTAGAATTAACATTCTTCTTTCCAACTTCCCTTGCATTGGTAGAGAGGCAAGGGTTAAGGCAGGTTCATAGGCTGCAACTGAAGACAGATATAACTCCTAAGGACAAGATCAACACATAACATTACCACTAGAAGATGGCACCCCCCCCCCCCCTCCCCCACGGACTCACTCAATAACCATTGATTTAGTATACCCCTGAAGGACACAGCATCCCTCAATGTCAACTCTATGCATCTGGCCGATCTCATGAAGGGCATGTCAACCAAAAAGGTTGACGTGACTCCTTATGCTGGAAAACCTCTTACTCACAAGTGCCTAATCTGACATTCTGCAGTGCAGATAGAAGTATCCTGGTTGGAATTTGAACTGAGCAACCCAGTGCTGAAAGGTAGAAGGTACTTTTCTGCTCTGTGCTTCTGTTCAATTTTGCGCTACTCTTCTAGAATGAGCTTCTAGCTTGGACATCATAGGATACAGCATGAGATCCAGCAGCTGATGTTTCCAAAAGGTAAGAAAAACTCCAAAAATGATGGGTCCTATGAGGAGGACAAAAAGGAACATGGCCTCTGGCTTAGCCTCAATTTATGGGAGTGGGGTCCTATGTGATGGGATTGAGGGCAGAGCTACCCAAATTGAGTCTGTCAGGAAATGTCACTTATAACAACCAAAATGTGTACACAACAGGCTTTAATGAAAAACAGTATACCCTCTAGGTAGCCAATATTTTAGTGGTTTTCCTGTAAATGTTTGACAGTGATGGAAACTGCACCGTGTTAGTACAGGGAACATGAAATCTTTATTTAAATCTGATCATAAAAGTAAGTCAAACCAGGGTTTAGGAAAGTAAAGACCACATGAAACTTTTCAAGTAACTTTTACTTAAAAATAATCCTCACTGATATTTAAAAGGACATTCTAATGGTTTGACTTACTTAGAGAAGTATAGAATAAAAAAAAAATCGTAACCACCTAGGTGGATGCAGCATCAGTCCGATGCTACATCCCTAAGACTGAGACCTGAGCGATCAAAGACTGCTGATCGATCAGTTTTCAGTCTTTAGTAGACATGCGCAGGATAGAAAAGCCAGCCTCTTCCATAACAGCTGATGACTCAGGGTTTCCCACTGACAGCTACTATGTACCCCCATACTCATTCATATAGGGTAGGGCTAGGATCTGGGCCCCCCCTTGTTAAATGCTGTATTGCCTTAACAGGCCAGGGTTCCCCTTGCTGGTACAGCCACCGGTGCCCCTACCTCTCAGGCCGAATCTGCTGTCACAGGGTG
Source organism: Lithobates pipiens (assembly GCF_037356315.1). NCBI lineage: Eukaryota > Metazoa > Chordata > Amphibia > Anura > Ranidae > Lithobates > Lithobates pipiens. The sequence goes on from NW_027507758.1 coordinate 167,617,940, forward strand.
CAGTTCTACATCCATATCCAGATGGCTTAATTGTCTGGCTCTTGAGAAGGGGAGGCTGGAGGTCCTTGGCTGCGCCTCCGGTTTCATCTCCACTCTCATGAATGCTAGGAGAATGAGCGCAAAGTTTATGGAAAAATCTGGTCAAAACTCTTGGAGTACATGTCTGCTGTGGATAGGTCATGCATTGATCCAAAAGTTCAAGATATTCTGGCCTTCCTTCAAACCGGCTTAGATCTGGCCCTATCAGTCAGTTCTCAGAGTTCAACTGTCAGTTATCAACCTTCACCAGTGTTTCCTGGGGGCAAACATCCTATTGTCAGACAATGCAACAAGGGAGTTGCTAGACTTAGAGAAAGCTGAGATTTCCCAAATGGGATCTTTCTCTTGCCCTCGATTTACTCTCTGGAGTGGAGGGTGCCAGTGTCTGCTTTATGTTTATTAAAGACCTCTCTGATAAGTTTGCCTTTCCCGTAGCCATCATGTCTGCAAAAAGAGTCTTGGAAATTGGACTCCTTGGTCAAAAATAACCTTTCTAACTTTCTTCCTGGATTGAGCGGTGCTGATACCTATGCTTGGCTCAAATCCCAAGGTAACATTGGTCTTTCATGAGAACCAAGAAATTGTTCTGCCAACCTTTAGAGTGCCTGAGATATACATACTTTAGACATGGGAGAGACGTGTATGTATATGTGGAAATGCTATTTTGATTGTTTGCTCCAAATGAAATGTGTTTTTCTGTTTATAATACAGAAACTAAAAGCTGACACTTCCCCACGACTTTTAGCAACACACTTCTATTATGACCAAATCCCCAAAACCTTCTTTGAGAAGAAAGTAAAGGTAAGTTATAGAAAGTTTCTAATTGAATATGAAAACCTTACACTTTGGTAGTAGCCCAGGTGGAAATAATACAGACCTTGATGAACTATTGGGGCATACTAGTGCAAGTATCAACAGCAATGATAAGAATATGAAATACGCTTTCATTGTCTAACTCCTTGGTGCCCAACATGTGGCATGAAGGCTGCATGCAGCCCTTTGGCACCTCAGGGCCCCTGTAGCCACTACTGTGTCTATACTCTATGACTTCTGAAATATATCTCTAGTCTCCAAGTAATAAAGCATGTTTGCAGTCTCTTTCTATCCCCTCTAGCATGCCTGAAGTTTCTGATCATATCCTGTATCCTGCCTGCAACCTGTGGACCTGTGGCCATCTATTGTGTCATGCCAAAAGCCTTTGACCTGACTGTTGTGTGTCTGTTTTCTCTGAGACATACTATTCACTGAATAATATGTGCGGGCCTTTGGTGATGTCAGGGGCTGCACTTGATGTGCTCCATATATAGAAAGTTGACCATCAATGATCTAATTTCCAACATGCAAATAGAATCTGTAATGTAGGGGGCGACAAAGTATTAATTGTTATAGTCTTAGGCTGGCCATACATTATGAAAAAATGAAATAACCAAAAAACTATTGTGCATATACTGTATTTATCGGCGTATAACACGCACAGGTGTATAACACGCACATTCATTTTAAGAGGGAAGTTTCAGGAAAAAACAAAAATATTTATATTGGTGTATAACACGCACACGCTATTTGCACCTGATTTTCATGGTGAAAAAGTGAGTGTTATACGCCAATAAATACAGTATATACAAATGCACTTTAAAAACATAATTTTGTAAGAAAAAATGAAACACATTGAAACACATTGTTCTTTGGCTTCTTTTAGATGTTCTGTGTTTGTTCTATATATCTTAGAGTGGTGGAAAAATATAAATATAATCAATATGTATCCATAATATTATAATCCAAAATATATCATTAATTTCGGTACCACTCTATATAGCTCTAGTCTATAAAAAGTCTTATTTACTGAAGAAAATCTTGAACTTCTTCGAGATCAAAGTCTCCAGCAGGGACACACAGGAAGTACATAAGCACGGAGCGGCGGGGACACGTGAACAAAAAAATTAATATATATATATATATATATATATACAGAGAGCAAGAGAGAGAGAGATTCAGCATTCAAAAATGTGTCAATGTTAAATAATATAAATACATGGGTTATCGGCACATACTGTATCCACTCTACATCATCCAATGCACGCTAAGATGCTAAGATGTATAGAACAAACACAGAACTAACATCTAAAAGAAGCCAAAGAACAATGTGTTTCAATGTGTTTCATTTTATCTTACCAATTCATGTTTTTAAAATGAATTTGTATATATATATATATATATATATATATATGTAGTGGCCATAACCCTTGGCAGGGCGGCCTTAACTGCTTGGGTTGTTCTTCCACATCTAGGGGTTCCCAGGGTTGGTACCCAAAAACTTTGGACGCTGACACCAATAAAGTCCTTTTGAAGGTTTTTTTTTTTTGCAGGGGTAACATCCAACAAACACAGTCTCGTATGGGAACAGAGGGCAAGGGTGAAAGAATTCAGGCGCCTTGAACTGCAAATATCAAAAAGTCTCTAGTCCCACCCAGAGAGTAGCCACTCGCAGCTGGGTGCTTCAGGACTGAACAAATCTCTAGCCAGAGATTATGGCAGTCAGCACTTTGATCCAGAACTTGTAAAATCTCTGACCTTGAACAAGTTGTAACTGAAAGTGAACAGGAACCTTTTTCCTCAGTACCTGGAACGTTCTTTGTCTCCTTGACAGTACTGGAAAAGGTGTGGCTTAGTCAATGTCCTTCACAACTCAGTAACCAGGCACTTCTCAGGATGCCAGCTTGTTGGCCCTCCTCCAAAGAGTCCTCCCCTGGTCACTTGTACGAGCTGCGGTGCCCCTCCTAGCCAAGAGCACACCCAGTCGCCTTGAATCCTCCCTCAGTTACTGTGCCTCGGACCAGCCGGTTCTGAGACGCGGGAACAGATGGATCCCTACCCCAGACCAGGCGGGTCTACTGGCGTTTCCAGACCGAAGCATGTTGCAAAGCGACGAACGCTCCCATGACCGGGACCCCTCATGGGGCTACCCCAGTCCAGAACCAAGAACAGACCACTAGGGCCTCACGAACGAACCGCCGGGAACACGTGACCTCAACATCTTAAGTACCCTTCCCCAGACTCCTCAGCGGGGCCCAGCACACCCACTGACTGGCTCAGAGGAAGCTGATACCCAAAATGTCCAACCAGGCCTGGTTCTGGCCTGTCATGTGCACCTCACTGTACACATGACCAGGCAGTACTCTAACACAGCCCAGCCAAACTGATGTCAAAGTTAACCTACACAATTAACCCTCAGAACCCCTCTACTGTTCTGAGGCAAAAATGTAATTTGTACATGAATGACACTTTGTCCAAAGTGTCACCGCTACATATAGATACACACAATGATGGTTTTTGTTTTCTATTATTTTTTAATTTTCTATTCCTTTTTCATTTTGAATATGAAGATTTATATGTATATATTATGCTTTGTTCACTACGCATGTTTGTGCTGTACGATTCGTATGGTATGTCTGTCAGGTTGTTTTGGGATGTTGTATTTATTTCCATTGATTGAGATATCCCATAAACCTGCATGACTTCAGGTGTTTCGTATGTGTCCGAGAATTTGGACTGACGTTTCCATGTGGGTGGTCTCTCGTAAGGATTTCCTGTTTGATTGACTTTTTTTCATCCTCATATATATGGATGTTCATTCCATATTCTAACAGCTATGACTAAGCACCTTTCATTGATCCTGTAACTCTGATGTCCTTGTATTACAAGAATTTTTAATCATCTTTAATAAATGTATTAAATGGAGTGCGGCCGTCCCAGCTTTTTCTTCGATTCACCCTTGCACTACATAGTTGATGGTAAATCTAAAGAAAGTTGAACAAGAAAATTGTATAGTGTTAATATAGTGCTATATTCCTAAAATTTCCTATACTTTTTTTTCTCTAAAGCTGAACTCTGTCAAACAGCTAAATACACTGGTAGGATTTTAAAAATACATTTAATAATGTTGCATTCATTTGGGTCCACCTGGAGTTCAGTTTAGTGCCTGTGAAAATTCTGCTGCTCCCCATTAGCATTGGCAACTAAAATGGAAAATTGTATCAAATACTTACCGTAATTTTCCTTTCCTGACGCTAAACCTTGGCAGCATACTAGTGATAGAGTTCCACCTCTTGACCACTGCCTCAGGACCTCTGAATAGCATTAATAAAGGCATAGTTAGCCACCACCCCATTCTTTGTAACAAGTCGCATCCCGAAACGTACTGTACAAGGTGGGTCAGTATGCTGCCATGGTTTGGCCTCAGAAAAGGAGAATTGGGGTATTTGATACAATTTTCCATTTTCCTGATGCCAACATGGAAGCATACTAGTGATACATGACTAGCTGACAGGGTGGGTACTGCTTAAACAATTTTAGTTTTATTTACAATGTAAAAGAAGATTAGATTGTTCTTCTCCCGAAGTCTATAGAGAAGGCACCCGGATCTACCCTATAATGCCTTAGGAAGGTATATTGAGAGGACCATGAAGCTGCTCTGCAGATGTTCTTCATTAACACATTTGAAAGGGCAGCCCACGAGGCTGCTACCGCCCTAGTAGAGTGTGCAGTCACCGTTGGAAGAGATTTCACACCCTCTTGCCCCGTACACTCTGTGAATAAGCTTGACAATCCAGCTCGCCAAGGCTCTTGAGGTAGTCTCCTTTTCCTTTGTGATTTCCCACTGGGATTATGAAGAGCTTATCCGAGCATCTGAAGTGAGCGGTGGCAGACAGGTGTTTGCTTAAGGTTCTTGAAACATGCAGCTCATGTAGTCTGCCGGAATCTTCTTCCGGGAAGTTTGGTAAAGCACAGACGCCTGTTTGATGAAATGTAGTGGCTACTTTTGGCGCAAAATAGTCTACTGGACGAAGTTCCACTTGGTAGAAAAGGCAGACAATGAACATGAGCAGACAAGGGTAACGCGAGGTCAAGGTCAGTAACAGGATCAAGATGCGTTTCACAAACTGGATCACAGGAACAAGACTGAAGACCATTCAGAAAAGACCTAGTGCAGAGTTCAGGTTTAAAAAGGCCGCTTGGCGACAGTGGACATGCACACAAGTCTTCACATTCAGGTGCTCATGCTCATATGTGTAGGCAATAGACATGGGCGCCGTCAATAAATTTGTTTTGGTTTGTTCCGTTACGGTTCGTATTAAAATTAATTAGTACTTTGTATTTTGTGTCCGAAACTCAATTTCAATTAGTCCGAAATACAATTGTCGGTAGGTTCGTTAACTTGTACGAACGTTCTTTAAGTTGAATTTGATGGCAAAAATATACCTCAATATGACAGTCGATGCTGATGGAAGTTTGGTTTTTATCCGAAATACGAAATTCCGTTGAAGAATTTCCTATCCGAATACGAATTTTTGTTAGATGAGGGGCTCCCACCATCCCTGTGCTGGGCTGACTTCCTCCTGGGGATTCGTAAACAAAAGTTTGTATTTAGTACAAAATTCGGACTCATGGCAATTCGTATTTCGGATCCTCCCGAATGTACGAATTTAGGAAAATTCGTACGAATTTGAGATTCGTACGAAACTAATCGCACATGTCTAGTAGGCAATCATGTACGCGCAGTCCATCTATGTCTGTAGAAATGTGCATGCTTTAGCCAGACGGTCTTAGCCTGTTGGCTGACTGTAATCCTGACATTGAGTACGGGAGGGTCAAGGGGGCAGAACAGGGTCCAATTTGCAGCTTATGTGTGACTTCTGTTAAACATAGTAATATACTTTATCTAGATGTGCCATGTGGTGATTAATTGCCTGTTTGATTCTATGCTGTGTTTTGAGATATCATTACTGTAATTTCCTCCATGTATTGAAATAGAAGCAATAAGAAATAAAATAGAACACTGGAATGTAATCAGAATAGCCTGTTTGCATTATTACTTTTTCTGACATTATTGACAGCTAGAACGAGGTCATACCTAAAAGTAATAATATGGTTATGTTTTTTCCTGGTAGATTTTGGTGATGTTTCGCAATCCAAAGGATACAGCTGTATCAATGTTTCACTTCTACAATAATAATCCAATGCTTCCCACCTACAATAGCTTTGATGACTTTTTCCCAGATTTCATGAGTGGAAAAGGTAAGAGGTGTGCTTAGAATTCTGAACATACTGGATTTGGTTTTATTTGACTTCTTTCTTTACCCTCTTATTTTCATATTTTTGCATAAAATATAACATTCTAATATGATATAAACTGTGTGTGTGTGTATGTATATATATATATATATATATATATATATATATATATTGTAAGGGATCTTCCCGGGGTAGGGTGTGTTTGGACACAGTTCACAGCAGACTTGGACTTCATAAAGTAGACCTTGGCGTTTATTCGTGGTACAAACAGTCCAACAAACAAAATATACAGCAACACCGTGCTTCTTGTGTATAACAGGAACAAAATAATAACAAAAACAAACAACCTAGCCCGGCAGGGCGCTTACTAACAGGTTCTTCTCACCTATCTGACACTTATAAACACAGCGTCTTTCGCCTGGATATCGCAGGGTGGATTTTAGCTCCAGCAGTGGCTGTGCTTGCAGCTTCCTCAAACACACAGACTGTTCATTTCCCTGGCTGAGAGCAAACACCTGCAGGCCCGCAGAGCCTTTACCTTCCCAGGCTAATTAGGATCAAAGCTCACCTGATCCAAAACCCAGAACTGGAACGAGGGATGGGGGGTGTGGAATGACAGGTCCCTCTACCAAACCTACCTGCCATTCCATATAAACCCAGGCCCGGCAAGATTAAATAACAACTCAGCAGCATATTGCTGCTGAGAAACTGATCCATCCTGGACTTACCATCTCACACTGTGTAGCAACCTAGGTGAGATGTACACCCCCTCAACCACTTCTCCAGTGACATGTCTACATATCCCCCCCTCTTTTTCAGACCGGAGGGCTGAGCCTTTTGTCCCCACAGACAACTCACCCTCGACAATGCGTCAGCATTTGCCTGTAATTTCCCTGGCCTGTGTTCCACAGTGAAATTAAAGTTTTGTAAGGACAGAAACCATCTAGTCACTCTTGCATTTCTCTCCTTGTTTAACTTCATCCATGTTAGGGGGGCATGGTCTGTCACCAACTTGAATTTCCTGCCTAGCAAGTAATACTTTAAAGATTCTAGGGCCCACTTCACTGCCAAACATTCTCGCTCCACAATGGCATAATTTTTCTCGGCCGGGGTTAGTTTTCTACTCAAGTATGTCATCGGATGCTCCTCACCATTCACTACTTGTGAGAGTACTGCACCTAAGCCTGTGTTAGAGGCATCTGTCTGGACCAGAAATTCTCGCCTGAAATTGGGGGTAACTAACACAGGTGGTTGGCACAAGGCAGACTTAAGGCTTTGGAAAGCCTTCTCGGCCTCTGGGGTCCACGTGACCATTGCTGTCTTTCCGCCCTTTGTCAAGTCAGTTAGTGGAGCAGCAACTGAGGCAAAGTTCGGCACAAATCTACGGTAATAACCGGTAATACCCAGGAAAGCTCTAACCTGTTTCCTTGTCAGGGGTCTAGGCCAATTCTGTATTGCCTCAATTTTATTTAGCTGTGGCTTAATCAATCCTCTCCCAACAATGTAGCCCAGATATTTGGCCTCTTCTAGGGCTAGAGCACACTTCTCGGCATTTATGGTCAACCCTGCATCACTTATGGTATCCAACACGGCCTGTACCTTACAGAGGTGACTTTCCCAATCAGGGCTAAAAATGACCACATCATCGAGGTAGGCGGCTGAGTAATCCCGATGTGGTCGCAGAATCAAGTCCATCAACCTCTGGAAAGTTGCAGGCGCTCCATGTAACCCGAATGGCATCACTACATACTGGAATAGCCCATCAGGGTGGAGAATGCAGTTTTCTTTTTAGCCTCGCCAGAAAGTGGAATCTGCCAGTAGCCCTTTGTGAGATCGAGGGTGGTTATGTACCTGGCGTTACCTAACTTCTCAATCAACTCATCTACCCTGGGCATAGGATAAGCATCGAACTTGGAGATCTCATTCAACTTTCTGAAATCGTTACAGAACCTCCAAGTTCCATTGGGCTTTGGGATTAGCACAATCGGGCTGGACCATTCACTCTGTGACACCTCAATTACCCCCAGATCAAGCATACGTTTTACCTCGTCAGATACGGCTTTCCTACGTGCCTCCGGTATCCTATAGGGCTTTAGGTTTACTCTGCTTCTAGGCTCAGTTTCAATGTGATGATGGATGAGGTGGGTACGCCCTGGGAGGTCAGAGAACTTGTTTTTGTTTTTCTGTAAAAATTCCAGAGCCTCCTGTTTCTGTGACACTGATAGAGCATCACCTACTTTGACTGGAGGGATTGGTGGTGACAAATTATTAACAGTATTTGTCGCCACCAAGGATTCCCTGTCTTTCCAGGGCTTGATCAAGTTTATGTGATAAACTTGGAAAGGCTTCCTTCTACCTGGTTGGTGCACCTTGTAGTTCACCTCACTGATCTTTTCAACAATTTCATAAGGACCTTGCCACTTCGCTAAGAATTTACTCTCAACAGTGGGGACTAGTATAAGGACCCTATCGCCTGGGTTGAATGTCCTGATTCTTGCGGACCGGTTGTAAATTCTACTTTGGGCCTCTTGAGCTCTCTGGAGGTGTTCCCTTACCAGGGGCATTACAGTGGCTATACGGTCCTGCATTTGTGCTACATGCTCAATAACACTCTTGTATGGGGTGGACTCACTCTCCCATGTCTCTTTTGCAATGTCCAGTAGACCCCTAGGGTGACGACCATAGACCAACTCGAATGGTGAGAACCCTGTGGATGCTTGGGGCACCTCCCTAATAGCAAACATGAGGTAGGGTAATAAATGATCCCAGTCACGACCATCTTTTCCCACCACTTTCTTCAACATATGTTTCAAAGTTTTATTAAATCTCTCCACCAATCCGTCCGTCTGGGGGTGGTATACAGAGGTACGGATGTGTGAGACTTTAAATAGTTTGCATAATTCCTTCATCAGTTTTGACATAAATGGCGTACCTTGGTCAGTTAGGATTTCTTTGGGGATCCCAGTCCTAGAGAACATATAAAACAACTCACGTGCAATTGTTTTAGATGCAGTGTTTCTTAAGGGTACAGCCTCAGGATAGCAGGTCGCATAATCTATGACTACCAAAATATACTGGTGTCCTCTAGCTGACTTTACCACGGGACCCACTAAATCCATGGCAATACGCTCAAAAGGCACCTCTATAATAGGGAGCGAAACCAAAGGACTGCGAAAATGTGACACTGGGGCACTAACCTGACCTGTGGGGCACGACTCGCAGTATTTTTTAATGTCATCATATATCGCCGGCCAAAAAAACCTCTGGAGAACCCTCTCTCGCGTTTTGTCAGTCCCCAAGTGTCCCCCAAGAACATGGTTATGTGCCATGTCAAGCACCTGACGCCGGTACGGCTTAGGTACCAGAAGCTGTTCCACAATCTCATCCTTAACCTTATTGACTCTATAGAAAAGATCCTTAGTCACCGAAAAATGTGGAAATCTTTTTTCAGCATCTGGTTCCTGAGGTACCCCATTCATAACAGCAACCTGCTCTCTCGCATTTTTGAGAGTGGGGTCCTGTAATTGTGCAGCGCCAAAATTATCCCTAGACACCTCTAAGTCTAGTATATTTTGCTCAGTGGGAGGAGCCTCCTCCTCCCCAGCCAGGACCTGCAAAGGAGAACAATCATTTTCATCCTGCACACTTCTATCATTCACAGGGGACAAAGCAACCCCCTTAGAGGTATCCCCACTCCTTTTGGGGATTTTTCTTTTTTCCCAGAGAGCCCAGAATAATGGAAAATCGCGCCCCAATATTACATTATGCATGAGGTTTTTTACCACACCCACTTCATATTGTACGGTGCCTTGTTCAGTCCCGACTTTAGCCAGCACTATAGGGTACACTTTTGTATCACCATGTATGCACACAACACTCATATGCTTTTTAGACTCTAAGTCCCCAGCCACCAGGCTAGCATGCACCAAGGTTACGAGGCTTCCCGAGTCCATTAACGCCTCAACGGGAAGGTCATTGATGGTAATATTGCAGATTTGCGGTTCAGTCTCTAGTCCAGGAACTGCAGCACAAGATGGTTCCGCAAACAGCGACTGACGCCGGCTAGCGTCACACTCCATGGGTTCAGTGGTAAGAGGGCAATGGGCCGACACGTGTCCCGCCTCATGGCATCTCCAACACTGGATAGGGCCTGGTCTCTTTGGCAAGGAGTCCTTTTCAGAGCCCCTTAGCCACCCGGGACCGTCACCAGTCTTTTGTCCCTGAGACACCACTTGAGCCCTTTTCCCTCCATCAGCACCCCTCCACACTCCCCCAATAGATGGAAGTCTCTTACCAGCTGACGGCACAGATCTGGCGCTCCGGGGAGGTGAAGATGCTGCAGGAACATCACGGAGGTAGTCCTCAGTCGCCTGGAACCTCTCCACAAGGTTGACAAGTTCGTTTGCATTCTTAGGATCACCTTGTCCCACCCAGCATTGCAGGTCAGTAGGAAGCGCTCGGAGGTAGCGATCCATCACGACCTTCTCTAGGATTTGTGCAGGAGTAGAAGTGTCTGGCTCCAACCACTTTCTTGCCAAATGGATTAGGTCATACATCTGGGACCTCGCTGATTTGTCCAGACTGTAGCTCCAGTTGCGTACCCTCCGGGCACGGACTGCAGTAGTAACTCCTAGTCGGGCAAGTATCTCCTCTTTTAGCCGAGTATAGTCCTTAACCTCTTGCTCACTGAGGTCATAGTAGGCCTTTTGAGGTTCACCTGTTAAATAGGGCGCAATTACCTCTGCCCACTCAGCGGCTGGTAACTTCTCTCGCTCAGCCACGCGCTCAAATACTGTTAGATAGGCCTCAACATCGTCCTCAGCAGTCATCTTTTGCAGCGCTTTCTGCACAGTCCTTCTCCCAAAAAAAATCTCTGGAGCGGCTCCCATCACTGTGGGTGGATTAGCAACCACAGGCGCCTCTCGATTTACTATCAGGTGCTCGATAAGTTGTTGTTGGCTTTGGCGCAAAGCTTGCAACTCTTCCTTATGCATCTGCTGTTGTGCAGCCATGGACTGTTCATGTCGTCTATTGGCCTCTGTCTGAGCCTGCTGTTGTTGCAAACTCACTTGCATAAACTGCTTCAGCATCTCCTCCATGTTGCTGGACTGTTCTTGGAGTGTAGTTGCAGCTTTCACCCAGGACATCAGCAGCTGTAGCCAAGTCTGTCCACACCGTTGCCCCTAGCAACCGTGTTGCCCGCTACCTCCACCAATTGTAAGGGATCTTCCCGGGGTAGGGTGTGTTTGGACACAGTTCACAGCAGACTTGGACTTTATAAAGTAGACCTTGGCGTTTATTCGTGGTACAAACAGTCCAACAAACAAAATATACAGCAACACCGTGCTTCTTGTGTATAACAGGAACAAAATAATAACAAAAACAAACAACCTAGCCCGGCAGGGCGCTTACTAACAGGTTCTTCTCACCTATCTGACACTTATAAACACAGCGTCTTTCGCCTGGATATCGCAGGGTGGATTTTAGCTCCAGCAGTGGCTGTGCTTGCAGCTTCCTCAAACACACAGACTGTTCGTTTCCCTGGCTGAGAGCAAACACCTGCAGGCCCGCAGAGCCTTTACCTTCCCAGGCTAATTAGGATCAAAGCTCACCTGATCCAAAACCCAGAACTGGAACGAGGGATGGGGGGTGTGGAATGACAGGTCCCTCTACCAAACCTACCTGCCATTCCATATAAACCCAGGCCCGGCAAGATTAAATAACAACTCAGCAGCATATTGCTGCTGAGAAACTGATCCATCCTGGACTTTCCATCTCACACTGTGTAGCAACCTAGGTGAGATGTACACCCCCTCAACCACTTCTCCAGTGACATGTCTACAATATATATATATATATATATATATATATATATATATATATATATATATATATATATATATATATAAATTATATGTATAAATGGCCGCGCTTAGGGAAGGGGATTTAGGTTGCTGCCGCCCTTTAATTCCTCAGCCTCTGTCAGGAGTCTGTGGCTCTATAGCTACTTGTAATGTTAATATAGGGCTAGTGGCTAGACTGCTTATTCCCTCTATCAAATCCTATTTAACAGATACTTATTATAGATCAATTAGTGTGCACACCACATTTTCAGCTGTGTGTATACTAGTTATTATGGGTAGGATAATAGCCCAAAAGGGGGAAGAAAAAACAGGTAAATAAAGGTGAAGAAAGTAAACCTATATATATATATACGTGACGTACCCTCCTAGAGATTAAAAAACCCGAATATATTCCCTCATACACAGTTCTATTCTACTGTATATGTAGGGAGACTTCAGGTCTTAATCTCAGTACTACTACTGTAGCTTTAGCAGATGTGTGAAAAATATGTAAACTGTAAACTAATAAGGTGCATAAGTGCAACAAAAGTGCTATAAAGTGCAAAACAGTGCGAAAGGGTTTGTACAGGTAAACCTACAAGCAACAATCCAAACCCTCATACATAAATAAGGTGTACCGTGCGAAAAACACAAAATATGTAAGGATATTTGTAAACTGTGCGGATGGCCGCGATAAGTCAATGTATACTCAGTAGTCCTCAGCCATGAAAATTGTAAACGTTGTGGAAAATTACAACACAAACACTATAAGTGTATTATTCCAAATACAAAAGTGTTCAGTGCAACTTATGAAGTTCAATTGATGTCTTATAAAGTTCCAAGCTGCTCAAAAAACGACTCAAAAAAAAGAAAAAGGTGACTTTCGTGATCGCATGAATCCAGTGACTTCTGTGCTCATGCCCCTTTGGGTCCCCACTCACCAGATTCATATCCCCCTAGGGGGTTATGGGCATGTAGACTCTCCGCCTCTGTTCGCCTTGCATCGGATACTTCCACCTCCCAGCTGTATGCTTGGTACTCTGATGGTACTCCTTTTTTCCAAACGATGGTACTCCTTTTATCAAACGATGTTAAGCGGACAGGATCGTTCCTCAGGGGGGAGAAAGATCGATTCTCATAGTGTAGTATATTGATCACCATGGAGTATATTTTATATTTTAGTAGAAAAAAATCTTTGACATACACTCCCAAAAGCTTTGTATAACTTGTTGTAGGATGTCTAAAGCAAAAGAGAACTCACAAAAGAGGACTCTTTAAGAAAGGGGGAGTTAGTCCTTAAAACAATACTTTATTAAAAAGATGCCATAACAGCAGAAAAATAATAAATGAAAAAAATCAATAAAACACAAAAAATACAAAAAAATTGCATATGCCTCACAGGCTACCTTACAATGGAAAACCTGCTGGGAAAACTGAAATAGGACCACTATATATGGCCAAAGTGGGATAGAACTCTCCTATAGGAGCTAGATGGTTAATACCACATTTTGCCAGACCGCTTTGGAAAGTAGTAGTCCTTATTTCTATAGTTGAAGGTCAAAAAAATCAAAAGATGAAAAATACTAAAAGTAAAAGTTTAGCTAGAAAAGTTTACCGCTGCAGCGTTATGTAATATATTGCCGGCTCTGTCAGAGAGATCGCAGGCGAGCGGCGTGCATTCCAGCTGCGCTCCACAGGCTCGACAGACCGGAAGTGACGTAGTGTGCGTGGCTCTGTTGTACGCGTTTCGTCATAGACGTCCTCAGCAATGGTTTTGCACTTTATAGCACTTTTGTTGCACTTATGCACCTTATTAGTTTACAGTTTACATATTTTTCACACATCTGCTAAAGCTACAGTAGTAGTACTGAGATTAAGACCTGAAGTCTCCCTGCATATACAGTAGAATAGAACTGTGTATGAGGAAATACATTCGGGTTTTTTTAATCTATAGGAGGGTACGTTACGTATATATATATATATATATATATAGGTTTACTTTCTTCACCTTTATTTACCTGTTTTTTCTTCCCCCTTTTGGGCTATTATCCTACCCATAATAACTAGTATACACACGGCTGACAATGTGGTGTGCACACTAATTGATCTATAATAAGTATCTGTTAAATAGGATTTGGTCATTTGATAGAGGGAATAAGCAGTCTAGCACGGGTAGCGCCACTAGCCCTATATTAACTTTACAAGTATATATATATATTGTAATATTTGGGGGTTATTTTAGCTTAAAGGTAGAGCTTACCAGTGAGCTGAGTCCACGCCAGATATGCCGTTTTCAGGGCTTATAGGCCCACTTTTATTAAAGAAAGAAAAGTCAGATAACAAAATAGTTGCCCACACAGGGGTTTCAGCTTTCCGCAGCAATAATGTACGTAGAACCAAAAATACCAAGCCACCTGGCTCTCTTTAGCAGCACTGCTGCTCAGACTTCTGCTGCAGCCCTCTTGGCTCTTTAACAGAGTTCCTGTACACCCAGTACCTCAGCACTCTTTAACAGCTTCTCTTTCAGTCCACAAGCTTGGACCCTCTGTCTACTCTGACAGACCGACCTGTGCAGACATGCACACTTCTTCTCCCTTACACGCCTGGACTCCTCGGGAGGGTGGAGCCCAGAACCATGGTGTTGGCTTTGTTTTAAGCCCAAGACCCACCTGTGCAATCATCCAGCCAGACTGCTGGCTGGTCCCAAAACCCGGTCCCAGGATTGGAGATTCCGTACTACCACATATCCCCCCCCTTTGTTTCGACCCCGAGGGCGGAACACCCAAGTTACTTTTGGCACCTCTGTGCCAGATACCATTTACAGAAGTACCCTCCTGTCCAACCTCGCTTCTCCTAACGGGGAACTCCACCCAATGCCTCCTTTGGTGTCTCCCTCTAAGCCTTACTGTCACTCTGCTATGAGCTTTGATGCGACCTTCCCAACTTTTCTTCCGAGTGAATTTCCATAAGCACTTCCTCTCCTGAAATCTTAATGGGTTCCCGTTGGTCTTTCTACCAACCCTTCTGCCTCCACGCTTCAGGTTCCCAGGTTTCCCCAAAACTATCTCAGCAGTACTGTTCTGAGACTGTAGGGGGCCTATTTCTATAGTGTTTAGAACGGAAACCCACCTCTTATTTCTGGTACCTGCCTCAGCAGTCACTAATTGATTACTAGGTTTACCTGTACCTTTGGACACCACATTATCATGTACCATTAACACATTATTTGTTTCATCATTGACAGACATATTCAAACCAACATTAGACCTCTCAATGTTGCACATGTCACCAATGCCTTTTTTTCCAACATTTGCTAGGGTAGAGTCCACAGAGGGCACACATACTGGAGGGCCGCCATCACCCACTGGAACCTCACAGGACGCCACCTCCCCTGGGTTCACCCACTCTGCAGGCAGCTGTCCTATCACTTGACCTGTTCTGATGCCATCTGTATTTTTATCCACCGGAACAGGCAAGCTCTGGTCTGATCCACATACAATTTTTATCACACTCCTTGTCCATTCCCCTGTCCCGGGGACCTTATTAGGTTTGTCACCTAAACCAAGCACTGGACTGGGGACCCCAGTCTCTTTAACCACCTTTGTTTGAGCCCTGGTCAGGATCTCTGCTGCTTTCAGGTCCACACATGGCCCTTCCACCTCATTTGGTTTTTCTACTGGTGCAGTATACGTGCCCTTCACCAACAACTGACCAGCACCACACTGGACCATAGCAGCAGAAATGCTTCCCATCTGGCTGTTAGGAGGTGTAACCACAGACATTTTAGGCTTATTTTCAACTTCTCCAATATCTGTCTCAAATATTTCTTCTGGAGCTAATCTAGCAGCATACGTAGCGGCAACTTTTAACAAAAGTAGCAAATTTAGGAATAAACCATTCCTGTCCTGTATTGCTTTGCTCTGTACAGCCTGCCATACAGTGCTCCACCTAGTGGTACTCCGCAATACCAGACCATAAGACTGTGGAGGAGACACACTAGTATAGATTGGTTGTACATCCCAAAGTTCAAGCATCTCTTTTAATGCTTCCGTTAATAACCAGGCCCTTGACTCCAGACCTAAGTCCTTCCTGGGGATTTTCATGACACTGGGGATGCAGAGAGACTCACTTGCTGAGACTTGAAAAGTTGCAATGGTTAACGGAACCTTCTCGCAGCTGGAGGTAAACACAGCCTGGTGCTCCATCAGAGCGCTGCCAATTGCTGGACTCATACCCAACTTCTCAGGCTCAGCATCAGTGAACTGCTCCAGAACATTACCAGTGACGTCACGTTGCCACTCCATGCCAACCTCAGTTTTGTGGGTCACGGACAATGTCTCTGCTGTGCCCTTATTTGGTTCATCCTGCTCACCAGGGTTAACTCCTGCAGCAGCCACCACGCCCTCAGGTACAGGCTGTTCTGCAGCCCCTCCTGCTGGCCCAGCAGAAACCTTGTCCACCTTATCTTTGTGCATAAAAGCCCTATCTATCAGGGAGATAAGATCTTTGCTCCAACTATCCCAATCTGTTGTATGTGCGCTCCCTTCTGCGGTACTCCTCAGCACCGATCCATCTGCCCACGGAGACACATAAGAACAGACTGGCTCAGCTGCAGACTCATAACACCAGTCATTGTAAATCACATCAGACTGTGGTAGCACAGGTTGCAATACACCATATTCACCACCTTGCTCTGCTTGCATTTCATAAGCCTCACACACCTTTGCATTTTTTATAGGTTGTGTTAATCCACCATTTACCTGCACATTTTTAGTACTAGCAGCTTGCACTAACACATTACCATTACACGGTACAGTTCCATTCTGTCCCACCAGAGTGACATCGCAGTTGTCCAGGGCAACCTCTGACTCCAACACATGAAGTTCCCTGGAGATTCCTGTGGACAACTGTGCTGTCTTACCACCAGTTGCTATAGGCAACGGCACATTTTTGATAACCCCAGGTTCTTTCCGAGCAAAAGTTTTCCCAACAGCATTAAACTTTTCATTAACAGTAACACTTATAGCATTTTTCGCATTTGTAGGCTGTCCTAGCCCATGGTCAACTTGAGCCTGATAGTCATTAGACACAACACTTTTAGTCATCAATACAGGTTCTATTTGGATTTTAACCCTTGCATTCCCACTATATAGGGAAAAGTCATTCTCAAGTGCACATTCAGTGGCCCCACTAACTGGGGTCACTCTCACATCATCATGGACAGTCTCGTAACCAGTCCTTTTATACATGAAATCAGCAGTTCCATTAAAGACAGTCTTACCCACCGCAGTAGTTGGGGTCACCATCTTCATTTGAGTACGTCGTCTTATGCACCAGTCCTCTGCTGCACTTTTACTGGCCAATTCCTCCTGGTGGCCATGGGATGAAACTACAGCAGGCATCTCCCACCGTTTAGCACCCCCTGCAGGCACAACAGGAAACTTCTTGTTGCTAGGGGTGACTGCAAACATATTTTCACCGGAATCTGGGCCTACAGACAAAACTTTCTCAGCAACATTATCTCCAGCCGTATTCCACAACCTAGGGCAAGAAAACATGCCATGCCCCAGCTGGCCACATTCCAGGCATGGTACTGGACGATTTTTTCCCAAAGCGATTCTCTCCTGGTGATTCCCAGCTGGCCGGAATGCACAGGCCTCTTTGTGGGGACGCTGAACCAAACCTCTACTGCAGCTCCTTTCAGGCATAAATTTCACTCCGGTTGCCATGGGAGACCGCACTCTCCCAGCAGAACTTTGCTGGCTCTCTCCAACATGATAAATTGGCTCCTCCTTAAGCCACTTTCCACGATCCTTATTAGACATAGCCCATGGTACAGAGACAGCCCGATTGGCTTCCTTTGCGTTGCTATGGGCAACCACTCTCATCCTCAGCCATTGATCAGCCTCTCTCCTTGCATATAGCATGGGCTTCTCTCTGCTGGATCCCGTCTCATGCTGTGACACATTCACATTTTTCACATTAGCTGTTTTAACTGCATCAGCTTTGCCAGGGGCAACAACAGCCCTCTTCCAGTTATGGACATCCAGCGGCTTTCCCCTTGCACTGAGGGTTGGCTTCCTTTCCTCTGTAGCTTGGTCCAGGGCTGCTAAATGCCGCTTGCACCAATCCACTGCAGATTCAAATGCTGGTGGACTCTCCATAACAGCAGTCACCTGTGCACTCATTGCACCAGGGTTGCTAGGGACAACCCCAGCCCTTTTTCTCCTTGATAAACTCTGATCAGGTATGTATGGGGCTCGTTCAGGCGGTAACATCCCCTCCAACCACAGAGCTCTGTCTCTCATTTCAGCAAACCTGGCTTCTTTTAAGAGCTTTGACCGCCCCATACTTAGAGACTCCAGAGCAACTTTAAACAGTCCAGGAAAATGAAAGTGTCTCTTTTAAAGCAAGTTGCTTTTCTCTTCATGCAAGCTTTCCTCACCTGCACATTGCACACACTGATTGTGCTGTCTCATACACACAAACACAGTTCATAGCAAGGAAAAAAAAAATTTGACTTTTCATTCACAGGTACACCACCTGCAACACGGAATGCCTTTTGCCTGGCTGCACTTTCACACACAGCCAATAGTTCCTGACTTGAACTTACTGTGGAGCAAGGACCCGGATTCCACCATCTAATGCCCGCATTCTCCACCACTTGTAATATTTGGGGGTTATTTTAGCTTAAAGGTAGAGCTTACCAGTGAGCTGAGTCCACGCCAGATATGCCGTTTTCAGGGCTTATAGGCCCACTTTTATTAAAGAAAGAAAAGTCAGATAACAAAATAGTTGCCCACACAGGGGTTTCAGCTTTCCGCAGCAATAATGTACGTAGAACCAAAAATACCAAGCCACCTGGCTCTCTTTAGCAGCACTGCTGCTCAGACTTCTGCTGCAGCCCTCTTGGCTCTTTAACAGAGTTCCTGTACACCCAGTACCTCAGCACTCTTTAACAGCTTCTCTTTCAGTCCACAAGCTTGGACCCTCTGTCTACTCTGACAGACCGACCTGTGCAGACATGCACACTTCTTCTCCCTTACACGCCTGGATTCCTCGGGAGGGTGGAGCCCAGAACCATGGTGTTGGCTTTGTTTTAAGCCCAAGACCCACCTGTGCAATCATCCAGCCAGACTGCTGGCTGGTCCCAAAACCCGGTCCCAGGATTGGAGATTCCGTACTACCACAATATATATATATATATATATATATATATATATATATATATATATATATATATATATATATATATATATATATATATATCATTTATCTGGGAAAAAGATACATAGTAATTTATAATATTGTATATAACACAGAATATTACAGTAATTCTTGATTCACCCCATATAAAGTAATATTTCCTATTTTTCTGGTAATTCATCTAGAAATAACACACTCTTCTGTGTTTTACCAAACAATTTAAATATTACTGCCTTAAACAGTTTAAAACATATTTCATTGGTAAAATTTTGTACATTAACTTGAGTACAATAAATGCTTAGTTGCATGATTAAATAGGCATTACATTCAGTAAGCATTATGCTTGTAAGAGATTGGAAATTATACAAATTGATAACAAAAAATAGTTTGAGTCTGTAAAAATATATCCTATATATCCAATTGCAATCCATTTTCATTGTCCTCCTCCCCCCACTATCCAGACCCTTTGCCCTCTTCCACTCTAATGCCACGTACACACGATCAGAAATTCGGCCAGCAAAAAACTTTAACCTTCGCCAGCAATAAAATTGAGAGCATGTTCTCAATTTTTCGGTTGGAAAAAGATCCTACCCGAAAATGCGTTCGTGTGTATGCAATTCCGACACGCAAAAACTCACACATGCTCAGATTCAATTACGAGACAGAAGCTATTGGCTACTGGCTATTGAACTTCCTTTTTCTAGTCCCATCGTACGTGTTGTAGGTCACCACATTCTTGACAGTCGGAATTTGGTGTGACTGTGTGTATGCAAGACAGCTTGAAGGAATCCCATCAGAATTGAGTCGGGAAAAACATCAGAGCTTTTTCCGACCAAAATTCTGATCGTGTGTACACGCCATTAGGCAGGCTATAGACAGTGCAAATTTCTTTACTGCAACCCGTGGTTCACATGATTCCCCCATCAACACAGACAGTGCTGACTGGTGAATCCCTCCTGCTGAGACATCATGTTCCCCCGGCAGGGGGGGGTGAGGGAGGGTGGGGAAGCCATCCCAGCCGGGAGAAGACAGTGATTATTGCTAGTGGCTATAGCAGCTGATATCAATAATTGCAAGTAAATCTAGCAGGCTGGTTGTACCTAAATTGATCGATCAACCTGGTACATTCAGCCTGCCCATACACTTTTCAAATCTTGGCCAGTTCTTGCTGAACCGGCCAAGATTCAAACCATCTATGGCCAGCCATACTCTGCAAACTGGTCCCGCTGCCTTCTCTCCACTCATTAACAATTAGCATTTTGCTTTTCTTAGTCTTAGTCTTTTACACAATCCATTCTCACTGTCCCCACAAATATGATCCTTTTTAGCCTCTGCTGATCCATTCTACTGCTCCCCTGCCTTACGTCACCCCCTTAAACTGATTTCATGCCTTTTCTCTCTCCTCTACAATCCAGTCTCATTGCATCTTTTCCCTGCCTCATGTTGATGCTTTTCCCTTTTCCATCACAATTCAGTCCTTCTGCCTCTCCCCCACACTATACAGTTTGCTTTTTTTTTTCCGTCCCCCCACAACCACAAACACACACACAAACACACACACACACACACACACACACACACACACACACACACACACACACACACACACACACACACACACCATCTAGCCTCACTGCCTCCACTCTTTCTCTTCCCTGTTTCATTGCAGTGAAAAACAGAGGGAGCAGGAAGTAAAACTGGATGCTGAGAATTTCAGGGATCCTATGCTTGGACAGAGATAAGATGACAACTTCAAGGAGGACCAGTAGGCTATATTAGAAATAAAGAAAAGCCTCTGATTGTTTTTCTCTTTTCTGTGCGGGGTGCTCTCCTAGGGGAAAAGCTTATTTTAGAAGCATGCTTTACTTTTAGATATTCCAATTGTTTGTGGGCTTCATTGGACTTTCTCTTTCAAAAACTCTGATGGACCTAGAAATAGAACATGTTTTAAATCTTTCCAACGGAATCAATTCCTATCGGGAAAACCGTTCGTTTGTATGCTATTCTAACGGACCAAAAACGATGCAAGGGCAGCTATTGGCTACTGGCTATTTAACTTCCTTTTTCTAGTCCCGTCGTACATGTTGTACATCACCGCGTTCTAAACGATCAGACTTTGGTGTGATCATGTGTACGCAAATCCGTTTCAGCGGAACTCCATCATAAAAACCGTCAGAGGAAGGACGGACGCTTCTCTGCAGAGCTCCGCAGGACCTCCGACAATCTGGTGCCATCCTCCACTCCGGATCGCCCTAAGTGCCCACAACTTATACCACCCTGCTCCTCGGGTGCTCCTCCACAGGCCTATCTGTGTTTGACAGCCATCTGCTGTCCGTGGATCGAAGGATTCGGTCCGTTTCGGCCGCTGTCAGCCTCCTCGCCGGGCGCCATCTTGCGGCCTACTAGGCCTCCATAATCCCCGGCCTTTCCTGCGGAGCCACCCGAGGGCCGCTCCGGCGGCGGATCCGGGCAACCCGGAGGGAGCGTACTCGGCCGCCGAATCGCTGCTCCCGCTGCACCTCTGCACACAGGAGTCTTCTGGGATCCCCTGCTCTGCATCCCTCCGGCCGGGTGAGTCCCCTGTGGGGCTATCTGAACTCTCCTCTGCCTACTCCCCTCCACCTCCCCTCTCCACAACGTCAAGAGGACATCTTACTGGGCCACCTCTGGGGGTTTATGAGGACTGATACCCTTATCCCACTGCATCAGGCAACAATAGTCTCTGGCAGCCCTCTCCAGGCAAGACCCTGGCTCCGGCCTATGTTGGATCCTGGTGGCCATCTTGCTACACCCTGCTACACCCAGTTTCTCACAGCTCCCACTACCACAGACCCAGCTGGAGTATATATCCTGGGGAGTATCCCCTTCCACCTTGCCCTACAGGACCTGGGTCACTTAAAGGTCGGGTTCATTCTGTGGGACCACATATCCCAGCAGGCCCACAGATAGTAAACTTGCAGTTATCTTTCCACACCCACTTCAGCTCACCCCCTTCCAAAGAGGCCGCATACGCTGCTCGGAGCAAGATGGACGTTTGAATTCTTAGCTCTGCTCCGTCCGGGACTTCTGCCTATCCCCGAGGGCCGTTAACACCGCGATTCACTCCTTTTTTTTTTTATATATCACCCCTCAACCCGCAGAACCTTGGTGCATGCCGGCGAAGAAAAAAAAAGCACGGGGCATCTCTCAAAAGACCCTCACACAGTATCTTCTTCGCTCTCAGGAACAGTCCGGCATGGCGCAAGATGGCGCAGTCAGGGGAGGCCTCTCCCCGGGTCCCGCCACCTCTCCACGTTCGCCGTGTCCATCCTTACTTGCCCCTTCATCTAACAGTGTGTGCCCTGGCTCCCTCTCTAAAGCTGATCTAGAGGAAAGTTTGGAAACCATGTATAACAGATTGGCATCTAAATTCCAATCGGAACTTCACAAAACTTCACATGCCTTATCACAAGAAATCTCTGCCCTGGGAACCAGAACGGAGAGGTTAGAGACTAAGCATGATGAGTTGGCGATTGCTCATAATGACCTTAGCAGAGAACATGAAGCACTATCCTCTTCGGTCAAGTTGCTGCAGACTCAAATCGAAGACCTCGACAACAGAAACAGGCGCAATAATCTGCGCCTCCGCGGAATTCCTGAGTCTGAGTCTGAGCTCATTCCTGTGGTGATTAGATTGTTTAAGTCCCTGCTCCCTGACCATGATTCCAACATGTTCAAATGTGATCGTATTCATAGGGCTCTTCGCCCCAAACCCCCGGAAGACAAACCCTCTAGGGATGTCATCCTTTGCATGAAAGACTTTCTCGTTAAGGAAGAAATATTGAGAGCTGCCCGCAACAAGCAGAGGATAACCCTTGATGACCACTTTATACAGATTTTCCCTGATATTGCCCCGGCGACTTTGGAGAGGAGAAGGAACCTGAAGGAGATTACCATTGTCTTGCAATCTGCCCGTATCAGATAACGGTGGGGATTCCCGTTTCGCCTGGTGATCCCTCATAACGGCACAACATACTCCGCCACCACCATCCTGGAGGGTCAAGAGATCCTGGTAAAACTTGGCTTATTGGATGCCTCCGCGACTCGCAGGCTACCCTCCACTCCCAGAGCTACACCTATATGGCAAACACCCCCTACAAGGAGAGACAGACGGAGGATCCGGTATGATGTTGGAGAGCGTATGGAAGATAGCCCTCGTTAATGGTACCTTCTCCGGCCCATCTTGAGGTTCTATATGCGGTTAATACTGACTCCCAGAGGACATCCACGCTGTGTGTTTATTTTTTGTTTTCTCAAGAGATACTCCTTTTTTTTTTTAGGGTTTTTTTTTTTTTTCCCTTCTCTCTCTTCCTCTTCCCCTTTTTTTTTTGGGGGGGGGGGAGGAGATGGGGAGGAAAAGCATACTTCCCCTACTGTTGTCTGCCCACTCCTCTGGCATTATGCATGTCCCTAGGAGCTGTGTCATGGCTCCCCTTCCTAGTGGTTGGTTGCTTCTCTGGTGGGTGCTCCCCACCATTGCGCAACCCTACTGGGTGCGAGACCTGGTCGTCTCGATGTATGATTTTCTCTTTGATGTGGGAACTCTCTCCCACAGGCCACCACATCTGTTATTAATGTTGTTCCCCAAGTCTATGTTAAAGGCTGGGATTGTTTTTTCAGAGGTTACTTTTATTTTTCTATGTTTTTTGGTTCTCTCTTATATTGGTCAATCATTTTTCAAATCCTACGATTCTTCTACAGCATATGTTCTTTTTATATTCCGGTTCTGTGATCTGAACATGCCCTCAGTGTTGCTGCATAGCTCCCTACTCATGTGGGCTTTGGAGGATGAAGTGGGGACTCCCCTGACGTTCTTGGACTTGGTGGACGAGTGCTCATCTGTGATCCCCTTCCCCCCTCCCCTTATCAGATCTGATCCCCCGACTAGCCACGCATTACCTCATACGCCATGGCGATAACTTGTATTTCACACAACGTTAAAGGATTTAACTCCCCTTCCAAGCGGCGTAAAGCCTTTACCTTTTATAAACAGCTTGGAGCTAAAATCCTTCTTCTCCAAGAAACACATTTCTCCCGCTCCTCCCATCCCAAATTTTTCCATAAAGATTTCCCTCAAGCCTTTTACTCGCTCCACACGTCCAGGACCAGGGGGGCTGCCATACTCCTCCACTCTTCCCTCCCGATGGAGGTTAAACAATTGTTCAGGGATCCTGAAAGTCGTTATATGATTGTGAAAGGGGTTGTCCACAACAGGGAACTTACTATTGCTAATGTTTATGCACCCAATGACAGCTCAGCAGCCTTTTTTAGGTCATTTTTTGAAAAATTAGCGCAATACCACTCCCCCTATTTGATCATAGGTGGTGATTTTAACTCAGTAGCCAACGCCACTCTAGACCGCTCGTCAACTACGGTTGTATCTAGAGCATTCCCGAAATCTCTCACTGGTGGCTTACAGGATCTTCAACTCACTGACATATGGAGGGCACATAATGTGGGTTTCAAGGAATTCACCTTTTTCTCCCATCCTCATAACAGTTATGCGAGATTAGACTACATATACACATCTCCAATCATACTCGCCAACTCTTTGGAGGCCTCCATCCACCCCTGTGTTTGGTCAGACCATCAGGTTACATCTTTCACTACAGGGTTTATTAGGCTTGCCCCCACACCCCACTCCTGGAGATTAAATGAATCCATTCTCTCTGACCCAGCAGTAGATTCCCAATTAGCTCAGTCTCTGGAGGACTATTTTTCTCTTAACGCCCGCCCAGACACTCAGCCCTCACTTCTCTGGACGGCGCATAAAGCCGTCATCAGAGGAAAAATTATTAGTATTTCCGCAGCCCGCAACAAGTCTAATAGACTTAGAATAGTGGAGTTAACTAGGGAACTAGATCATTTATATAAAAACACGTCTCTACTACACTTAGATTCCACCAGGCAATCCATCGAACAAAAGCGCCTAGAACTGGACTCCCTTTTGTCATCCAAGGTTGAAAAGTCACTCCGTTGGACTAAAGCCCGCAATTTACTATTTAATAACTCGGCATCAACTTTGTTTGCTAGAAGATTGTCTAACTCGATTCGCCCCCCTCATTTATACAGGTTGTCTAATAAAGACGGTTTTGTATCCTCACATCCCAGGGAGGTACTCAAAATCTTCGAGCAATTTTATACCAAACTCTTAGAGTCCCCCCACACTCTCCCCTCCCCTGAAGACTTGTCATGGCTACATGACATCCCCTTCCCGACTCTTTCCACCTCACAACTAGACGAACTCAACGCCCCTATCACAACTCCGGAAATCTTAGGGGTCATCAAATCACTGAAAACAGGCTCCGCCCCAGGCCCTGATGGCTTTTCGGCCCTTTATTACAAAAAATACTCCATGATCCTGGCCCCTAGAATGGCATACCTCTTTAACTCAGTCCTACTTGGCCATAGCTTCCCAGAGGAAATGTTGTTAACCAACATGTACCTAATCCCGAAACCCAATAAGAATCATAATTTGCCCCAAAATTTTAGGCCTATCTCGGTTATGAACAATGATATCAAAATATTTAGCAGAGTTCTAGCCGACAGACTAGCAAAGTTTATCCCCTCCTTGATATCCCCCTTCCAATCTGGATTTATTCCACACCGCTTAATTACAGACAACATCCGCCTGGCAACAGACGTTATCCAAGATGCTAACCTATTTTCCCGCAAGCTCCTCCTGTTAAGCCTAGACATACAGAAGGCGTTTGACAGTGTTACATGGGATTACATCAACACAATCCTCCCACGCATGGGATTTCAGGGGAAATTCCTAGTAGGTTTCAAAGCCCTTTACGATAACCCTAGGACCCGCATAAAACTACCTGGCTGTTGCTCCGAATTCTTCCCCATAGGTAGAGGCACTAGACAAGGGTGCCCCCTCTCCCCTTTAATCTTTGCCTTAGCCCTGGAGACCCTAGCGATTGCCCTTTTGAGACATCCTGATATCACTGGTTACACTAAGGGTGACGAAATGTACAAATTTTGCATGTACACAGATGACGTTTTGATGTTCATAACTAATCCCCATGTTTCACTCCCCAACCTTTTTTCGACACTGTCAAGTTTTGCGAAGGTCTCTGGTCTAGCCATTAATGTTTCCAAATCGGTAGCCCTTCCCATAGGTTTTGATCCCACTGATTTAGCCCTTATTAAACAAAACTACTCCTTTACATGGGCCACCTCCCACATACCCTACCTGGGAGTGGGGCTGCCCGGAAACTTTCGTGACCTCTTTGGGGTTAATTATCCCCCATTGATTAGAAAACTTAAAAATACTATTAAAAGCTGGCTTTCTTTACATATCCCCTTTATAGGGAGAATCACTGCGCTCAAAATGGTCATCCTTCCCAGGCTGCTATATCTGTTTCGCTCCCTACCGGTTAGGCTTTCTAAATCTTTTCTCCTCAACCTTCAGTCCCATTTTAACAGATTAATTTGGAATAATAGGTCGCCCAGGTTTGCCAAGGGAGTCCTATACAGCTCTATGAGAAGTGGAGGCCTAGGGGTTCCTCAAATCTGGTTGTATTATCTTACCTGCAGATTTACACAACAAGCACAATGGTCGATCCCTAATTCCAGAGTTCCTTGGGTGCGTTTTGAGAGTGATTCGATAGCACCCTTTTATCTCCCTGGCCTTATGTGGTCAACCCATCGACCTCACTCAACCTTATGCACGCTTAACACTATGGTTGCAGACAGCCTGCAACTGTGGCATCGCTACAAGCACAAATACAACCTCTCTTCGGAGAGCTCTGTGGGCGCCTCTTACCTGGGCGATCCTAGGTTCCCCCCAGCCTATCTCCATCCTGAGTCTTTCAGATTGTGGGTTCAATGCAAGCTTACTCAGTTAAGGGACTTCGTGACGGGTTCTGATTTCATTCCCTTCTCAGTATTACAGACCCAGCACCAACTCCCAGACAGGGAACTTTTCAGATACCTGCAAATCCGTCACTTCTTTCTCTCCCATTACAGACTCCGGTCCCAGGTCCAACTCACCATCTTTGAGGATTTATGTTTTAACTTCCCACGCCAAAAAGGCCTGATTTCCCTGATCTATAAAGCTGTAGAGGGACTTACAATGGTTCAGACTCTGAAGTATAGATCACAATGGGAACAGGAGCTTGCACTAGGGGCCGGTGTTGTGGACTGGGAGGAGGGATGGGACAACATGTGTAGATGCACCAGATCCTTAACAATTAGGGAAACAGCTATTAAAGTAATTACTAGATGGTACTGCACTCCGGTACGTTTGCACAAGATTTATGTTCATACATCCCCCAACTGTTTTAGAGGTTGCAATCACCAAGGCACCTTCGTTCACATTTTTTGGGAATGTGAGCGGATTCGGCCAGTTTGGCAGGAGATTTTGAGATTGATGGACAAGCTCGCTGGTCGTGCGATGTCCCTTACTTACCACCACTGTCTTCTCTTCCAAGCCCCACAGGACACCCCTAAACCTCTAGTGAGGCTCGTCCATTCCATCTCTGTTTCTATGCTATGGACTATAGCGTTACATTGGAAGTCCTCTTCGATCCCTTTATCTCAGGTTCTCTCACGCATTGATCAAGTAATGCTGACTGAAAAGATTTTCCATACTTTACAGGACACGACTCATATATATGACCTAAAGTGGAACCCATGGTTCCTATTTAGATTACAAAAATGATCACACCGGGGATTTTTTTTTTCTCTTGCCTATCTGAAAAAAAAAAGAACTAAGGAATAAAAAAAAAAAAAAAAAGAATTCTATTTTTATTATTTTTGTTTTTTTTTCTCTCTCTTTTCTTTCTTTCTAGACTTCTCATTTCTTTCTTTGTGTTGTCTATTCTTATACATTACAAATATGAAGGTCAGGACATTGAATATTTTTGCTTTCCCTCTATTACGATTTTTCATTGGATGTAAGATCTATGCCACTGTAGAATCCTATGGTCTGTTCGCCATTTTATTATAATCTTGTCATCCAACTGCATATGATGTATATGCCATTTGATCCTTTTTACTGACGCTGTTTTCTATTTATCGCTTTAATAAACCTTTTTGAAAACAAAAAATAAAAACCGTCAGAGTTTATTCTGACGGTAAAAACGGTAGTGTGTACGCAGCAAAACAGGTTTTGCTATGGCATAACTGACAAATGTTGAAAATGTGTTTATACCCATTTCTTCAAAAACGCTGAATGATAAGGAGTCTTTGAGATTATTACATGTTGTTTAATTTGAGAAAGGCTGTATAATTTTTACTGCAAAAGTTATTTTGTACTTGTTTAGTACTACAATTTATCGTTTATCCCTTTCAGTTAGAAAAGGTGAAGACTGTACCAACCTTTGACCATGTTTATTGATCATTTAAATGGCACAACACACTTTGTGTGGTGCCCTTTCTTTAGCTCACAGTCCTTACTATTCAGACCATGAAGGATTGAGTTCAGTGGTGACTGGTGCTGTAAATTTTTTTTTGGGGGGGGGGGGTGGCAAACAAGACATTACAAATATTAATTTGCTATTGTCACACAACTTGCTGGGCCCAGGGCACAGTGCTCTGCGCCCCAAGCCGACCCTTTTTTGAAGCCAATTAAAGCCTCAGGATCTAATCACTTGCTTCCTAAAAAACAAACAAAACAAACATTGGAACCCATGTGTCCGGCACCCTGCATGTAGATTAGGGGCCTGGTGCACGGATTAGGGATGTGGCACCCCTGCACCCCTAATGGATGCCACTGGTTGAGTTGATGGTGTTTTTCTTCCGAGGTCAATAAGTTCCTGGTCCTCCCTTGCATGAATTATTATTCTGTAGAATGTCTTAACCTGTCTCAGCCCAAACTATCTCTTCTGTGGGTAAAAAAAACACCATAACAACCAATGATTCTTCACAGCCCAGCCAACTGTTCCCTAGCAACCAAACTCACTAATAGGTCATCTATCAGGGGAGGAGTAGAGAAACTGGAAAATAAGGAAGGATTTTCTTTTACATTTCAATACTGATTCATTAGCAAGTTGAACAGAGGTATCTATCTATGCATGAATATATGTACCTATTTTGATAGTGCTGTGTCCTGCCACAGTGCTAAAAGTGTTTCTGTAACCCAGGATTCCCATCCAGGCAGGTTGAGAGGCCCCAGAATTCTTGTGTCCTTCAGAGGAGTTTTTATAGAGCCATGGGTGGGTCCTGGTTTTAATAACCACCAGTATACTAATTAGGCAGGTTTGTCCTGGGCTATAGAGGTGGTCTCTGCCTAAGAGTCATTAGGGGGCTTCACCTAGAAGACAGGTGGAGACCAAAGCAGCAAGGTGCTGCCAGCTATAAGGACCAAGCTTGGGGGTGTGGCCTGGATGAGACCCGAGATGGCAGCCTAAGAAGAAAGCTCCTGCACATTGAGGACACAAAAAGCTTATAAAAGGGATTTACCTTCATTCTCATATATGGTTAAACCCAACAGAAGCACCTCAGCTCCCCGCACTATGAAAGACACCGGAACACAGCCTGGTGAGAACATACCAGAGCTGTTTCGGAAACCAACAGTCAGGGAAACACGAGGCATCACAGGCCTCACAGGCCTCATCCCCAAACTCGCATAGAAGCAGCTCAGTTTCACTGATGGACGACGGCGGTGCCCCAAATCATCCCCCAAGCCTCCTGGATTTGCAAAATGATCTGCAAAAGGTCGCACTGGACATAAGGCACACTATTACTGTGGCAATATCGGATCTAGAATCGGACATTCACAACATGTCCCACCGAATCACAGATGTGGAACAAGCCTCCCAAACTCAAGCTGCGGCAATTAGGCAAGTACAAAAATCATACGACTCCCAACTTCCACACGTTTGAGCTACACCTTGACAATAGAGTTTGCAGACATAATGTAAGGGTGAGAGGGGTCCCAGAGGGAATTAATGCACCAGCACTACCGCATGCACTACCGCAAGCAATTTGCTCCATCTTTAATAACCTGCTGGACTGCCCGGCGGACTCCCCCATTGAAATGGAAAGGCTACATTGTGCCCTGAGACCCCCTCCCCGTGACTCTGAACCGCCAAGGGACGTGGTATGCTGTATTGTAAAATTTTCCCCTGAAGGAAGAAATTCTGCGTAAAACAAGAGAAAGAGGCCATATTTTATTCAATGGCACAGAGATTAAATTGTTTCAAGACCTCTCTCGGATAACACTGCAGAATAGGCGCGCTTTACGCCCTCTGCTGTAAGTTATGCGCTCACGTAACATACAATATAGATGGAAATTCCCGTTCTGTCTCTCTGCTTCCAGTGGAGGTCACATCGCATTACTCCGGACCCCGGATGACCTTCCTACTAATAATATAGTAATAGAAAATTATTTATTAAGGTTTAAACATGATAAAAAAAATAGAAAATAGACATCATTACTCCGGACCCCGGTGTGACCTTCCTGTCTTCTGTGAAAAGAAAAGGGTTCCCCTAAGTGGACTTTATATGCAACTAAAGGTTTGTATAAAACAGTATCAAAATAACATAGTAATAGAAAATTATTTATTAAGGTTTAAACATGATAGAAAAAAAAAGAAACATTGATTTACTGAACGCAGTCAGTTAATGTCACCATATAGAGCATATGTATGATAGAACCTCCTTACACCCAATTCATTTCGGGATAACGTCTATTCCTTCTTCAGGGATGCAAAGAAAGGCAGAATTCATCTAGAGCATAAAATATATAATGAGTATCTCTTAGTGAAACATTTATCTAAGTAAAGCATATAATTCCATGTTAGATTTAGAGAAATTTACTTACATAGTAGTAATGGGTGAAATCATTTTCAATGTTTCGTTTAATAACATTAACATTAACATTTTTTAATGTTCCATTCCTTTACAATTTGATGCGAGACAACCCATCCCCAAAATCCCTGAACTACTGATCCACATAAATCAGAGATTTTGTAAATCAATATTGCCCCAAACCTATCACCATCCAACAGGCTAAAGCCATGGAAAGTCCTCACTCGGCTGAGGAACATTTCTCAGCCATAAAAAAAATGAAAGTAGGTAAAAGTCCTGGACCCAATGACCTCTAACTTATCTACTACAAATGCTTTCTAGATGTGCTGTCACCTAAAATGCTAGCGACCTTCAATACCCTGGCCAACCCTCAATCCTCGCTGGGTAGAATGCTAGACGCACACATAGCAGGACCCCACACAAGTTGCCAACTATAGGTCAATTCTCTACTCAATGTGGATATTAAACTTTATGCCAAGATCTTAGCGAACAAGTTACTCCCTCTCATACCCACTCTTATCTCATCTGACTAAGTGGGTTTTATTCCAGACAGGGAAGCCCGGGATAACACCACACATACTGTAAATCTGCAACACTGGCTTATGTTTTCTGAAGCCCAGGGATTCTTTCTCTCCCTTGAAGCTGAGAAGGCGTTTGACAGATTGGCCTGGGACTACATGCAGGAAGTCCTAAAAGTAGTGGGACTCCTGACTCGCATTTACTCCCATATTAAAGCCTTATACAGTTCCCCCTCAGCAAGGGTAAAAGTGAACAGCCACCCATCGGACGCATTCTCTATAACCAATGGGACACGACAGGGGTGCCCACTCTCACCCCATATCTTCGTTTTATCATTAGAACTTCTCTTAAATAGGCTGAGAGCCAATTCTGACATCAAAGGAATCACCATTGCAAATAGAGAATTTAAAGTAGCATCTCTTTGCCCAACCTACTAAAAGACATAAATTCATTCGGAACTCTCTTGAATCTTAAAATAAATTATTCTAAATCACATGCCCTGAATATTTCTCTGCCCACTCGAGAGTTGGCTCATTGTCAAGACCCCTTTCCATTCTCTTAGAAAAGGGAGACCATCACCTACTTAGGCATCCAAATCACCAAGAAATTGACTGACCTTTATAACTTTAATTTCCAGATAGCCCTATCCAAAATCCAAACAGATCTGAAAGACGGAGGGCAGCCTAAACATCTGGTTTGGACGCTCAGCACTCAAATAAAGGGTCATTCTTCTCCCACTATTCTACTTAATACAGACAGTTCCAATCCACCTACCAATACAGTTCTTCGACCCATAGTAGACACTGTTATTAAACGTCATACTTTATTGAATGTCCATACATTATTTACATCTCTTTACAAACTTTATTGTTTTAAGCTGTCATGGATCCCATTGAAACTGACATGTTGTATGTTTTGTAAACATTACTTTTATATATTCAATAAAAACTTTTTGTGGAAAAAAAAAGACCAAGCTTGTGTGAGAAGACTGTCTGTAGGAGACAAGTGCCAAAGTGTAAGGCCAGAGAAGCAGTGCTGCATGTGTAACCCAGAAGACTGAATAGGTATGTTTTTGGATAGGATAGAGAAATACTGAAAAACCGATGTGAGGGAAACCTATGCATTGATTTTGTTTTGTAGAATTTCCTTTTAACAAGATTGGCAGGAAAAGTCCTTAAAAAGAAGGTTAGGAGAGTGCAATGCCTCATGGAATTTGTAGTTCTGAAACAGCTGGAGAGCCACCAGTTTCACACCCATGCTCTATATGTTTAATGTTCATGAGAGTTCTTGTCTGTTCTGATGGCAAGGGGCATTTTACATTTGGACCTAAAAAGTTGTATGAAGAAGTTAAAAGTAATCGCTTTGTTTTTATTTGTTTCAGTGGTCTGGGGTTCTTACTTTGACCATGCAATTGCTTGGAATAAACATCTGGATGAAGACACAGTTTTGCTGATGACTTTTGAAGATATGAAAGAGGTAGCTGAACATTTTGTAATAATGCACTAAAAGCATTGCTGAGGCTTTAAATTAAATAATGCTTTCAATTTATAGCAAAAAAAAATTTAAAATATTCAAGGGACTACCAAAAAGATGAATATACTGAATGAAAGATTATACCATTTTATTCAACTAGAGGTTTGTTTGTATTTGCACTAGTTTTATAATAAGTTATAGTGGTTGTAAAGGTAAAAGGTTTTTTACCTTAATGCATTCCTTTTCATGTAATCTTCCCCTAGCCCCTCCTGACATACTTACCTGAGCTCGATCTCAAATTAGAGTTGTGCCCATCTACAGCAACACTGCTCTCCCCTCTTCTCACAGGAGGCTCAGCAATAGCTGGAGCCAATCAAATTCTGTGATCAAAGAGTGAGGGATGAGAACGTCTATTGATACACACAGTACAGCTCCGGATTGAGCTCGCACAAGTGCCCCCATAGCCAGTGGCTATGGAGCCAGGTGCAGTCAGACAAGAGGAGGAGCCAAGAGCGCCAGCAGATGACCCCAAAAGAGGAGAATTGGGTCAGCTGGTAAGTATAGCATGCTTGTTGTTTTAGAAAAAAAGTTAAACCACTCACTTTAATTACCTAATATTATTATAGGGGGAAAATAAATAGCAATATTCAGGCTATTATAACCCATACACACTGGCAGTTTATCCGATACAGTATATGATAGACAGTTCTGGTGTCTAACAGGGAAGTAGAAGCTATTAATACATTTCATCCAAGTGTTTTTTTACAAGAAATACTTCATTTTCTGTATATACATAAACCAATATTTATTGTGTTTAGTTCAAGTAACCAAGTATCTTTGGAGAGAAAACTATTTTTTTGCAATGGATGGGTTTCTGATCTTTTGGAGTCCTGTAGTCTGTGTGCTTCATACAGCATCTGGACTTTATTGCACGATAGCCAAATGGGTCTTTGAGCTCTCAAGAAACAATGAGGCTGACTTAGAATAGGAGTTGTTAATTTTTCGCTTCAGTTAATATTCACATAACTTATTAAGTGAAGCCATTCCAAAGCCATCTAATAAATCAGCTCAACTGCCTTACAATAGGCAGCCATGGTTTGGCAGGAGACTTTTTGGACAAGATTGGAGAGGGATTAGACCACCCATGGTTTTATTTTTTCATTGTTGTCTGTACCCCTGTTAGGGAGATTACCCTCTCTATTTGTCCTGTTTACCATTACCATTGAAAGCTAAAGTAAATAAAAATCCCAAATTTGGGGTTTTCACCAGAACTGGAATTTTGAGGATATCTGCCAAAGAGGACAGTAGTTCTGGTTACACTGGTGACAGCCAGGGGTTTCCCCACTTTAGAGCAGGGGCCAGCAATCTGTAAATCTCAATTTACCAGTAGATCACAGACAGGTGACTGGTAGATCATGGTCTGGGATTGCTGACCTGCCATTCCAGAGCATCAAACAATGGGCAACGCAGAGGGACTGTAGTAGGGAGCAAGAGCTGCATAACCCGATGGCTCCTCTGTATTGACTATACAGAAGTAATTTGCAAGTCGCCGCTGAGGTCGCGGCAGGTCGCGGCGAGGCAAGTCGTGTCGCCTCGCATCGCCCTCTGTGTGAACCGAGCCTCACTGTATTGGGTCTTGATTGGCAGGCAGTAGCATGCACCAAAAGCTACAGGGGGCTTAATTCCTGCTGCAGCATGTGCACACCTTTGGCTGCTGCCTCAGCAGCTAAAGGGGGTAGGGAGTGGGGCAGTAAACTCAACTCAACTCAACAACGGGGTTTTACATGTAAATGAGCCCTAAGAGTGCTGCTGTCAAATGCAATGTAAGTGCTCATTCTCACATGCAGCAAGCACTGCTGCTACTCTAAAAAGTGATCTGAGTGTGTTTAACCACTTCCCGACCGCCGCACGACGATGTACGTCGACAGAATGGCACGGGCAGGCATAAGGGCTTACATGTACGTCCTTGCCTGCCCGCGGGTCGGGGGCCCGATCGGGCCCCCGCCCGGTGCCTGCGGCGGTCGGTATTCGTTCGGGAGCGATCCCGGACGAGGGGACGGCCATTCATTCATGGCCACCCCCTCGCGATCGCTCCCGACGAATGAAAATGCTCCGTGACATCACTTCCTCTCCTGTAATGTAAACACAGGAGAGGAAGTGATGTAATCTCTCCTCCGTGTCGGTATTTTTCGTTCCGACACCGAGGAGAGAGGATCGGTGAGTTGCACCAACACGACACTACACAGTAGAACATGCCAGGCACACTCACACCCCCCCGATCACCCCCCCAATTACCCCTGCCCCCCAGTCACAGTGACACCAATGTCATTTTTTTTTTTGCATTGGTGTCATTTGTGACTGTAATAACTGTTAGGGCAGTTAGGGTTAGCCCCCCTTTAGTTCTAATGTACCCCCCTAACCCCCCCAATAAAGGTTTAACCCCGTGATCACCCCCCGTCGCCAGTGTCACTAAGGCTGGGTTCACATTGCAGCGGTTTATGAGAACGAATGTGATTCGCATCGCACTGCAGTGCAAATCACATCCGATCTCTGTGCGATTCGAGTTCAGCCATACAGATAGTATGGCTGAATTCGCATCGCACCCGCCGCAAATTCGCACGGGACCCTTTTTTTGGCCCGCAGCAGAATCAGATCGCATGGGTGTTCACACCATGCGATCCGAGTTTGCAGATCGCACTGCGATATGCGAACTGATCTGGGGGTGTCATTAACATTTCACTGACACTCCCAGCAGTTCGCATAGGGCAGTGTGAACTGCCACCGGGAGGCATGCGATGCGGGAACCCGCCGCGGATTCGTGGCGTTCCCGCATCGCTCCAGTGTGAACCCAGCCTACTAAGCGATCGTTTTTCTGATCGCTGTATTAGTGTCACAGGTGACGCTAGTTAGGCAGGTAGGTATTTAGGTTCGCCGCAGCTTTTTATAGCGCCAGGGACCCCCATATACTACCGCATAAAGCCCCCTGATTGCCCCCTAGTTAACCCTTTCACCAGTGATCACCATATAACTGTTACAGGTGACGCTGGTAGGTTAGTTATTTTTTTATAGTTTCAGGGCACCCGCCATTTATTACCTAGTCTCACTAGTGTACCCCTAAATTTAGGGGTGTCTACTTTCCAAAATGGGGTCATTTGGGGGGGTTTGTGCCATCTTGGCATTTTATGGCCTTCAAAACTGTAACGCCCTTAGAAAGCCTGAAGGCGGTGCTTGGTTTCGGGGCCCCGTACGCGGCTAGGCTCCCAAAAAGTCCCACATATGTGGTATCCCCGAACTCAGGAGAAGCAGCAGAATTTATTTTGGGGTGTCATTTCACATATGCCCATGGCATGCGTGAGCAATATATCATTTAGTGACAACTTTGTGAAAAAAAAAAAAAAAAAAAAAAGTTTGTAATTTTCCCGCAACTTGTGGCAAAATATAAAATATTCCATGGACTCAACATGCCTCTCAGCAAATAGCTTGGGGTGTCTACTTTCTAAAATGGGGTCATTTGTGGGGGTTTTGTGCCATCTTGGCATTTTATGGCCTTCAAAACTGTAATAGGTAGTGAGGAGTGAAGTCAAATATTTACGCCCTTAGAAAACCTGAAGGCGGTTCTTGGTTTTCGGGGACCCGTACGCGACTAGACTCCCAAAAAGTCCCACATATGTGGTATTCCCGTACTCAGGAGAAGCAGCAGAATTTATTTTGGGGTGTCATTTCACATATGCCCATAGCATGTGTGAGCAATATATCATTTAGTGACAACTTTATGAAAAAAAAAAATAAAATATTAAAGTTTGTAATTTTCCCGCAACTTGTGGCAAAATATAAAATATTCCATGGACTCAAAATGCCTCTCAGCAAATAGCTTGGGGTGTCTACTTTCTAAAATGGGGTCATTTGTGGGGGTTTTGTGCCATCTTGGCATTTTATGGCCTTCAAAACTGTAATAGGTAGTGAGAAGTGAAATCAAAAATTTACGCCCTTAGAAAGCCTGAAGGCGGTGCTTGGTTTCGGGGCCCCGTACGCGGCTAGGCTCCCAAAAAGTCCCACATATGTGGTATCCCCGTACTCAGGAGAAGCAGCAGAATTTATTTTGGGGTGTCATTTCACATATGCCCATAGCATGTGTGAGCAATATATCATTTAGTGACAACTTTGTGTAAAAAAAAAAAAAATATTTTTTTTGTGTCATTATTCAATCGCTTGAGGCAAAAAAATAAAATATTCAATGGGCTCAACATGCCACTTATCAATTTCCTTAGGGTGTCTACTTTCCAAAATGGGGTCATTTGGGGGGGTTTTGTACTGCCCTGCCATTTTAGCACCTCAAGAAATTAGATAGGCAGTCGTAAACTAAAAGCTGCGTAAATTCCAGAAAACATACCTTAGTTTGTAGATGTGACAACTTTTGCGCAAACCAATAAATATACAATTATTGACTTTTTTTTACCAAAGACATGTGGCTGAATACATTTTGGCCTAAATGTATGACTAAAATTGAGTTTATTGGATTTTTCTAATAACAAAAAGTAGAAAATATCATTTTTTTTCAAAATTTTCGGTCTTTTTACGTTTATATCGCAAAAAATAAAAATCACAGAGGCAATCAAATACCATCAAAAGAAAGCTCTATTTGTGGGAAGAAAAGGACGCAAATTTTGTTTGGGTACAACATTGCATGACCGCGCAATTACCAGTTAAAGCAGCGCAGTGCCAAATTGTAAAAAGACCTCTGGTCATTTACCAGCAAAATGGTCCGGTCTGAAAGTGGTTAACAGGTGGTGAGGAGGTGATATGTTGCCTCCTCACCACTTGATTTAAACCCATGATTGCCATGCACCGCACGCAGTCGTGACACGGTGATACAGCAATTACAGGTTTAAAATTGGTGTGAGGAGCTTACACTGTGCCCGCTGATCTTTGACTTCTCCCATTAGGTGTCTCCGTCTCTTTAAGGTTGCCTACCCTTGCTTTAGAGGGATTTGCTCTCACTTCCTGTTTTGCCTATGGGACAAGAAGTGAAATCTGCATAATTGGACACAGATGTCAAAAATAAACTTTACGAGGTATATCTATCCAATGAAAAAAAAAGTTTGCCTTTTTTAGTTCTACATTAAAATAGAACTATATTTGTAACTCAAATTTGTAAAATTATAATATTGACATTAACAGATATCTTCACTTTCTACATGCTCCCTATTAATGTAGGATCTAGAGGGATCAATTAAGAAGATATCAGAATTTTTTTCTTTACCTCTCACTGAAGAGCAAGTTAAAATCATTGCTGATAAAGGAACATTTAAGTCTATGAAGGAAAATTCCAAAATCACACATGGTGAAATGGGCAAAGTCATATTCAGAAAAGGTAAGAAAATTTTATACCATGTAAGATATTTTAAATCAAGTGCAACTTTTACTTTGCAATGGTCATACAAATAGAGTTGTGAATCTCCCAAGCAGGATTGCCAACCTCCTGCAGCATTTTTTACTGATAAAACATGGAAAACTTAGCAGATATAGATATTCCAAACACTTGGTGTTAGCACTTCAATCATCTCAGCACCATGGTTGTTATGGTGTCAGGATGATTGAAGTGCATTATTTCTATTATTACATTGTAATATAAAATTAAATCATTCAACTCACCTTAATTCAGAATCAGTGGGAGGCCTGAGCGTGTCACTAGCCATGTCGCCTGCCACCAGATGCCGTCAGGTGTCCCCCGCGGAGTCCGTCCTTACATCAGGTGCCCCCAGCGGAGTCCCTCCTTACATGCAGCCTGTGTCGCATAAAATTCAGCCTGTGTCCCACCAAATGCAGCAGCCTGTGCCCCACCAAATGAGGCAGCCTGTGTCCCACCAAATGCAGCAGCCTGTGTCCCCACCAATTGCAGCAGCCTGTGTCACCACCAATTGCAGCAGCCTGTGTCGCCATCAAATTGCAGCAGCCTGTATCACCATCAAAATGCAGCAGCCTGTGTCACCACCAATTGCAGCAGCATGTGTCACCACCAATTGCAGTAGCCTGCCTGTGTCACCATCAAACCCCCCCTCCCACGTTACTTACCTTGCTGTGTGTTGTCCTCTCCAGTGGTGTCTCCTTCCACAGCGGAGATGGAGAGGTCCGCTCCTCTCATACTTCCTGTTTTCTCTCTCCTGGTCGCAATTGGAGAGAGAAAACAGGAAGTGACATCAAACTCAGATGTCAATCAAACCACCCGGCCGTAGTAATATATACTACGAGCGACGGGCGGAAGCTACTCTGTGCTTCAGAAAGCGCCGCAAGGCTGGCTAAACGCCTGTAAATGAAGCACCAGGCCTGCAATTTCATGATTGCATAGACGTGGTGCTTCCCATGAGTGCACTGTGTCCGGCGTCCCAACACAGTGCACTTAACCACTTTCAGACCGGACCATTTTGCTGGCTTAAGACCAGACCACTTTTTGCGATTTGGCATTGCGTCCCTTTAACTGACAATTTCGCGGTCGTGCGACGTGGCTCCCAAACAAAATTGACGTCCTTTTTTTCCTACAAATAGAGCTTTCTTTTGGTGGTATTTGATCACCCCTGCGGTTTTTATTTTTTGCGCTATAAACAAAAATAGAGCGACAATTTTGAAAAAAACGCATTCTTTTTTACTTTTTTTATAATAAATATCCCCCACAAATATATAAAAAAATTATTTTTTCCCTCAGTTTAGGCCGATACGTATTCTTCTACATATTTTTGGTAAAAAAATGGCAATAAGCGATTATTGATTGGTTTGCGCAAAAGTTATAGCGTTTACAAAAAAGGGGATAGTGTTATGGCATTTTTATTAATATATATTTTTTACTAGTAATGGTGGCAATCAGCGATTTTTATTGTGACTGCGAAATTATGGCGGATACATCAGACATTTTTGACACATTTTTGGGACCATTGTCATTTATACAGCAATCACTGCTATATAAATGCAGTGATTCCTGTGTAAATTACACTGGCAGTAAAGGGGTTAACCAGTGGGTGGCAGTGTAGGGGTTAAGTGTTCCTAGGGGCGTGTTACTAACTGTGGGGGGCTGGGCTTTGTTTTAGTGAACACTGATCTCTGCTCCAATCACATGGAGCAGAGATCAGCGTCACTTGTTGCTAGGCAGAACGGGGAGATGCTATTTACAATGGCATCTCCTCGTTCAGCCGCTGGACTCACATGCGCGCTCGCGATGGCAGGGCGGCATTTGAAACTGGACGTACCTGTACGCCAGTATGCCTGCCCGTGCCATTCTGCCGACGTACATCGGCGTGCGCCGTTCGGGAAGTGGTTAAGGACCTTTTTTTTTAAAGGGCCAGCATTAAAAAAAATGTTTTTGCTTTTTTGACATTTTTTTTTTGTGACTGCCTGGAGAGGGGACAGCGCCCAGGCTCCCCCTATGGGAGGGCTGCCACCGCTGGAAGTTGTAAAAAAGTCACAGATTTTTATAAACTGTCAGTAAACATACTGGACGGTTGGCAACTCTGCTCCCAAGTGGGGACACAGATAACAAGACGACCTTGACAGAATGTCTAACCCTATTTAAAATCTGTAACTCTGCACTACTTGTGCTTTCTGTCTTGCAGATGTTAGCTTATCGTCTTTGCATTTAAAAGCATCTGCATCACCTGACAAAATAAGTATATATATTGGACTATACACTATTACACTGCATTTTATACAAATTGACAATGAAATCCCCCATGATAAAAAAAAATTAAATAGGAAAACAGCAATGGCTCATTAACAGATTTTAGTATCTTGCACACAATAAGGCCTCATGCACACATGATATTTTTAGAGCTGTTTTTACCTGTGTCATGTTTTTTTGCAGCTTAAACACTTAAGCCCCGCACCATTTGGCTGGCCAAAGACCGGAGCACTTTTTGCGATTCAGCACTGCATCAATTTAACTGATAATTGCGTGGTCATGCGATGTGGCTCCCAAACAAAATTAATGTATTTTTTCCCCCACAAATAGAGCTTTCTTTTGGTGGTATTTGATCACCTCTGCGGTTTTTATTTTTTGCGCTATAAACAAAAAATAGCGTCAATTTTGAAAATCGCAATAAGCGTTTGATTGGTTTGCGCAAAATTTATAGCATCTACAAAATAGGGAATCATTTTATTGCATTTTATGGCATTTTTATTATAAATTTTTGGTGAGATTTTGGGACCATTCACATTTATACAGCAATCAGCGCAATTTAAAATGCATTGATTACTGTGTAAATGTGACTGGTAGTGAAGGGGTTAACCACTAGGTGGCGCTGTAGGGGTTAAGTGCATCCTAGTGAGTGATTCTAACTGTGGGGGGGAGGGGCTGTGTGTGACACGACACTGATCAAAGGGAGCTGTGATCAGTGTCATTAGGCAGAACGGGGGAAATGCTTGTTTACATTAGCATTTCCCTGTTCTTCCTCTCTGTGAGACAATTGCTGGTATCCCCGCAGACATCGAGTCCGTGGGACCCTCGATCACGCTCACGGAGCTCCCGGCAGGTGCACGTGAGCGCCGCTGGCAAGCCACCTCTTAAAGGGCAATGTACAGGTACGTGATTCTGCCTCTACGTTCCCTTCTGCGGCAGTTTATCTGTGTGAGGTGGTCGGGAAGGGGTTAAAAAATGCTTATCCATGTTATTCTATGGCCCCATGCACACACAGGCTTTTAGGAGCTGTAAGTTACATAGGCGTTTTCAAGCTGCAAAAAAACCCAGAGCTAGTGCGATCTGGAGCAGTGGCATTACAGCTGTAAAAACATCTGACACTGTTAAAGG
The DNA here is from genome assembly GCF_037356315.1 of Lithobates pipiens. Taxonomy (NCBI): domain Eukaryota; kingdom Metazoa; phylum Chordata; class Amphibia; order Anura; family Ranidae; genus Lithobates; species Lithobates pipiens. Next base: position 167,659,685 of record NW_027507758.1, read on the forward strand.
TTGCTTAATGCTATATCCAGCATTTTTTTTTCACATGTTAAATCAATGGTTCCCTATGAGAGCCGTCTTAACTGATCCAACTTTCAGCCCATCGCATCATCATGATCTGAGTTGTGGTGCCACTTAGGTGCTCTGAGGATCTTGAAGGGGAACCCTATTGGCAAAATAAAAAATAAATAAATGGTGTCGTATCCCCCCGAGATCCATACCAGGCCCTTTGAGTCTGGTATGGATCTTGAAAGGGAAACCTACGCCAAAATGAAAAAAAAAAAGCAGCGTGGGGTGGCATCTCACGGTGATGCCATTGAATGGCCACTGCCCTTGGCTATATAGGAACCTGTAGAGAGTGGAGTTGGCACAGCGACGGGAGACAGCATTGGAGGAGGACTGGGTCAGTGGTGGAGAAGACAGCAGTGGCGTAGAAGACCAGAGGAATAACACCAAAGGAAGAAGGAGGAGGAAGAACACCGGAGGGAGAAAACCGGAGAGACAAGAACGGAGGAAGATTTTTAATAAAGGACTTGTGAAAACCATCTCTTGTTTATATTTACACTACACTGCCTTTTTTTGGGGTGAATGGGTACTCATGCTTATTCACATAGGGAGGGGGGCTTCCAGATTCCGATAAGTCCTCTGCCAGTAGACCCCCACAACCATGCCCAGGGTTGTCAGGAAGAGGCCCTTGATCCCATAAACATGGGGGGGGGGACATCAACCCTCATTAAAAAAATAATTCTAGTAAAAATAAATGCTTGTCTTTAACATGTATGTGAAAAATGTCAGAAATTACCTGGACAGCAAGTGGTTAAAGTTTACACAATCAAAATGCATTCTTTTTGACTGTATTACAGTTTCAAACCAATCAATAACTTGCTGTATTGCTGCATACTTAATGCATAGATGTGTATGTGAATTGTCTTTATTAACCTGTATGTAAGCTGTAACAATTAACTTTTATTTGCTCCCTTCAATATGCCTCCTTGGATATGTGACATGCATATCCTCGGAGCCAGAACAGGCATAATGCCCATTATTATGGGCATTTGTAGGTGGAACAGAACTCCTTTTAAGAAAAAAAAGTACTCTTCTGTGTATTTTGCAATGGTCTTATCTTCTTGTCCAGGTTACCTCTGTAAACTAAAGAACACTTCCATATTATGTTATCAAGGAGCTGAGGGGAGGGTGTTCTGTGGTCCCAATGCTGTTTCTGTCCTAGGGTGACAATGCTTCTTCTCCATAGATACAGAACAGTAAGTGAGGGCTATCACCATAGAGCAGGATGTGTGGCAGTACCACCAGCCAAAAAAAAAAGGAAAAAACACAGAAAAGGAAAACTAAAGTCAGCCACCACATCTAATGCCGCATACACATGATCGGAATTCCGGCCAGAAAAAGACCGATGAGAGCTTTTCATCGGAAAATGCGACCGTGTGTATGCTCCATCGGAATTTAGCTGTACGAATTTCCGCCAGCCAAAAATTGATAGCATGTTCTCAATTTTCCAGACGGAAAAACTTTCTATCGGTAATTCCGATCGTGTATATGCAATTCCAACACGCCAAAAATCACGCATGCTCAGATTCAACTACGAGACAGAAGCTATTGGCTACTGACTATTGAACTTCCTTTTTCTAGTCACGTCGTACGTGTTGTACGTCACAGCGTTCTAAATGATCTAAATGATCGATGTGACCGTGTGTAGGCAAGACAGCTTGAGCCGAATTCCGTCGGAATTCCTTCAGGAAAACCATCAGAGCTTTTTCCGACAAGAATTCTGATCGGCATAAGGACATTTAAGTTGCAGTATATACATTTTTGCTTTTGGGTTTAGATAAACTTTGGGGTTTGTAAGATGTATAGATCATGTTTTACAATACATATCTTTTGTTCCCTTTCCCCTAAATTTAACAGGTATATCAATACAGAATCTGGTACTCTGATTCTAAACATTTCACTCATGTAATGTAGCATTATTGTTCCTTTTTTTCCCCCAGGGGATGTTGGAGACTGGAAAAACTACTTTTCAGAAGCTCAAAGTCAAGAAATGGATGCAAAATTTGAAGCGTGCTTAGCAGGAACAAAGCTTGGAGAAGTCTTGAAGTACAATATTTATTGTGAATGGTGACAAGGCAGAACTATGTGGTATTTTTGGTTTTATATATGTATAATCCATATGTACACAAAATCAGTGTTGATGTCATTTTTTAAACTGGCCAGTCAAAGATTTTCTTCTAGCAATAAACACGAGTAAAGTCATAATAAATGATTCAGTTTTGTTGCCAACATTGTAATCACCTCCACACTCCTTTTCATGTCAGAGCTCCCTTGGTCACCAGCCAACCACTGAACTACATTGACTGGGCTCTTTTGAGCAAGTGGTGTACTTACTGTACATAGGAACCTTACCACTTTTTGAGTTTCCTCAACAGCTGGATGAGGCCTTCAATGGCTGCATACTCTTTCGTCTCTATGGATAAACAAAGCTGCTCTCCAGACAACTAAGCACCGGAATAGACATTGACATTTTCATAAGTCAGATCACAGTCTGGATAATGCGTTGTGTATCAACTTGTATGTTTAACCACTTGTTTACTGGGCACTTAAACCCCCCTCCTGCCCAGACCAATTTTCAGTTTTCGGTGCTCTCACACTTTGAATAACAATTACTCAGTCATGTAAAACTGTACCTAAATGAATTTTGTCCTTTTTTAATACAAAATAGAGGGTTTTTTTTGGTGGTATTTTTTGCGCTATAAATGAAAAAAAAAAACGCATGTTGCTGTGATACAATTTTGCAAATTATTAATTTTTCTTCATGAATTTTGGCCACAATTTATACTGCTACATATCTTTGGTAAAAATAACCCAAATTAGTGGATATTATTTGGTCTTTGTGAAAGTTAGAGATTCTACAAGCTGTGGTGCAAATCATAAAAAATTGATCACACCCGATGTACTGGTGGCCTCATTTCTTGCGACCCGAACAAGCCAGGAAAGTACAAATAACCCCCAAATTACCCCTTTTGGAAAGTAGACATTCCAAGGTATTTAGTAAGAGGCATGGTGAGGTTTTTAATGTTGCAATTTTTTCACACAATTCTTTGTCATTGTATTAGGTTATTTCTCTCACATGGCACGTGTATACCACAAATAACTCCCCAAAATACATTCTGCTACTCCTCCTGAGTATTACGATACCACATGTGTGGGAATTTTTCACAGCCTGGCCACATAGAAAGGCCCAACATACAGGGAGCACCATCACATGTTCTAGGAGCTTAAATTTCACATCTAACTTGTTGACTACCTATTACACTTTTGAAGGCCCTGGAGCACCAGGACAATGACACGTGACACTGACGTGGCACTGGTGACAGATGGCTCTGATACTTGGCACGTGACACTGATGACAGATGGCACTAATACGTGGCACTGATGACACATGACACTGATGACTGATGGCACTAATATGTGGCACTGATGACACGTGACACTGATGTGGCACTGATGACAGATGGCATTAATATGTGACACTGATGATAGATGGCACTAATACATGGCACTGATGACAGACGGCACTAATAGGTGGCACTGATGACACAAGACACTGATGACAGATGGCACTGATATGTGGCACTGATGACATGTGACACTGACAGGTGGCACTGATGACAGATGGCACTGATACGTGGCACTGATGACACGTGACACTGATAACAGATGGCACATGACACTAACGGGTGGCACTGGGGACAGGTGGTACTGGAGACAGGTGGCACTGGCCATTTATCACGATCTGTGATTGGTTGTGTCCAAGGGACATGGCCAACACAGAACTTCCCCTCTGCACGCACGCAGCGTGGTGCAGAGGGGAAGTAAACAGGAGGACGTTCGGGCACGCCCTCCCGGCAATTGACGTCCGCGCTGTAGATGTCTTTTGTCTATAGCACGGGCACGAAGTGGTTAATTTAACCCCTTATTGCCTCTTTAAGGGTTTATACCGGGGTGATGCCTGCAGCTGCAAGCATCACCCCGGTACAATTTTTTAGAGCTGGGGGTCGGCTCTTTAGGGATAACAACCGATGTGGCTAAAAGCCGCTTGGTTGTTATACCAAAGGAGTGGGAGAGGACATCCCCCCCACCGCCACCGGGAGGGGACATCCCCTCCTGCCACCTTCAGCCACTCTTCTCGGGCCTCCCGCCCTACCAGAAGACCCGATCCATGATCCAGCACTTCCTCTGCTTAGGCTGAGACTGGAACAAAGCCAGAAATGGCTTAGTTTCCTATGTGAAGACACGGAAGCGACGTCACAATGTCACTTCCGGTTTACTCGGCTTCCAATTGCTCTGATTTTTTTTTAAATTACAGTATTCAGAATCTCAGTTTTTGGCGATCTGAATACTTTGAAGTGCAAAGGAGGGATTTGGGGTCTTTTAGACCCCCGAACCTGTCACTACCTATTACTGTCACAAGGGAAGTTTACATTCCTTGTGACAGCAGTATAAGTGATCAGAATTATTATTATTTTTTTTTTAAATGACAATGAAAAACAATAAAAATAAATAAGAAAAAAAATACATTTTTAAAGTGCCCCTGTCACCGCGAGCGAGTGACTTCAAAGGCTTTGCCTTAATAGGAGATGAATTGGGGACAGTGGAAGAAGAGGAGGCTCAGAGAAGACAGGACCAAACAGCCTTTTTACACAATGCAGAGGATTAACCCCTTAGGTTTCACAGTGAGTATAATAAGCATGCTTTACTGCATATACCGACTGATTTTACTGTTGTGGGTTTTAAATTCCGAAAGTAATCAAAAGTATTTATTCAATCTGAGCTGTCTTAGGAAATTTTGCAGCATGGCACTGTCACAAACACAACGAGTTTGTCAATTTGTGGTTAACAGAATGGGGGGTTCTTGCTAGCAGCAAAAAGGGTGGGCTGAATATTTGTAGAGTCAGCTGGATCAGTGTGAACTACATGAAATAATGACAATATGCAGGCTGCACCCGCCACTACTACAGGAGCGGGATGTGTGGTCACTTATGAAAGTTCTAGTGGAAGAACGAAGATGCACTGAAGAAGCAGAAAAAGGTGTATCCTTGCAGCTAGAAGCTGAATTTTGCAGAATAAAGCCTCATATTGTTTCAATGTAAATTCACTTTGGATGCCTTCAATATTTCCCACCTTTTTCTGTTGCAATGAGAGTTCAAAAGCATGGCTATTCAATAGTTCTTTCTATTCTCTTTCCTAATTTTCATTGTGCAACCACACTTTAATACTATTCAGTGCCTGATCTAAAAAGCGTGTTATTCACAGTACTTGATTGCAAAATGTCTGCATCCTGCACATTGCATATGGGAAAGGCAAAAGGGAAGCATCATTCCTAAGCTGCTGGGCTTGTAATAACTTCTCCTGCAAGATGGAAATGACAAAACTAGTAAATCTAGTTTGTTCCCATCTGCATCATCTTACATGACTTCTGATCCATACAAATCTCTAGCAGCAATTAAAGAGGTATTAAACCCAAAATCAAAAATGTAATATATTGCTGCTAACCAATCATTGGATGTGGTGGCTGCATTCGTTTTCCTTTTTAGGCTTCACCTGGTGATCTGGCCAGTAACACACCTCCTGTATTAAAGTGAAGGAGCACAGGGGCACCTTTGGACGGCAGCATTGTTAATCTGGGGGGAGTGTTAGGCCGCGTACACACGGGCGGACTGTCTGCCCAACTTAGTCCGCCGAAACACATTTCAGCGGACAGTCCGCTCGTGTGTGGGCTTCAGCTGACTTTTTCAGCGGACAGTCTGGCGGACTAAGTCTTACGGAATTTCCGTAAGATTGTCCATCCAAACTTGGTTTCAGCGGACAATCCGCCCGTGTGTGTGCCAGTCCGCTCATTTCGAGCGGCTATCCAGGTAGGCGGGGCCCGCGACGGAGACGTCGCGGGCCCCGCCGCCTGGTATGGACTTAAAGGGGAACCCCAACGCCGAAAAAAATCGGCGTGGGGTTCCCCCCCAAGTCCACAACAGACCCTTGTCCGAGCACGCTACCCGGCCGGCCAGGAAAGGGGGGGGCGAGCGAGCGCCCTCCCCCCACCCTGAGCCGTACCAGGCCGCGTGCCCTCAACATGGGGGGTGCCTTGGGGGAAGGGGGGGCCGCGCGGCCCCCCCACCCCAAAGCACCTTGTCCCCATATTGATGAGGACAAGGGCCTCTTCTCGACAACCCTGGCCGTTGGTTGTCAGAAGACCGGGCCACTGCCTGTAAAAGAGCTATAAGAAGGCGCGGTGGCCCGGCAGAAGAACCGAAGAGGGGGACAAGACCCCCGAAGTCGGAAGAAGAGGCCGGCGGCGAGGAAGAAAGCCGGGCTCCTCCGCTAGCAAAAGAGCTACAAGAAGATAGCGGAGGAGTCCGGCGAGAAGACCCCCGAAGACGGAAGACCCCCGGAGCTGTGCAATAAAATATTTTATCTCGTGTGTTGTGGTTTTTTTTTGGTACTTTTATTTTACAGGTGAATGGGTAGGGTTACATTGTACCCCATACTCATTCACATAGGGTGGGGGGCCGGTATCCAGGGGCCCCCTTATTAAAGGGGGCTCCCGGATTCCGATAAGCCCCCCGCCCGCAGACCCCGACAACAAGGTGCTTTGGGGTGGGGGGGCCGCGCGGCCCCCCCTTCCCCAAGGCACCCCCCATGTTGAGGGCACGCGGCCTGGTACGGCTCAGGGTGGGGGGGCGCTCGCTCGCCCCCCTTTCCTGGCCGGCCGGGTAGCGTGCTCGGACAAGGGTCTGTTGTGGACTTGGGGGGGACCCCCACGCCGATTTTTTTCGGCGTTGGGGTTCCCCTTTAAGTCCATACCAGGCAGCGGGGCCAGCGACGTCTCCTTCGCGGGCCCCGCCTACCTGGATACCCGCTCGAAATGAGCGGACTTTCCTCCGCGTGTGTGGGCGAGTCCGTTCATTTCAAAAGTAAGGGCGGATTGTATGGCGAACTTAGTCCGCCGTATTAGTCCGCTCAAAAAGTGCTGTGTGTGGGCAAGTCCGTTCATTGAAAAGTTGAACAGACTGTCTGTCGGATTGTCTGACGAACTTAGTTGGGCAGACAATCCGCCCGTGTGTACGCGGCCTTAGATGTACTAGCAGATTTTGATACACTAAAAAAATGAAGCTGAACTCCAGCTAAAACTTTCACATTCACATACATGAAATACCTGTCAGCAATGTCCCATCTGCAGCAGTTATTATCCCCTCTTTACTCTTTCACAGGCTTGACTGAGAGCAGTGGGAGCTATTGGCTCCTGTTGGTGTCAATAAAATCCTGTGACAAAGGATCAGGGGGAGGGGTCGAGCCTTACTGTGTCTATGGACGCACACAGTCTGGCTCAGGAGCACACCTGTACGAATGCCCCATAGCAAGTTATTTTCTGTTGGGGCACCCACAGAAGAGGAGGAAAGAAGAGCACTTGTGTGAGACACCAGAGCAGGTAAGTAAAACATCTATTTTATTTTAGGGAAAATAAAACGAAGGTTTACAACCGCTTTAAGTCCAAAAAAACATGAAATGAACTTAAGCATCAAAAAGAGTTTAGAGGGAATATGCCATTTGTGACCTCTTCTGAAATGTTATCTGCCTGGTTGTCATGCTGACTGTTCAGCTTTAAATGAAGAAATGGCTGCACACCACGTCTAGTCCCAAAGTTCTTTATTGGAATTCTCAATGTGACACATATAGAACACTGGGGGTTATTTATGAAAGGCAAATCCACTTTGTACTACATTTGAAATTGAAAGTGCACTTGGAAGTGCAGTCGCTCTAAATCTAAGGGGTAGATCTGAAATAAGGGGAAACTCTGCTGACATTAACATCCAATCATGTGCAAGCTAAAATGCTATTTTTTATTTTCCTTGCGTGTCCCCTCGGATCTACAGAGACTTTACTTCCAAGTGCACTTGCAGAGCAAAGTGGATTACCATTTAGTAAATAACCCCCACTGTGTCCTGTATGTGTCACGTTGGGAATTCTAATAAAGGACTTTGGGACTAACCGTGGTGTGCAGCCATTTCTTCATTCATTGCAACATACAGAGGAGAGACAGGGTGGGCACCCACGTGCAGTGTCCATTAGGATTCTTTATCTCACCTGGTGTGGTGGGTTGTCTTCATCCATATTGGCTGTTCATCTTCAAAACCTTGAATCACTGATCTGGAACCAGGGTTTTTTTTTTCTCAGAGAATAGGTATAGGAACTCAATATTACAACCACTTTAAGGGGTGCACTAGATAGAGCGTGCAGAATGGAGGTGCTACATACAGAGTGTAGAGTTGAGGGATGTGCTGCACACAGAATGCAGAATTCAGGGGTGTGCTACACACAGAGTGCAGGGTTGAAGGGTGCACTACATACAGAGTGCAGGGTCCAGGGGGGTGCTACATACAGAGTGCAGGGTTCAGGGGGGTGCTACATACAGAGTGCAGAGATAAGGGTGCACTACATACAGAGTGAAGGGTTCAGCTCCCTTCCACCACTCCTTTCCTCTGTATTCCCATCTACCCACCCATCCACCCCTCCCCAGCTCTGACGCCTGTACACCCCTCCACTGCCCTCATTTTCTCCCACCCCCTCCTTAAATGCTCCATAATCCTCCACATGTCTTACTATTGCTACTGTATTAATGTGAATCACCTGGTCAGCTCTAGTACCTCCCCGCACACTGGCAGCGCTGCCTCTCTGCAGCCAGATCATCTGGGGGGAGGGGGGGAGCATCAGCATCTGACACCAGGATCACAAAAGGTGCAGCCTACCTCCTGAGGCCCCCCTTCCGCCCATGACCGCAGTGTACCTGGGGAGCCTACATCTCCATTGTCTGAGATGAGATCTGTGGGAGCTGCTGGGATACAAGCTGTCACTTGTAAACGCAGATGCCTGGATTCTGTGTTTACAAGGGACAGTGGTAAGCAGGGAGCAGAGCCATAGGTGGTGGAAAAAAAATCCCCGCATGGAACCAATATGAAGATATGGACTCCTGAAATTGCGCTGTGATCAGTGAAAATACTGAAACCAGCAGACCAGCATTGCAGGCAGACAACTAGAAATTTTTTGGAAGGAAGTTAGCACCAACAGTACCTGCATTGTTTGCATGACTGGCTCCCCAGCCCCACCCCTGTTTTTGTGCCTCTTATGTGCTTTCTGGAATGTTCGCTTACTCTCTAACAAACTTACCTCTGTTAGTGACCTTTTTCCCTCCAACTTCCTCAACCTACTTTTACTAAAACCTGGCTCCAGAAATCCAACTCGTCCTCTCTGGCTGTCCTCTCCTCTCCCATGGTGGGTTCCACTGGACTCACTCACCTAGACCCATTGGATTTAAAGGAGGGGGAGTTTTACTTCTTTACCCAAAAGCAGCTTCCAGGTTCTTCCTACATCTCCCTCTCTGTCCCCTTGCTCTTTGGAAGTTCACCATATTCGTCTTTTTTTGTCCTGTTTGTTAGAGGATTGCAGTCGTTTATCGGCCTCCAAAATACCAGGTCAAACACCACACTCAATACTTTCCTCATATGAACCTGCTACCACTGAGGAAGTTGCCAAACTCCTTTTCTGAGGCTCACCTCACCACCTGTCCCCTCACAACTACCATGGCCCCTTTTTGGCTCTATCCTACACTGTAATGCACATTTTCAATCTCTCCCTCTGGAACCCCCCCCCCCCTCCCAAACATGCACTGGTTACCCCCCTACTCAAAAAACCTTGGACCCCATCTGCTTGAGCAACTTCAGACCTATCTCTCTGCCCTCTACTAAAACTCACTAATGACCTACTAAGTGCTAGAACCAATGGCCATTACTCCATACTCATTCTCTTAGACCCTTCTTATGCCATTGACACAGCCGACCGCTTGTACCTCCTCAATAGACTCCAATCCCTTGGTTTCCATGACTCTTTGTTGGCTCTCCTCCAACCTATCTCAGTGCACAAATACAGTGTAGTGCGGTGTTACAAAAAAAAAGTTTTCTCAGAAGGCCACCAAAAAGAGGCAGATGCTCACAGGCCACTAAAAGTGGGCCAGCAGCCTGTGTCTACAGTCAACAGTTGTGGTCGTGGACATGGTGCATCCTCTGCAGGTGGTCGTTGGGCACGCTTGTCCTTTTTTTCTGCTGCTGGCCATGTTATGGAGCCACAACAGGCAAAAGAGTTGGGGGAGTGGATAATGAAGCCGTCCTCATCCTCCTCATCCTCAGTCACTCAGGCTCAGAGTAGTTTGCCCATTCAGCTGCCAAAGTGGCCTATTCCACTGGATCCTTGTCCACAGTAATTTCTTCCAAAGCCCCACCATCATGCACGGTGGAGTACCCAGAATTATTCGACCACAGTGTCGGTTACATGCTGCTAGAGGATGCTCAGCAATTTGAAGGCTCCGATGTTGGTTCCCAGGTTGAGGAAGGGAGTAATGTGAGCCTAGAGGGGTTGCCACAGAACAATAAACTGGCATTCATGTTCCCCAAGCTGCAGCATACTGCCAAGTTTGTTCCAGCGACGAGGAGGGAGGGGATGATGAGGTCACTGACTGTACTTGAGTGCCTGAGAGAAAAGAGGAGGAAGAGGAGGCACAACTCTAGTGACATAGCTTAAGGGCAGCCATCCTATTGCATCACACCATAGAGCTCCACAGGTGCAGGGCACTGCTGACTCCCCGCTGACTTTTAAAAGTTCCTTGGTGTGTGCCTTTTTCCACACAGGTGCAGCAGATCGCACCGTTTGTTTTCAACGTATGTCTGAAGCGTGGCCAGAACTATGTCTAGCATGGCCAAAACAGCAGCCACTTGGGCACCACATGCTTGAAAAAGACATATGACTACCTGCCATGCAGTCCGTTGACAACAGCACTTGAAAGACCCACATCATAGAAAAAGGCAGACTTGCTCCTCATCTGGGATCTCCAACTCTACTATACCTCCAGTCCTCTCAAAAACCTGCACTGAGAGGAATGAAGGTATAGCAATAGGTGTCACAAGTACTTGCAGCCAATCTGCTAGCAGTACACCATCGATTGATTTCAGCAGGCAAATTTCTCTTCCCCAGTTGCTGAACCGTAAAAAGAAATTCGGCACCAGCCATTCACATGCTCAGCATCTAAATGCTAGCTTGGCCAAATTTCTAGCACTGCAACTGCTGCCTTTTCAGCTTGTAGACTCTGCCCCCTTTCGTGAATTTGTGGAATGTGCTGTACCACAGCGGCAGGTTCCAGAATGGCTTTGTAAGGCCATTCCAGCTCTCTACCGGCATGGGTAAGGCAATGTTTTGGCCTCGTTGGACAGGGCGATCAGCAGTAAGGTTCAAATTACCGCTGACTCATGATCCAGCAGACATGGGCACGGACGTTACCATTCCTTCACGGTGCACTGGGTAACTCTGCTGGCAGCTGGGAAGGATGCAGGACAGTGTTCAGTGTTGGAGCTTGTTCCGCCACCATGCCTCCAAAAAGTTGTTGGTGATTCTGCCACAACATCTGCATGCTCCCCCCCTCCTCTTCTTCTTCCTCCATGGCCTCTTCTGCAGAATTGTCCTCTGAACCACCAGTGCTCCCCAAGTGCTCAATGGGCTACGCAAGCAGTTAGGCTAAAAGATGCCATGCGGTGCTTGAGTTGGTCTGCCTAGGGGACAGGACCAGACTGGCCTACCGGGATACCGGGAAATTTCCCAGTAGGCCGGCTGCCTGGCTGCCCCTGGGGCCGCTGTGAGGGCAGCGACGCCTGAAAAAAATATGGCTGTGGGGCCGGGCCGACATGCAACTGCGCACGTGCCGTTCTGAAGCTAGCCATGCTCGGGCCAAGCCTGTACACGCTTGGCAATTTTTGGAAAGGCGAACGCATGCGCAGTGACACGATGGTGCCAGGCGGCACCATTTTTAAAAGTAAAGCAGCGCTCAGTGAGGTCTCGTCTGGTGGCATGTGCCTCTTCTTAGTCCCACCCGCAGCCTCTGACCTCCTGAATGCCCCCGCAGCCTCTGACTTCCTGAACGCCCTCCCTCCCCCTGCAGCCTCTGACCTCCTATCCTCCCCCTTCCCCCCTGCAGCCTCTGACCTCCTGTCCCCCCCGCAGCCTTTGACCTCCTGTCCCCCCCCTGCAGCCTCTCACCTCCTGTCCCCCCTCCTCCACAGCCTCTGACCTCCCCTCCCCCCTGCAGCCTCTGACCTCCCCTGTCCTCCCTCTGCAGCCTCTAACCTCCCCTGTCCCCCCTGCAGCCTCTGACCTCCTGTCCCCCCTGCAACCTTTGACCTCCTGTCCCCCCCTTTGCAGCCTCTGACCTCCTGTCCCCCTGAAGCCTCTGACCTCCTGTCCCCCCGAAGCCTCTGACCTCCTGCCCCCCCTCCTCCGCAGCCTCTGACCTCCTGTCCCCTCTCCTCCGCAGCCTCTGACCTCCTCTGTTCCCCCCATTTGCAGCCTATGACCTCCCCTGTCACCTCCTCTGCAGCCTCTGACCTACCCTGCCCCCCCCCCCCCCTCTGCAGCCTCTGACCCCCCCTGCCCCCCCCCCTGCAGCCTCTACCTCCCCTGTCATACCCTCCGCAGCCTCTGACTTCCCCTGCTATCCCCTCCGCAGCCACTGACCTCCCCTGTACCATCTGCAGCCTCTGACCTCCCCTGGAGAGGAGTCAAGAGCGGGAGTGCCGCCAGGATGGGGGTCATGGGAGAAGTCAGACATGTATGGACTGCGGAGAGGAAACTATGGGATAAAACCAGAGCCACCGAGCTGAAGCCAACTGACTGAGCCCTGCATGGTGCACCTGAGAGGAGGTCAGTGACAGCGTCGCCAGGTCAGCCTGAGGGGAGGGTCAATACAATATTGTAAGGGGGCACTGATATAAAGGTTTCCCCCTTATATCAGTAAACCCCCTTATCTTAGTGTTTTCTTTCTGCGGAAGGTGGTCTTTGGTCATCAGAGTCCTCACCACATTCCCAAAGTTCCCCTTTACATCATAGTCTGTAGGATTCTAGTGCGAGGGGGAACTCTGATGTAAAGGGGAATGCTGCAGACCCTGATGTAAGTGAGAACTCGGATGTAAAGGGGAATGCAGTGGACTCTGATACAAGTGGGGGTCTCTGGTCACCAGTGCCCCCGTTTTTATATCAGAATTCCCACTTAGATCTTGCTCTGCAATGTTCCCCTTTATGTCAGAGTTCCCTTGCACTGTAAAGGGGGGGATCCTCTTGATGTAAGGGGGAACTCTGTGCTGGGTTATATTAATCTGACCTTCATGTAAATGGAGAAATATGTTTTTTGATTTTTGTTTAACTTAAACACATTGCTAATAGCTTTAGCTACATTTTTATATCGTAAATATTGATATTTGCACTGAAAACTGCCATTTTAGGCACCTTTTTTGCAGTGTCAGTAAAAAATGTGCCAGTAAATGCCATGATTTTTGCCAGTAAAAAATTGGTGCTATTTGTAAATTCCACGTCTCTCTTATCTATATATAATACACTCTTCAAATGTGCTTTAAAATGTATGGTTTTCCCTTTTGTGAACAAGAAAATAATGACATTATGTTGTTGGGCTGGTAAAATAATGCTATGGGGCTGGTATGAAAATTATTTCCAGGGCTGGTTTTGGACTGGTTTTGGACTGGTTGGGGCAGGCTCAGAGGTGGTTGACGCCACGCTAGCTTCAGCCAGGAATGCAATGGCACCAACCTTCTCTCCGCCCTCCGACAGGGACACTTGACCCATGTTCCATGTTTGGCACATGTCCTGAATTTGGCAATGCAGCATTTCTTGACCAGGTACCCAGGCTTACAAGATCTCCTGAGGCAGACCAGAAAAGTCTGTGGCAATTTCCGCCGGTCATACAATGCCAGTGCTTGGCTGGCTGACATTCAGAGGGCATGCGACCTGCCCAACAACCGCCTCATTTGTGACATGCCCACCAGGTGGAACTCAGTGTTGGTAATGCTGCAGCTGCATCCCACACAGCAGAGGGCCATCAATGAGTACCTGTGCGAGTATGGCACCAGGACAGGATCAGGGGAGCTTGGCTTCTTTTCGCCATGCAAAATAGAGCTTTCTTTTGGTGGTATTTAATCACTGCTGGGATTTTTATTTTTTTCTTAAAAAAGAAAATGCCAAAAATATTGAAAAAAACGTTTTTCTTAGTTTCTATCAGTAAATTTTGTAAATAAGTAATTTTTCTCCTTCACTGGTGTGCGCTGATGAGGTGGCACTAATGGGCACTAATAGGCTGCATTGATGGGCACTGATGAGGTAGCACAGATGAGGAGGCACTAATATTCTGCTCTTATGGGCACTGATAGGTGGCACTGATGGGCACTGATAGGCGGCACCGATGAGTGGCACTAGTGGGCATTCATAAGTGGCACTGACAGGCCCTGATAGCCGGAAACTGATGGGAACTGATGGGTGTCACTAATGGGCACTAATAGGTATTAATGGGTGGCACTGATGGGTATTGATGGGCTTTACTAATGTGCATTGATGGGCATCACTGATAGGTGATATTGAAAGCTAGCACTGACTGGCATCACTAATGGGCACTGATTTTTGGCTGTGGTGGGCACTGATTGTTGGCACTGTGGGGACTGGTGAGCATTGATTGTTGGAACTGGTTGCTGGCACTGGTTGGCACTGGTTGCTGGCACTGGTTAGCATGGGTTGCTGGCACTGGTGGTGCTCTAATATAATCAGGGCACTGATCATCAGTGCCCTGAATACATCTCTCACTGTCCCCTGCGATGAAATGCCACTGATTGACTCTCCTTGCCACACACTCTGTCAGTGTGAGGCGAGGAGAGCCAATTACCGGCACTTCCTTGTTTACATGTGACCTTCTGTGATTGGACACAGTAAATTACATAATTAAAGAGCCGCGTCAGCACAATCACCACACTACACACCCCCGCAGACACACAGGAGCGGGCGTTCGGGTGGGCCATCATATGACGTCCACTCAGAACAAGAGCCGCACCGTCCCACCATCATTTGACGATGGATGGGCAGGCAGCAAGTGGTTAACAGCAGGGCCCGTTCCTGTGCCCAACAAGAGTAACTATGAGGGGTTACAGTGTTGTGGCACTGTTGAAACCAAAGGCTCAATTCTTCTGCCCCTTACAGTTTTACAGGGGCATGTAATTACAATTTTTGAAATAATATTTAACAGCAGGGCTTGTTCCTGCACCCAACAATCATAACTGTGAGCGGTTACAGTGTTCTGGCAACACATAAGGCCCAATATTTCTGAAGAGTATATAGTGCAGTCCGTATAGTATATATACTGCAGTTCAGACTATATAGTGCCTGGAGGCCTAGAGGAACCCCCACACCTTTTTTTAAAAAATGTTGGTGCGGGGTTCCCCTTAATATCCATACGAGACCTGAAGGGCCTGGTATGGATTTTGGGGGGACTCCCAGGCCATTTTTTTTATTTTGGTGTTGGATTCCCCTTAATATCCATACCAGATCCGAAGGGCCTGTTAATGGACTGGGGAGGGGGGGTCACACCCTTTTTTCAATAATTTTTTATGTATGTTGCCAGGATCCGGCAATACATTAAAGCTGCAATCAATTTTAAATGAAATTTTTTCCTTTAGAAGTGTCATTTTGCTACGGGATTGTTATGAACAATGAGAAATATGCGCTACTTTACAAGCAGACTAAGGGGGCCCCCACCCCACAGGCACAATAGTTAAAGGAATATTTCATTTTTATTGTTTCACTTTAAGCATTATTAAAATGACTGCTCTTGAAAGAACTGCCATTTTTAAAACTTTTTTTTCATTGATACATGTCCCCTGGGGCAGTACCCGGGTCCCCATACACTTTTTTTGGCAATAACTTGCATATACTGTAAGCCTTTAAAACGCGCACTTTTGATTGTTCATGTTCGTGTCCCATAGACTTTAAGCCCTTGTACACACGGTCGGAGATTCCGACAGAATGTGTCCTATCGGACCATTTTGTCGGATATTCCGACTGTGTGTGGTATGCATCGGACTGTTTCCGTCGGAATATCCGTCGGACCAAATTTTCCAACTTGCTGGAAATATTTTACGACAAACTGCTCCGATTGGACATACTCCGATCATGTGTAGAGAATTCCGATCGGACAAAGTGCCACGCATGCTCAGATCAAATTCCTACATCAAAGCTATTGGCTACTAGCCTGAACGTAGTCCCGTCGTAATGAAATAACGTCATCACGTTCTGAACGATCGGATTTTCCGACAACTTCGTCCGACTGTGTGTATACAACAGTTTCGGACAAAATCTGTCGGACAAAATCTGTCGGACAAAATCCAATGGATTTGGTTGTCAGAATGTCCGACCGTGTGTACAAGGGCTTACAGTGTTCATGTGTTCTCACAAATTATTTGCCTGTTCGCTTGTTCTTCTGCGAACCAAACCGGGGGGTGTTCGGCTCATCCCTATATATTTTAATAATTGTGACTCCATGGGGTTTATTTAATGAAACTGAATGGTGAAAGTTCTGGTGAAGCTCTGCATTGAATTCTTCAGCTTCCAGGTGTTATTGTCAAAGCTTAATTGAACAATCTGAGGTGCACAGCTTCACCAGTTTTAGTAAGGGTCCTTTCACACGGGGCGGATCAGTTCTGATCCGCCCCGTGGATATCCGTTTGCTCAGCGGGGATCACTCCGTCGATCCCCGCTGAGCAGGGAGATGACAGGTCAGTCTCTGCACACTGCGCAGGGACAGACCTGTCACAGCGCCGCTCTCCCCTATGGGAGATCGGATGACGACGGACCGCAGTGCCCGTCGTCACCCGATCCAATCCGCAGACGGATGGAAAAATAGCTTTTTCCTCCTTTACACTTTTTCGGATCGGAGCGGGTCGGATGTCAGCGGACATGTCACCGCTGACATCCGACGCTCCATAGAGCTCTATGGAGCACCCGTTCAGGTCCGCCTGAAAAACTGACAGGCGGGCCTGAACGGAACGTCAGTGTGAAAGGGGCCTTAATCTTCCCCCATGCATCAAGTTACATTTATCTTTTTAATAGGTTATTACTGAAATTTCCAACCAATTTTATAATTAAAAGAACATACCACATAAGGCCGCGTACACACGCGCGGACTGTTCGCCCAACTTTGTCCGTCCAACAGTTTCGGCAAACAGTCCGCTCAAACTTAGCATGGACGGACATGGCCACACACGACGAACGAACAGTTTGCTGAAACCGTGCGCGATGACGTGAACGGCACGTACGACGGGACGAAAAATACGACGTCCTATACACTGCATTATAGCTTTCGGCGTGAAAATCCTTTCTGAGCATGAGCGCAACTTTGTTTGACGAACAAGCCTACACACGAGCGGGCTGTTCGCTGAAACAAGGTTTCAGCGGACAGTTTTTCGGAATTTCCGAAAAACCTTGTCCGTCCAACTGTCCGCTGAAACTGTCCGCTGAAAGCCCACACACGAGCGGACTGTCCGCCCAAACACTGTTCAGCGGACAAAGTTGGGCGAACAGTCCGCCCGTGTGTACGCGGCCTAAGATTCCTTTTTTTCATTTCCAGTATCATGTACTGAAGCAGGTCTCATTGGCCACTAAGCGGACTATTTGGTCTGAACCTAGGTTTGGCCTGAACACCCGAACTCTAGACTATTTGCCCATATGTTTGACAGGAGCCAAAAATCATATATAGCAGTATTTCTACTGCTTCTATATGCTTCAAGGAGCTGTCATTTGGCTAGTGATACCATCAGGATCAGTCGTGTGCACCAGGTTGTCGGATTATTTTTTTTGGTGAGTCTGTGGGTGGGGGACATCGGGATTGACAATGGATTTACAACAGGGGACATTTTAGGGGATTTTCATTTGTTAATAAAGGACTTGTCAAACGTTTTGTTATATTTATTTCTAGGTTTTTTTTTTGGTAAATGAGTAGGGGTATTATGTACCCCATACTTATTCATGTATGGGCAGTGCTAGGGCCATCTTAATGCATGAGCACCCCTGGGCACTGCCCAGGGGCCCCAAGTATATGGGGGGCCCACAATAATTGCATTACACCAGATTTGCCAACTGTCCTGGATTTGCCAGGACAGTCACGTTTTTTTACTAAGTTGTCCCAGAATGACCATGTCCCAGGCAGCATCCAGAAACCTGTACTGTGCTTTCCTGATCCCAGTATTGTGCCCTCATCACCCCCCCCCCCCCTTTATTGAAAGTACTACTAATAATATATGTTTAATTTTATCATCTATTTATACTTTAATTCTTGAGAGTAAGTGTGTAAATTGGGGCAAGCTGGTAGGGGCCCCAGTGCATTACTTTGCCTAGGGGCCCATGGTGATATTAAGACGGCCCTGGGCAGTGCTGGTATCTGGAGGCCCCGCTATTAGCTCTTGTCCTCAACCATGTGGCCTGGTATGGTTCAGAAAGGGGGGGGCATATGCTCATCTTCACCTCCCCTTTCCTGATTTGCCAGGCTGCATGCTCGGATTAAGGGGTTGGTACAGTTTTATAGGGGGACCTTACACTTTTTTGTTTTTTTCTATGGAGACCCCTTAAAATTCTTACCAGACCCATAGAGTCTGGCATTGATTTCCTGGGGGACCTCGCACATTTTTGCTTTTGTGCGAGGTGCCGAACCCTGATAGAACAAAACCCAGGGTAGTTTGGCTCATCGGTAGTGGTCATCTGTCACACCTCAACAGTAGTTATATGCTCAAACCTAAATACCCATAATGTGTGCAATGTCAGTTTCTACGTATTGGAGTGTACAAATAATTCAGCGCTGCCCTTTCTAACAAGCAGCTAACACAACAAATTGGATAAATGGCAAAAACAGAAAGATAGTGTAGCGCTTAATTTCAAACGTGATACAAAAAAAGGGGCATGCCCCCAAATAACACCTAAGTATGATACAATACAATACACAATACAGATTCCTATATATGTGTAGTGAACAAAAACATATAGTGAATGTCCAAAGTGAAAAACAAATTAATGCCTTTCACTGGATGAATGTAACATTCCCCGTTCACACCTGAATGATTTTCTCCTGGAAGCCTGTAGCTCTACAAAGCTCAACAAGCCAAATCGACCTTCTTTTTAGCAGATTACAAGCATTTTTGGCCCCATAGACTTCAATAGAAACACCTGGCTTGAGTGTTTTACAAGCATTTTATGAGCGTAAACAGCCTAACACTATAGGCTAAGAGCATTCAACCAGCAGGATAAATGCAATGAATGCAAAATGGGAAAATGCAAAATGCAATGAGGGCGACCGCTACACTATGTAAACAGTCTATAGAGATACCTGTGCACATACTGTAACTCAGAACAGGACAGGGCTATGCTATAGAATAACTACAGTGTGAAAAAAAAGTCCATGCCAGAAGCCAGAGAGGTAAAAGTTCAAATTAAGGAAAGCTACTCTATAGCTCTCTGGTAGTTTGATCTTTAGCCTACTGGATCTTCTTTTGCATAGAATTTATTCCATTGTCTTGAATTCTTGCGTGAGAATAGTTGTACTGCTCTCACGCTATTAGAAGGTGAGCCAGTGAGTTTAAAGCAATCCCCTATGCAATGGTTTCAGATAACACTTCAGCCTTTAACTGAGGACTTTGCAGAGGAAGCCACATTCTATGTGTTAACCACTTCAGCCCCTGGAAGATTTGGCTGCAGAATGACCGGGCCATTTTTTGTGATTTGGCACTGCGTCCCTTTAACTGACAATTGCGTGCTCGTGCGACGTTGCACCCAAACAAAATTGCCGTCCTTTTTTCCCACAAATAGAGCTTTCTCTTTGGTTTTTATTTTTTGCGCTATAAACAAAAAAAGAGCAACAATTAAAAAAAATATATATATATATATATTTTGTACTTTTTTTGCTATAATAAATATCCCCGTTTTTTAAAAGAAAAAAAGCAATTTTTTTCGCAGTTTAAGTTGATACGTATTCTTCTACATATTTTTGGTAAAAAAATTTGCAATAAGTGTATATTGATTGGTTTGTGCAAAGGTTATAGCGTCTACAAAATAGGGGATAGATTTATAGCATTTTTATTATTATTTTTTTTTATGCCGGACACATCGGACAATTTTTGGGATCATTGGCATTTATACAGCTATAAAAATGCACTGATTACTGTAAAAATGTCACTGGCAAGTGAAGGGGTTAACACTAGGGGCCGATCAAGGGGTTAACTGTGTTTCCTGGGAGGTGATTCTAACTGAAGGTGGAGGGGACGGACTAGAGGAAGTGACAGATTGGGATTCCTAGCTAAAAGGAACACACGATCTGCAATTCCTCTCAGAACAAAACGGATTTGTGTGTTTACACCCACACTTCCGTGTTCTGTCCCTCGTGCTCGCGATCGCTCGTGGCCAGCAGTCATCGCGACTGTTGGCCATGAGCATCGGCACTCCCAGCGGCACATATGCGCCTGCTATCCCGATCCCACGAGCCGACGTATAGCTGCATCGGTTCAAGAGATCGCGCCGACCTGCCGCAGTATAATGATGGCGGCTGGTTGGCAAGCGGTTAAAGTCTACTATACTATATGGGTATGTTTTCATTGCTTTAGGAGATATTTACTAAATATGCAGACGATTACATCATCGACACATGCTCTTTGAAGGAACGGCCACCCAGAATTCGGTGCCGTAAATGGCGGCTCCCACAGCCAAAGTCCACGGACCTAGAAGGAAATAGGTGAAGATGGGAGTGGTCTCCAGCGATGACAGTGCAGCGCTGGAATGCTTTGTTTTCATGTAAGTTTCACAAAATGCATACTAGCACATTATGGCTTTACCTTGCAGGTCTGAAAAAAAAGGCACCCAGAAGTTTACAATTGCTTTAACAAAATAATAGCAGACTAAACACCTGTTTTTTTTTTTTTTTGTAAAAATAACAAATATACCTATACGTAACTGCTCCGTGCAATGGTTTTGCACAGAGCAGCCCCAATCCTCTTCTTTTGAGTTGCCCCGCTGGCACTTCAGGCCCCTCATCTCTTTACTGGGTGTCCCCACGGAAAGCTGGAGGGGGCACCCATGAGGGCTTGCTCCCGAGTCCGCATCCATTGACACAAACAGCAGGACTCGGCCTTACCCCCCACTGTTGTGTCACTGGATCTGACTGACAGCAGTGGGAGCCAATGGCTCCTGCTGCTATCAATCTGTCAAATGAGGAGAGAGACAGTGGCTGGAGCCGCAGCACTTGTGCACGTCGCTGGATTGGATCTCGCTCAGATAAGAAAATGGGCGGAGGGTTTGGGGGGAGCTGTAGCACAGAAGGTTTTTCACCTTTACAACCACTATTTTTGTGAATCTGTTTGCTAGATTTAAGTTCCTATTACTCAGTTTAGTTTCCAATACCTACTAAATTTACACTGTACATTGAGGATGAGGAGTGGGATGAAGTCTTGGGGGACGTGAAGAGAGTCTCCCCCAGGCTCTCGGACCGCCTCACACAGCTATACATTCTACATAGGACATACCTGACCCCCCAGAAGATAGCACGGTTTAAACCCACGTATAATCCAGGATGCCGCTTATGCGACCACACTCCAGGCTCCTTCTATCACCTCATATGGTCCTGTCCGGTTATCCAAACATACTGGATACAGGTAATTCGCTTTCTCCATGACCAGATGGGCTCTCCTGCTAGCCTTGACCCGAAGATGTGTCTGCTTGGTCTCTTACCAGAATTAGAAGCTGACAAGTCCCTTCGCACCTTCCTACATGAAACACTCTTCCTGGCGCGAAAGGTGATTGCTCGTGGCTGGATGCAGGCCCTCCCCCCACGGTCCAGTGCTGGAAAAAAGAGGTTAATGATACCCTCCCTTATAAGAAATTGGTTTATACACATAGAGGATGTTCACTTAAATACGAGCGGATCTGGGGTAGGTGGTTGGGGGATGGGGAGACGTGTACTTGATATGCTGTTATATTGATCCCTTGTCCCCCTCCCCCCTCTGCTTATCCCCTTCGGTGCTTCCTCCACCTTAAGGACCAACTCTTCTTATGTCCCCCTCCCCCTTTTATTTCTCCTTTTGCCTGCTCCCCCTCCCCCGGTTGACACACATTAGCTCTAATGCTGCATCTACCCATGATGGGTGTCGGACCCCTATATCACGCAGCTAACCCAATGCTCTCATGTATGCAACACTGCCTTGGCCAGATTGGCCCACGTTATTTGATGTATCGTATGTATGCCTGCTATGTATGTTATCTTCTGTTTCTTTCTTTTTTTTCAATAAAGTTTGTTTTTCGATTAAAAAAAAAAATTTACACTGTACTTCCAAATTATGTAGACTTTTTTGAGTCTCTTTAAAATATAATACTTTTTACCACTTACCATCTGGTTCCTGCACTTATTGTATCTTTTGTTACTGTTTGGGAATCTTTTAGGGTCTGTTTATTGCCTTCATACCGTTAATAAGCAGCTGTGCCCTATAACCCAGACACCAGGCACAGATAATATATGTAAAAAGAGTGTAGTGCATTTATGCGAATACAGAAAAATATCAAAATATATGAATGTGCAGATAATAAACAGTATATAAACAATAATAACTGTGAATAAAGTTTGAAGACGCATATGCTAAATTACATCACATATGAATAAAGTGCAATTGTGCAAGCAAAAAGTTAATGTAAAGCTGGATTCCATCAAAGAATTGCACTTTATTCAAATGTGATGTAATGTAGCATATGTGTCTTCAAACTTTATTCACAGTTATTATTGTTTATATACTGTTGACAGGGCTGGTGCAAGGATTTTTGACACCCTAGGCGAAACCTAATTTTGCCGCCCCCTATTGGCTCCACCCCATTTGACCATGTGACAGAAGGCGCCGCTATACAGGAAGCATTGGCTCTGCTTCCTCTAGCGCTGTCTCCGGTGCTGTGCTGCACCTATAATTACACTACCAGTGGAACTGAGTTAGTTACATGCTGCAGCCTGCAGAGCATGCAGATGTGGAGGGAAACCAGTGGCTGGGCGCCCCTAGTCAGCAGTGCACCCTAGGCGGCTGCCTAGTTTGCCTAGTGCTAGCACCGGCCCTGACTGTTGATTATGTGCACATTCGTATATTTTGATATTTGTCTGTATTCGTACGAATGCACTTTATTGTTAAGCGTTGCACTCTTTTTACACACACACACACACACACACACATATATATATATATATATATATATATATATATATATATATATATGCGTTGCTAGTATTTATACATGATTCTAAGGATTTTTTTTGGTGTATTATTGTGTTTGTTTGTTTTTTATATATATATTTTCTTGTAGATTCTATTCCTTGTGAATCCAATTTCTATAGAAGCGGATGCTCCACAAAAAATGTAGCGTATGAGGTTGGAACTTGTTGTTTGAGGC
This sequence comes from Lithobates pipiens, assembly GCF_037356315.1. NCBI lineage: Eukaryota > Metazoa > Chordata > Amphibia > Anura > Ranidae > Lithobates > Lithobates pipiens. Next base: position 167,683,070 of record NW_027507758.1, read on the forward strand.
CCTCCCTCCCTGTCATCTATTGTCCAGTCTGTATTAGAGAAAGTTATGCTATGTTAGAATTGTATTGTGTCCTCTATGGGCCAATAACTTGTCTGTTTTTGTGTTTTGCTATTGTTAGGTGTGACCTCAACAAGTCACCTATTTGTCAGGTTATGTTACCGTTTCCCAATTGTTAGTTAGAGTTCTTATCCAAGCAAAGAGACACAGAGATATTATTCAGTATTTCTGCTCAGAAGTCCGTCGTTAACTCTGACTGTCTCTGACTTTCTCTGGCCCTGAGCTCTTTATTACTTCTCTTTTATAGACAGAAAAGGGCAAACATCAGCAAATGTAAAAAAAAAAACATTTTTGCAAAGGAAAGACAATTCTCCGGGTGTTATCAGCTGATAAGACAATCTTCTGGGCGTAGACTGCTTTTTAGGGCTGATGCGGCCTCTTCTTGATGAGTACGTGACAATAGATGACGAATCCTTATTATACAGAGAAGGATAGAAAAATACATGTATTTAGTAAGACATAAGGTCAACCATTTTGTTTTGACACCCCTTAATCCTTACATTTCCCCCTTTGACATCACCCCTCCCTCTTGCCCTGGGTCCACCTGAACAAGTTCTAGTCAGCCTATATCCAGAGTACTCTCCCTGACCGCGAGTTGTCAGAGGGGTATACACCCATCCCCCTGGACAGTACCAACATCTAAAATTCAGGAAGAGTGGCTTTTCTGACAGATGGGTGATGTCAAGTAACTAAATCTACCTATCTTCACAAAAGTTCCATCTTTTCCACATCATTTACCTTGGCTTTCTTGCAAAAGCACATGAGCAGTTTAAAGCATGCATAAAAGAAAAATACGAATAAGAGCACCACTATAATCGTCATTGCTGCCTTCTTAACCCAAGAGAATAACCCTGAGAAACTAAAAGTTCCACCAAACGGATCCCAGTCGCGACCAATATTTCGGGCCTTCTCTTGTAAATTCTTTACTTCCGTACGGTGTTGTGCAATGATGTCATAATAGTCAGGTACCTCAATGCTGGTGTTATGTATCCAAGTACAGCACTCATAGTCCTCAGTAGTTTCACAGAGTCCTGTCAATGCTGCACTCATACTTTCAATTGCTAATTCATGTAATTCTAATTGTTGTCTGATGGCTCTGGTCTCCAGATTTAACTTAGTAATATCATCAGAGTTTTTTTCCAAAACATCATTAATAATTCCTGTATAGTTATTTAGTCTTTTCATTAAGTCTATACCCCATCCTGTCCAGGACGGGAACCAAGCCCATGCCATGTCCTTCTTCAGGAATATTTCTCTTTTACTACGATACCTGAGGGGATATCTAGGATGCATGCTAGCTTCTAATAGGTGATCACCTCGTTCATCACCTACTACTCCCATTACTGGTACTAAACTTGCGAGGTAGCACCATCCCTGAGCTCTTCTAGGTATCCAAGTATAACATTTATCCTCACAACAGATATATATATTGTTTCCTAGAGCTACTGATCTTGAACTGATATCATTTCTATAACGAGAGGTGTATCCATAGAGGGATAAGTTGGATACTAACCACCTAACATTATTATCCACAATGTTAGTGAGGAAGTCAGATAATGTCTGGTGTGTGCTGGAATTACTGGGATAGAAGCTTCCATTTAATACGACAATGGACAAATTAAACTTGCTGTCTTGGCATTCTCCATTTCCTCCCGTTGTGTTCCCTAAGCTGAAACACCAATCAGGGGAAAAGGCGAGACCATTTGACTTAAACATTACTGTCTCACTGGTATTTGTTTTAATTATGTTAATGCTACTGTTAGCAAGATCAGTATAGTTTATAGGAACTGCCATCAGTGGTATACTTGCTGTGCTGGGGTGTAATTTGCTACAAATCCAACATTTCTCATATCCTGACTTCTGGGCATAAGCATATTTAAACTTCAGTAATAACATTTTTTTAGAAAATCCTTCATCCTTGTGTATTTTATTCTGTGAGGTAACCAAACTATTAGCCAGAATTACTGAAACAATAAAAAGATACATGTTGTCATTTGCCAACTGGCTCCTTTTTACAATGAGAAGCGTGGATCCAGGTAGGTTTCCCTTCCAATTTCACTGAGGTTGCTGTAATCAATAGCACCTGGAAAGGACCTTCAAACCTTGGTTCCAGTGTCTTTCTGGTATGTTTCTTTACATACACATAGTCTCCTGGTTGTAGATCATGAGTACCTGTGACAGAATTAGGGTCTGGAAGAGAAGAATACACACTCTTGTGGATTTTAGTCAGACGTTGTTGCAACTGTATTACATACGTAGTTAAACTATCACATTGTAATTGCATACTTTGAGGAAAATATAAACCTAATCTAGGTGCACTTCCAAACAGTATTTCATATGGGGATAACCCTGTTTTTCCTGTTGGGGTGTACCTAATAGAGAACAAAGTTAAAGCTAGGCACTCAGGCCATGGTTTGTTCAACTCCTGCATAGCTTTTTGTATTTTCAGCTTGATTGTACCATTTACTCTTTCTACTGATCCTGAACTCTGTGGGTGGTAAGGAGTATGAAAACTTTGTTGAACCCCTAACATTGCCATCACATTTTGCATTATTTCTCCCGTGAAATGTGTCCCCCTATCTGATTCTATTGTTTCTGGGAGACCAAACCTAGGTATCAGCTCAGTAATCAGTTTCTTGGCGGTGGCTTTTGCCGTAGCTGATTTCACAGGATAACTTTCGGGCCAGCCTGAAAATAGGCAGATGCACACGAGAACAAATTCAAAGGGGCCGCTCTTAGGCATTTGTATGTAGTCAATCTGCAGTCTCTGAAAGGGATATTGGGCCCGGACCTGATGTTTACGTGGGGTTTTCACTCTCTGTCCTGGGTTATTAATCAGACAGATTTGGCATGCAGCACAGTAGTTCCTTGCAGTACTACTGAATCCAGGGGCTAGCCATCCTTGGCTTACAATCCTATACATAGAATTGGAGCTGACATGAGTGGGTAAGTGGACAGCCGCTGCCATTGCGGGGTATAGAGAAGCAGGTAGACATATTTTGTCTCCTTCTCTCCATACATTGTCAAGGCCTGGTGCAGCTCCCTCCTTAACCCAACGGTCCTTCTCAATAGCCCCTGCTTGTTCCTGTAGTTCCATTAGCTGCTGCCATGTGGTTTCGGGCATACTCACCTGTACCGTGGCTAAGGTCTCAGGGCTTACTTCCCCTAGAGCTGCCTTCTTTGCAGTTAAATCTGCAAATGCGTTTCCTTTTGCCTCAATTGTTTTTGCGCTCGTGTGTGCCGCTATCTTCATGATGGCTACTCTTATAACCTTTTGAAGATTGTTCAGGACTCTTTTGATTCCTTCACCATGTTTAACAGGTGTGCCTGCTGCTGTAAGGTAACCTCTAGCTTTCCATATGTGGCCATAATCATGTGCCACACCGTAGGCGTATGCGGAATCAGTGTAAATGTTCCCTTCTTGTCCCTCCAAGTGTTCTAGGGCTTTCTCTAGAGCGGTTAGTTCCGCTTCTTGTGCCGACATGTGTACTGGTAGTGACTTTGCCTCAATTACCTGTGTGTCCGTTACCACAGCATAACCTGTGTGATATTTACCTTTGTCATCGGCAAATCTACTACCATCTATGTACAGTGTGTGTTCTGCATTTGCAATGGGTATGTCTGTGACATGTGGGAACCCCGTGGTTTCTTGTTCCATAAGTTGGAAACAATCGTGTTCATCAGATGTTATGTCATGAAATGAAAGTGTGTCAGAATCCTGAGTATCTTGTGCTGTATCTACACCATTATCATCATTACTCCCCCCTGTCAAATCTGTCTGTAATGGTAAAAGCTGTGCTAAGTTAAAAGAAGTGCATCGCTGAAAGGTAACATTGGGGGGTAGGAGCAAAGTGCATTGTAGACGCAGCTGCCTTGCCATTGATATGTGTTTTGGTTGGACCTGTGATAAGATGGCGTGTATGTCATGTGTGGTATGTACCACTACAGGATTGTCTAAGACAATTTCTGAGGATTTGTCAATGATAATTGACACTGCTGCAACTGCTCGTACACAGGACGGTGATCCTCTAGAGACAGGATCGAGAGCCGCCGAGAAGTATGCTACCGGCCTTTGTTTGATGTGTTGTTGTGTCAACACCCCTGTTGCGTGTCCCGTGATTTCAGCAATGTACAAATGAAATGTTTTGGTATAGTCAGGGATCCCGATCGCAGGTGCCGAAATCAGTAACCTTTTTAAGGTGCTAAAAGATTCATGACCTGCTTCTGTGAGTACATAGGGTACTATTTTCAAGCAATCATATAATGGCTGCATCAGAGAACTGGCATGTGGTATCCATTGTCTACAATATGACACCATTCCCAGAAACATACGAAGTTGCTTAAAGTTGCGTGGGATATTCATTTGTCTTATGGCCTGGACTCGGTCTTCAGTGAGGTGTCGAGTACCCTGGGATATACAGTGGCCCAAAAAGACAACCTTTTTCTGACATACCTGTAACTTAGTTCTATTCACCTTGCACCCTTTTTCAGCCAGGAATTGTAACAATGATAGAGTGGCTTTTAAACAAGTATCGTTATCCGGACAACATAACAATAGGTCATCTACATATTGCAACAATACACAAGTGTCAGGCGGTTGCCATTCCCCCTATTTTTACTTTTTAAGGTTTAGTCAGTGGGGCATCAGTCAGGAGTCCGTCATAACCACTTATGGGTATGGTGTCACGGGATGTCATGTGTGGAGGGACTACTGAATCAGACAACAGACTGCGTGACGCTCCTGTGTCAACCAAACAAGGAATATGTTTACCTTCCACCTTCATCAACATGTGGAGCATTTTGTTCTCTGATTCAGCTAGGACTGGGGCAAGTCATGCGGTCGGATCGTCCCTATCATTGGTACGCCTCTGTCTGTAGTCCCTCGTGTCTCTGTCCGTGTTTCCTTCCTGTTCGTCTTTTATCCTTTTCCTACAGTCTCTTTTTATATGTCCCACCTTGTTGCAGTAATAACAGGTAAGAGGTTTACGGGAGGAATTCCCTCCTTCATTGACCCGGGCAACAGTGTTAACTCCCGGTGTCCTTCTGGGTTTAGTTTCTGCTAAATCAGCCTCTATGCCTTGTGCTTTCTGCAACAATGTTCCTCTGTCCCGTATGGCTCTCCATTCGGGAGTACATGCCTTCAGTTTGTCACCTATTTGGGGTACTAGTCCTTCCATAAACTGTCGATTGAAAGCCCTAATGGTGACGGGTAAGGCTAAATCTAGACCTTCGTCAGCCATCATGCTTTCCATGTTGAGGTAAAATTCTGTAACAGTCTGACCTGGGGCCTGTTTTATGGGCGCTGTCGAACCCCTTTCCTGCTGTTTCCCTTGGCAAAATTCTCGTAACTGAGCTATAAACAGGGGTCTAGAGTCTATATGACGAGGGTGTATTCCTGGTGGATCTGTGGTAGGATCCCCTTGTGGTCTATGTGGAGCAATTTCATTCATAAATTGATTAAACATCGTTAGTGTCATTTTATGTCTACACAAATCTTCCCCATCTTGCCAAGTTGCTTCATGTGTGTCTAGTAATTGTGTCACGAATCTACAGAATGCGGCAGGTTTTGCTACGGGATCAGGAGCATTCTGTATTAATGCCATAAGAGTGTCAGCCGACCAAGGTGTCCATGTCCTCAGAACGACTTGTCGGGTCACTGTAGGTGGCTGTCCTGCTTGACCCGCATTTGGATTATTTACTTGTATTACCCTAGTCCGACTATGGACTGGAGCTACGGGCTCTGGTCTTTGAGCGCCGCAATGTACACATTCCTGTGCCCAGTCTGGGTTCTGGGTACCGCATACTCGGCATACCCATCCTCTTCCTCTTAAGGAAGGATAAAGTTTTGGTCTTTCATTACCTGGTGTGGTAGTGTTATAAGGAGGTGGAGTACCTCCCGTATTTACCCTATCGCCGGGAGCAGAAGGAAGACTTTTGTGTCGGACCTTCATATCCCATCCACCCTTTTCCTGACAATACTCCCATCCCTCCTCTTCAGCCCTGTTGGAAACCTTAATTAAACATTGTATTTGTGATACCCATCTGTTCTGCAATATCTCTCCCTGTCTGTCTCTCTTTATTTCTTCCCAACCTTCTACACTTAGCCCATTTTCTCCATCCATCCCCAATTTCTTGAGAATCCTATTTGTGCCCTGTGCCTTATCCTTCCCATACAACATTGTAATTATGTCTTTAACAGCATAACATTTCTGAGATTCCTCCTGGGGTTTACCATGTGTCTGGCCCATTTTGACAGTCCTGCCTAGGTGGCGTTTGGATCACTTACTAAGTGTCTCGTTGCCTTCTCCTCCTAGGGTGCCAAAATACTAAAAAACCTCTCCTAGATGAGATTTCTGAAATCGAATTACTTTATATGCTAGCCAACTGACAAATATTATGACCAGACTGACGGCTACAACATATACAAGCATTCCCTTTTGGTGGCCAAACACATATGACTAGGTCTCCGGGACTTTGTGGAGACCTTATTTCCGTCCCATTACCATGGAATCTCTCAGCATTCGTTTCTTATTCCTGCTTTATTGAGGCAGTCAGGACTTATACTTTCAACCCGTTTTTAGGCTCATGAATCAAAAAGCGTATATCAAACTTAAGTGTCGGACCCCCAAAGTACTCTTACGAGTTAAGGGCGCATTCCGTTACCCATTGGGATGATATATGTTTCAATTCACACCATACAAACAGAGCTTATCTCAGTCACAACAGACAGATGACAAGTAGACAGACAAGAAACAACGGTAACATAAGCCAAAATATTAAGTTCAAGACCCACTTACTACAGAGGTTGGTGTTTACCTGAAGAACAATTCAGACAGATCAGGTGGGCACAGATCTAAGAAGCACAGAGTTTATAAGAAAATAAAGCTTTTCTTACCTGCGCAGGATTTGTCTGTGGTTCTTGATGTGCCCGACCATTGCGTTCCGTCCTTATGTTCGTTCGCCTCTTGTAGTTTCTTCAGCGAGTCCCTATTCGCGGCGCCAGAAATGTTAGGTGTGACCTCAACAAGTCACCTATTTGTCAGGTTATGTTACCGTTTCCCAATTGTTAGTTAGAGTTCTTATCCAAGCAAAGAGACACAGAGATATTATTCAGTATTTCTGCTCAGAAGTCCGTCGTTAACTCTGACTGTCTCTGACTTTCTCTGGCCCTGAGCTCTTTATTACTTCTCTTTTATAGACAGAAAAGGGCAAACATCAGCAAATGTAAAAAAAAAAAACATTTTTGCAAAGGAAAGACAATTCTCCGGGTGTTATCAGCTGATAAGACAATCTTCTGGGCGTAGACTGCTTTTTAGGGCTGATGCGGCCTCTTCTTGATGAGTACGTGACAATAGATGACGAATCCTTATTATACAGAGAAGGATAGAAAAATACATGTATTTAGTAAGACATAAGGTCAACCAATTTGTTTTGACACCCCTTAATCCTTACACTATTATTTTTATTCTCTCCCATTTGTTTTGGGTATTGTAACAATTGATGTAATAAATATTTTTAATTTTAAACAAAAGTACTATGTAATTCAAACCGTACCATGAAAGTCCTAAGTGCCTCAATCAAATGTTCTGCCCCATATGCCATTTGAAATTGTGTTTGGGCCATGTCAAATGAGAGATCCAGCTGGCCAGGGATCATTGCTAACAGACCACTTACCTCTTGTTACAAAGTCACTCCCTTGCTAGCTGGACCATCAAGATGTGGCCATCTTATTACCAGCCCACTAGCGAGTGAAATTCTGCAGCATTTTGGGGCATTGATTTTATAATTGGGGTTTTTTAGCTTGGTCCCCTGCTGCCCTCAATGATTCCTCCCTCTGACCTGCATGTCACTAAAGGACACAATAGTGGCATAGGGCTTGGCAGAAGGAATCACCAACCCCAGTAGAAGGCCTGGAAATCAGCACTTGACTTATCAGATCAGACTTCAGGGGAAGATTTCTCTTTAACACTGTGGCGTTTGGTGGAATGGGCAACAGGAAAGGTATTTACTTTCTTCTTTTGTAAGGAGAGCTTTTTGGCCAATTTTGTTTTCCTGACAGGTTAATGTTAAAGTATAACTGTGTACATGTACAGATTAAAACCCAGTTAGTGGTACTCTGCATGAAAATAAATCACAGAGGTCATACATGCTTGTTTGTATATGCCTATTAACCTTTTCTAGCAAGCAACATATGCCAAAATACAGGTCAGAGACTACAACACGTGCTTTAAAAGAGCACGGCATTTCCAAAGCATGTAAACATAGCAGTGCCACCTTAATCTGCTCCATTAGCTGCTTTAAACATGTTCCATTCAAACTAAATGACACTGCTTCTGACAAATAATTTAATTTTCAAAGTGGTTCTAAAGGTTCAAGGTTTTTTTACTTTCGTGTATTCTACCTTCTTTGTGCAACAGCCCCCTAGCTCCCCCTATTACTCACTGTGATCTAGTGATGTTCGCAAGACCAATAGCTGTCAATCAAAGCCAGTGAGCCAATCAGAAGAGAGTGGGGACAGGGCTGAGCTGCGGCTTTGTGTGTGAATTGACAGGAGCGAGCCTGCTTTGGTGCCCCCATTGCAAGCTGCTTGCTCTGGGGGCACTCAGCAGGAAGGAAAGGTCAAGAGTGCCAGTGGGGAACCCAAAAACAGGAGGATCAGGATTGCTCTATAAAAAAAACCACTGCACAGAGCAGGTAAGCATGACATATTTGTTATTTAAAAATAAAATAAAAATGTCCTTTAATATTACTTTAATTTTGGTCAGCATAATGCCTTGTACGCACGATCAAACAATCCGGTGGAAAATCCCCCCGTGTGTAGGCTTCGGCGGACTTTTTTTTACCCAAAAGTCCGGCGGACTTAGAAAGTAGTTTTGCACTCCAATCTGTCCACCGGACTCGCATTTCGGCGGACAATCCGGCCGTGTGTGTGCTAGTCCGCCGTACTTTTGAAATGAATGGACTTTTCCTGTCCGGAGAAAAGTCCGCTCATTTTGAGCGCGTCTCCAGGTAGCCGGGCCAGCGAAGGAGGCGTCGCTGGCCCCGTCACCTGGTATGGACTTAAAGGGGAATCCCTATGCTGAAAAATCGGCGTGGGGGTCCCCCCCAGGTCCACATCAAACCCTTATCCGAGCATGCTACCCGGCCGGCCAGGAAAGGGGGGGGGGCGAGCGAGCGCCCCCCCCCCCCTCCTGAGCCGTACCAGGCCACGTGCCCTCAACATGGGGGGGTGCCTTGGTGCTTGATGCCTTGATGTCACAGTCCCAGAGGATGCATAATGGGCAGGGACATCATCTGGCGATGTCCCTATATAAGTCGCCGCGCCACGTCACACTGCCATTGTGAGCGGAGGCAGCGACAAGGCAACTTCTGAAGAGAAGAGCAGAAGACGGCGACAGCGGTGACAGAAGACCGGGCCACCGCCGGATTTCGATAAGCCCCCCGCCTGCAGACCTCGACAACCAACAGCCAGGGTTGTTGGGAAGAGGCCCTTGTCCTCATCAACATGGGGACAAGGTGCTTTGGGGTGGGGTGGCCGCGCGCCCCCCCTTCCCCAAGGCACCCCCCATGTTGAGAGCACACGGCCTGGTACAGCTCAGGAGGGGGGCGCTCGCTTGTCCCCACCCCCTTTCCTGGTCGGCCGGGTAGCGTGCTCGGATAAGGGTTTGATTTTTCGGTGTAGGGGTTCCCCTTTAAGTCCATACCAGGTGACGGGGCCAGCAACGCCTCCTTCGCTGGCCCCGGCTACCTGGAGACGTGCTCAAAATAAGCGGACTTTCCTCCTCGTGTGTGGGCGAGTCCGTTCATTTCAAAAGTACGGCGGATAGTCCGGCGGACTTAGTACGCCGTATTAGTCCGCTGAAAAAGTGCCGTGTGTGGGCAAGTAGCCCATTTGGAAAGTCCAGCGGACAGTCCGGCGGGAAGTCCGCCAGACTAAGTCCGCCGGATAGTCGGCTAAGTGTGTACGCGGCATAACTGACACTGGCATCTCTATCCACTCTCCCTGGTTACTTCTATATGCATAAAGCAATGACACATGACCATGACCACCACAGGAAAGGTTCTGAGGTCTTTGACATTCAGATGGTGACTGACAGACTGGATTCACCTTCTTCAAGCTGTGAGAGAGGCAAGATAGCAGTGACTCCAGATAAAAGTGTGTACCAGAATTATAGCTCCGGATATCCCTGAGACTCCTTGGGACTACCAGAACACTGGACCACCTGCCATATTACTAATATGATGTGCTCCTACCCATCCACCCTAGCAGTGACTGACAGGGGAGTACCTGTATCTCAGGAGCAAATTGGAATACATTTTTTATTCACTAGATTTGTACCATTGAGTTGTTTATTGCAAGCTTAAAAGTTTATATTTGTCAGTTTTGGAAAGGAAATAACCACTAGATGACTGCAGTTTGTAGATTAGCATTCTTATGCCGTGTACACACGATCGGAATTTTGGTCGGAAAAAGATGGTTTTCCCAATGGAATTCCAATGGGATTTTGCTCAAGCTGTCTTGCATACACACGGCCACACCAAATTCCGACCGCCAAGAACGCGGTGATGTACAACACGTACAAGGGGGCTAGAAAAAGGAAGTTCAATAGCCAGTAGCCAATAGTTTCCATCTCGTATTTGAATCTGAGCATGTGTGAGTTTTTTCATGTCGGAATTGCATACATGCGATCGGAATTTCCGATAGAAAGTTTTTCCATTGGGAAAATTGAGAACATGCTATAAATTTTTTGCTGTCCCCTTCGGAGTGTCCCTTTACATCAGGGTCCCCATTGGAGTCCTCCCTTACATCAGAGTCCCTCTTTACGTCAGTGAAATACTCCCATCACACATGTTTCTGGAGGCGACCTCTACTGTAACGTGTGGGTGCTATAACAAAAGCCAGCTGGGAATCGGTATTAACAGGTTAAAGTATACATTGCCAGCACACCATGGATCATCAAAAAGCATTCAAAAAAGTTTATTATAGTGATCACATCAAAGCAAAGGGTTGCAACATTTTGGGGCCACACAAGACCCTTTCATCAGGCATGTGATAATTAAACCAGCTGCCATTATTACCGAGAAGAGATGTTGGTTTTCATCAAGCCTTAAAGGGGCACTAAAGGTTAGTGTTTTTTCACCTTAATGCATCCTATGCATTAAGGTGAAAAAACACCTGTCCGTGACTGGCCCCCCAGCTCCCGCGTTTTCCTTACCTGAACCCTCAAACTTGTCCCATGGGGACACGCTCTCTCTCTGCAGGGGGTTCTCAGCTATTGATTGAATAGATTGATAGCAGCACAGCCATTGGCTCCCGCTGTTGTCAATCAAATCCAATGGCGTGACCGCCGAGGGGCGTGGCCGAGTCCTGCATTCGGCGTCTATGGACGCCGAATGCTGGACTCAAGAGCGTGCCCGCAAGGTAACCACCCAGGAGAGCGCTTCTCCCAGGGGGCTATCTGATGCGGGGAGGAGCCGAGAGAGCCATCGAGGGACCCCAGAAGAGCAGGTTCGGGGCCACCTTTAGTGTCTTTTTTAACAATAGTCCCCTCGTGCATTGTGCCATAATTTAATTAGCATTAACTGCTCCAGCTCTCAAGAAAGCCAAATTTTTTTTCTCTCTGGTATGTGTTGGCTGTATTTGGTGCCTTAACTATTAAATGTTTCAAAATGTCCTTCAGGTGAGATGAACTTATGCACCAGGTGCTCCTCGGTACACATCCAAGAAGGCAAGAAATTGTGTGAGACAGTAACAAAGAATTTTTAGTCCGTAACATAAAGTACCCAGACAAGGGCATGCTAGGGTGATATGATATTTTAGTGGTTGAGTTTTCATCTACTTTAACAAACTATGCTTGCGTTCTATGAATTGCAGTGCTGGAGTAAATGTCCTTATATGCCCTGCCCGTGTGCACAGATCTGTACACCCAAAAAAGAGGAGATGGCTATGATGTGCAAGGCGGTGGGGGCTGTGCTAAGGAATTGACCCTTCCTGAACAGGTAGAATTTACTTAAGTTCATTTATTTCAGTTCAAAGTCACATTGTGGGCCAATAAAAATTCCTTTATGGAAAAATAAAATGCTGCACGTAACTATTTAAAATACTTGAGATTTCTGTGCTTTTGCCTGCATTTTTTTTGTTTGTGATAGCCTGTTTAACCACTTTCAGACCGGACCAATTTGCTGGTCAAAGACCAGACCACTTTTTGCGATTCGGCACTGCGTCGCTTTAACTGACAATTGCGCGGTCGTGCGACGTGGCTCCCAAACAAAATTTACGTTCTTTTTTTCCTATAAATAGAGCTTTCTTTTGGTGGTATTTGATCACCCCTGCGGTTTTTATTTTTTGCGCTATAAACAAAAATAGAGCGACAATTTTGAAAAAAACGCATTATTTTTTACTTTTTGTTATAATAAATATCCCCCAAAAATATATAAAAAAAAAAAATTTTCCCTCAGTTTAGGCCGATACGTATTCTTCTACATATTTTTGGTAAAAAAAAAAACGCAATAAGCGATTATTGATTGGTTTGCGCAAAAGTTATAGCGTTTACAAAATAGGGATAGTTTTATAGCATTTTTATTAATAATTTTTTATTATTTTTTTTTTTACTAGTAATGGCGGCGATCAGCGATTTTTATTGTGACTGCGACATTGTGGGGGACCCATCGGACATTTTTGACACATTTTTGGGACCATTGTCATTTATACAGTAATCACTGCTATATAAATGCAGTGATTCCTGTGTAAATGACACTGGTAGTGAAGGGGTTAACCAGTGGGTGGCAGTGTAGGGGTTAAGTGTTCCTAGGGGCGTGTTACTAACTGTGGGGGGGTTGGGCTTTCATTTAGTGAACACTGATCTCTGCTCCAATCACATGGAGCAGAGATCAGCGTCACTAGTTGCTAGGCAGAATGGAAAAATGTTGTTTACAACGGCACTTCTCCATTCGGCCGCTCCGTGAGACGATCGCGGGGATGCCCGCGGCGATCGAGTCCGCGGGTCCCGCGACCTGACTCACGGGGGTCCCGACCAGCGCGGGAGCGCGCTGCCGCCGGCGCGCTCCCGACGGCAGGGCGGCAAATTTAAAGGGACGTACATGTACGCCCATTTGCCTGCCCATGCCATTCTGTCGACGTACATCGTCGTGCGCTGGTCGGCAAGTGGTTAAGCAAATATTAAAGTGGAATCTAACTTTGTCTGCGAACCACAAACAGAAATTGATATTTGATTCAAATTAAATATTAAAAGCAAACCCCCTTATCCATCCATCCATTCTCCATGCTTTATTTTGTTGAGAAATCCCTTTGCAAAATACCCCCTAGAATTTCAAGCTGTTGCCATCTTGAGTAAGGGTAGATGATTTACGTAGCATTTACTTCCTGGAATCCATCTGCCCATAGCTCAAGCATGTAGGCAGGAGGGCATACTTAGCTGAGAAAGCCCCTTCTCCCCTCCCTAGATGAAAGAAAAAAGATGCCCATGAAACCGGTTCTGCAATCACAGAAATGTAAAAAAAAGTTTCAAACAAGTATACCTTCCTTTCTATTTACTAAGGCTAGGAGCATAAGGATTGAAAATAGTTAGCTTTGATTGAAAGAGTAAAAACTTACTCTTTACAAGAGAAGTATAGGTTTGGCTTTTTTTTTTTTATATCATACTTCCCTAGGTGGATGTAGCATTGATCCGATGCTGCATCTGTTCCCCGCCATCTCTAAGGGTGAGAACTGAGTGATCAAAAACACTGATCACTCAGTTCTCCCAGCCGTTCTGAACAGAGATCTGGTGACTGTCAGTCACCGCTCTCTGCTCTGCCCTGCCCTGAGCTCACTGAAGCACTGGGCTGTGGAGGGGGCGGGAGCGGTCGGCTCAGGCTCTCAATGGCTCACTCAGAGGCTGAGCCAGGTGCTGGTCAAGGCTTCTGGGTGGATCCCTAACATATGGTCATGATCTTTCCCCAGCCTGAATCAGCTCTTCGGCCTGCTGTCTGCTGAAAATGGGTCACAGGAGTGCAGATCAAACTGTGATCCACAGGAAAAGTACAGCCAAATTAGCTTTGGCTGTACTTCTTAAGGGCAGATGCAGTGATTGTAGTAAAACCATGCAGAATGTAATTATAGTATTATTAAGTCTAATAAGTAATAAATCTACCTTTAACACAGATTTCACTTTGTTAATTATTGACCTACATAGTTAGTCAGGTTGAAAAAAGACACAAGTCCATCTAGTTCAACCACAAAAAAACTAAAAATAAATAATAATAATATCATACAATCCCATATACCCGATTCTATACCCACAGTTGATCCAGAGGAAGGCAAAAAACCCCAGCAGAGCATGATCCAATTTGCTAAAGCAGGGGAAAAAATGTCCTTCCTGATCCCCCGAGAGGCATTCGGTTTTACCCTGGATCAACTTTACCTATAAATGTTAGGACCCAGTTATATTATGTACACTTAGGAAATAATCCAGGCCTTTCTTAAAACAATCTACTGAGCTGGCCAGAACCACCTCTACAGGGAGTCTATTCCACATTTTCACAGCTCTTACTGCGAAGAAACCTTTCCATATTTGGAGATGAAATCTCTTTTCCTCTAGACGTAAAGAGTGCCCCCTTGTCCTCTTTGTTGACTGTAAAGTAAATAACTCAACACCAAGTTCACTATATGGACCACTTCTATATTTGTACATGTTGATCATATCCCCCCTTAATCTCCTCTTATCAAGAGTGAATAAATTCAGTTCCTCTAATCTTTCCTCATAGCTGAGTTCCTCCATGCCTCTTATCAGTTTGGTTGCCCTTCTCTGCACTTTCTCCAGTTCCCCGATATCCTTTTTGAGAACTGGTGCCCAAAACTGAACTGCATATTCCAGATGAGGTCTTACTAATGATTTGAACAGGGGCAAAATGATCTCTCTCTCTCTGGAGTCCATACCTCTCTTAATACAGGAAAGGACTTTGCTCGCTTTGGAAACTCGACTCCAGCCAAATTGTTTTATTTATTTTTTATATGGGGTGAGGAAGTTATGTTTATATTAGTTTCTATGCGCCTGTTGTAATTTGCCATCATGTCCTGTTTTTTTATGGAGGCAGTGTTGCCAATAGGGTTGCCACCTCATCCCTTTAAACCTGAACACATATATTAATTATAAAAAAACAAAAAAGTAAACGCTGCACTGAGAAAATTAAATAATGGAAAGCTGCCAGCACCATAAAGTTCGATACTAAACTCAAATAGAATAAATTAAAATAAAGATGCAGCGCTTAATATTTTAAAATAAATTATTGGATATTGGTGAAAATTCTCAATAAATCAACACAGAGCAAAATATCACACTAAAGGGCTAAAGGTGACATCTCACTCACCATAACAAAACAAATGTGTTCTAAACGTGAACAACCAATAGTAAAAGTAATGGTGAAAAAAACTCTTACAGAGAAAATGAAAGCAGCCGTCATATAAAAAAAAAAAAGAAATAAAGTTGAATTAATCATAAAAGTGACACATATATTAAAATTGCTAGACCAATCACTGAAGAAAAAAACAAAAATATAAATAAAATTCCATAGTGTAAGTGTAAAGTGCTGCTCCAAAAGAAGTAATGGTGAAAAAACAGATCCCGCATCCAGGATAATTCACACCTAAGTGAGTATTGAGGTTCAATACCGACTGCAGATGACCACCATAGAGGCAGTCTTACCAGGCACAGGGAAATTCAGGTCTCCCACAGAACCTATACCGGCTTTCGCAGTTGAAGCTGTGACTGTAATACTCCCTTGGTGTAGTACAGTGATTCCCAACCAGGGTTCCTCCAGAGGTTGCTAGGGGTTCCTTCAGCATTGAGCAATTTCTGCCTCTCAGATAAGTTCCCACTTACACTATTGATCTTTTTAGCTACCTGTAAGGAGGTAATTCTTCCCAATGACTACAAGTGTAAGGATCATTCTTCCCACTGACCATCACACTAATGTATCATGAGTTGTAGATTTCAAATTTTTAGCAGCCCCCCCCCAGACCAGAGAACTATTTCAAGAGTTCCTCTGTGTTGAAAAGGCTGAGAAAGGCTGGTGTAGTATTTCTTAAGAAATGTTATATACCAAAACGAAATGCACTTACAGAAAATTCCATCCATTAAAAGCGTAGCAACAATCGTATAACAATATCAAAGTCTCCACAGGCTTCCTCCCGCCTACTACATACCGTGTTTCCCCGAAAGTAAGACAGTGTCTTACTTTCTTTTTATCCCCAAAAGCCCCACTATGTCTTACTTTTGGGGTATGTCTTATATTGGAAAAAAATCCCAGCATGCAGAGCTGCACTGCGCTACAGAAGAGGACTACAAGTCCCAGCAAGCAAGGCTGCACTGCATTACAGAGGACTACAAGTCCCAGCATGCAATGCTGCACTGTACTACAGAGGAGGCCTACAAGTCCCAGCATGCAAGGCTGCACTATGGAGGACTACAAGTCCAAGCATACAAAGCTGCTATGCTCAGCAGAGGAGAACTGTAAGCCCACACAGCCCGGTATGTTGGGACTTGTAGTCCTCCTCAGCTGCATCTTGCGGTTACATAATAAGAGCTGCAGAGAATCTCTTCACACCCCCCCTCCCCCTCCCCCTCCTTGGTCTCTCTCTGTATGACCAGCACTGACCTGTACCGGGAGGACACAGAGCCAGTGACACCTGTCGGCAGTGATCCGGGACCTGGCGCAATAATCCCCTTCTCTGTGGTTGCGTCGCGCCGTTGTGATCAGTCTCGGGCAGCGGCTGTCACTCACAGCCGAGCAGAGTGAAGCCACCTCCCCCTCCTCTTGTATGGCTACACAGTGCTGTGTATGGAGGAGGAGGAGGAGGGGGAGGCGGCTTCAGTGAAGCCGCCTCCCCCTCCTTCTCCTTCATGGACAGCACTGTGTAGCCATACAAGAGGAGGGGGAGGTGGCTTCACTCTGCTCGGCTGTGAGTGACAGCCGCTGCCCGAGACTGATCAGAACGGCGCTGTCTCTTCAGTCGGAGGGGGAGGGCGCTGGCCTGGCACCCCCCCCCCAGGGTGTGGCACCCGGTGCGGCCCGGACTCTTAGTACGCCACTGGAGGCGGCAATACCCCCGTGTTTCCCCGAAAGTAAGACATATGTCTTACTTTCGGGGTACGGCTTATATTAGCCGACCCCTCTGAAACTCCCGATACGTCTTACAATCGGGGGTGTCTTACTATCGGGGAAACACGGTAGATAGGTAGGGTTTTAAGAGGAGTTTTTTAGCTGTAAAAATGCTCTAAGGTTTTAAGCCATACACTTTTGTGGGAGTATAATTTTGCTAAAAAACACAACAGCTAAAAAATGAAAAAACTAAACTAAAAAAAACCCGAAAAACGAATTCTACAGCTACAGCTTTCTACAGCTAACACTGCTGGTGTTTTTTTTAACATCTGGTATGCATGAGGCCTAAAAATGACTAACACAACATTTTACTGGCGTTTCTAAAAGTTACAAAATTACATTTTTAAGTGTAACATTCAGGCTACAAATAAGTACAATATTATACAATACAAATAGCAATGTGATTTAAAGGTAGACATTAGGGGCCAAAAACATATTTCTTATCTTATTTTCAATATAGTAAGTAAGTAGCTCAGGGACAGGACTCAGGAGGGCAATAAATTAGAATAGGCAGGCACACACACATGAAATTGACTCTCACAGTGACAACAGCAGCAGTGAGCAGCATCACAGATAATGTTGATACCTCACCAACACGACACGTCCCCTCCTGAGTAACAAGTCTCTCTCCACGCCAGGTGATCCCTTCAGTCCTCTCCAGTCCAAACAGCACTGACAGCAATGCTCCTGGCTTGCCTTGCTCCAGTCCCAGTCCCACAGACCCGCACACTCGGCTCCGGCTCCCTTGCACCATGACATCCAATGATATGCTCAGGCACCACCTCCGCCAGACCTGCCCTTCCGCCGGCGCCTTCAGAAAACACTATAGCAGGCACTCAGATGGTCTCGGCCAGCTCTGGACCTGAACTGTGCATGTGCACTTCCGAGCCAAGCGTCACAGCCATATTTTTTACTGGCAACCTTTCACCTGTCACTGGCATTTACTGGCAGGGGAAAAGTGCCGTTGCTGGCTGCCAGGAAAGATACTGACATTTGACAACACTGCATGGAGATTTAGCATCAAATATCACAGACAGGCAACATTTATTCCTCTATATGCCAAAGTGAGACTTGGCAACAGGTTATTGTTGCTAAAGAGGTATTATATCAGCTCTTCCTTTCCTTTTTTTTGTTAAATAATATTGCTTCTCCAGTCCCTTCCTTTCATGAAATTACAGATACCATTTTTTTTTTAAATATATTATTTCATGAAGCCTGCACTTCTGTCTTTCTCACCTAGGTGACATTGTACCCCAAAACTCCCCTGAGATACCTATGTCATGCATCCAAGGAGGCTTCTAGACAATTTACATTACACTGTGCATAGTCTAGGCAATCTGTACCACACTGTACATGCACTGGAATGCTGTATTTTGGCTATAGTATAGATGCAAGAATATACCTGCGATCAAATTTCTGGTCAGAAAATTCCAATGTCTGAGATGAACAGAATATGCAACTATTGGAGGGAAAGCAGATGTCAACTGTTTTTGGTAATTTAAAGTGGTACGATTTCTGTGTAAATATACAACTTGTGTGAGTCCTTAGTGCAGTTCAGGGACTCACTGGTGAGGAGCTTTGATATAAAAAGGAGTGTTCAAGTTGATTACAACTTTGGAGTTAATATTCCTAGCAGTTTTACTCGCATTGCCTTGCTGGAAGAATATCACTGATGGCTCAGTAACAAAAAATAAATAAAAATTACATCAACATTTTTGAGTTGATTTTGCACACATATTTATTATATATCTATCAAACAAATGTTATTTCAAAGTTCTGTCTTGTCACCATTTACAATAAATATTGTACTTCAAAACATTTCCAAGTTTTGTTCCTGCCAAGCGCTTTTCAAATTCAGCATCCATTTCTTGACTTTGAGCTTCTGAGAAATAATTTTTCCAGTCTCCAACTTCCCCTAGAAACAGATGAAATATTAAAAATATAATGTTCAAATTTAAATAAATATTACCGGGGCTGAATAAAACAAATAGTACATTTCTACAATTGTATTATTACAGTGGTAATGTTAGGTTGAAGGGGCCATAGATATAGGTCATACGGTAAGTATGAAATATACAGTACAAATTACAATACCTTCATAATTTACAAGTTTGTCTATGCACTCAGCAATGCAATAAGCTATTGATCTATTCTAACTGTATTACAAGCCTGCCAAGTCTGCAGAGAAGCCTGCTAGCTTCTTTCAAAGAAGTTTTGCCCCTACATATCCAGCTCAAGGTGGGTGGATAATTCCTAGCATTTGTGAACTACTGACTAGACCATGTGTCAAATGGGTCATCACAATTTTATTCTCAGGGTATAAAATCACATTTTGTTAGTTAGTGGACTTGCAGCAGGACTTTGAGGAACTCCAGGCTCAGGGGTTGTAGTGATCTTAGTACCCATGGAAAGGTTTGGAATTTGTTCAGTTCTGCATTTTAAAGCCCGTAAAAATTATAAAGTTCAAGATGAAGTCAGTCCAGTCAGTTGTGGTGTCCCTGCATCAGGGGGATTTCCTGGCATCCATAGATATCAAGTACCCATTTACCAGGGACACCAGCATTTAGCTATAAAGGCAAAGCACTATCAAATTTCAGCCTAGATACAGCTCTACGAGTTCCAAATTGTTGGCACCAGCTTACCTGCCTACGAGGTTACATATAAGTATATGTATACGCTGTTTTTTGATCTACCTCTGTATGTGCCTGATCATTTTTAATAAAAGTTAACAAAGCAGTTTTACACTATGTGCAGCCTCTGTTCCTTTCTATGTGGGTATTGCCCGGCCTACATGCTGACCTATGGAGTGGCTAAGGTTTAAATTGGCAAGTCGCTGTGATGACTGGAGGCTTCTTCCCAACATGCTTTCTGATCTCGGTTATAAGGATCAATTGTATCTTGTAAGAGGATATTGTTTCTGTGGTTCAGGGCACAGTGTGTTTTTTCATCCCTTCAAGATATTTTCACCAGATTGGTGTATGACAGAATGCTTTACTTCTCTTGAACTTTTTTGGTTTCTTCAAGCACATTGAAGATTTTCACATCATTGGACTTTGATATATATCTGAGTTGATGCAAACCTATTATGTATATTTATTGGTTGTGACATCTAGTGTTGGGATGTTTAGCGGGTGCAGCTCTGAACACATTTTTCCAGAAGAAGAAAATATTTTTATTTAATAGAACCTGTGGAGTTGCCTGAAGAAGAGGGATGTGCATGGCTGCACTGACATCACTGATGCAGATCTCATATTAAGGGATCAGTTCATAATGGGCCTGAAGGCTGGCCCAGTCCAGAGGGCCCTGCGAGGGAAGGTTTAGGTGCAACCCATAATGTGGTGGTGGATGCAGTTGCGTGGGAACAGGAGTAAATACATGCAACGGTGGCAGCCACCAAGATATTTGCACCTGCATACTTCAAAGAGGAGGCCCTGGCACCTTTAACCCTGTCGCCCATGCAAACCTACTGACAAAACTAGTTCAAGATGTGGCCACCTTGAAACAGACAGTCTTGAATTCTAGACTATTTGTTTATCTCAATGACATCATCATTTTTTCCAAGACATTCGAAGAACAAGTGAAACATCTGGATTGGGTTTTCTTCCATGTGTTCTCTCACTTGGCACTAGAACCCAGCAAGTGCCACATGATCAGACAAAAGATAAAGAACTTGGGGCCCATTGTCAAGACCAGAGGTGTCTCCCTGACCTAAATCCCACAACAACCCTTACCAGTGTCGTCACCAGGGTTGGTGTCACCCGGTGGTGGAAAAATTGGCATCACCCCCCCTCCACCAACTATAGTCTCCCTTCAGTACAGACCCCCCTCCCTCAGTACAGACCCCCTTCCACTAACTACAGACCCCCTCACTCAGTATAGACCCCCCTCAGTGCAGACCCCCCCCTCCATCAGTGCAAACCATCCCCTCCATCAGTGCAGACCACCCCACTCAGTGCAGACACCTCTCTATCAGTGCAGACCTCCCCCAGTGCAGAGTTCAGACCCCCCTGGTGCAAACCCCCCTCCATCAGTACAGACCCCCTCCATCAATGCAGACCCCTCCTCCATCACTGCATACCCCCCTCAGTGCAGACCCCCAGTGCAGACCCCCCTCTATCAGTTCAGACCCCCCTCAGTGCAAGCCCCCCCTCCATCAGTGCAGCCCTACCTCACTGCAGACATTAAACTTTACAGACCTACGAACAGAACAGCAGCGTGTCCCTTGGACTCCCTCCTCCCTCTCACACAGCGGAGTAGATGTAAACAGAGGAAGGGGAGGTGGCTCCAGTCTGCTCCACTGTGTGAGACAGCCGGTAAGATGTGAAAGATCAGTGTATGGGGTGAAGACCACGTGGCGTTAGTGGTACCGCTGCCCACAGGTGTCACCTCTTTGGCGGGTGTCACCTGGTGCGTTCCGCCCCCCGCCCCCCCATCGACGCCACTGTCCCTTACCACACTTAAAGCAATGGCATCTGTGAATGGTTCAATTGCACCCTGCTGGGAATGCTGCAGACCCTAGAGCTAAGTCGCAATTATTGGTGGTACCAACACATGGGAGCCATAATATGGGCCTACACCAACACGGTCCACAAATACACAGGTAATACGCCCCTTCTTCATGATGTTCAGGCGGTATGGTCAAATGCCTTTGGACCTCCTGTTGGGGACACTGGGATCACTTCCCGCTCAGAACGCCTAGTTCCCAGGTAAAGGAACAGTAGGGTTTGATGGAGAAAGCCAAGCAGTTGGTGTCAGAGAAGCACAAGAATGTGGCTCCTGAACCTCTCTGCAACCGGGGGGACTGGGTGTTGATAAAGAATGCCAACCCGGAGAAGCAAGCTAGAGCCTAAGTGAGAGCGCACCCTGTATCTGGTGGTAGGGCAGCCTTTCCCACCTACCCCTGTTTATAATCTGGTCTCAGAGGGGCCTGACTCTCAGAATGGAAATATGCTGAAACCCATTGATGGCCAGGAGGCATTTGATGCCATGGATTTACCCCTGATGTGTGAAGCTCCAACTGACTGGTACCTGCCACCCCTCATGATCAAGCCTCTGGCCTATCACAGTTCCAAGCATGGCGACATTGAATACGTAAGGCCCGAAAGCCCATACACCCCATCCAGTGCCACTGACAGTATTGACACATCCAAAGATTCACCTGATCCCCTACTGTCTGAGTCACTGTCTGCAGCTGAACTCTTACCAAGCAACTTTACAGAGAATCCAGAGAGCTGGCGCTATTTGTAGTCTAACTGCAGGCAGCTGCCTGCAAGATATTCTGACTATGTTGTTTAACTTGTTTATTGTTCTGCCATAATTATACTTTGAATGTGCTTTTATTGCTAGTATTATTGCTGCATCCATGTTGTGATGCTGAGGACTGCATCTGTTAAAGATGGGGGTATTGTAGGCAGGTTCAGTCTATTTTCTCCACTACAAGTGGTGCTCTCCACAGCAGCACTGCAGTTAGAGGGGAAGTCAAGAGAAACATAGTTCCTCTATGGTTACCTGGGTCACTGAGGAAGCAACCAATTGGATGCAGCCTCCCCATGTGACTGACAGCCATCTTGGGTCAGGCAGAGCCATTTTAAGGCCCTGGCTCCCAGGTTTTGTTCGCATTTGTGAGTTGGTAGAGTAGAGACAGGTACTCCACTTGTTAGGGACAGCACTAGTGGCAGCAAAAGCTTAGGGATTGCAACCACTCTGGACACCTGCCTATTGGGCATAATATGGCCAGGCTGCATTCTTTCCCTCTCTACAGATGCTGACAGTTGGCTACAGACTGCTCTCTACATGCTGATGGAAGAGTGTTCCTGGTTGGGCTGCCTTCCCCCTGGGTTATTTGTGAACTATTCCTGCATCATTTCAATATAAGTTCTTTGGCTGCACTGGGACTGAGTGCGTTATTCCACCGCATCACACCTACATGTCAAGCATGAAGAAACACTGTTTCGGGAAGCAGCACATGTTAAGTGCATGCTATACTCTCTGCCATCAAGCTTTACATGCAGCAGTGTAACTGCACTATATAATTATTTTTTTGGGTTTGCCTGACTCATTGTGGCACTACTTTGGCACAACCCAGCTGGTAAGTATCTAAAGCAGAGCAGTGTCCTCCAATGAAAGAAAAAAGAAAATTAGAATGTTTTTACTCACCATAAAATACTCTTCCACGCATTCATTGGAAAACACAGCACCTGCCCTTCTAGCTTGCTGGTGCCACATGTGTAAATACTTTTGTTCTTGTAATTTTCACTGCTATGCTATGCAACTGAATGCCCAAGGATGTGGAGAAGGTTTTGGCCATCAGCAGGGGCTGCCCTCCGGGATGTATTTCTTTTTAAACAAACCTAGTTCCCAACTCCTGCAGGTGGCAATATATCTATTTGGAGAAAGTAGAGCTGTGTCCTCCAATGAACACAGAAAGCAGAATCTTACAATGGGTACAAAAATCCCAATTTTCCAATTTACCACTCATCATGACTTTCTTAATTGACAAAAAATGAAAGCGTTGTTTCCTTTTTGCATTTTTTTTTCTTTATTACAAAACTAGAACTAAACATGTGATTAGTACCTAGGAAGTTGGCATGTGACCAGAATGACTGTGTCGGTTTAAGCAGAAAGAGTAACAAGTAAACCTCTAATTAATTTGGCTAAAATCCTTGCAACATACTGTACATACAGTAGTTTACCTGAGAAAGATTGTTTTTTTCCCCAACAAGACTAGACTTATTGTTGCGATTACATTTTCAATGGTCTAAACTATTTGTGGAAAATCAGTGCAGTATATTAAATAATTTGACCATGCAATGCAGGTACTTTTTAAAGAAAAGGCAAATGTTATAAACAAATCTGTGCTTTGCATAAGCAGTATACTGTAGAGTTACTGTACAGTTTTTCCATGGCGTACCTTGCACTGTATTATCCTGAGTCACGATGCTGGTATTTTGGGGGGTTATTCCAGTTCTAATTAGGTTTATTTTGCAATCCTAAGAAATATTGAAGTGCGCTGCTCCAAACACAAACATGCAACAAACCTGTGCCTTCAATGCTGCTGGATGCTGGCATTCATCAGGACTTGCCCAGCCTACTGAAAATGAGTATCAAAAAGAATAAAGAGATGTACACCAGTTGCCAGCTCAGTCACCATGTGTAGAACAATGACTTCAGCTTGTCTACTAATGCATTTCACCTTCCCACAGACTTAGTCATAGAGATCAGTCATAGAGGCCCTCTATAACTAAGCCAATAAGAGGGTGAAATGTGTCAGGGCATGACTTGAGAGGAGACAAGCCAAAGCCGTTTTTATACATGTGGTGATTGGGCTGGCAACTGGTGTGCTGCTCCCTATTCTTTTTATTTTGTCTTTCAAATACTGCTGGTATATCACTGCAGGTGCATCATTTGCTGCAATAGTTCCCAATGTTCCAAATATTATAGCTTTAACTCAAAAGTACAATTTTTTATATATTCCAGCTTACAGAATGTCTCCAATTTACAAGCCAACCTCAATGCACTGTTTAATTGGGAAACAATGTTAAAAAAATAGGTTTAATATTGATAAATATAAAATTATGTGCTTGGGGGCTAAGCATATGCATATATCATACATAATACATCAATTGGAATCAATGGTGGAGAAGGATTTGGGTGAAAATAAAGGAAAGAAAGCCTAAAAAATAAAATGAAT
The DNA here is from genome assembly GCF_037356315.1 of Lithobates pipiens. Taxonomy (NCBI): domain Eukaryota; kingdom Metazoa; phylum Chordata; class Amphibia; order Anura; family Ranidae; genus Lithobates; species Lithobates pipiens. The sequence goes on from NW_027507758.1 coordinate 167,707,977, forward strand.
GCAGCTAACACATCTAAGAATTGCTAAGCTACAATATAATAAATGTTTTTGGATTTAATACAGCTTTAAGGAAGACAAAAAGTGAAGCATTAAAGCCTTAGAGAACAAGGCAATGCTCTAGGTTTCACCAATCCACCAAATTAAAATTTAAAATATAATGATACATTATACAATATATATAATTTTCTTGCCTTTTCGAAAGATAGCGTCGCCAATTTCACCATGTGTGTTTTTGGAATTATCCTTCATAGACTTAAATGTTCCTTTAACAGCAATATCTTTAACTTGCTCTTCAGTAAGAGGCATAGAAAAAAAATCTGAAATCTTCTTAATTGATCCTTCTAGATCCTATATGAATTTCAAGGAGTGTAAAGTAAAAAGTTAATTCATGATATTCTAATATCTGATATTATCAATAATACTATAGTGGTTGTAAACCTCAGACATGTAATATGAACAACACGCATCTGTTTTATACTGTTTTATTTCCTCTAACCAAATAACTGAGTGTAATTTCTTTCTGATGCCTTGTTCCTCTGTTCTGTGAGTCACTTCAGACAGATTTTCCTGACACCAAGAGATAAAAAGGTGAAGTGGGAGGAGAGCTCAAGTACACAGATTGTGATTTATATCCTTGGCTCTGCATGTTCTCCATGTACTGTATGAAGGGGAGGGTGTTCCCCTTCCCTCCAATCGGGGTTCAGAGTCCCCCTCATCTAGATCTGTGCTGTGAGACTTCAGATCCCTGCCTCCTGCTGCTAGAGCAGAGAAAAAATCCTTTGATTTATGAGGTTGATTTACTGAAATTGGAGAGCGCAAAATCTTGTCAATTAAAGGGATTCTAAAGTAAATTAGTTTTTTCTTAAAATAACAAACATGTTATACTTACCTCCACTGTGCAGCTCATTTTTCACAGAGTGGCCCCGAACCTGCGCTTCTAGGGTTCCTCGGCGGCTGTCTCTGCTTCTTCCCACAGGTACTTCTCACGCTCATGCGAGCTCCATCGCATGGTGAGAAGCACTTGCGGGTGCTCTCCCGTGATACAGCCGGCGGATATAGCCGCTCACTGTATCACACGGCCCTGCCGCCGGCGCACCGCATAATTGGATGTGATTGACAGCAGCCCGAGCCAATGGCTGTGCTGCCTTCAATCCATCCACTCCAGCCAATCAGCGGCCAGGCTGAGTGGTGAAGAGGATGGCAGGGGCGAGCGCAGGACTTTCGAGGGGTGAGGTAAGTAAAACGGGGGGGGGGGGCTGGGGGTGTCAGCACTGTGCATAGAATGCATTAAAGTGAAAAAAACATTTACCTTTACAAACCCTTTAACCCTTTCCCGCCGAGCGTACGCAGATATGCGTACTCGGCTTCCGGGTGTTATACCGGGATGATGCCCGCACCTGCAGGCATCATCCCGGTACCGTTTTTTGCAGCAGGCGATTGGCTATCCAGGTATAACAACCGATGCGGCTAAAAGCCGCTCGGCTGTTATGCCGGAGGAGCGGGAGGGGACGTCCCCCCCTCCCGCCGCCTCTCACCGCTGCTACCGGTGCTCCCGCTCGATCGGGAGCACCGATTCCGTGTCCGATGGCTCCGGCTGCTGCGGAGGAACTGGAACAAAGCCGTAATCGGCTTCGTTCCAGTCTCCTCATCGTAAACACGGAAGCGCCGTCATGACGTCACTTCCCGTTTACTCAGCTGCCAATGGCGCCGGTTTTAAAAAAATATCCGGTATTCAGAATCGCCGTTTTCGGCGATCTGAATACATTGAAGTGTAAAGGAGGGGTGGGGGGTCTTTTAGACCCCCGATCCCTCCACAAAGAGGACCTGTCACCACCTATTACTGTCACAAGGGATGTTTACATTCCTTGTGACAGCAATAAAAGTGATCAATTTTTTTTTTTAAAACAATTTAGTTATTTTAAAATAAAGAAAAAAATAAATAAAAAATTTTTAAAGCGCCCGCCGTCCCCGCGAGCTCGCGAAGCAAAGAAAACGCATACGGAAGTTGCGCCCGCGTATGTAAACGGTGTTCAAATCACACATGTGAGGTATCGCCGCGATCGTCAGAGCGAGAGCAATCATTCTAGCACTAGACCTCCTCTGTAACGCTAACCTGGTAACCGTAAAAATTTTTTAAAGCGTCGCCTATTGAGATTTTTAGGTACCGTACTTTGTCGTCAATCTACAAGTGCGCGCAATTATAAAGTGTGACATGTTTGGTATCTATTTACTCGGCGTAACATTATCTTTCACATTACGCAAAAAAATTGGGCTAATTTTACTGTTTTTTTTTTTTTTTTATTCATGAAAGTGTCCCTTTTCCCAAAAAGTTGCGTTTAAAACACCGCTGCGCAAATACCGTGTGACATAAAATATTGCAACAATCGCCGTTTTATTCTCTAGAGTCTCTGCTAAAAAAATATATATAATGTTTGGGGGTTCCAAGTAATTTTCTAGCAAAAAATATGGATTTTAACTTGTAAACACCAAATTCCAAAAATAGGCTTAGTCATGAAAGGGTTAAGCTTTGACAAAAACCTGGAAACTGGTTTCTATGCAGAGCCGCATCAGATTTTGCACTCTCCAATTTTAATAAATCAACCCCTACAGTATGTGTTTTTAGAATGATCTACTGAAGTTATAGGTTACAGATAAACAGGTACAATGTACGAATGAGACTTTGTTTCATCTCCGTGTATCATCTGAGGCGAGTCCCTTCTGTGGGAATATCTGAGGGTTTTCAACTACGGTAAGTACATTCCTTACTTTAAAAAGTGCCCTTCATGACTCAGAACATCACAATAACCATTTTGGAAGAATCATGTTTTTAACTCTGCACAACTTACAATGAATTCAGTACAAGAGCCTTGCTAACTCTATGAGAAAGTAGTCCTCAAATAGTCCATGTGGAAGTAAACTACCCAGATCACAGGGCTGTAATACCATAATGACAATCATGGACCAGTGTTTAGGGCAGAAGATTAGAGGGGCAGCACCAAGCCTCAAAATTTACAATCCTAGATAATATTTTAACTTGTTTTACTGAACTCTAACCTCTAGATATTTATGGCTAAATCTTAAAAGAGAACTAAAGGGGAACAGGGGTGAAGAGGAAGGCTCTTTATAGTTAAGGAAGAATAAAATGCCCTATACTTTCTTGTAGCCAGTATATTTGAAAAGTAGTTCTTCGATTAAAAAGACAACATGCATTCAATATGCATTTTAACATCATTTTTACTAAAAAATATCCAATGGCATAAGGGGTAGAGAATAGTACAGTGTGATGTCTAAATACAGTCCTGCGTTCCTAGAGATCAGACACCCACCCACTGTGAAGTTTTAGAGCAATAAACTAATCTTAGTATACATAGTAAGCATTGGTGGTCATCTCAGTTGAAGGTTAAAGGTTAAACCTCAGCAAAGTTTAAACTTTCAGTAAAAATATTGCAGAATGTTCACCTACTTCCTTCATATCTTCAAAAGTCATCAACAAAACTGTGTCTGTGTCAAGATATTTATTCCAAACAACAGCATGGTCAAAGTAAGAACCCCAGACAACTGAAATAACCAAAAGAAAGTGATTACCACAATATTTTCTCAGAAATACTAGTGTATATAATTAAAAATATAACAAATTAATCTCCACAGAAGAGATGGTATGGGCTGAGAATGTTTCTATTAAATTAATTGATTCTTTTAAAACCTATGTGCTTGGAAGTAGTTAGCACTATACACTATTATATGACTTGTGATTTGCAGGAACTCAGTTCCAGATACCTTGCTATTATAGCCTCAAAAAAGACTTGTCTGAGGTCCTAGAGAGCACCATAAATATGTTACCCATAGGTGATATAACATTTGACCGGAATAAACAAAATAAAATTAGAATAATTTAAAATGAGCAGCTGATATAACAGTGTCTGTCCCCTATGTTCCAGAGAATTGCATATGTAGCACCCCCTTGACCCCCAGTGGCATGGTGACACCTGCAGAGACAGATGTGGGCCCCAGACCTGTAGTTAAAATGAGGGACTGAAAGCCCCAGTCACTTTCTGTCCTTTTAAGGATTTTATTGGTCATAACACACAAGGAGGTGATAGTAGATCATTTAAAGACTTCTTCATATCCAGCTTCACTATGTCAGTTACTTTAAGCCAACCCAGCAACACTGTAGGTAGTATCCTAGCTGGTACACAAACTTTCATCTCTCCTGCTGGTTCCAGTTTCCTCTGTACTTTTTCAGTGCATCCCTCTCCAAGAGAGTCACCAGCCTTCTTCCTGGCTTTCTCCAGCAAGGTCTCTATTTTGGTATCCCCCATCGACAGGCAGGATGGTTCCAGGACCACTTCAGGCCTATCTCCACTCCCAGAGCACATGCTAAGCCCCACACATGCTTTTAGACTTAAGAGCCTAGTTCAGTCCAGCAGCACCTCCGGAGTCCTCAGCATAGGAAAGAAAATGGTTCACAAGGCCAGCCCCAAATATTGATACCCCCCCCCCCCAGAATGCACCAGTGACCTGAGCCTCCTACTGGTTGATAAAGAAAAAAGGCAAGAACACCCCGACTAATCCTAATCTTGTCCAGATCGATAGGGTTAAGGGGATTAACCCTATTCAGTCCCCCTGTTAAACGATCTGTACACACAGTCAGCTGGGGGTAATTGGTGTCAAAAACAGTAAATACCCCCTGGGGTTGTAGCCCTCTAAACAAAAAGCATATATTAGGAAAGGACTGGAAATTTCCAAAAAGGTATTCTTCAAGAAGGGTATACTGGATATAACAGAATGTTATTGATAGCTCTCACCCCACAGATAAATAGTACAAAAATTCAATATAATTAACTCCTCCAATACAAACAATTAAAATTAAGACAAGCTCTTAATGAGACACTGGTGTCTAACATATGTACTCATCCGCACCATCCATTCAATCCACACACATTACTCTATTGGAAAAAAAATTTGAACCATGCATGGTATTAAAAAATTTTAAACTCTCAGGATGGAAAAGGTACAGCGCTTAGTGAAGCCATAGGATGACGGAAATACAGCGCTGTAAGAGTAAACATGCCGGTGTTCACATCACACAAACGTAGTGATGTCTCTAAATGCTTACATGCTTCGGTTGTAACCAAGCTTCCTCAGAGCATGAGGAAGCTATGGTTCCATTAAGCGTTATACCTTTTCTATCCTGAGACTCTGTTAAGGTCTGTGCCCTGGTGACTGGAGAATATTGTAAGACTGTCGTTTCTATATATACAATGTTACTATGCCACTGAAATTGCTGGAAAAAATCCGAGCTCTGTGAATATAGAACCCTGATGTGTTTTGCAAGTTGATACTTATGTGGCAATCTACTGTACATGTGATGAGGCTGTCTGTATGAGAAACAGAAAGTATCTAAGAAGTAAAAGAAGAGCATGAGACAAGATGTCAAACGGTGAGCTGTGTTTGATAAATGGAAAGACTGCCTATTTAAAGCTATACCTGCTTGTTTCCTTGTCTAATTGCCTGACTGATACACCTGGCTTTGAAGATAAGCCTCTATGAAGTCCTACCAGGGGTCCTTTCATTTACTTGGATTAGATACTTCTTTACACAGTCACCTTCATTCAAAGGTAAAGCTAACAGGATATCTGTAGCAATAAAGTTGTCACGTTAGTGGAGTCAATCAACACATCGATGGAATTTTGAATAAGACTATCTAAAGATCTTTCATTATATCTTCCAATATCTTCCAATTTTTTTAATTCCATGCACGGTTCAAATTTTTTTTCCAATAGAGTGATGTGTGTGGATTGTATGGATGGTGCGGATGAGTACATATGTTAGACACCAGTGTCTCATTAAGACCTTGTCTTAATTTTAATTGTTTGTATTGGAGCTGTTAATTATATTGAATTTTTGTAGAGCATATCATCTCGAAAGGGATGGAACTTCCCTGGGTGTTGATTTTGGGAAGGTTTATGGATCAGAATATGTCAGTAGTGTTTACAGCTTTTTTCACACCTGCCGATATAAAATTTGCACACTATTGCAGTATATATATATACTGTACATATATATATATATATATATATATATATATATATATATATATATATATATATATATATATATAAATTATACATACGAAATTACAACGTTTTTAGCACACTACCTTTTCCACTCATGAAGTCGGAGAAAAATGTATCAAAGCTATCGTAGGTGGGAAGTATTGGATTGCTATTGTAGAAGTGAAACAGTGAAACAGCTGTATCCTTTGGATTGCGAAACATCACCAAAATCTACCAAAAAGATAACCAGAAATTACTTTTGAACATAGTATTTGTTAACCACAGCAGAACAGGCATAGGTATTAATGAATACATAAACCCAAACTCTTTTTGCAGTTGTAGATAGAGTAGGCAATAGGTAAAAACACCAGACAGGGGCTTTTACCCATCTCCCATTAGGGAGAATTGTCTCAAATACACAACATTAAGTGAAATAAAATATCTTCAAAGCAAGGGGCAATGTAGCCATTGGAAGATTTCTCCTCTAATCTTGTTCCAGTAACTTTTCAAAGTAGACATATCAGAAAGCGAGAAGAAAACACACCAAAGAATGGGAAATTCCTCTTAGACACTTGTTAGTGTACTAAAACAAGTTTCCTCATTGGAAGATATTACTTCTATTCCTGTTCAGATGACATCTCTAAAAAACCTTTTATGGTTATATTTTTATTACATATATCCATGCTGATGTGCTCTTGGGGCCCTTTCACGTTGGCATTCCGATCAAGTCCTCCTGTCAGTTTTTTAGATGGACCTGATGGATGTAAATAGGGGTATGCAGGTGTAAAACAGACACAAGTCTGAGTCTATTCAGGTCCAGAGAAAAAAAAGAAAAGAGGAGGACTACTTGGACTGTGGACATCAGTGTCCGTTTACATCCAGGCTGCCCATACAGCTAGCATGGGTCTACCTATGTCTGCCGGGCACAAACTGAATGGACACCAATGAGTGATTTAGCAAAAGAAAACTAGGCAGAGCTGATGCCACTAATTCCACAAAAGGTTGTGTTATCAGCTAAAAGCAAAATTGAGAGTCTGAGTGCATTTCTGGCAGATAAAAGAAGAAAACATGAGGAAATGTGCATGTATTGCAGACATTTCTGTCTATTTTTTTATTTTTTTGCCCTGTCATACACTATTAAAGATGTCTATTATGCCCTTGGCAACTATATTGCAGCTTTTATTTTTATATTACACATTTGAAAATAATAGCAGATTTAAAATTCTTGTGATCACTGGTATTTTTTTCTTGCACTAGCATGCCCCAATATTTTTTTGGAGTAAAAAAGTCCATATCACTTTTATACATGTTATTACTAAACAATAACCTTTGGACATGAAATTAGACATGCTGTGTAACTTACCTTTACTTTCTTCTCAAAGAATGATTTTGGGATGTCCTCGTAATGGAAATGGGTCGTTAAGACTCGTGGGGAAGAGTCAGCTTTTAGCTTCTGCATTATAAACATCAAAACACATATTCAGTTTCACTTTATGTATTATATTCAGGGCTAAAGAAGAGCAAAAAAACATTTTTAGTCAGATAAATAAGAACAAGTGCATAAGAATATTTAATATTTTAATTTCTTGCCAGCAGACACAGTTCTTTGCTTCTTTTCACGTTTTGCTTGCTGCCCCTACTTTCTCTTTAGAAAGTCAAGAAAAAGAAACTCTATAAACCATTTAAAAAAAAAAATAGATTACTGATTACCTTATAGTAGTTGTTCTCATGTAGATTTTTCCATTACCTTGGGAAAACTGAGGAAGTGGAAACTTAGCTGCTGTGGAATCTGAGAAGAACAGAGCCTTCTGGAAGCAACTATGACTTGTGGGGTATGTAGTCCCCAGGGAGACTGAACCTGTATTACTTTGGGACTAGATATCCCAGCATTACCAGAGCTCTGCAGGGAAAAAGGGAAGGACTATTCCAGAACTCCAGGTCTTCCACAATCCTCACAGTCCCCACCCCTCTAATTGGCTGGGAGTAAGCTGTGAGGCACACATACCATTTCCTGAATGGTGAGGAGGAGAGGATGAGAGTAGTCTGGGACCAGGAAATGGTTGTGCTGCATGCATAGAGTGTGCTGACAACTGGGGATGGTGAGCACTAAACAGCCTGCCACAGAGCTTACCAAGGCAGGAAGAGAGAGCCGTCTGATAGCCCGGATAGGACCGATGTCACTGTGAGGTAAGATACACTGCTCAGTCAGTGTCAACAAGTGACCTATGGGGAAGACCCTCCACCCTGGGAGATGGGAGGCTGTTCTGGGAGGGGAAGAGGAATTATACCTGTAGGGGTGATAGGGGACTTGGGATGGAATCTTGTCAAGGATGATGATTTGGGGGTGGAACTCTGCACTCTGTATATAGCATCCTTGACCCTGCACACTGTACATAGCACCCTCCTGGACCCTGCACTCTGTACGTAGCACCCTCCTGAACCCTGCACTCTGTACGTAGCACCCTCTGGTACCATGTACTCTCTATGTAACACCTTCCTGAACTCTGCACTCTGTACATGTACACTCTGTAGCACCCACCAATTTTCACATATTCGCCTCCTCCACCTTCTACCACAAGTTCTCTCCCTTCCCAAAGCACCCCCCAGTATGTATCTGACCCCCCCAGCACAAGTTCACTGCCTTCCCAAAGTGCCCCCCAGCACTTATCTGATCCCCTCCTCTACCAAACCAAGTCTTTACCCCTCCCAAAGCACCCCCCACCTTCTAGCACACGTCCTATCCACTCCCAAAGGCCTCCCCAGCACATTAAAGGGGTTGTAAATGCTTGTGTTTTTTCACCTTAATGCATCCTAGGCATTAAGTTGAAAAAACACCTGTCATTTACTGGTCCCCCATTTCACTTACCTAAACCCTCGAACTTGACCCACGGGGTCGCTCTGTCTCTCTGCCCATGGTTCTCGGCTGTTGATTGGATAGATTGATAGTAGCACAGCCATTGGTTTCCGCTGCTGTCAATCAAATACAATAATGCGAGGAACGGGGCCGAGTACTCCATTTGGCCTTGGACGCCGAATAATGGCAACTAGAGTGCGCTCGCAAGGTAAACCCCGGGAGAGAGGGGGTTATCTGAGATGGGAAGGAGCCGCAAGAGCCACTGGGGAACCCCAGAAAAGCAGGTTCGGGGCCACTCTGTGCAAAACGAGCTGCACAGTGGAGCTAAGTGTGACATGTTTGTTATTTAAAAAAAAAAAAACCTTTAGTGTCATTTTAATAACCCCATCTTTTAGCTCAAGTCCTCTCCCCCCCAAAGCACCCCTCGCAGTATACAGTATATATGTCCCCCACTCTACCTCACAAGGCCTCTACCTCCTAATGCAACCCCCAGCACATACCTGAAGCCTGGGTTTTTGCTTAATCATGCCCCTTAAGCCCCTCCCACTGTATAGTTTGGCCATACCCAGTTTTCGTGTGCTGCAGGCTTCTACTTGCCCCAAGTGTCCCTCATTCTCAAGTTTGAAAGTTGGGAGATATAGAACACCATGGTCAAAATTGGTGTAGCCACCTGATCATCAATGAATCCTGAACAAAGAGCAGAAAGAGACAATGGGTGACCCCGCCCCCCGACAACACGGGGAAAGTCATAAGGAAGTCCCCATGCGCCAGAGGGGGTGGGGTCACCGGGTGGCCCCGCCCTCCGTTATATAAGAACTGTCACCTCAACAGAAGCGTCACACAGGGGAAGACTCCCACTGAAGTGGATCGTGCGGAGGACGGAGCGGAGAAGAAGATGCCAGACGAGAAGACCGTAGGAAAAAGTGGAGGAAGAAGCAGGGGAAGAAGAAGAAGAACACCGAAGGAAGACCAGAAGAAAGAAGATGGAAGAAGCGGGGGAAAAATAATAAATTAATAAAGGAATTGTCAAAAACCATCTCTTATCTTTTTTAACATTTTTGACAATTTTTTCGTGAAATGGTAGTGGTACATTTGTACCCCATTACCAATTCACACAAGGGGTGGTGGGCTGGGATCTGGGGGTCCCCTTGTTAAAGGGGGCTTCCAGATTCCGATAAGCCCCCCGCCTGCAGACCCCCACAACCACCGGGTAAGGGTTGTGGGGATGAGGCCCTTTTCCCCATCAACATGGGAACAAGGTGCTTTGGGGGGCTACCCCAAAGCACCCTCCCAATGTTGAGGGCATGCGGCCTGGTGTGGTTCAGGAGGGGGGCACTCTTTCATCCCACCTTTCCTGCGGCCTGCCAGGTTGCGTGCTCGGATAAGGGTCTGGTATGGATTTTTGGGGGGACCCCACGCCATTTTTTTTTACATTTTGCCACAGGGTTCCCCTTAAAATCCATACCAGACCTGAAGGCCCACAACATTTTCACCACCACGCCATTTTTTTAAAATTTTGGCACAGGGATCCCCTTAATATCCATACCAGATCTGAAGGGCCTGGTGTGGAATTTGGGGGGCCCCCACACATTTTTTTTTACATTTTGGTTCGGGGTTCCCCTGTGGGAAAATCCCATGTAATTTTTATCAATAAACTTTTATGTGTATTGCCGAGACAGACAATTCATTAGAGCTGCGAGTAGTTTTAAATTCGTTTTTTTCCTTTAGAAATGTAATTTTGCTGTCAGACTGTTCTAAACACGGGAAACATGCGCCACTTTACAGGCATACTATAGACACCCCCCAGGTACGAAATTTAAAGGAATATTACACTTTTATTGTTTCACTTTAAGCATTATTAAAATCACTGCTCCCGAAAAAAACTACCATTTTTAAAACTTTTTTTGTGCATTGATACATGTCCCCTGGGGCAGGACCCAGATCCCCAAACACTTTTTATGACAATAACTTGCATATTATTAGCCTCTAAAATTAGCACTTTTGATTTCTCCCATAGACTTTTAAAGGGTGTTCCGTGGCCTTCGAATTTGCCGTGAACACCCCAAATTGTTCGCTTTTCGGCAAACGGGCGAAAAGCCAATGTTCGAGTCAAACTCATGTTCGACCCAAACATAAAGCCCATCCCTAATGCAAATTAATATCAGCTGGTACAGCAGGCATGTCCAAAGTCTTGAACGTTTTGAACGGCCCGCCTGGTTATCTAAAAATATATATCTTTTGTGGCCCCCGACTATCTCCTAGCGCCGGGGCCACAAAAGAGATATAGTCTCAGTCCAGCGGATTCGGAGATGGGAGGCGGTACGAGCGCCGCGCACACAGGAGTATTTCCTGTTTACACGGCAGCCTCTGTAATAGGACGTCCCATCTCCGCCATTGGACGACTGTTCTGTCCATCAAAGGAGGCAGGACTTTCTCTTAAAGAGGCTGCTGTGTAAACAGGTGATTCTCCTGTTCTTTGACGCTCGTCCTGCCCCCTCCATGTCCCCTCCAAGGCTGCACTGACCATGAGTACATTCCTGGCTAATGGTGGCTGCATTCCTGGCTAATAGTGAGTGAAATCCTGGCTAATTGTGCTGCATTCCTGGCTAATAGTGAGTGAAATCCTGGCAATGGTGGCTGCATTCCTGGCTAATGGTGGCTGCATTCCTGGCTAATGTGGCTGCATTCCTGGCAATGGTGAGTGAAATCCTGGCAATGGTGGCTACATTCCTGGCTAATGGTGGCTGCATTCCTGGCAATAGTGAGTGAAATCCTGGCAATGGTGGCTGCATTCCTGGCTAATGGTGGCTGCATTCCTGGCAATGGTGGCTGCATTCCTGGCTAATGGTGGCTGCATTCCTGGCAATGGTGAGTGAAATCCTGGCAATGGTGAGTGAAATCCTGGCAATGGTGGCTGCATTCCTGGCTAATAGTGAGTGAAATCCTGGCAATGGTGGCTGCATTCCTGGCTAATAGTGAGTGAAATCCTGGCAATGGTGGCTGCATTCCTGGCTAATGGTGGCTGCATTCCTGGCTAATGTGGCTGCATTCCTGGCAATGGTGAGTGAAATCCTGGCAATGGTGAGAGAAATCCTGGCAATGGTGGCTGCATTCCTGGCTAATGGTGGCTGAATTCCTGTCTAATGGTGAGTGAAATCCTGGCAATGGTGAGTGAAATCCTGGCAATAGTGGCTGCATTCCTGGCAATTGTGAGTGAAATCATGGCAATGGTGGCTGCATTCCTGGCTAATGGTGGCTGCATTCCTGGCAATGTTGAGTGGAACCCTGGCAATGGTGTGTGAAATCCTGGCAATGGTGGCTGCATTCCTGGCTAATGTGGCTGCAATCCTGGCAATGGTGAGTGAAATCCTGGCAATGGTGGCTGCATTCCTGGCTAATGGCTGCTGCATTCCTGGCAATAGTGAGTGAAATCCTGGCAATGGTGGCTGCATTCCTGGATAATGGTGGCTGCTTTCCTGGCTAAGGGTGGCTGCATTCCTGGCAATAGTGAGTGAAATCCTGGCAATGGTGGCTGCATTCCTGGCAATGGTGGCTGCATTCCTGGCTAATGGTGGCTGCATTCCTGGCAATGGTGGCTGCAGTCCTGGCTAATGGTGGCTGCATTCCTGGCTAATGGTGGCTGCATTCCTGGCAATGGGGCTGCATTCCATTCTAATGGTGGCTGCATTCCTGGCTAATGGTGGCTGCATTCCTGGCAATAGTGGGTGAAATTCTGGCTAATGGTGGCTGCATTCCTGGCTAATGGCGGCTGCATTCCTGGCTAATGGTGGCTGCATTCCTGGCAATGGTGAGTGAAATCCTGGCAATGGTGGCTGCATTCCTGGCAATGGCATGTGCATTCCTGGCAATGGCGTGTGCATTCCTAGCAATGGCGGGTGCATTCCTGGCAATGGTGAGTGAAATCCTGGTAATGGTGGGTGCATTCCTGGCAATGGTGGGGGCTGCGTTCCCAGCAATAGTGGGCGCGCAGATGGGCACTGACCCTTATTTTGCTTCACAGTTCTTTATTTAAAATTTTAAGTTTTTTTCCTGAAATTCCCTCTTAAAGTGAAGGTGCGTGCTATTCGCCAATAAATACGGTATATCCAAATAACACGCCCGAGCTCATCTCTTCAACACACACAGCCACAAAGGCAAGAGAATTTTTTTGGGCCGTGTATTAGTGTTCAAACAAACACACTTAGCCCCTGTACACACGGTCGGACATTCTGCCAACCAAATCCGTCGGATTTTGGCCGACGGATTGTGTCTGGCGGATTGTGTCCGAAACTGTTGCATACACACAGTCGGACCAAGTTGTCGGAAAATCCGATCATTCAGAACATGATGGCGTTATTTAGTTACGATGGGACTACATTCAGACTAGTAGCCAATAGCTTTGGTCTAGAGAGGCACGGAACTAAGCCAGAGGCTGGGAGGAGGGCCGGACATGACGAAGGCTGAGGGGAAGAGCGGAAAGAGTTAAGGTAAGGAGGTGAGGTAAGGGGGGTGGGGCCGGAGAAAAAAGAATGAAGGGGGCGGAGTGTTATTTAAAGGAAGGGGAGGAGCTCACACGGCAGCGCGGGCAGAAGAGGAAAAGAGTTGCAGAGTGAGGACCGGCTCCGGGATCAGGTGCTAGTGCGGAGGCGCGAAGCGGCAAAGGGGGGGTGGGTACTCGGTGGACTGTCCGGTACGGCGGGTGGGTTTTTTGTGCCACGAAGCGGGGGAGGAATCCAGGTTGGGATGGAGGGCTTGGACGCTATATTCGATCGGCTGCGGGCCGCAGCGGCATCACGTGGGACAGATTGGCTGCAGAGTCAGGTGGCGGCCATCACGGATTCGGCGGTGGGGGGGCCGGGAGCAGGGGGGGAGACTACTCCACGCGCTCGGCGGTCTCGGCCGCCGGAACGCTTTTCCCCTGGCCCCTCTACTAGAGCCCAGCGCCACCCTAGGAGCCCGGTGACGGACCCGCCGGCCCCCCCGGCGAAACGTTTGGGCACCGCAAGGCCAGGGGGGTCCGGGCGGAATCCTCCTCATTGGCGGGGCTCGGGGAGTCGGGCTGGAGGGTCGGAAGTGGCCAGCTCCCCGCCAGCGAGGGCAGTGCAGGAGGGGACGGCGGTCCCTCAAGGAAGCGTGGCGCCTTCGCCACATGGGGGGACTCAGCGGAGGAGGAGCAGTGTAACGCCTGTGCGCCAGCTACCAGACGCTGCGGGCAGGTCCGGACGGTCGGTGGGGAGAAGAGTGGCGGAGGATGTGCGGGGGAGGGATGTCGGACCGGTGAGGAGACCGATGGCGGCGGCGGCCACGCGGAGCGGAGCCAAGGGGAGGACCGATGACGGCGAGCGGGCTACAACGAGCAGTGGTCGATCTGCGGCCGCTGGGGTGGAGCCGCCCAGTGGGCTGACGGCGCCTCTGCTACCCACGGCAGGTGAGCGATCCGAAGGTGAGCTGTCGGGCTCAGAGGAGGAGATCCGGGACGGCGTTGCGGCGGCTGGAGCATCCGGGGAGGCGGCTGACGGGAGCAGACCCAGGCAGCCAGGTAAGGCTTTCACTCTCTCTCCTATTACTGTTAATGCTGATTTGTGTGGGATTGATGGGGGAGATGTGCGGGTTTCGGGGGGTGGCGTGGCGCGGGACACAGTGGGCCCGTTGGGGACGGGCTGTAGGCCCGACGCCGGCGGGTCACAGGATCCACTGCACTCCTTATTGGGGGGGCTGCAGGTGCTGCTTCAACGGTTTGCGGCCGGGGCCGCGGGGGTTCACCCGGGGGCGGCTCCGTGGGTTGGGGGCCCGGGGGGGCACTTGGGGCTGGGGTCACTGACACCGGGGGGCGGTTTGGGAAGTCCCGGGCTGAGTGGGGTGCTGGGGTCCCCTGGGGGACTGGAGGCCCCGGGGGGGCCGGGTGCGCGGCAAGAAGCGCCGCGAACAGTGGGAACTCCGCTGGAGGAAGGCTCCACGCCCGTTACAACGGCCCCACCGGTGGTAGTGCCGGTGGCGGTATCAACGACGGGGGACGCTGCGGTAAGTACGGCTGGGGCAGAAAAGAAGGGGGAGGCAGCGGCGCCCAGGGTTGATGTGGTCAGGATAGCGGACGCTGCGAAGTGCGAGGTGTATGTGTGCTATGAAGGGCCACTGGGCGCGCATCTGAAACAGGAAGTGCGGGATAAGATCGTCAAGGGTGAGTATGTGGAGATATTTTCCTTGCTTCCCCTCGAAAAGTTTAATTTGGATAGGGTGAAGCCGGACGACTCTAAGAAGGACGACGAGGAGAAGAGGCGGTATAGGCTTATACCGCGGACGTTCGCAAACTGGCTGCAGGCGTTCGCCATCATGGCCAGCGTTATAGGGGAAAAATCTCCGGAACACTGCTCGGCTCTCTTCTGCTACATGGACGCCATTGGGGAGGCACATAGGGTATACGGGGGCTCGGCATGGCTGCGGTACGACGAGCAATTTAGGCAGAGGAGGGCGGTTCGGCCGGATATCAGGTGGGATCACAAGGATATCAGCCTGTGGATGCGGTTGATGTCGTCGGCACGGGCTCCGTCGCAGTTTTTTCAGGGGGGGGGCGGGGGTACCCCCGCCTCGGGACAGCAAGCCGGTAAGAAGTTTGGAGTGTGCTGGCAATTCAACGAAGGGTCTTGCAAGTTTGGCGGGTCCTGTCGTTTCCGGCACGAATGTTCCGGCTGTGGCGGGAGCCACGCCCTGTCCCGGTGCTTTAAACGGGGGAAGCGCGGGGCTGACGCTGCATTTAAGAGGGACAACGCCGGTGAGGGTGGAAAGGATGCAACCTTTCCTAAATAGGTACCCGAATAGGGAGGCGGCGAGAGTGTTGGGGGAGGGGTTTTCTGTGGGTTTCAAAATTCCGTGCTCCATGGCTGGGGTGCCGCCGATGGCGCGGAACTTGCGTTCCGCGCTGTTGCATCCGGGGGTAGTTTCCGCGAAATTGGATAAGGAGGTCGCGCTGGGGAGGATGAGTGGCCCTTTCCTAGATCGCCCGTTGGCGGATCTGGTGGTGTCCCCGTTGGGGGTGGTGCCTAAGAAGGAACCCAACAAGTTTCGGCTTATTCACCACCTTTCGTTCCCGAAAGGCGGCTCCGTGAATGACGCGATTGACCCGGAGGCTTGCACGGTGTCCTATACTTCCTTTGACGCGGCGGTGGGTTGGGTGCGCCATTTTGGGAGGGGGGCGCTCATGGCCAAATCGGACATTGAGTCAGCCTTTCGGTTGTTGCCGGTGCATCCGGATTGTTTCCGTTTGCTGGGGTGCTGTTGGCGGGATCGTTTTTACGTGGATAGATGCCTGCCCATGGGATGCTCCATTTCCTGTGCCCTGTTTGAGCTTTTTAGCTCTTTCCTGGAATGGGTAGTGCGGGATTTATCCGGGTGGGGTTCTGTTATCCATTATTTGGATGACTTCCTGGTGGTGGGTCCTCCGGCTTCCAATGTGTGTGCGATCCTTTTGGCCACGTTGCAGCACGTTGCGGAGAAGTTCGGGGTCCCGCTTGCACCGGACAAGACGGAAGGGCCGGTGACGGTGTTGAGTTTTTTGGGCATCGAGCTAGATACGGTCGCCATGGAGTGCCGGCTACCGAGGGACAAGGTGGAGGGACTCCGGCTAGAGGTTAGGGAGCTGCTGGGGGTGCGTAAAGTGCAGCTCCGGAGGCTGCAGTCGGTTTTGGGCAAGCTCAATTTCGCTTGCCGCATCATCCCCATGGGGAGGGTTTTTTGCCGACGGCTGTCGGCGGCCACGGCGGGAGTCTCAAGTCCGACTCACTTCGTGCGGTTGACGGGGGAACATAGGGAGGATTTGCGGGTCTGGCACACGTTTTTGGAGGACTACAATGGACGTTCCGTGTGGATGGATGGGCCGGTGAGTAATTTCGACCTGGAGCTGGTGACGGATGCGGCGGGGTCGACGGGCTATGGGGCGTATTTTCAGGGTCAGTGGAGTGCCACGGCCTGGCCACAGACTTGGGTGGAGGAAGGGTTGACTAAGAACCTGGTGCTGCTGGAACTGTTTCCGGTGGTAGTGGCATTGGAATTGTGGGGTGGGTCCTGCCGGAATCTGAAGATTCGGTTGAATTGTGACAATATGGGAGTCGTGCAGGTGGTTAATCGGATGTCGGGTTCTTCTCCTCCGGTGATTAGGTTGCTGCGTCATCTGGTGCTGCGGTGCCTGCAGATGAACATATTGTTGTATGCCGTGCACGTTCCGGGGGTGGATAATAACCTGGCCGATGCCTTGTCTCGCTTTCAGTGGCAGAGGTTTCGGGACTTGGCGCCGGGAGCGGCAGAAGAGGGGGTCCCCTGCCCGGAGCGGCTTTGGACCATTGCTTCGGGATCGCCGCGGGATGGATCAGGAGGTCGGTGAGCGAATCGACGTGGGCAGCATATAGTCGAGTTTGGGGTGAGTGGCTGGAATTTTTACGGCTGGCGGATGCCGAGCTGGGGGACGTGGGGGCGGACAGTGGTTTGTTAGTTTTGTACTTTGTGGTCAGACAGATGGAAGGGTTGGGGTCGGTTTCTGGGATTGAACGGAAGCTGGCGGCGCTGGCTTTCTGGTTTAAGTTGCGGGGCGAAATGGATGCGACAAAAGGTTTTTGGGTGCGTCAGGCGCTGAAAGGGTACCGGAAGGGTAATCAGAAGAAGGACGGGCGGAGGCCGGTGACTTTTGCGATTTTGGGCGTGATTAGCCGGCAGTTGGGGGGTCTGTGTACGTCAGGTTATGAAGCGCACCTGTTTCGTACGGCTTTTTCATTGGCCTTTTTCGGGGCCTTCCGGGTGGGTGAGTTGGTCAGCCCGGCAAAAACTGTTGGGGGGGGTTTGTTGGGACAGGATGTTACAGTGGGGGATGGGTACCTGTGTTTGAAACTACGCCGGTCTAAAACGGATCAGTCGGGTAAAGGGGTGGACGTTTGGTTATATGCATTGCCGGGTTCGGAGATCTGTCCGGTGGCGGCGGTGACGGAGTTCGTAAAAATGCGACCGCAAGGGGAGGGCCCGCTGCTGGTGCATCGGGATGGGAGTTTTCTGTCCAAATTTCAATTTATTACGGTGTTTCGCAAATGTTTGAAGGCAGGGGGGTTTGACGGGGCGCAGTTTGCTTCGCACTCCTTCCGCATCGGGGCAGCCACAGAGGCTGCCAGATGCGGGTTGGACGAGACTGCGGTAAAACGGATAGGGCGATGGGAGTCCAAACGTTTTAGGTCCTATGTGCGGCCGCACTTGGTGTAGGCTGTTTCTGATGGGTCGGGGTGGGCTTCAGGCTGGTGTGATGGGGTGTTGATTTTTGTCTGTGTCTTTTCAGATGGAGGTTTACCACGCCTCGTCTGGATTCTCGGACACTCATATGTTTTTTGGGGGGCTCGGCGCGCAGATGTCAGACCGGAAGGAAGACAGCTGGGGATCCCACGTAGAGAGGCTTGCATCAGGTGGTTGGGTATCCCGGGGATGAAGTGGGGTAGGGTCATTCCTGAAGTTCACAGGTACGCGAGGCTTGATAGGCCCCCGGATGTGCTGGTAATCCATGCTGGGGGGAATGATTTGGGGCTTAGGTCTACCCGGGATATCATAGCGGATGTGAAGTGCGATTTTTTGACACTTCGGAGGGATTTCCCTGACATGGTCATAGTCTGGTCGGACATTGTAGCACGTACGGCATGGCGGATGGCACGGTCTGTAGTCAGACTCAATAAGGCCAGAATAAAAGTTAACAAGGTGTTGGGGAGGTTTGTAACACGGAATGGGGGTTTAGTGGCGCGCCACATGGAGTTGGAGGTTAATGTTGGGATGTACCTTCGGGGGGATGGGGTCCATTTGACGGCAGTGGGCATTGATCTATGGGCGTTGGGATTGCAAGATGGGATTGAACGGGCCCTGCGGGTGTGGAGGTGCCCTTAAGGATAAGGGGGGTCATCCTTGCGGGCTGTGGCGGTGTCTCTTGGTCTTTGATGGGGCAAAAAAGGAAGCAGATGATGGAAATGTGGGGGGGGAGCTCATAGGGATATGGCCCCTCCCCTTTTTTGGTGTATCACAGCGGAAGGGTAGGCTGGATACGGGATTTGGTGGCATTGCGGGTAGGTGGTTGTCTCCAGGCTTATAAACGGCCGGAGGCCTAGTATGGTTAAAAGGTGGTCCCGCAGTGTAATGGTAAAAGGTTATGTTTAAAAGGTGGAGCGTGGTACCGTCAAAGACCAACTGACTGGGAGTTCGTTAAAATTGCCGTTACCAAAAAGTGTTATATATATATATAGATATTTAATAAAGTTATTTAAGTTATTGGTTTGAAGAGTGTTAATAAAAGGCTGCTATGGCCAGTTATACTCCAAACTCCTGTGTGGCATGTTTATTGGGATAAGGGAAAATGGATAGAATAACGGTTATGGGGATTATATAAAGTAAAAGAAGGTTAATTACCTGGGGTAGAAAGTATGGAGAGATATGTCCCTAATGCATTGGTCAAGAGAGGCACGGAACTAAGCCAGAGGCTGGGAGGAGGGCCGGACATGACGAAGGCTGAGGGGAAGAGCGGAAAGAGTTAAGGTAAGGAGGTGAGGTAAGGGGGGTGGGGCCGGAGAAAAAAGAATGAAGGGGGCGGAGTGTTATTTAAAGGAAGGGGAGGAGCTCACACGGCAGCGCGGGCAGAAGAGGAAAAGAGTTGCCCACCCACCCGTCCCATAATTTAAAAAAAAAAAAAAAAAAAAAAAAAAAAAAAGTGATGAGGTGTCATTGGTGTTGTGGTCGTTCTGTTGTTTGTGTTTTCTTTCTTGCAGGTTCGGTGCTGAAGGTCGTCATAGCAGCTGTAGCGGCGGTGTCTCTTGGTCTTTGATGGGGCAAAAAAGGAAGCAGATGATGGAAATGTGGGGGGGGAGCTCATAGGGATATGGCCCCTCCCCTTTTTTGGTGTATCACAGCGGAAGGGTAGGCTGGATACGGGATTTGGTGGCATTGCGGGTAGGTGGTTGTCTCCAGGCTTATAAACGGCCGGAGGCCTAGTATGGTTAAAAGGTGGTCCCGCAGTGTAATGGTAAAAGGTTATGTTTAAAAGGTGGAGCGTGGTACCGTCAAAGACCAACTGACTGGGAGTTCGTTAAAATTGCCGTTACCAAAAAGTGTTATATATATATATAGATATTTAATAAAGTTATTTAAGTTATTGGTTTGAAGAGTGTTAATAAAAGGCTGCTATGGCCAGTTATACTCCAAACTCCTGTGTGGCATGTTTATTGGGATAAGGGAAAATGGATAGAATAACGGTTATGGGGATTATATAAAGTAAAAGAAGGTTAATTACCTGGGGTAGAAAGTATGGAGAGATATGTCCCTAATGCATTGGTCAAGGAATTTGATCTGAGCATGCGTGGCACTTGGTCTGATCAAAATTCTCTACACATGATCGGAGTATGTCCGATCGAACCAGTTGGTCGGAAAATATTTCCAACATGTTGGAAAATTGGGTCCGATGGATATTCCGACGGAATCAGCCCGATGCATACCACACACAGTCGGATTATCCGACAACACGGTCCGATAGGACACATTTGGATTCTCCGACCGTGTGTACAAGGGCTTAGACTGAATTTTAATGGTTCAAAGAATGTCAGGCAAAATGGTCGGCCCTCGCGCATGTTCACTTCAGCAATACTGGCCCTCTTTGAAAAAAAGTTTGGACACCCCTGTGATACAGTCTCTGATGGCCTATAAAAGGTATCTCATTACTAAGGTGTCACACAAGAAACATCTCATGATGGGTAAAAGCAAAGAGCTCTCTCAAGACCTTTGCAACCTTATTGTTGCAATACATACTGATGCCATTGGTTACGAAAGGATTTCTAAACTTCTGAATGTTACAGTGAGCATTGTTTGGGCCATAATCTGGAAGTGGACAGAACATAATTGCACCATAAACTGGCCACAACCAAGTTCACCTCGCAAGGTTTCTGACAGAGGAGTGAAAATAATTATCAGAAGAGTTGTCCAAGAGCCAAGGACCAAATGTGGAGAGCTTCAGAAAGACCTGGAATTAGCAGGTACAATTGTTTCAAAGAAAACATTAAGTAATGCACTCAACCGCCATGGCCTGTATGCACGCTCAGTACGCAAGACTCCATTGCTGAAGAAAAAGCATGTTGAAGCTCATTTAAAGTTTGCTGCACAACATTTAGACAAACCTGGGAAATACTGGGAGAATATAGTCTGGTCAGTTGAAATAAAATTTTTATTCTTTGGATGACATAATACACACCATGTTTGGAGGTCAAATGGCACTACACATCACCTCAAAAACACCCCCATACCAACAGTGAAGTTTGGATGTGGAAACATCATGGTGTGGGGCTGTTTTTCAGCATACAATACTGGCAAACTTTATATCATTGAAGGAAGGATAAATGTAAAAATGTACCAAGACATTCTTGATAAAAATCTGCTGCCATCTACTAAGATGATGAAGAAGAAATGAGGGTAAATATTTCAGCAAGACAATGATCCCAAATACAAAACCAAGGAAACTCTCAATTGGTTTCAAAGAAAGAAAATAAAGCTGCTAGAGTGGCCCAGCCAATCACCTGATTTGAATCCTATAGAAAATCTATGGAAAGAACTATCTGAGTTCATAGATGAAGCCCATGGAACTCTCAGGATTTTAAGACTATTTGTGCGTAAGAATGGGCCAAAATCACACCGGAGCAATGCATGCGACTAGTTTCTCCATACCGGAAGCATCTTGAAGCTCTCATTACCAACAAAGGATTTTGTACAAAGTATGAAATAAATTTTGGTTAGCGTGTTTAACCACTTGAGATCCGCGCTATAGTCAATTGACGGCTACAGCGCGGATCTCCTTTTCCGGGACTTTGTCTATTGACGTCGTCCCGTGCACGAGTGGCCTGCGCGCCCCCTGTGGGGCGCGCGCGGCGCGCTCTGTGATCGGCGAGTCTACGAGACTCGCCTGATCACCGATCCGTGCAAGGGGTCGATCCCGACCCCTTATCACGTGATCAGCTGTCAGCCAATGACAGCTGATCATGTGATATAACGGAGCCGGTAATCGGCTATTATTCCTCCTCGCGCTGTCAGCGCGAGGAGAAAAAAAAAAAGCCGATCACCGGCGGCCGTGATCGGGACATCAGTCCCGATCACGGCCAGCACTGCTAGTGCCCACCTGCAACCCTGTCAGTGCCCACCTGCCCCCTGCCAGTGCAACAATAAAAAAAGTAAGTGCCCCCCGTCAGTGCCACCCAGCAGTGCCCATAGTGCCACCCAGCAGTGCCCACAGTGCCACCCCGCAGTGCCCACATTGCCACCCAGCAGTGCCCACAATCTGCCTTAACAAAGGTGCTGCACCCGTGCCACATATCCGTGCCCATCAGTGTCATCTACCAGTGCCCAGCAGTGCCGCCCATCAGTGCCCAGCAGTGCCACCTATCAGAGCCACCTATCAGTGCCACCTATCAGTGCCCATCAGTCCCATCTATCAGTGGTACCTATCAGTGCCCATCCGTGCCACCCATCCGTGCCACCTATCCGTGCCACCCATCTGTGCCACCCATCCGTGCCATCTTATGTGCCCATCTTTGCCCATCAGTGCCGCCTTATCTGTGCCCATTGGTGCTGCCTTATCTGTGCCTATTTGTGCCGCCTTAACTATGCCTATCAGTGCCCACCAGTGCAGCCTATCAGTGCCCACCAATGCAGCCTATCAGTGCCCACCAATGCAGCCCATCAGTGCCCACCAGTGCAGCCTATCAGTGCCCACCAATGCAGCCTATCAGTGCCCACCAATGCAGCCCATCAGTGCCCACCAGTGCAGCCTATCAGTGCCGCCTCATCAGCGCACTTCAATGAAGGAGAAAAATGACCCGTTTGCAAAATTTTATAACAAACTTTTAAACATGATTTTTTTTTTTTGCATCTTTTTTTGTTTTTTTAGCAAAAAATAAAACTCCGAGCTGTAATTAAATACCACCAAAAGAAAGCTCTATTTGTGGGAAAAAAATGATAAAAATTTCATTTGGGTACAGTGTTGTATGACCGCGCAATTGTCATTCAAAGTGCATCAGCGCTGAAAGCTGAAAATTGCTCTGGGACTGAGGGGGGTTTAAGTGCCCAGTAAGCAAGTGGTTAATACCTTTTCCTTGTGTCATTAATTTTATTACACATAACTTGTGGAGGTAAGTAAACACCCAGGTCGGGGAAGGGGGGTAAGGGTTCAATTTAGGACAGCTTATGGAGCTGGGGGTTAATAATTAACTGTAAACTTGTTCTTCAGGCCATATACTGTACACTTAGAATGGTATAGTGTACTGAGAATTCTGCTTCTTGAGTTGGGAAAATACATTTAAGCCCCATACACCCTATCAGATTGTCTGCTGATTTTTTCCATCAGATTTACCAAAACCATATAATGAGGTCAAACCTTAAGGGTTTCAATGTGTATGCAATCAGGCAGGCCCTTGTACTACATGGTTTTGGTAAACCTGAAGGAAAAAATCAGCAGACAATCTGATAGTGTGTATGGGGCTTTACAGGTCTTAATTCCTGTTGTGAATACATATAGCACATATAACACACATAGGGGTTTATTTACAAAAGGCAAATCCACTTTGCACTGCAAGTGCACTGAAAGTGCACTCGGAAGTAAAGTCGCTGCAGATCTGAGGGGGACATGCAAGGAAAATAAAAAAACAGCATTTTAGCTTGCACATGATTGGATGATAAAATCAGCAGAGCTTCCACTCATTTACGATCTACCCCTTAGATTTAGAGCGACTTCCAAGTGCACTTGCAGTGCAACGTGGATTTACCTTTCGTAAATAACCCCCATAGTCTTGCACTACTAAGAAGTAGAAGTAATTCCTAGAGCTATTTAAAGCAGACATTTGATTGTTGTTAGCATACTTCTTATCCATACCCCTCTCTTTTATACAACACTAGTAAATAAAAATTGCACATACCTCAAATTTATCTGGGAATTTGAATTCTATCATTGGGATGATGGCAGATGGTTGTTTATTGTGCACTGCATGAACAATGCTATGTAAAAGCATTGTAGTCCAGTTTGAACCTAAGAATGCCAAGAAGAAGAGCACATGCATAAAATATGAACAAAATGCAATTATACATTTACTGTAAACTTTAAAAACACAAAGCTATCCACATTTATAGTATATAGTATGCAATCATACCTCTAAAACACTATATACAGTGGTGTGAAAAAGTGTTTGCCCCCTTCCTCATTTCCTGTTCCTTTGCATGTTTGTCACACTTAAGTGTTTCGGAACATCAAACCAATTTAAACAATAGTCAAGGACAACACAAGTAAACACAAAATGCAATTTGTAAATGAAGGTGTTTATTATTAAAGGTGAAAAAAAATCCAAACCATCATGGCCCTGTGTGAAAAAGTGATTGCCCCCTAAACCTAATAACTGGTTGGGCCACCCTTAGCAGCAACAACTGCAACCAAGCGTTTGTGATAACGTGCAATGAGGCTTTTACAGCATCCTGGAGGAATTTTGGCCCACTCATCTTTGCAGAATTGTCCTAATTCAGTTACATTAGAGGGTTTTCGAGCATGAACGGCCTTTTTAAGGTCATACCACAACATCTCAATAGGATTCAGGTCAGGACTTTGGCTAGGCCACTCCAAAGTCTTCATTTTGTTTTTCTTCAGCCATTCGGTGGTGGACTTGCTGGTGTGTTTAGGATCATTGTCCTGCTGCAGAACCCAAGTTCGTTTCAGCTTGAGTACACGAACAGATGGTCGGACATTCTCCTTCAGGATCTCTTGGTAGACAGCAGAATTCATAGTTCCTTTTATCACGGCAAGTCTTCCAGGTCCTGAAGCAGCAAAACAGCCCCAGACCATCCCACTACCACCACCATATTTTACTGTTGGTATAATGTTCTTTTTATGAAATGCAGTGTTCCTTTTACGCCAGATATACTTGGACACACACCTTCCAAAGAGTTCCACTTTTGTCTCATCGGTCCACAGAATGTTGTCCCAAAAGTCTTGGGGATCATCAAGATGTGTTGTGGAGAAATTGAGACGAGCTTTGATGTTCTTTTTGCTCAGCAGTGGTTTTCTCCTTGGAACTCTGCCATGCAGGCCATTTTTGCCCAGTCTTTTCCTGATGGTGGAGGCATGAACGCTGACCTTAACTGAGGCAAGTGAGGCCTGCAGTTCCTTGGACGTTGTTGTGGGGTCTTTTGTGACCTCTTGGATGAGTCGTCGCTGCGCTCTTGGGGTAATTTTGGGCGGCTGGCCACTCCTGGGAAGGTTCACCACTGTTCCATGTCTTCGCCATTTGTGGATAATGGCTCTCACTGTGGTTCGCTGGATTCCCAAAGCTTTGGAAATGGCTTTATAACCCTTTCCAGACTGATAGATCTCAATTACTTTCTTTCTCAATTGTTCCTGGATTTCTTTGGGTCTCGGCATGATGTGTAGCTTTTAAGGATCTTCTGGTGGACCTTACTGTGTCAAGCAGCTCCTATTTAAGTGATGCCTTGATTGTGAACAGGTGTGGCAATAATCAGGCCTGGGTGTGGCTAGAGAAATTGAATTCAGGTGTGGACAACCACAGTTATAGTATGTTTTAACAAGGGGGGCAATCACTTTTTCACACAGGGCCATGATGGTTTGGATTTTTTTTCACCTTTAATAATAAACACCTTCATTTACAAATTGCATTTTGTGTTTACTTGTGTTGTCCTTGACTATTGTTTAAAATGGTTTGATGTTCCGAAACACTTAAGTGTGACAAACATGCAAAGGAACAGGAAATGAGGAAGGGGGCAAACACTTTTTCACACCACTGTATATATGCTCCTAATGGGCAGACGCTATTATTTTTCAAATTTATTTGTCTGAAGCTGCAGTTGGCTCAGGCTAATTTTTTCCTAAAAGTTCTGGTTTCTGTGCCAGTCCAGCTGGGTTGCACTGGTTCCCACTTGACCATAGGTGTCGCTGTCATCGCCGGTAGGTGTGGAAATGCAGCAGGTTGGATGTATTGAATACCAACTCTTGCTCAGAAATAGCTCAGTGGGAGTGGTTTCCCTGCTGTCCATTCTGGGAGAGGGTATTTAAGCTACCGACGCCATTTTTGGTGGTTTGTTTTCCAGGGTCCGCTATCCCGACTTCATGGCCCTTCTGGCCTGGGGTCTGTGTTGCATGGTCCTGCGCCTGGGGCCGGCTAGCCTGAGGCTCTGCAACTGAGAAGGTAGGCCCAGAAAAGTCTTGGGGCCTACTGATCCAGGGGTGGTCCTGTGCTGTCTCGCCTGCAGGGAGAGGCCAAGAAAACTGGAGGATCCAGCGGAGGACTTTTCTAGTAGAGGACCGAGCACAAGGCTGGTGTCTCTGGAGGAGCCTGGAAACTCAGTTGGAGGACGCAACCTGGATCGATACTCATACAGTAATGCCGGGTTGGCTGAAAGAAACTGGTACTGTATGGTGGTTCTTTAAAACTCTCAAGATTTCTTAGTTCAATTGACAAGTCGGTGGCAAAGACTTGTTGAGCATCTCATCAGCTGCTAGGTCAAGTGAGAGGGGCCTATCCGATGGTTGCTGGATCCAGTTTGTGGAGCTGTTTGTCCTCTGGATCTGCCCAATACCTCTAGCCCGCAATTACTAGGTTCCTGAACTCCCCCTTTATCCTTTGACCCTCTATTGAAGGACTTTTGTGCTTATCTTGAATAAATGTTAAAAAAAAAGGACTAAGCCCTTGTACACACGGTCGGACATTCCGACGGAAAATGTCCGATCGGACCGCGTTGTCGGATAACCCGACCATGTGCGGGCTACATCGGCTGTTTCCGTTGGAATATCCGACCGACAAAATTTTAGAGCTGGGCTATAAAATGTTCCGACAACATGATCTGATCGGACTTTGTCCGATCATTTGTAGAGAATTCCGATCGGACAAAGTGCCACGCATGCTCAGGTCAAATTCCTAGACCAAAGCTATTGGCTACTAGCCTGAACGTAGTCGTAACAAAATAACGTCATCACGTTACGAACGATCGGATTTTCCGACAACTTTGTCCGACCGTGTGTATGCAACACCAGTTTCGGACAAAATCCATCTGACAAAATCTGAAGGATTTTGTTGTCAGAATGTCCGACCGTGTGTACAAGGGCTAAGTGTCAGATTCAACATCATTTGGGCTACTTTCCAATGGGACCCCTGTGACAGAGAGGCGAGCAGGTGAGGTAATGGTAAGCCCAAATAAAACCAGCAGCTCCTTCGGGGGTTAGTGCTATATATATATATATATATATATATATATATATATATATATATATATATATATATATATATATATATATATATAGCGGTTATGAACAAGCTATGTGCTGTAGGTTTGTTCTTAAAGTGATTGTAAAATCAGAAGGTTTTTTATCTTAAAGCAGTGGTCATCAACCCTGTCCTCAGGGCCCACTAACAGGCCATGTGTTATGTATTACCTTGTATTACCTTGGGGAGATGCAAATACTGCAATCACTGAGCAGCAAATGATATCACATGTCATGTATATGGCTGGGTTCACACTGCTGTGGCTGGGAGACCCGGATGTGATTCGCACCGCACTGCAGTGCAAATCACATCCGATCTCTGTGCGATGCGAGTTCAGCCATACAGATAGTATGGCTGAATTCGCATCGCACCCACCCCAAACTCGCACAGGACCCTTTTTTTGGTCCGCAGCAGAATCGGATCGCATGGGTGTTCACACCATGCGATCCGATTCCTGTCTGAGTTTGCAGATCGCACTGCAATATGCAAACTGATCTGGGGGTGTCATTAACGTTTCACTGACACTCCCAGCAGTTTGCATAGGGCAGTGTGAACTGCCGGCGGGAGGCATGCAATGCGGGAACCCGCTGCGGATTCGCGGCGTTCCCGCATCACTTCAGTGTGAACCCAGCCTAAAAGTTATCTTGCAAACCTGGCCTGTTAGTGGGACCTGAAGACAGGGTTGATGACCACTATCTTAATGCATTCTAAGCATTAAGATAAAAAGCCTTCTGTGTGCAGCAGCCCCCCTTATACTTACCTGAGCCCCATCTATGTCCAGTGATGTCCACACGTGCCTTGGCCATCTGGCACTCTCCCTCCTGATTGTCTGAGACCATATGCCATACACTGCATCAAATTGGTCTGCATGGCTGTCATTCCAAAAGGAAGCCTCTTCTAAAGATAATGCACAAGAAAGCCAGCAAACAGTTTTCTGAAGACAAGTAGACTAAGGACATTACTGGAACCATGTCCTATGGTGTCAAGCAAGTGTGGCGGCAACCAGGTGAGGAATACAAAGACAAGTGTGTCTTGCCTACAGTCAAGCATGGTGGTAGGAGTGTCATGGTCTGGGGCTGCATGAGTGCTGCTGGCACTGGAGAGCGACAGTTGATTGCGGGAACCATGAATGCCAACATGTACTGTGGCATACTGAAGCAGAGCATGATCCCCTCCCTTCGGATACTGGCCACACAAAAAATGTACATGTTGGGCCCAATTAGGGAGTCCTGGAGTAGAGGAGAGAAGGGGATCAGCTTAGGGACAGCATGACATGTGCGGACTGCACAGTCACTCTGTTAAAGGGCATAGCTGTTTATCCTTTAAGAGAAGGGGAGGGGCAAGCAAGGGATGCTCACGCCGGGAGAGAAGGAGGCGAGGGGAGGAAGCAACGTCAGGAAGCGACGGGGAGAAAGATTGACATGCTCCCACCGTTCTGTCCTCCTTCCCCACAATAATGGCGGCACCAGGGGGATCCTACACACTGTGCTTCAGAAGAGGGAAGGGCCATGGTGGAGAGCCTGTGAGTAAGAGGGATGCGGAGGAGGCGCTGCAGGGATCCCAGCAGCCTGACGTTTGTTATATGCAGAGGGAGGGGCCACCCGTCACCTGACCCCCGCCCCTGACGCGATTGGGGAAGCTGGGCTTGCCCAATGACGTGTGGGTGACCGGCCCCCCTCTGATGTAACGGAAACCTGCGTTACATCAGAGGGGGCGGGGTCACCCATACGTCATTGGGGAAGCCCGGCTTTCCTCACTAGCATCAGAGGGGGTGGGGTCAGGTGATGGGTGGCCCGCCCTCAGCATATAACAAACGTCAGGCCGCTGGGATCCCCGTAGTGTCTCCTCCATGGAGACAGAAGATGGATGGATGCGCTGCGCTGCGCTGGATCAGATCAGCCATCGCTGGACCCCGGAGAGATGATCATCCATCGCTGGATAGCAAGAGTGGATTACCACCACTGGAATCTTTTTTTATTTTTTTATTTTTAATAAAGGAATTTTTCAAAAGTGTGTTTGTCTTATTTAACTACTTTTTACACTTTCTTTGTGAAATGGTAGGGGTACCTTTGTACCTATAGTGAGAAAAAAACGTGCTATCCACAAAGAACAAATAAATAATAGCTGCCAGCACCACAGACTTACTGCAACAAACAAAATGGTGAAATAATAAAAAAGGTGCAGCGCTTAGATTATGACAATATCTATATAATCTTTTACCAGTGTAAATAATATAATCAACTTTAATAGTGAAAAAAACTCTGCATAAATTAACACTATTAATGATTCTATGTTTTAGACAACACTATATCCAAATATACAAAAAAAATTGATATACATATATCCACCCAGTTGAACGTGTTAAGAGTCCATAAGTGAAACAATATAGTGACAAAGTGCAATATCTTGAGAAGTTATAGTGACTTCAGTGAATACTTTGCAGAAATCCATCACCACTTGAGAGGAGGCTTACCAGATGTTATGGACCCAGTTAGGTATATACCTAGTGAGTCACACGAGTTTATTGATGTAAATCCACATGAAAAAACAGCTGGCAAAACTTGTAACTTCTCATGGGTACCAGAGTAGACAGAGAGATGACCCAAAAATAGATGAAATGGCTATCCACCTTTTGGGGTGACTGAGGACAGAGATTCTTCCACGTATATTATAGGCCAAAAAAGAAGAAAATACAGCCTCATAGTGAAATATCGTTTAAAACTTTTATTAACATTAAAAGCGTAAATGGGTACTCACATATTACAGGCAAATACAAGTATGGAAATAAAATCTGGCAACGCAGTGGCATCAACGAGCCCTACCTGACGTGTTTCTCCTAAACAGGCATCATCTGGGGACCTTTGTACCCCCTTACCATTTTAAACGGGGGGCCGGGATCTGGGGGTCCCCTTGTTAAAGGGCGCTTCCAGATTCTGATAAGCCCCCCGCCCGCAGACCCCCACAACCACCGGCCAGTGTTTCGGGGATTAGGCCCTTGTCCCCATCAACATGGGGACATGGTGCTTTGAGGGGTCACAGACCCCCAAAGCATCCTCCCAATGTTGAGGGCATGTGGCCTGGTACGGTTCAGGAGGGGGGGGCACTCTCTCGTCTTTTCCCTCTTTTCCTGCGGCCTGCTAGGTTGCGTGCTCGGATAAAAGGTCTGGTATGGATTTTTAGGGGGACCCCCACTTCAATTTTTTTTTTATTTGACACGGGGTTCCCCTTAATATCCATACCAGACCTGAAGGGCCTGGTAATTGAATTTGGGGGAACCCCACGCTTTTTTATTCATCAATGACTTTCAATGAGTGTTCTCTGTATTACGGGAGCCGACAATTCTTTATAACCGTGAGTGATTTTAAATGATTTTTTTTCTGCAGAAATGACACTTTGTGCAGGGACAGTTCTAAGCACGGGAAACATGCGCCCCTTCACAGGCATACTATAGACACCCCCCAGGTTCGAAATTTAAAGGAATATTACACTTTTATTGTTTCACTTTAATCATTATTAAATTCACTGCTCCCGAAAAAAGGCAGTTTTTAAAACCTTTTTTGCATTGATACATGTCCCCTGGGGCAGGACCCAGGTCCCCAAACACTTTTTAGGACAGTAACTTGCATATTAGCCTTTAAAATTATCACTTTAGATTTTGAACGTTCAAGTCCCATAGACTTTAATAGGGTTCTAAAGTTCACATGAAGTTTGGGTCTGTTCGCAGGTTCTGGTGCGAACCGAACCGGGGGGTGTTCGGCTCATCCTTAGGCAAAAGTGGATATTGAATCTACTTTCCGGCTTTTACCGGTTCACCCGGAAAGCTTTCGTTGGCTGGGCTGCACATGGAATGGGGCATACTATGTGGATCGTTGCCTCCTGATGGGATGCTTTATCTCATGTGCTTTCTTTGAAACGTTCAGCTCCTTTTTGGAATGGGTGGTATGGGACGTCTCTGGGATCAACTCGGTTATTCACTATCTGAACAATTTCTTATGTGTCGGCCCACTGGGTTCCAACGTTTGCGCCTATTAGGGACATTACTTTTTTCAGACGAAAACGAAATTCTGAAACGAAATATTTCAGTCTGCACATGTCTAGTATAGGGTATCAGGTACCTTGCGGTTAACGAGGGGTTAACCAGGAAGGGGTGAAAAGGTGGGTCACTGTGAAGGATGGGTACCGTTTCACAGTCTGGGAGTTGCGATTGGAGACCAAAGTTGATACGAAGTTTGTCACAGTGACCAGTGGTGTGTGTTCCCCTCCAAGACCCCAAAAAGTACAGAGAAGGTTATTATAAAAGTTATTTTAAATGTTATTTATTTAAATTTATGTTAATTTGTTAATAAAAGGCCGGCAAGGCCATTTACTCAAATACATTGTCACATTTTTTTGTGGGGAGGGATTTGGAGGGATTAGAAATTATGTTTAAGGGGTGGAAGAGACTGGGGGGATAAGTCCTTCACATGTCAAGGGGTGTACTCACTTGTTGCCAGCAGTTTAGACATTAATGGCTGTGTTGAGTTATTTTGAGGGGACAGCAAATTTACACTGTTATACAAACTGTACACTCACTACTTTACACTGTAGCAAAGTGTCATTTCTTGAGTGTTGTCACATGAAAAGGTATTATAAAATATTTACAAAAATATGAGGGGTGTAATCACTTTTGTGAGATACTGTATACATATATATATAGATAGATAGATAGATAGATAGATAGATAGATAGATAGATAGATAGATAGATAGATAGATAGATATACACACTCACAAATACACACCATATATTTGCTGCCCTTCCTGAATCCAGGGACTGCCATTGCCATGGCAAGTGGAGGACAATCAATAAACATCCATTTACTGATCATCTCTGCACCGAATGAAGTCAAATGTGATGAGCTTCTCATCACATCCAATTTCAGAGCTGTCAGTACCTGGCTACTGTCATTGAAGAAGCTGATCAAGCATGCTCTGTGCTTGATCAACTTCACTGAATCAAGGGATGACCTGATGTCTCCCTAAGGAGGACCTGTCATGCTATCACATAGGGTCTGGTAAGCTCTGTATGCGATAGTAATAAAATTAAGTGAAAAAAAGGTTTTTTTGTTTTTTTTTAAATGTTATGCATAAACAATAATAAAACAAATAGTTCCCTTAACACGTGCTGGGTGTGCCTGTGTACAAAAACATATACAGTGCCTTGTGAAAGTATTCGGCCCCTTGAACTTTTCAACCTTTTGCCACATTTCAGGTTTCAAACATAAAGATATAAAATTTTATTTTTTTGTGAAGAATCACCAACAAGTGGGACACAATTGTGAAGTGGAACGAAATCTATTGGATAATTTAAACTTTTTTAGCAAATAAACTGAAAAGTGGTGCGTGCAAAATTATTCGGCCCCTTTACTTTCAGTGCAGCAAACTCAGTCCAGAAGTTCAGCGAGGTTCTCTGAATGATCCAATGTTGTCCTAAATGACTGATGGTGATAAATAGAATCCACCTGTGTGTAATCAAGTCTCTGTATAAATGCACCTGCTCTGTGATAGTCTGAGGGTTCTGTTGAAAGCGCAGAGAGCATCATGAAGACCAATGAACACACCAGGCAGGTCCGTAATACTGTTGTGGAGAAGTTTAATGCCGGATTTGTATACAAAAAGATTTCCCATGCTTTAAACATCCCAAGGAGCACTGTGCAAGCAATCATTTTGAAATGGAAGGAGTATCAGACCACTGCAAATCTACCAAGACCTGGCCGTCCCTCTAAACGTTTAGCTCAGACAAGGAGAAGGCTGATCAGAGATGCAGCCAAGAGGCCCATGATCACTCTGGATGAACTGAAAAGAAATACAGCTGAGGTGGGAGAGTCTGTCCATAGGACAACAATCAGTCGTACACTGCACAAATCTGGCCTTTATGGAAGAGTGGCAAGAAGAAAGCCACAATGCAAAACGATATGTTTGGCATAAAAGCAACACAGCTCATCACCCTCAACACACCATCCCCATTGTCAAACATGGTGGTGGCAGTATCATGGTTTGGGCCTGCTTTTCTTCAGCAGGGACAGGGAAGATGGTTAAAATTGAGGGAAGATGGATGCAGCCAAATACAGGACCATTCTGGATGAAAACCTGTTGGAGTCTGCAAAAGACCTGAAACTGGGACGGAGATTTATCTTCCAACAAGACAATGATCCCAAACATACAGCAAAATCTACAAAGGAATGGTTCACAAATAAACGTATCCAGGTGTTAGAATGGCCAAGTCAAAGTCCAGACCTGAATCCAATCGAGAATCTGTGGAAAGAGCTGAAAACTGCTGTTCACAAATGCTCTCCATCCAACCTCACTGAGCTCGAGCTGTTTTGCAAGGAAGAATGGGCAAGAATTTCAGTCTCTCGATGTGCAAAACTGATAGAGACATACCCCAAGCGACTTGCAGCTGTAATCGCAGCAAAAGGTGGCTCTACAAAGTATTAACGCAAGGGGGCCGAATAATTTTGCACGCCCCACTTTTCATTTTTTTATTAGTTAAAAAAGTTTCAAAAATCCAATAGATTTCATTCCACTTCACAATTGTGTCCCACTTGTTGGTGATTCTTCACAAAAAATAAAATTTTTATATCTTTATGTTTGAAGCCTGAAATGTGGCAAAAGGTTGAAAAGTTCAAGGAGGCCGAATACTTTCGCAAGGCACTGTATCAGTTATCATCACACATACAAGAGTGAGAGTAGCAATTTCAGGGCCATCCTTCATGGGTAACTCTAAACAAATGACTTGTAAGGGCTTTTAAAGCAGTGCCTATGTACAAATGTGGATATCATTGACGCATGCAATTTGGCTTGACATGGTAGCTATCCATTTACTTGATATAAGCTCATGTTTTATATGTTACCAAAAACACTGGGCAATATTTTGTGTATGTGTGCACTAAAATAACTTAAAGGCTAAGTTCATCTTTTAGAAAAAAAGATGGTATGGAAAAAAAGGTAGGTAAAAAAATGTGCATTTATTATCTTTTTCCTAAGGAGCCTGCAGAGCATTGCACCTGTGATCAGCAGATTTCAGCATTCTCAAACTCCTGCAGACTCTCATGGTAACACATACAACATACGGGCAGCTCCTGTAGCAGGAAGAATAAATGAACTACCAAAATGTTCACCAGCACCCTTGTAGATCATTGAGAACCGCAATGACCACCATTTTATTCTCCAGAGGCTCTGCTTTTTAATGCTTAGTTCATTTTTAGTTAGTCTTCAGGCCTAAAATGTACATTTAATTATGTTCACAAAAGAAAAAAAAATGCAAAAATGGCTCAGGCGGTAAAAGGGTTGGACAAACAGCATTTTTTTTCCATTTCTCTGCATATTATAAAAATAGATTTAGGGGATTAAAAGAAACCCAGTAAACAAAAGTCCCACATATGCTAGAAATAAAACAGTGGGAAAATTATGTTGCTATATGAAGTATTTAAAAGTTACTATTGAGTAAACCTCCGCATATCAAAAATGAGTAAACTGCTACATACAAAAACGTCCATTTGGTCATAAATGGGTTAATATGTAGTTAATTTCCGTAAAGTTAAATCTGAACCAATTCTATTACATTTTCACTTACCACACTTAGGATAAGCTGACAGCATAACATCATCCTCACGTGTCTCAAATGTTTCCAAAGCTTTAAATGTGTCTATGTCACATATTGCAGTTGGATACAACACTCCATCGTATGTAAAAATTAACTTATCCTTTGGGATATTTTTAGAAGCCTCAAATGCTTTTGTGACCTCTTGGAGAAATTGTTTAGTGTCTACCATTATAATGGAATTGAGACTTCAAAATCTGAAATGCTGGAGCTCTAGAGATCGGACTGCCGTGTTTTATTCCCATTCCTTGGTTTTAATTAAAGGAGCTGAGAAGTATAGGGAGTAACCTGAGGCAGATCAGGTTACCTAATTTTGATTACATTGTGATATTTCAGTATGAAATGAGGACAGGAAATAGTAGGCTTAGTTTGTACAAAGGGCAATGTGACAGGATCATAACAAAGTCCAGGTTCCATTTATTAACAGCTGATCCCTTGCGCTGTTTTTTTTTTTCATAATGATTTTTATTTAAGAGAAAAAGTAACAAGCATAGATTTTGAACAGTAGCTGTGTGATTAACAATTGGTAATACAGATTTGCGTTCTATGTGAGATTCATTTAACAATGCATAAACCTTGAGAACATTGGTCCAGTTCCAAATCATTCTATGGGTCCATGTGGACAACAGCTATAAGCAACAAGTAACTCAAACAAAAAAGTTCTTTAGAGGTCTATTTGCTTATGGATATAGTGGTCATGGTCATTGGTTTCTAAGAGGTAAGTGGCAGAGAGGAGTCGGTTGTGGTGTAGGTTAGATACATCGCTGGGTGAGATTCGTAAAAGATCGGGTTCACGTTGAATAGGATAAGATGGGCTTAAGTGGTGCATGCATGGTGGTCTTTTGAGAATGGCTTAGTGAGGGGAGTAGGGGAGAGGAGGAGGAAAGTGTGAGGTTGGGAAGTGTAGGGGATGAAAAAGAAAAGGGCAAGAGAGAGAAAGAAAGAAAAATAAAGGGGGGAGGGTAAGGGTAGTTGTTCGTCTCCTATTTCCCTCTTTATCAGCTAACCTAATATGTGTCACTCCTAAGAGTTTGTGTGTGTCTCAGAGTGGGGGTGACCCTTAATGGGATAGGATCAAGGGAACAAGGTTTATGTGACATTATGGAGGTATTTTAATTATTGGGAGTTATAGTTTAGGTAGGATGGTTCTATTATTGGCTGGGCACATTGTGCAGCCGGGAGAATTCTGTGGTCGACTTGAAGTGTTTCCAGCATTCCCATTTGGTTACAAATTTTTTGAGGGCGTCTCGTGTGATGTGAATTAATTCTTCCATTTCCACCTTGTTAATTCCGTTGAACCATTCCTTAATTGACATGAGAATTAATGTGGCAAACTTCCTGCCAAAAGTTTTGGATGTTTGGGCAGGACCACCAAATATGTAATAATGTGAATTCAGGCTCCAGCAAGATTCTGGGATTGTGTGTTAAGTTTTGTGTAAAAGGGATGGGGTACGGTACCAGCGGAATTGGATTTTGTATCCATTCTCTTGAGTGGAGACATTTACAGAACCTTTGTGTATATTGAGGTATATTCCGATTCTTCTTGTGATAGGGTGAGGGAAAGGTCTCTTTCCCAGGTTTTACATGCTTTAGTATCGTTAGGATGATAATTCGTGTGGAGAAGTGAGTGCATGGTGGATATAAGATGATGTTGTTGAGATTTTTGTATGCTGAGCATTTCAAGAGGTGTGAGTTGTCTTGAGCAGAAATTGTTTTTTGTCTAGGGATTTGAGATAGTTTGTGAGCAGAAAAAACGTCCAGGTAGAAATGGGTGGTTTGTCCATTCGGGTAGACAGGTGAGAGATCCATAAATGTTTCCCATGTTCGTAAAAATTATGGACTAGGATTTGGTCTTCCGACCAATAATCTTTTATGAATTGGTGATTCATACCTGGGGGGGGGGGGAGTCTAGGTTCATTCTAATTGGGGTTAGCGGGCCTGGGGTGGTCAATAAAGATATGTGGGTGCAAACTTTGTGAACACATTGTATGGTGGGGTCAATTGATGGGTTTGAGCATAGTTATTATTATTATACAGGATTTATATAGCGCCAACAGACTTGTGCATCGCTTTACAACTTGGGGTAAATAGTACAGTTACAAAACAATACAATACAGGAGGGAATCATCATCAGAGCTTACAATCTAGAAGGAAGGGTCAAGTGGAACAAAAGGCAACAGTGGTGGGGGGATGATCAAATGTGGTGGGGGATAATCAAATTAAAATACAGTTGTTAGGTGTGAGAGGGACAGGCTTCTCTGAAGAGGATGGTTTTCAGGGATTGTCTAAAAGCTAATAGAGTTGGAGATAATCAGATTGGAGGGGTACCATAGGATTGGAGAGGCTCTAGAAAAGTCCTGGAGGTGAGCATGGAAAGAGGTGATGAGGGGGCTAGGGAGCAGGAGGTCTTGAGAAGAAGGAAGATAATTATTAGGGTGGTATTTAGAGACTAGATGAGTGATGTAGCTGGGGGCAGAGTTGTGGATGGCTTTGTAAGGCCCCATACACACTATCAGTTTTCCTGCTGAGTTTTTCCTTCAGATTTACCAAAACCACATAATATGAGGTCAAACCTTAGGAGATTCAATGTGTATGCAATCAGGCAGGCCCTTCTACTACATGGTTTTGGTAAACCTGAAGGAAGAAATCAGCAGATAATCTGATAGTGTGTATGGGGCTTTAGTAGTTGTTAGTATTTTGAATTTAATTTGTTAGTTGAGCAGGAGCCAGTGGAGGGATTGATAGAGAGAAGCAGACACAGAGCAATTGGTAAGGTGGATAAGTCTGGCAGCAGCATTCATGATGGATTGAAGGGGGAAAGACTATGTAGAGGTAAGCCAATAAGGAAGTAGTTGCAGTAGTCGAGGTGAGAGATGACCAGGGAGTGAATTAAGAGCTTTGTTGTGTCGTTGGTTAGAAAGGGGCATATTTTGGAGATGTTGCGGAGGTTGAGGCGGCAATATTTGAACAGTGATTGGACGTGGGGCTTAAAGGAGAGTTCAGAGTCCAGGATTACACCTAGGACCTTAGCATATCGGGATGGGCTTATAGTTGCGCCATCAATTTTGACAGAGAGGTCAGGACAAGGGGCACGTGGGGGAGGAAAAATGATAAATTCCGTTTTGGATAGATTAAGTTTGAGGAAGTGGGGTGACATTCAGACCGATATATCCGATAGTAAATTAGCGATATGTGAGAAGACTGAAGGAGTGAGCTGAGGAGTAGAGAAATAGATTTGAGTGCCGTCGGGATAGAGATGGTATGACCCAGGGAGGAGGTGTAGATTGAAAATAGGAGAGGTCCAAGAACAGAACCTTGCGGGACCCCAACAGAGAAAGGAAGAGGAGAGGAGTAGGTAGAATTGTAATGCCCCGTACACACGATCAGACTATCCGGCGGACTTGGTCCGGCGGACCAGAGTCCACCGGATAATCCGCCCGTGTGTGGGCCCCCGGCGGACTTAGTGCCCGGCCGTTCAGGAAAGGGGGTGGGGATGAGCGAGTGACCCCCCTCCTGAGCCCTGCCAGGCCGCGTGCCCTCAACATGGGGGGGCCTGCGGCCCCCCACGCAAGAGCACCTTGTCCCCATGTTGATGAGGACAAGGGCCTCTTCCCGACAACCCTGGCTGTTGGTTGTCGGGGTCTGTGGGCTGGGGGCTTATCGGAATCCGGGGGCCCCCTTATTAAAAGGCCCTTTTAGGAGGGGGGTCACTCGCTCGTCCCCACCAACTTTCCTGACTGGCAGGGCTCTAAGTCCACCAGTCTTTTGGGGGAAAAAAGTCTGCCGGAGCCCACACACGGGGGGATTGTCTGGTGAACTCTGGTCCCGGCCCCCACCCTATGTGAATGAGTATGGGGTATAATGTATCCCTACCCATTCACCTGGTGAAAAAAGTGTAAATAAAACACAACACAAGGTTTTAATATAATTTATTGCACAGCTCCGGTGGTCTTCCGTTTGGGGGGTTCGCTATCTTCTGCTCTTTTGCTAGCTCTTTTACTAGTGGAGGAGCCCAGCTTTCTTCTTCGTCATCGCCGCCGTCCGGGGGTCTTCTTCCGACTTCAGGGGTCTTGTCCCCCCCCTTCAGTTCTTCTTTCCGGTCCTCTGCTTTCTTCTTCCAGCTCTTTTACTAGCAGTGGCCCGGTCTTCTATCACCGCCGCCACCTTCTCTTCTTCTCTCCTTCTTCTCTTCTTCTTCCTTGAGATGTTGACTCGACGCTGTCTCTGGCCGCAATGACAGGAACGCGTTGTGCTTCGACTTATATAGGGACAAGGGGGTTGTCACCGGATGATATCCCCGCCCTTTATGATGTAACAGTCCCAGCATCCTCCAGGACTGTGACATCATAAGGGGACGGGGTCACCATGTGACATCATCCGGTGACCCCGGCCCTTGTCCCTATATAAGTCGCCGCACAATGCATCGCTGTCATTGCGGCCAGAGACAGCGTTGAGTCAACATCTCAAGAAAGAAGAGAGGGCAGCGGTGGTGGTGACAGAAGACTGGGCCACCACTAGTAAAAGAGCTATAGGAAGAAAGCGGAGGCTTCGGTAAGAAGAACCGAAGAGAGGGACAAGACCCCCAAAGTTGGGATAAGACCCCCGGACGACGACGACGGCGAAGAAGAAAGCCGGGCTCCTCCGGTAGTAAAAGAGCTAGCAAAAGAGCAGAAGATAGCGGAGGAGTCCGGCGAGAAGACCCCCCAAGACGGAAGACCACTGGAGCTGTGTAATAAATTATTTTAAAACCTTGTGTTGTGTTTTATTTACACTTTTTTCAAGAGGTGAATGAGTAGGGGTACATTGTACCCCATACTCATTCACATAGGGTGGGGGGCTGGTATCTGGGGGCTCCCTTATTAAAGGGGGCTCCCGGATTCCGATAAGCCCCCCACCTGCAGACCCCGACAACCAACGGCCAGGGTTGTCGGGTAGAGGCCCTTGTCCTCATCATCAAGGGGACAAGGTGCTTTGGGGTGGGGGGCCGCAGGCGCCGCGTAACCCATGTTGAGGGTACGCGGCCTGGTATGGCTCAGGAGGGGGAGTCGCTCGCTCGTCCCCACCCCCTTTCCTGACCGGCCGGGGCTGTGTGCTCAGATAAGGGTCTGATATGGACCTTGGGGGGGACCCCCACGCCGTTTTTTCAGCATAGGGCTTCCCCTTTAAGTCCATACCAGGTGACAGGGCCAGCGACATGTCAATCTCGCTGATAGCCATGTTCAAAATGAACTGACTTTTCTCCGTGTGTGGACAAGTTTGTTTATTTCAACAGTCCGGTGGACTCCCGCCATAGTCCAGGGGTTTGTCCGCCAGACCTAGTGTGCTGGCAAAGTCCGGTCGTGTATGGGCAGGTCCGCTCATTTGGAAAGTCCAGTGGACCTCCACTGCAAAGTCCGGTGGTAAGTCCCCTGGATAGTCCGATCGTGTGTACCCGGCATAAGTAACACTAAAGGTGCGATTGGATAAGTAGCAAAAGAACCAGCGTAAAGTACAGTCATGGATACCAAAGGGGTGGAGATTTTTGAGGAGGGGATGGTCAATTGTAGCAAAGGCAGCTGAGAGGTCGAGGAGTAGGAGTACAAAATATGGTTTTGGCCGTTAGTAGATTGTTTGTTAGTTTTAGCAGAGCAGTTTCTGT
Organism: Lithobates pipiens; assembly: GCF_037356315.1. Classification (NCBI taxonomy): domain Eukaryota; kingdom Metazoa; phylum Chordata; class Amphibia; order Anura; family Ranidae; genus Lithobates; species Lithobates pipiens. The sequence goes on from NW_027507758.1 coordinate 167,748,468, forward strand.
GGAGTGTTGAGGACGAAATCCAGACTGAAGGGGATCAAGAAGGCTATTATCAGCAAAGTGGACGCTCAGTCAGTTGTAGACCAGACGTTCAAGGAGTTCGGCTAAAAAGGGGAGCAAGGAGATGGGGTGTAGGTTATTAAGATTGGATGGGTCTAGTGAGGGCTTTTTAAGTATGGGGCTGACAGGTGTTTGTTTTACAGAGTTGGGAAAGATACCAGAAGAGAAGGAGAGAATAAAGATGTGGGTTACAGAGTGTAGAATAGAGCTAGAGCAAACGTAAACGTAGCATTTGAGAGGGCACAGGATCCAGAGGGCAGGTGGTAAGATGGGTGTTAGCAAGTAGTTCAGCAACTTCATCTATAGTTGTGGGGTTGAAAAAGGGAAGTAATGAGTGTACCTGTGGGCATGAGGTATAATGTGTGGAGGGTATCTGAACAGTAGAGATCACCTCACGAATTGTATCAATCTTCTGTTTGAAGTGATTGCCGATCTCCGAGGCTATGAGTGAGTTGATGGGTGGAGGCATTGGAGGATGAAGTAGAGGGCTGAAGGTAGAGAAGAGTTTTCGGGGACAGGATGATAAAGTGTTAATGAGAGAGATGAAATAGTTCTGCTTGGCAGTGAGGAAATCTACAACTGAGTGGAATGTGCGCTGATTCAGCAGAAGGAAACAAGATATACCTGTGCTCAGATTCCAGTAGCTTGTACATGCATATAATCTACCAGGTGCTAAAGGGGTGTGACCACATTAACACAAAAAACTGTCTGAACCCTCTGCACACTGCTATACCCTTTAATGGAAACTTTACACTAAAAGTATGGATATTTAGTTCATAAACATTGCAATACATGTTTAAGCTGGCCAACTGTGTCAAAGTATTCTCTCTTTAGCCAGTTCTACTCTGCTTTGCCACTGCAAATGATACTGTGGACACAATGCCAACCTGGGACACACAGACAAAAAATGGGGGACAGCTACATGGTTTAGGTCTGACCCCTGACCTGTAATACAATGGAAACAAACTATACCTATGCTCAACCATGACGCAGTTGGCCAGCTTAAACATGCATTGCAATATTTGTGAATTAAATATCCCTATTTTTTCATTGCAAAATTTGCTTAAAAGGGTATAGCAGTGTGCAGAGGGTTCATCCAGTATTTTTAGATTCAACAAAAGGATCCTGATGATGCGCTTCTTTTCTCTGCAGCACAATCTGTCCTCCTGTGAGTGTCAGAGACTGTCCAATACAGCCTGAGAAATCCTGAGACAGTAGGATCAACTCCTACCAAACAGCGGGACATCCTAAAAATTATGGACCCCAAGCTGCACATCCTCCAAGTCTGCTGAGTGCTACATACCACTTCGGAGCTGACAGAGTTCTTGGTCATGAGGAACTTCCTCTGCCCATGGCTGGCATATTGGGCCATGAAGGCTTGCCGGGAGTGTGAGACTTGCTCTGTGCACAAAGCCCCTCCTGAAAAGACCACACCTATAACCATCACCACCTCTAAGCCCTATTAGCTGGTCATCATGGGCTTTTTAACTATCTCTAGCTCGCCTTTAGGGTATTGCTATGCCCTATATAAAATGTAAAGAAATCCAAGCTAAACATCAAAACTCACAAAGTAAAGCAGCCACCAAACAATTGTGATATCAATCACTAATCAGTAAATATATTCAAAGGTAGCGCTACATTTACAAAATAACAAATTAAATCATAAACAAAATACAGTGCAACAAAAAAAATGCAACAAAAATAAAGTGCAAAGTGCTTGTGCAAGAAAGTTCATAAATTCATTCAGAATTATATTATAATTGGTTGGACAATGCTCATTACACCACCTGGTGTCCCAATCTCCAGCTCATCCTCTACTAGGATCCTTTCTTCCACCATGCAATGTCACCCTATGCCCTAGTTTTTGTCGACCACTTCACCAGGTTCATGGTGGTGGTCCCCACTATGGTCCAGACAGCCCCAACCATGACTAAATTGTTCTGGGGGCAAGTTGTCCAGCCATGCGGTTGTCCCAAAGGTATACTCTCAGACCAGATCTTTCCTCCAACTTCACTGTATGGCTGTATGATGTAGCTTTAGATCATCCCATTAAGAGACCCGTACACACTATCGACAAGCTGTTTGCTAAACTTCCGTTACTCTAGGTAATCACTTGCATTTTCACACTACTCCATTCAACACAATGATTTAATAACCACTCAGTGACTATGTGTGTGCCTGTTGATTACATTATGCCTCTTCTGTGCCTGTTGATTACATTATGCCTCTTCCAGTAACTTTAGATGAGGCAAGGACAATGTTTTAATCCTTTATTTAAGAAAGTGCAAAAAAGATATCTCACAGTCCAACAGATAACAGCATTATTCTTTCCAAGGCACAGATCAATGCTAGTGTCTTCAGGGTGAACCCCAAGTTCAGATGACTTTACATGGGAATGCAGGCCGCACCTACCCTCCCCGAATACCAAAACTTATATAGCTTATTTAAATAATGACTCAACACACTTATTGGCAAAGAATTGGCCGCTGCACTTTATTGGTATATTCAAATCAATAAATAAATAATAATCATAATCCGATAATTTTATTGCATCATAAAATTCTTATATTTCCAACGATCAACTTCAAAACAGCTCAGTCTTAAAGGACTCGAGCATACATAAATCTTTTAACCAAAGTCCCCCCTACATAATGTAGGGTGACAGACCACATAAACGTGCTTAGCGACAAGAGAAGGGGGGGGGTGGGAAGCTTGTTGCACCTTCACTGCCTGGCTGGGAACAGGTGTAAGTGCCCCTGTGAGAGGGTCCTATATATAATAAGCCCCCTTTCTAGAACATTCCCCATAGGTCACGTGACCATTTGGGATTTCACCAATAGCCTTGCAACCCTTAACCCCGCCCCCAGCCCAAGGGACATTAACCCAAATACATTAAGCTGTATATAGCCCTAAATATTTACAATATTGCTTCTATCCTCTTATTAATAAAGGGAGGGGCGGCCACATGCCCATGCTGTCGGGCTCAAAGCCTTGAGCCCTCATAGTTCATTCTGATACTGATGGATGCCCCTTTTGCTTCCCAGGTGTCATTCTCAATCTCCCTCCCTTATAGGTACACGATCTCTCTCTTCTGCAAAGGGAAACCTCTGTGGTGCTGTCATCAGGGGGAAGCGCTGAACTCACTCTGTACCAGACCATTGTCCCTTTTATATCACACAGGACCAAAGAACTGGACCCAGAAAAGAACCCATCAAAAAGACCAATGAAACAGCAAAGGCATTAATTCCTACCCCCGCCAGCACAGCGCCTAACTATTTCAACCTGCCCACATGCACACCGATGCAGTATGCTGCTCAAACAACAAAAGCAACTAGTCATTAGTACATGCAACTCACTGTATGTTAATTGTTACTGCTGAATGATAACTGCATAGTTTTAATTATAATTATTAATTTGCCTTTTATCACCTGGTGAATTGGTGAGAAATAAAAATTGTATGATCTTTTGATAAATTTGAAGTAACTTGAAAATAGGGCTCATGTATCAAATGCTATTGTTAATAATTGGTAAAGGAATATATTGCTTAAGAAGGATAAGGAGAAAAGAAAAACCAAACAGGTCCAGTGGGTAAAAGGGTAATAAAAAACTTTGTACAGAGGTTAGTTCACTTAATAGGAAGATTAGAGCGAGCACTGAGAGTTTATGGCTATTGCACACTTTACTTTATATTGCACTTAAATACACAACTATGCACCTATTTAACCCCTTAATGTCTGAAGATAAAACAAATCATAATCCCTGACCGGTGTTTTGCAACTTTGACATGTGCTAGTAAAACTGTACATATCATTGCAACTACTTAGTGCATCAATTATTCTTTGTTCTTTTCAGGATATTGCCATTGTCATTACCCAATAAAAAACAAAACAAAATAACTCATAATACATTTTGGCCATACCATATACAGTATGTATACATTACTTGATCTGAAATATTTAATCTATTTTTTTTTTTACATCAATTCATATATCCATATAAAGTGACAGTAATATTAGAAGGATATAAGAAAAAAAGGCAAGTTGGATTTCTCAATCTGCATTCCATGAACAAAGTCCCATCTAATTGGAAAGTCCACACACTAAAGCCCCGTACACACGAGCGGACTTTTCAACATCCAAAGTCTGACGGGATGATTCCGGCAGACTATTCGATCGTGTGTGGGCTGCAACGGACTTTTGATTCGCAAAAGTCTGACAGACTTTAGAAAATGGAACATGCTTCAAATTTTTCCGACGGAACTCTGCCGGACCCAGTTCCTACCGAAAAATTTGCTCGTGTGTATGCTATTCCGACGGACTAAAACCGACGCTAGGGCAGCTATTGGCTACTGGCTATGAACTTCCTTATTCCAGTCGTACGTCATCACGTTTGAATCCGTCGGAGTTTGGTGTGATTGTGTGTGGCCAAGTCCGCTCATTCGGAAAGTCCGTCAGAACTCTGTCAGAACTCCGGCAGAACTCCGGCAGAACTCCTTCAGAAGTCTGTCGGACATAAGTCTGGTCGTGTGTACGCGGCATAAGATTGCACAGTGATCTACCACCAACACCTCCGATTGTGTGCAAGACCGGGGGACAGATCGCCCCTGTTGAAAAATGCTCTTACCAGTCTAAACTGGAAAATAAGCTCCCATCAATAATCACAGGTGTCACTCTATGGCGAGGTGTCCCTTTCTCACACAGCGGTTCAAATGTTGGCTCTTTACACTGATACTCTCATGCGGAGGTAAAGAGCCAATTTTTGAACTGATGTGTGAAAGAGGGACACCTCGCCATAGAGTGACACCTGTGATTATCGATGGGAGCTTATTTTCCAGTTTAGTCTGGTAAGAGCGTTTTTCAACAGGGGCGATTTGTCCCCCGGTCTTGCTCACGATCGGAGGTGTTAGTGGTAGATCACTGTGCAATCTTAGTGTGTGGACTTTCCAATTAGATGGGACTTTGTTCATGGAATGCAGATTGAGAAATACAACTTGCCTTTTTTTCTTATATCATTCTAATATCACTGTCACTTTATATGGATATATGAATTGATGTAATGTTATGTAGGGCTGCCTGATGTGAGTCATTCTTTTGTGTATTTAATCTTGTTATCTGACAGGTGTATGGTAGCAGCTTCAGCCCTAATAGGCTTTAATAGTAAGGAGGTGCATTATAGTGCACCTACCGGTCCATTGATCTCATTAGATTCATAAGCGCTTGGATTTTGGGAGGGCTAGGATTCGCTTTTTAATACTATTGAAAGTGTTTTATTATATCTTTTGGACAAGTGCAAAATTTAAAAAAAAACTGTTTATTTTGCCAGTATTCTTAGGAGCTGGTCATTTCCTGTGCTTACTGTTCTACAGATGGGGTTATGAAAATAAGGAGGAGGACAGAACAGGTGAGCACTGTGTTTTTTCGAATTCATCCGAAATGAAGTAGGCAGGGCTGTCACCGTGTGTTAAGGATTTCGGAACTAAAATACACTCCTTTCTCAATTCAAAGAGTGACACAGACACTTTTTACAACTGTGTCTTGCATATGTTTAGCAAATGTTGGTGCACATGAAAGATGTACTGATCAGAAAGAAGTACATACCTGTACATGGGGGCATGGGTTTCCCAAACTTTAAGAACTACTATTTGGGTCACGTGACACATCTTCCCCAAATATTGCATGCAATATTGAAAATGTCAATTCACCGTTTATTTACCCCAAAAAAAGCAAAAGTGCTAAGTAAATACTGCATAAAACAGCATTAAAGTCAATTCACTAAAGGAAAAAATTAAATGAATGCGTTGAATAGGTAGTGGTCCAGGCATGCTATACTGAAGAAATGGAAAAAATATAATATCCAATCTGAAATAGTCTCTATCTTTTTGGAATAGTAGTCTCTCAACAGTAATGCATAGAAACAAACATACTGTATCGATAAAAACCCAGAAATGTAACATTTAGTGAAATATATTTATTTTCTTCTATCATTTCACCAAGTTTTCAGTGACATTGTTGTTTATATACAAGCATATACATCATTTGCTACAAATGTTACAAATGTTTAGGCATTCTCATGTTTATTTCTTTTGTTTGTATTGGTACAGTATGACATAAAAAAGTGGAGAAACAAAAAGCCAAATCTGACACATTCCATTCAAAACTTCAAAAATATACTGGACAAAATTATTGGCATCTTCTCAAAATTGTAAAAAATAATTATATTTAAAGTTTGTGATGCTCCTGTAATTTCTAATTAAGCTCGCCTGTATCAAGTAACAGGTGCTGACAATATAGAAATCATACCGCCAACCTGTTAAAATGGCGAACATTTGGCTTAACTTTTCTGTTGTGTGTCTCTGTGTGCCACACGGAGCCTAGAGGCGATTCAGTTCGCATTGTGCGCTTTACAACTAGTTAATTCATTCATTCATGGAGAAGAGAAAGAGCAGCAAAGAATTGTCTGAAGATTTGTGAAAAAGCATGCACAATCTCAAGGTTAAAAGTCCATCTCCAGAGATCTTAATGTTCCCGTGTCCACTGTGTGCAACGTTTTCATGAAGTTTACAGCCCATGGCACTGTAGCTAATCTCCCTGGATGTGGAGAAAAATCTATCAAAGATTGCAATGAAGGATTGTTTGAATGGTGGATAAAGAACCTTGATCAACTTCCAGACAAATTCAAGCTGATCTTCAGGTACAGAGTACAACTGTGTCAGCTTGCACTATATGTCGCAATCTGAAGGAAAAGGGATGCTATAGTAGGAGACCCAGGTGGACCCCACTGCTGACACACAAACATAAAAAATCCAGGTTGGAGTTTGGCAAAAGCCAAAATCCTTTTAGGAGAATGCGCTGTGTACAAATGAGAATGTGCTGTGTACAGACAAAAAAAATACAGCTTTTTGGTAAAGCCCATCATTATACTTTTTTTCAGAAAAATAAACTAGGCCTTTAAATAAAAAAATACAGTCCCTACAGTCAAACATGTTGGAGCTTCACTGATGTTTTGGGGTTGCTTTGCTGCTTTAGACACTGAATGTGCATAGCATTATGAAATCTGATGACTACCAAAGAATTCTGGGGTGCAATGTTGAGCCCAGTGTCAGATAGTTGGGTCTACATCAGAGGTCATGAGTCTTACAACAGGACAGTGACCCAAATCACATGTCAAAAAGCACCCAGAAATTGATTAAAACATCCATACCATACCTCACAACTTTTCAGGATGGGAACGAGGAACACCTATTAGCAAAAGCATGTGTGATAATACACACCACTTGCCCTGCCCATATAACCCCCCTGGCGGTATTCCCGAGTCTGGCTCAGGGTGGAAGTTTTATACCAAAAGCGGTAACCCCGAGCCAGACTCGGGACCGCATCGCTGGATCCAGGAGGACGTTTACTTACCTTCTCCCTTGGATCCAGCGATGTCCTCCCACTGTACGAGCAGCTCATCCTCTGCTCTATTCATCACGGAGCCTATCTCCGATCCATGCGAGCGATGCGACACACGGGGACGGAGATCGGTGCCAAATTCAAAAAGTGAAACACACAGTATACATACAGTATAATGTAATCTTACAGATTACATTGCTGTATGTAATTATTTTGATCCCCTTTCTCCCTAGTGGTCTGCTCAGTGCCCTGCATGCAGTTTTATATTTTAAAAACTGTTCTTTATGCCTGGAAACTGGAGATTGTCCATAGCAACCAAAACTGTCCCTTTACATCAAAAATTATTTTAGACCAGCTAGAAAGCAGCGATAATAAATTGGAATCACTCGCAGAATTGAGGGATAGCGATTTGTGGGGAGATCCGTCATCAAATACTGAAAAGTAATGACAGTGACAATTCTGCAACTGAGAAAATTTCAGTGTTTTTGATTTGATTACATTATTAAATATTTTTTATTATTGTTATATTATTATTTGGTATAATTATTTATAGTTATTTATTATATTATAATTTATGATTTCATTTTTCAAACTTTATCATACCCGGGATGTCTGCTAGACTCTGGTTTGGACAGATTTAAGTGAGTTATTGCTAAGAATTACAGGACTACAATATAAAACGCCAAATTTTCATGCAAAATAATTGTACCGCTTTTAACACCGAAAATCTGAAATAATCATACCGCCAGGGAGGTTAAAGGTGATTTATACAGAAACAGATTAGTTAAACCCAAAAGTGCTTTTTTGATCACCACTTTTAACACCACTTCCTTTACACCGGCTTTTGAAATGTAAAAATGCAGCAATTTAGAAACTTGATGAAAGGTGTAGCACTGTGAAACACTTTTTAAAAGATAAATAGCGCATTTTTTATATTATACTATACTATATAGATCACATGAAAATGAGGCACAAATAAGGAGGAAAGAGGGATGGAGGGACTTTGTCCCAAATCAGGGACCAGGGCAGCCACCAGAAATTGTTGGGTCCCTTACACAGCTTTAGGCTTGGGCACCCACCAACATTCCCCAGGGCCTGCCCACAGGCCATCTCATTAAGTCTGCACATCAGCCACCCCACCTGTATGCACTTAGCCCCCTCTTCACACCTGTATGCACTCAGCCTCCCTCACACCTATATGCACTCAGCGACCCTCATCCCTGTATGCACTCAGCCCCCCTCAACCCTGTATGCACTCAGCCCCTCTCACCCCTGTATGCACTCAGCCCCCCTCAACACTGTATGCACTCAGCCCCCTCACACTTGTATGCACTCAGCCCCCTTCACACCTGTATGCACTCAGCACCCCTCACACCTATATGCACACTCAGCCCCCTTCACACCTGTATGCACTCAGCAACCCCCTCACACCTGTATGCACTCAGCAACCCCCTCACACCTGCATATGAATCAGCCCCCTCATATCTGTACACACTCAGCACCTCCCTCACATATGTATGCACCAGTCCCCCTTGCACCTGTACACACTCAGCCCCCACATACCTGTATGCACTCAGCCCCCCTCATACCTGTATACACTCAGCACCCCCCTCACACCTGTACACACTCAGCACCCCCCCCCATACCTGCATGCACTCAGCAACCCCTTACACCTGCATATATGTTAGCCCCCCTCACACATGTATATGTCCCCCCCCCCCCTCACTCCTGTACACACTCAGCCCCCCTCCTCACACCTGTACACACTCAGTCCCCCTCCTTACACCTGGATGCACTCACCCCCTTCTCACACCTGTATGCACTCAGCGCCCCCCCCCCCCCCCTCAATCCTGTATATATGTCAGCCCCCCTCACACATGTGTTTGTCAGCCCCCCTCACTCCTGTATATATGTAAGCCCCCCTAACTCCTGTATGTATGTCAGCCCCCTCACTCCTGTGTATATATAAGCCCCCCTCACTCCTGTATATATGGCAGCCCCCTACATATACACATCTGTAAACACACAAAGCTCTGGCCGCTCCATGTACACAAACAGCCCCCATCCTTTTTCTTCACAGCCCCTACTTGGAAATTAGGTCTTCCTACCTAGTCCCAGCTCTTGTTTCAACAAACCTGACATGTTGCTGAGACACAGAAGAGCTGCAGCCAATGACACAGAGCAGCAGAAGCTGCCAAGATCGTTTAAGTACTGCACAACACGGCTCCAATTCACCCGCTCCTACCTTCTCTTGGCCTGGTCGGACCCCTCCAGATGCTCGGGCCCCTTACAATTGTATTGGCTGTCCCCCCTGATGGCGGCCCTGTCGGGGACAGTCCCTCTAAATCAGGAACAGTTGGGAGTGTCTAATCCCTTGTTAGAACACATGTAATGAGAATAATTTAAAGTTTCACAAATATCTTTAGAGATAGCTTTGGTGAAAATATTCACATAACAAAATCGGATTAGGAATAGACAAGTATCAGTGGCGGAACTACCAGGGTTGCAAAGGTCTCACTTGCAACTTGGCCCTGGCATTCCACCACCATGGCGGGCTCCAAGACAGCAGGAAGGGGTCTGCTGCAGGACAGACCATGCTGGCTGCATCAATAGGCTGAGCAATGGTAAACTGGGTGCCCCAGGTCATGGCCCTGGCACATAGCAATACCTCTGTTGTCCAATAGCCTCCTCTCTTCCTAAAATGTCATAAGCTGGTCAGGAAATTAGATGTCTAATTTATGCATAATATATGTTCCTTGAAAGCCCAAAGGTGCTCTTGGGATTTTGTGTCTTTCTAGCTGTAAAAAAAGTCTCACACATATTTGGAAGGTATAGCAGAATGTTTTTTGGGGTGTAATTATAACTATGTCTATGCTGTGTGAGAAATAACTTGTTAAAATGGCAACTTTGTAAAAAAAAAAAAAAAAAAGATTACATTTTTTAATTTTCAAAAAAGTTGTGACCAAAAAATTACAACTTTAAAACATTCACCATGACTCTAATTTTCAATTACTAAATGCCATGGACTGTCTACTTTTCAAAAGGGGGTCATTTGGGGGTTATTTGTATTGTCCTGGCATTTTAAGGTCTTGAAAACTGTCTACAGGACTATACATGACAGAAGAAATCAATACATCAGGATTAATCAATTTTCAAATATGTATACCATAGTTTGTAGACTATAACTTTCGCACAGACTAAATAATATACACTGATTTGGTTTATCTTTACTAAAGATATGTGGCATAATAGATTCTGGCCTAAATTTATAAAGAAGGATTATTATTTTTTTTTGCAAAATTACAAACAGAAACTAAGAAAAGGGTGTTTTTTTAATCAACATTTTCAGTATTGTTTGTTTATATAGCAAAAAATAAAAAATCCACTGGTAATTAAATACCACCAAGAAAAAAGCTCTATCTGTCTCAAAAAATGATAAAGATTTAATTTGGGTACAGTGTTGCATGACAAAATGTGCAGCACTGAAATCTGAAAATTGGCATTGGTAGGAAGGGGGTGAAAGTGTCTGGTATTGAAGTGGTTAAAGGGTTAAAACATGGAGAAATGTGTTCCAGAGGTGTACTAAATATGTGTTTATTTTTAATTTTTTTCCTTAATAAAACTGTACAGCACTTGTTTTTTGTTAGAACTATAATAACATTTGAGAGAGAATAGTAGTTTCACGTGACAGTAAAAACATACCTTGAAATTTGCAGAGTCACAATGACAGGACGAACTTTTGACCAGTGTACACACCCAGTCAAGCTGCGCTGATATCTTACATATGTTTTTTTTCCTGCTATGATTGAATGATCTTTAGTATAAGCTTGATATACAAAGGAATAAACACAAGGTTACGTAATTAACATTTATGCAGTATATTATAAATATATCATTACACATTCTAAAAAAATATACTATTATTATTTTTGTTTTATTTTTGCAGTCCTCAGTACAGTGACAAGGACATATGCAACCATTTTGGGAGGTATAATCAGTACACAGGCATCACTACAATTCACAAAAAGTGAAAATATAACAAATGTAAACTATATACATTCAATGTGGGGATCGTGAGAAGGGAAATGAGAAGTATGAAGGGAAGCGGGATGTCACCTTAAGGTAGTCACTGTCTAGTAGAGTTGGGGAAACGGTTCAGGCCAAGCAAGTTCGACCCGAATATCGCCTGTTTGCCCATTCGGCAAACACCTGAATTTGCAGGATGTTCACTGGGTGCTGCACAGTGCATTCTGAGCCCTGATTAGGCAACTTTGCCCAGTCAGGGCACAGTAAAAAGCTGGTTGTAAGGAGTGGGTCTTGAAGCCGACAGTGGCGTCCTTAACAACCGATGAGTCATCAGCTGTCAATGGGCTTCCCCACTGAGAGCTGAATAAATGAAAAACATTGCCGGCAATAAATAAGGGGAAAAAACAGCGTGGGGGGTCTCCCCCAATCCATACCAGGCCCTTCGGGTCTGGTATGCCCTCCCTGCCCCAAATTGCTATGTTAGATGCACCAATTCCTGCCAACAAGGCAGGAGTACAGAAGAGGGATGATTTTGATGACTTTTTGTTTCATACAAATGAGTTTATATTAGATTGTAGCTTCCTCAATTGCTGGGACAAAAGCAGGTGGGGTAGGGTCCTAAAGAAGTAGAGTTTGTGGTGCAAAAGGAACATTTTTGCCAGGGCAATCCATCCAGGCCAGGAGACTTTAACCACTTCAGCCCCGGACCAATTGTCAGCCTAAGGACCAGAGGTCTTTTTACAATTTCACACTGCACTGCTTTAACTGGTAATTGCGCGGTCATGCAATGTTGTACCCAAACAAAATTTGCATCCTTTTCTTCCCACAAATAGAACTTTCTTATGATGGTTTTTCATTGCCTCTGCGATTTTTTTTGCGATATAAATGGAAAAAGACCGAAAATTTCGAGAAAAAAATATATCTTCTACTTTTTGTTATATGAAAAATCGAATAAACTAAATTTTAGTCATACATTTAGGCCAAAATTTATTCAGCCACATGTCTTTAATAAAAAAAATGTCAATAAGCGTATATTTATTGGTTTGCGCAAAAGTTATAGTGTCTACAAACTAGAGTACATTTTTTGGAATTTACACTGCTTTTAATTTATGACTGCCTATCTCATTTCTTGAGGTGCTAAAATGGCAGGGCAGTACAAACCCCCTCCCCCAAATGACCCCATTTTGGAAAGTAGACACCCCACGGAAATTGTTGAAGGGCATGTTGAGCCCATTGAATATTTTTTTTTGTCTCAAGTGATTGAATAATGACACAAAAAAATAAAAAATAAAAAGTTTACAAAAAGTTGTCACTAAATGATATATTGCTCACACATGCCATAGCTATATGTGGAATTGCACCCCAAAATATATTCTGCTGCTTCTCCTGAGTACGGGGATACCACATATGTGGGTCTTTTTGGGAGTCTAGCCGCGTATGGCACCCCGAAAACCAATCACTGCCTTCAGAATTTCTAAGGGTGCAAATTTTTGATTTCACTCCTCACTACCTATCACAGTTTCGAAGGCCATAAAATGCCAAAATAACACAAAACTCCCCCCAAATTACCCCATTTTGGAAAGTAGACACCCCAAGGAAATTGCTGAGGGGCATGTTGAGCCCATTGAATATTTCTTTTTTTGTCCCAAGTGATGGAATAATGACACACAAAAAAAAAAAGTTTACAAAAAGTTGTCACTAAATGATATATTGCTCACACATGCCATAGTTATATGTGGAATTGCACCCCAAAATATATTCTGCTGCTTCTCCTGAGTACGGGATACCACATATGTGGGCCTTTTTGGGAGTCTAGCTGCGTACGGGACCCCGAAAACCAATCATTGCCTTCAGGATTTCTAAGGGTGCAAATTTTTGATTTCACTCCTCACTACCTATCACAGTTTCGAAGGCCATAAAATGCCAAAATAGCACAAACCCCCCCCCAAATGACCCCATTTTGGAAAGTAGACACCCCAAGCTATTTACTGAGAGGCATGTTGAGTCCATGAAATATTTTATATTTTGCCACAAGTTGCAGGAATATTACAATTTTTTTTTGCACAAAGTTGTCACTAAATGATATATTGCTCACACATGCTATGGGCATAAGTGAAATTACAACCCAAAATAAATTCTGCTGCTTCTCCCGAGTACAGGGATACCACATGTGGGGGACTTTTTGGGAGCCTAGCTACGTACGGGACCCCGTAAACGAAGCACTGCCTTCAGGATTTAAATATAAAACGCTACCAATAAAAACTGTTAGCGATCGCAGGGATCAGGCCTGACTCTGCGAACGCTGCAGTTATGTGTTTAGTGTTTTGTAAGTGACAGTGATCGATCGATACTGCACTTGGGGGGGCTGGGCGGAGGGGCAAAACGCAGGTGCCAGCAGGTATCTGAGCTGATCCCGCTAACAATGTGTTTTTTTTTAACCCTAAACTGCTGGGAACGCTAGTATAGATCTGATCAGATCAGATATTGATCTGTTCAGATTCTATACCACTATGGGAGGTTTATGCTTTGCGCGTGGGTGTTAGCGGTACTGGCACTAACCTAGAGCTGCCTGGGGCGACGCAGACCCTGACCCTAAAACCTAATTGATATCACCCGCCGGGTGATCAGGGGGTTAAACCTTTATTGGGTAATAAATGGTGGGTGCCCTGATGCTATAAAAAGCAAACTAACTAACCAGAGTCACCCGTAACACTTATACAGTGATCGCTGGTGAAAGGGTTAACTACGGGCAATCAGGGGGTTAAAAACATTATTGGATAGTATATGGGGGTACCTAGCGCTATAAAAACCTGGCGGTGAACCTAAAAAAATAACTAGCTACCTAGCGGCACCAGTGACACTAATGCAGCGATCAGAAAAATGATTGCTTAGTGACACTGGCAAAAGGGGGTGAAAGGGTTAACTAGGGGCAATCATGGGGTTAAAACCATTATTGGGTAGTATATTGGGGTACCTAGCGCTATAAAAGCCTGGCAGTGAACCTAAAAAAATAACTAGCTACCTAGCGGCACCAGTGACACTAATGCAGCGATCAGAAAAACGATTGCTTAGTGATACTGGCAAAAGGGGGTGAAAGGGTTAACTAGGGGCAATCAGGGGGTTAAAACCGTTATTAAGTAGTATATCGGGGGAACCTAGCGCTATAAAAATCTGGCGGTGAACCTAAAAAAATAACTAGCTACCTAGCGGCACTAGTGACACTAATGCAGCGATCAGAAAAACGATCACTTAGTGACACTGGCAAAAGGGAGTGAAAGGGTTAACTCTAGGGGCAATCAGGGGGTTAAACCTTTATTGGGGGGGTAGGGGGGTGATCGGGGGTTGGATTTCTGTGCCTATGTGTACCTACATGTCAGTGCAGTGTTTGGTGCACTTACTTTCTGTGTTCTCCTCGCAGTCCGGTCAAAAAGACCGCCCTGAGGAGAATGACATCACTTCCTCCCTGCCTGTGTTTACAATACACAGCGGGGGAAGCTTCTCATTCGCCAGGAGGGATCGAGAGGGGATGGCCAGAAACCAAAAGCCATCCCCTCATCCCGGATCGCTCCTGAAGCGAAACGGACCGCCGCATCCAGCGGGAGGGGGTCCGTTCGGACCTCCCACC
Source organism: Lithobates pipiens (assembly GCF_037356315.1). Lineage (NCBI taxonomy): Eukaryota > Metazoa > Chordata > Amphibia > Anura > Ranidae > Lithobates > Lithobates pipiens. The sequence continues at coordinate 167,763,567 of NW_027507758.1, forward strand.
CGCTGGAAGGCAAGCACGTACATGTACGTGCTTGTGCCTGTCGGTGCCATTGCACCGACATACATTGCCATGCGGCGGTCCTTAAGTGGTTAACTTGCTTCAAGTCTTTTGAGATTTGTTATGCAGCTTTTCGACAAATCTGTTGTAGTTCATAGTAAGAATGTTGCTAGAAGGTGCAGTCAGCTGTACACCTAAATATGAAAGAGAATTGTTTGGTTCCCAGGAGAGAGAGGTTAAGCTAGAAATTAGATTTTTGAGGGAAGAATTGAGGTAGATATTTAGCATGCTAGACTTGGAGTAATTGGTTTTATATAAAGAGATGGAGCCGAATAACTCTAGGGTGCTTTGTATAGTGGGTAGGGAAACTAAAGGACTGGAGTGGGAAAGGAGGACATCATCCTTGTACAGGACTATTTGAAACTCCTCTGAGCCAACCAGGATGCTTGAGGTGTTATAATTGGATCTTATTGACACCGTGTCAGGAACCATGAATCAGACTGAGACAGAAGTGCAGTAAAAATGACACTATTTAATAAAAAGGTAAAATGGTATAAACAGACCAAGCGTAGTCAAAACATAGCCAGAGTTCAGTAACCAGGACGGGTAGTCAGAACAGGCCAGAGAAACATGAGTCCGAAGATCAGCGAAGTCAGGTGCAGCAAGCAGGATCAGGAACCAGAAGGGAAATCAGCCGAGCAAAAGTCTTTAACAGGAAAACACAACAGAAAGAGTCTGGATATGTTGACCAAGGCAAAGGCACAGAAGATCTGATCCATGCAGTTTAAATAGATAGCAAAGCTAGCTGATGAGCAGGAATTGAAGAGCATCGTGGAGTGAAGAGTGCAGGCGAATTACAGTCAGCTGAGCACAGAGCTTTGAGAAGGAAGGGCTGAGCCCAGCCCTGACATACTGCCAGATGTTCCATGACTAGGGTAAATATAATAGGGGTAAGTGGGCACACCTGACAGCTCCATTTGTGATGTCAAAGGGGTCAGATAAAAGGCCAGAGGTCCAAACTCTGGCACTGGGGAAAGTATAAAGACCCAAAAACGCTGAGATGATATGGGGCGCTAAAGCCATATTTTAACAGAACCTGTTTTAGATAATTTCAGTGCACCCTGTCGAAGGCCTTCTCTGCATCAAGAGACAAGAGCAGAGAAGGCCTTCGGCTGCACTCTGCCCTATGAATCAGGTCTATAAAGTGACAGGTTCCATCAGAGGCCTGACGTCCCTCCAAAAACCCTACTTGATCTTTGTGAATAAGCAATGGGACATATTGGGAAATCCTGGAGGCTAGTAGTTTTGCAACAAATTTAATATCTACGCTCAGAAGTGAAATGTGTCAATAGTTAGCTGGGTTATCTGTGGTTTTGCCAAGTTTGGGAATTGTCACTATAAGGGCTTCTAGAGATTCTTTAGGGATTTTTCCTGAATTTGCAAAGGAAGAAAATGCTTTTAGAAGATGGCGTGGCAGCAAATCTTTGAAGGTCTTAGATTACTTTAAGAATTTCTTCAGTTGCGAAGGGTCTAGAAAGATCGTTTAGTTGGTTGGGTTGGAGAGTGGGCAAGTTGTTGGATGATAGGAAGCTCTGAATGGCTGCTTGGGTAGGATGAGGGTCTACTCTTGGACCTTTTTGCTGCCTTTGATACAGTTGACCACCCCCTCCTCCTCAAAAGACTCAATTTTATTGGTCTCCATGGCTCTGCTCTCCATTGGTTTGAATCTTAGCTATCTCATCACACCTTCAATGTCACATCACTAATTTACTAACAGACATATCAGCCTGGATGTCAAATCCCTTCCTCAAACTGAATCTATCTAAAACTGAGTTCTTAAAATTTCCTCCCCCACGTGCCCCTTCCCCTGACTTCTCTGTCAAGATCAATGGCAGATCTATCAGTCCGTCCCCACATGCCAGGGTGCTAGGGGTAACCTTAGACTCTGAACTGTCCTTTCAGGCCCACATACAATCCCTGTCCAAATCATGCTGCCTTAGCCTCCGCAACATTTCCAGAATACGCCCCTTTTTAACTAATGACACCACCAAGCTTCTAATTCACTCCCTGGTTATCTCTCGCCTTGACTACTGCAACTCCCTCCTCATTGGATTACCTTTATATAGACTAACCCCCCCTTCAGTCCATAATGAATGCCGTTGCAAGACTCATCCACCTTACCAACCATTCAGTGTCCTCCCCCCTCTCTGCCAATCCCTCCACTGGCTTCCACTCACCCAACTTATAAAATTCAAAGTACTAACAATAATTTACAAAGCCATCCATAACTCTGCCCCCAGCTACATCACTAACCTAGTCCCAAAATACCAACCAAGCCCTCCCAAGACCTCCTGCCCCCTAGCTCCCTTGTCACCTCCTCCCATGCTCACCTCCAGGATTTCTCCAGAGCTTCTCCCATCCTTTGGAACTCCCTACCCCAATCTGTCCGACTGTCCCCTAATCTATCCATCTTTAGCTGATCCCTGAAAACCTTTCTCTTTAAAGAAGCCCATCCTGCTTCTAATTAACACTGTTTTATTTCCTCCATCAGCTCATCCCCCACAACTATTACCTTTTGTATCAATTGACCCTTCCTTTTAGATTGTAAGCCCTAACGAGCAGGGCCTTCTGATTCCTCTTATACAAAATTGTAATGTAACTGTAATGTCTGCCTTCATTTTGTTAAGCCCTGCACAAACCGTTGGCGCTATATAAAACCTGTATTATAATAATAATAATAATAATAATACAGGGTAATCTTTCAAATTATACAATTAAGCATAAAATTCACTGAATCTATTGGCAAAATCTTGTGGGTTAGAGAGTTTTTTGCCTTGAGAGTCTAGCAAGAAGGAGATTTTGGATTGTGCCATCTTAGGTTTTTATTGTCTTGCCAATATTGTGCCTGGCTTATTGCCCTGGGCATACCAGCTGGTACGCATTTTTTTGACATAATAAAAATTGCCGTGTAGCAAAGAGTGTAGTTGAGTCCTTAATTTATGCAATTCCTCCTCATCTTCAGGGTTGGAAATAGACTAGTGGGAGCACGCAACTACTCTAATATCATAAAGTAGTTTAAAGATGGCTTGTTCACATGTCCTATTCTCCTGTGCACCAAATTTGATTAGAAGCATTCTAATGAAAGCATCATCAGATCCAGATCCAGAATTGACCTCGAAAAACTGTTGAATCTCAGACCTGATCTTTTCCTGGTAAGATAGGTGGGAAAAAAGGGGGGAGTTTAACCTCCAGATTGTTTGTTGTCATTTAGATGGAAAAGCATAGAGTTCCAGTGAAACTGGAGCATGATTGGACTATGTAATCAGACCAATTTGAGTGGAGCTCACACATTGGAGTAGATGTTTGTTGACCAGGAAGAAATCAAGTCTGGAATAAGACTTTTGCATGGATGAATAGAACTTGTAGTCTCTCTCCGAGGCATGAACACACCTTCAGGGGCCATAAAGATCCTCCAGTAGTTCATAAGAGGTTAGGGCAGTAGACCGTCTTCTACAAGAATTAGTCCAGTCATGGGAGTGATTTAAGATGGTATTAACCACTTTCCACCTGCGCTATAGCCAAATCATGGCTACAGCGTGGGCTTCCAGTGCCGGAGTGCTTCGAACTCGGATGATCACAGAATCCAATGACAGCTAATCAGGAAGTAAACAGAAGCTGGTTACTGTTTATTTTTTTTTTCTCCTCATGATCAGAGTGAGGAGAAAGAATAAAGAGAGTAACCGGCTTCTGTTACAGGGATATTGGTACCATTCTGTGCTGTTAATCAGTTCCCATGAGTGCCATCTATCAGTGTCCACCAGTGCCAGCTTTTAGTGCCATCAGTGCTGCGCATCAGTGCCTCATCATCAGTGTCACCTACCAGTGCAGCCTATCAGTGTCATATACCAGTACCCTTCAGTTCCACCCTTCAGTACTCATCCTTGCCTCCTCCTTTTGATTTTGGTATGCGTCTAGGAATTTTGTTGTTTATCCCCATTGGTATACCAGGTTGAGGTCCCTGAGAACTTTAGTTATTAGGGAGAATTCCTTCTGCATCTGTGCAGTGGTGCCAGAAATATCAGCAAACAGAGCAATTTTTGAGTAAGTAACAGGAAGGGTGTGTACAGATCTAGCGACCTTCATAATTTTGCCTTTTTTATGAAAAAAAGTGGATGTGGGCTAAAACATCTCTTGGTATGGATGTAGGCAGATATTTAGGTTTGTAGATCCTATGTGCATGGTCAATTAAAAGATCAGATGGGGAAAGAGATGGGATGAGTTTAAGGAAATTCTGCTGGAGAAATGGGACCAGATCGGAATTTTTAACAGTTCCAGGTATACCCCTGAATTTGATATTATTCCACCTGGAACGACCTTACAGATCTGCAACTTTGGCTTTTAGGTATTGGATCTCTTCCGCATTACCAGAATGTGCATCGACCAGTTCCTTATTAACAAGAGTAATTTACTCTATCTGTCTTTCAAGTTGGTCAGTTCGCTCTTCCACATGATCTATTCTACTATGAACTTGAGAAACTGAGGAATGGAATTTTGCCTGTATATATTTGTGGAGAGTTAAGAGCATTGATTTTAACAAGTTTTCAGAGACTGGGTTGCTGGTAGCTGGGATACAGGTCAGGGAACCCAGATCATCGCCCTCCTGACTAGCACAGTCATTTTATTTACTGGAGCCTTGAGAGGAGAGTGAGATGACGAGTCAGGAGCTCTCTTGCGCCTGTCAGCAACCTGGGGAAATGAGCAGAGCTGTTCCCTGAGTGAGGATTCCTCCATAATGGCTTGTTGAGAGCAGTCAGGCAACGGCGAGTGTACTGTGTCCCCAGGGTCAGCTCTACCTTGGGACTCCATTGCCAGTTAGGGGAAGAAATCTGTCAGCTTGCGCGGGACTGGGGGCTTATATTTCTTATATATATTATATTTATATTTCTGGGAACATAGCCTTAGTAGTCCCCAGTGCTGGCGGGTGTATCGGGCATGATGTGCGGCAGTCTACTGTGCTGTAAAGCATCTGATTATCTCCCTTTGGGACAGAGTAGAGGAGTCATGCAGCCTATCGGCTCTGCAGCCAAGCCATGCGCCTCAGGATTTTAAAACAGCACACCTAAAACACACATAAAACACACAGGTGTGAACAGGGCCCTAGAATAGTAAGAGGCCAAGTTGTACTTTTTCATTATTTGCCTTTTTACTAATTTGGGTGTGTACCATATTATATAGTATGAGGCCAGAATGACAGCAGTGATAGGACACTGCAAAGAAGCTAAAGCTAGAGCCACTTTTATACAAAATGGAACTTTGTGTAGAAGTCACCCTTTGTGGTCCCTATACTGAAATAAAATGGTAATTTCATAATTTCATAAGTAAACCTTCTTTGTTCTTTGTTAAATAAACCTAATCCAGATCCAGTGTAGGTGGTATTGAGTGTTATTTGTTATATGGCTTTGCCATGGCCAAATTGGCCATGCATTATTTTTTTTTATTTTTTTTGTTCAGCCAATCGGCTGAACGAAAAAAATAGACCCATTTCCCCATCCACACATTTGTAAGCAGGTTGGAAAGTTCTAGCTAGCTGCTACCCAGCAGGGAGAGAAAGGGTTAACTTAGTTCCCTGGTGTTTTTACTTGGTGAGCTGCTGCTGGAGGCAACCAGTACAAGAGAAGGATGATATAACAGCCAGACAGTGGGAGAGTGTTAAAGGCAAGGGTGGTGGATCTTATGTATAGTGTGGGGAGTGGTTTATAGCCTACCTCCCCGAGCAGTAAGTGCCACAGCAACCAGGACCGTATCTGCATGGTGAAGATCCTAGGGACCTAGGTGTATGATACAGAAGAGTTAATTATGCGCATGCATGGGGTCCGCACTGGTTTCTGGTGGGACTCGCTCTGTCACTGGGAAATGGGTGGTGGAGTCTAGCTGGACTCGTGGAACTGAACACTTTAATGTGGTGTCTCCTTCAAAATGTTGCATCCTGAGCAGGTGTATGTATTGTGGGACAAGGAGGCACCTGTATGGCAGCTTCAGGTTATGATACAAAGACACCAGGGTGTACGGCTCACTTCTAAGTCAGGGTGACACCATAATGTTGATGGCACATGAATGCGTCCCAGCCATTAGCAAAAACGTACACCTGGCAAGTTTCCCTCACCCACACATTTGAGGTGGATGGGGAAATCAACCCCGCTGTGTCATTGTACTCTGAAAGCAGGACTCTCCCATCATCAGAATACACTGAACAGCCCTGCAGCCCATTGGTTGTATGCGCAGATTGAGCAGACATTTTACAACATTAGACTCCAACTCTGGTTACCAGTTGCTGACTTGGCTGGGTAAATGTTTGTGTATTTTGTAATTGTAAGTTTGTAAGTGTAGTTTTCCTTTATTACTGATGTAAAATCCTCCAGCTTCCCTTTTCACAACAATCAGCTTTCTTTTAAATGTTACATACTGTATACAGTTAAAAGCAAAGTGTAGTGCTTGTTTTAAAGCGGTGTTCCAGCCTTCCCCTCCAAAAATTTAAAGTCAGCAGCTACACATACTGCAGCTGACTTTTAATATTAGGACACTTACCTGTTCTGAAATCCAGTGTTGTCGGCACACCAGCCGATGTTGGGTGCTGCCGCCACTATTGCCAATAAGGGAACCCAGAAGTGAAGCCTTGCGGCTTCATGGCCGGGTACCTACTGTGCATGCGTGATGTGCGCTGTGCTCTATTACTGGCCCAGCAGCAGGGGAAGGAGGAGGAGTAGGCTGGGTTTCCTATGTACCTCACCGCAGCGAGGTCCAGCAGAAGTGGAGACAGTATACCTGGGGAAGAATCAGAAAAGTGGTGGAACTCTAATTTAAATTTAAACACCCAACTGGCTTTTTAAATATATGAGTGTTTTTTTCTAGATATTGCTGTAGGACTTACCTGGTGCCCCTTTTCAAATTGACTACTTGCTAATTGTGATGTTTCGCCTTTAACTATAATCACATGATCACTGTCAGTGCTGTACTATGCTGCAGTTCAACATGCCCTAATGTTTGCACAGACTAAACATTTCTCATCAAAGTCTCAATTCACAAAGTCCCATAAGTTTATTTTTTGTTTTTTTTACTTGTGGTTGGTATTTTATCTGATCAAAGATGTTTTATTCATAAAAATAAATGTGCCGCAATCGCTACAGTACACAGAACACTACAAAACACAGAAGTAGTGGGGAAGAACCATAGAGCATTGGGGGGCACTAGCATTTGGCACAACCAAAAGTGCCTCCCTTAGGTGTTCTATTTTTAGTAACATGTGCAACCAACTGTATGCCAATAAGCATCAAACCACTGCATTTTATATATAAAAACAAAACATATATATATATATATATATATATGCGCTAAAATCAATAGTGGTTCAAAACTGATTATAAATATACTTTCCAAGGGGTTTAACTAAACCCTTTATATGACCCTAGTCATATAAAGTGCTCTCATGCATAATGTGCAAAAACAAATCCAATCCTAATCACGTAAAGTGCTCTTATGCATACTGTGTGGTTTTGCACAGTATGCATAAGAGCACTTTATGTGATTAGGATTGGATTTTTTTTTTTGCACATTATGCATGAGAGCACTTTATATGACTAGGGTCATATGAAGGGTTTAGTTAAACCCCTTGGAAGGTATATTTATAATCAGTTTTGAACCACTATTGATTTTAGCGCACTAATATTTTATATATTATATAGTACGTATTGAGGGGTCAATTTTTTGGTGCAGTTTTTTTCAGCACAGTAACTGGTGTGGTTTAGGGTTCACAATATTGATATTGTATACATATCAGTGCTTGAGTAAATCTTCAATATATATCCTTTTATTTAATACAGTCACATGAAAACATAAAACTTGAAAAGTGATCTAATGTACCAGACCAAAACACATCAAAAAGTGCAGTATTTTTCATAGTTTATCATATTTCCTAGTTTTGTTCCAGCAAGATACTTTTCAAAATGTGCATCCACCTCCTTGCTCTGTTCTTCGGTAAAAAGACTCTTCCAGTCCCCTACTTCTCCTTTAAAAGCAATACATTTTAAATAGTTATTACTGTATAACTAAAGAGTTGGAATCAAAATGCAATCCTATAAAAAAGACTTCATAAAAAATAAATACATTACAGAATAAATTTTTGAGCTTGTTAAATTAAACAAGTCAGAATTGTAACCATATTTTACACCACAGATGACTTGTTGAGTTACATTTTAGAATATTATTATTATCTTGCAGCATAGTCACTAAATATTATTTGCAGACAGCATACATTTTACAAGCATACCTTTCACAACCAGATTGTACAATGTTTGAAATGAGCGAAAAAAAGGCCAATGTTCTGCTATAGAGTAAACCAAGTACTTTATTATTTAACCACCTCAGTACTATGCCATAGCCTAAAGGTGCCTATGGAGTGGCTCTCTTGTTCTAGGAGGGCTTCCATGGATGTCCTGCCAGAACACGCCTATCACGTACCCCCTGGGGCATGCATCGGGCGTGTTCTGTGACCGCTGTGTTCTTTGGACACAGCTGATCACAGATCGAGGTAAAGGGTCAAAACTAATTTGATGGTTATTGGCATTCCCTTTCTCATGTGCTGTCAGTGCGTGATGAAAGGAGAGCTGATAACCAGCAAGTCTGGCAGGGCACATGTACACTGATAATCAGTGCCCTGATTATCAGTGCAGCACCATCAGAGTACATTAATGCAGCTTATCAGTGCTCATCAGTGCCACCTCATCAGTGGAGCTCCACCAGTGCCTATAAAAAAAGGACGTCAATTTTGTTTGGGTACAGCATTGCACGACCGCGAAAAATGGCCTGGTCATTAAGGGGGAAAATCCTTCCGGGCTAAGTGGTTAAATGCCACCAAAAGAAAGCTCTTTATGTCTCAAATTTTCATGAGTACACTGTTGCATGACCTCGCAAATGTCATTCAAAGTGCTACAACTCTGAAAGCTGAAAATTGACCTGGGCAGGAAGGGGTGAAAGTACCCAGTATTGAAGTGGTTAAATTTGGTTGTGAAAACAAGCTCTCAACATACTGACTATTTCTAATGAACACAGTAAGCAGGAAAACACTGTCTACAAATAATTCAATTTAGTATGAAAAATAAAATAAAATAATCCATGGAGATATACAAATTTTCTAAATACAAATAATTTTGCTTTGCATATGATTGGGTGGCTGAAGTGAACAGATTTACTCTGTTATTATTTTTGTAACTCAAACCCAACGTATTGGATTTAGATCTGTGTTATTTGTTTGTACAACCCAGGATAAATCCGGTTTAATATTTTACCTTTTCTGAAGAAAACATTCCCAAGATCTCCATGCGTGTTACCGGATTTCTCCTTCATAGAAGAAAAGGTCGTTTTTTCTTGTACTAACTTGATTTGATCATCCTTCAGACCTAAGCCATAGAAGTCATTTATTTTTCTCAGTGCTTTTGTGAGGTCCTTAAGACAAAAACAAAAAAGGAAAAATTATAATTATATATTGTCTTATGCATTTTTGGGTGTGGAACCATTCAGAGAAAATACATTTGTGGGGACATGGTCTTGAATTATGCTGAAGAACCACAAAGATATGGACTGTTGGTTGTTGAACTTAAAATGCTAGCCAAAAGCTAAAGGTATTGTTTTGATGGAATCAGTTCCTAATGAAATATGTAAGCCCCTTTGATATATTCTATAGATGTATTGGTTCTGTACACAAATCTACCAGACAAAGCCAGTATTCATTTTTAGGTGCAAAACAGCAGCTTTACTGCAAACAACAGTTTTTAGTATTACTATAGACTGTAGGGAAAACACTTACCGCTTTCATGTCTTCAAATGTAAGTACAAGGATAGTCCCATCATCAATATGTTTCTCCCACTGAAGAGTATAATCAAAGTACGATCCATAGATTACTAAAATAAAAGACGATATGTAACAGTTACAATACCACAAAACATTGACAGTAAACCTTGTTTACTAATAGAGCAAAGCATGCTTACTTTCTGTAAAAAAAATGTGAAATTTTAGATATCTAAGCACATCAGGTGAGTGAAAATCACTTTCAAAGATTATCCATTAATGGCCAAGGAAAATTAAGAACAGGATTTTTGCTTGCAAATGATTGGATGAAGATAGTACAACTTCATTTAATTTATTAAGCTAAGTAAAAATTCACTTTACAAAAAAACTGCCCTTAGCTTGGAGAATGAGGTGAAGTTGTACTGACTTCAATCATCCATTCATGTGCAAGCACAAATTCCTTTTCTTATTTTTCTTGCACATGACTGGGTGTTCTTTGCAAAGTGAATTTTCACTTTATTTCACCTAATTCAATACCAGGGGCAGACAACTATTGCCCTCCAACTGTTTTGGAACTGCATGGGCATTGAAAAACTGCCAATTACAAGCATAATGGGAAGACCAGTAGTTACTCCCAGAGGCAGAGGCATGATGGGACTTTTAGTTCAGAAACAGCTGGGCACATAGTTGCCCACTCCTGCACTAAAATAAGTGAACACTCACTTTGAAAGCCAACATATCTAATCTGTTAGTAAAATCAAACCCGCTGGCTCCTACATTACAGGGTTTTGGTGTTCTAGGTTTAGCTTTAGAACCAACTGGCAATTAACAGGTAAAGGTTTTCACATTCAACAGAAAGCAGCTTATTATGCTATATCCCCTCACTAGATATTGCCTTTGATAAATATTTAATAGCATTTTAAACTGAAGTAATGGCAACATTTTCAATGTATAGGGAGCACGATACAGTTTATTGAGTTTATTTATTTGTTTGCCTTTTTTTTTAAACTGTATTTTTTAAACCTATCAAGTCAGTACCATTTCCAGTTATATAATCCTTGAAGAACAAGTCCCAAGATTCATATGTTGGAAGCACGGGATTCTTGTTTGAGAAATGATAGAAAGACACAGCTGTGTCTTTTGGATTCCGAAGGATGAGTAACATCTGCAAAAAAAAAAAAAAAAACACACACAAGGCTTAATATGGTAAAAAAAAAAAGTATTGTTCGCTAATATCGCTATGTTTTACTTCAGTAACCTGCGTGCATGATTGTCCTGAATTATCACATATATCATAATTTGATAGGTATATAAATACATTATATATGGAGCTATTATTAAGATGAAATATTAAAGTTTATCTCAGACCAAAAGTTTTTGCTTAGAATTGGATAGAATATTGCAATAAGGATTTTGCTGTCCTATTGGGGATATTTTCCTTAAAACAGACCTTCCAATATTAAACACTGGAAGAAAGATGAACAGCATTTTAAAAAGGAATGCCCCCCCCCTCGCTTGTTATACCTTGAAGACAGAATTTATCAACTTCCTAGTTCCTATAGTCAAATAAATCGAGTGGGTGTCATATAACCTCCAACTCCTGAAAAAAAAGGAGTTATAGGCTTTCTAAGCCTAGTCACATATTTTCATTCAGTCCACCTGTTGAGAGTACCAGGTAGGTGTAAACATGCCACATTCAAAAGTTGGCTAGACCTTAAACAAGACATGGTGGACCCACCTCTACAGTCCTTTCTATGGCAACAGACACATATTAATTTCATTATTAGAAACCACCCTCTAGTAGAGTCTATTTTTCTACCATTGCAAAACACTTGACGTGCTTGTCTGTTTCTCATAAATAACCCTCTATTAGGGCTCCAGCAATAGGGTCACCTGTTTTAAAGTTTGGCCTACACGATCCCAAGTTCAAACAATTCTTAAGCTTTAACCAATTTAGACTGAAACATTTTCTCTCTTTCAGGAAAAGGAAATCTATTTCAGACATTAGAGTCATGCATGACCCATCTTTAAAATTCTGGAAGGCTATGAAACTCAGACACTTTTTTTATAATATCACCTACCTAACCACCTACACCTATAGATGTCCTTTGAAAAACTCTGTGTGGACCCTTTCCATTATACCTTGTCCACTGCATATAGTCTTCTTATACATCCTGCAGATGACTTTGAACTTCATTTTCTAACATCCTGGGAATGGGATCTCAGTTTTACTATGTTACTTTTTCTTAAAAATCATATGTATCTAGCAGAATCCAGAAAACCCTGTATGAACTATTGAATAGATTTTACTCCTACACATAATTTTTTACTCAGTCCCCTCAGTAAGCTGGTGGTGCAGCCACACGAGAGGCTCCTTATTTCCCATATTTTTGGTTCAGCTCTTTTGGGAAGACATAAAAAAAAAAAAAAGGAGTGACTGTGTCAGGAAAGGCATACTGTGCCAGGGTGCATACATGTGCACAAGTGTAGAATTAAATTTAGCTAGGTTCATGAACAGGTGTTTGCATGTGCAGATATGTGTGCGCCATCATGCCCCAGGGCTCATTTATGTATGCCTGCCCTCGCTATGACTGATGCCAAGCAGGCTATTTATGCAGAACTGATGCACTGGATCTTTGCCGTATGGTCTACAATAATTTCCTGCATAACCTGCTACCCATTCCTGTGCCTGACCTTCTGCTGCTGACCCGATCTGCCCTGACTATGTCTCTGCCTGCCTCAACACTACTGACCCTAGCCTGGCCACTCTTCTGTTTTCCATTTGCACCTGACTTGTCTGCAAGTTACTGATCCGGTCCACCTGACTCTGCTCAGAACCTGTGGCTACCAACTTGTACTGGGATACATACCAATATGCTAGTGCCTGCTGTCTGTCTACAGGTGACCGGCTGAATTCTACCATGTTCGTCACAGCCTGTCATCTCTGCTGCTCTGCAATCATGGCCCAACCTGCATCTGGGAACATCTCATCTACATCTGTCAATGAAAAAACTGTCAGGCACTCATGCCCCTCCATGCTCTGGTGCCTCCTGTGAGCCGAACATGTAACAGACGCCTACCTCTCCATGTCACTGGTACATGGCAGACTGCCAAGCTAACAGGGATCTCGGGAATAACCCTGCTACTTACCTTCTCAATCTTTCCCAGTTACCCAGGAAACAATACAAAACTTATTGTGTAATTAATATCCTAAAATGCTGCAAGAGTGTGCATTTCATTAAAAAAAGAAGAGCTCTGATCCTCTCACCATAGGTAAAATGGATCTCTAATGTTAATGAGATCTATTAAATGGAAAATCTTATTGCCTCCTTAAAATGTGTTGGTAAAGGTCCTTTCACACAGGCAATCAGATCAAGTCCGCCTGTCTGTTTTTCAGGCTGGCCTGATCGGATGGTCCATGCACTTCTATAGACAGGCTACCTTTCACTACCTACAATCTGCTTGTCTTTACTGCCACCATTATCAGCTCCTGATAATTCTCCTGGCATGCCACCATTACCAGCTCCTGCAACCTCCCCGGGCCTGTCACCATTCCATTACCAGGTTCTGATGATTCTCCTGGCCTGCCATCATTACCAACTCTTGCAACCTTTGATGGCCTAGCACAATTACCATCTTCTGCCGCCAACTATTCACTGGTTGTTAGGGACGTCGGCGGACTCTGCTGTTTAGGAGCTATCAGCATTTTATCTGCCAAAATGTTGCCACTCCAGAATCTGCTGGCAGTGGGGTTTTTTTTTGTCACTAAACTCTCCTGCCACAAAACGCTGCTAAAACCCTATGTGTGCATGAGCACATAGGATAACATGCAGTGGAGTTTAGAGGCAGTAAAAAAAGCCCCTGATGCTCTTAACAGTATTGCCAAAAATGGCCAGTGTGCATAAGGCTTTATTGGCATGGTTTGGTATGTTTGGCAGCCCACAGTGCAACAGTGTGAAAAGGCTGAAATGTAACGGTGTAGTTGCCACTAGTAACAAACATCCACCATATCACCCCGCTGCCAGACTCCCATATATATCTTGCAGAGACAATGAACAGTCATTTGCTTTGTTTTGTTTCATTGGGGGTACAACTTGGTTGGGGAAAGAGGTATATGGGATGCCCATAGCACAGATCACTTTGCCATCATATTTAGAGATTTTATGGATTTAGCATATAGTTTGAGCCTGAAGGAATGATGTGCATGTTTAACAGCTACAGTATTTTTCCTGCATCACCCTGCAGACTATTGTTCCTCCTCTGCATAACTCCTGCAGACTATTGCTTTCAGAACGTACTCATCAATGACTATGTAAAGATGAGGACATCACCCTTGACCGTGTAAGGGTGATGTTCCCAGAAATCCTCTTCTTCTGCACAAACGTATGCTGTAGCATATTCATTTCTTGTCACATCTTCTTCTGTAAGCAAAAGAACCCACTCTGAATAGTTTTTCATGCTGACTCTGGTTGCTCACTGCTACTAGGCAAAAGGCCTGCAGTACCTCTCCCCGAAGGCCTAGTAGTTTAAAAGCATGTTCTGCAGGCATGCGTGGGGCTCTGGCTGATGGACGCCTAGTCTCAGAGCTCTGTCCTGCTCCTGATCACCACCCATGAAAGCAACTATAAAGCGGGGATACCCTAGGACACATTCCTGTGGCTTCGGGTACACATAGGAATGCTATGGAGACCCGTCTCCTCACAATCCCAGAGACAGCCGAGATATCTAAGATGGAGGCAGAGCGGCCACCTCATGAGGCTACACGGGCAGGGATCTCTTCACACGCAGCCTGGTGGGACACAGCGGGGAGAGGTATGTGCAGCTTCCCCCAGCACCTCACCACACAGAGGCCCTACCTCACCAGCCTCTACTAAGTCCCTCATAAACCAAACTCTGGATGAGCTCCTTATGTCCCCCATGAATGCTACCTCACCTAGACCTGGCGACCCCCTGATTGGCACAAGCCAGATCACCTCACAGTCCCCTGAAATGACACTCGCCAAATTTGCAGAGATGCTGGATAGGGGACTCGCCCAGACCGCTGCCAAAATAACCACAGACATTAAAATGGCTAACCAAAACACAGTTCGCATACAGGACATTCATACTCAAATACGTAAATTGCTGGCGCTATATAAATCCTGAATAATAATAATAATAATAATAATAAATGATTGCTGCCATGGCTAAAATTGATGACCATGAGAACAGGTCTCGATGATATAATTTTAGGATACGGGGTTTACCCGAATCAATCACTGATATCCCTGCAGCAGTTAATTCTCTCATCAAAGAACTTATCTCTGACATTGCCCCGACAGAGCTGAACTTGACCAAGCCCACAGGGCACTAGAGCCACCACGATCTGATGGTCTCCCTGTGACATTCTTGTTAAGCCACATTACTATGCAGTGAAAGAAATGTTATGAAAATGTGCCAGATCAGCCCCCCCAACTCCAAATCATGGGGCACCCGATCCAGCTTTTTGCTGACATCTCCCCCTCTACTATACAACGTAGAAGAGCTCTCAAACCCCTGATAACAGGGGCCAATCCCAATTCTTTGTCTCCCTATTTAGCACCTTGAACCCACTGATTGAAGGTACTGTCATATACGGAGGGGACTCCAACATAGCTCTGGACACAGGACTAGACCAATCTCGCCCCTTGGGTAAGGGACTTATATGTCCCA
The DNA here is from genome assembly GCF_037356315.1 of Lithobates pipiens. NCBI lineage: Eukaryota > Metazoa > Chordata > Amphibia > Anura > Ranidae > Lithobates > Lithobates pipiens. The sequence goes on from NW_027507758.1 coordinate 167,779,096, forward strand.
CCAGGCAGAACCTTAAGGTTGCTAAACAGGTCTACAGTCAAGGATTAGTGGATATCTGGAAGGAAGTTAACCCAACTTTACAAGACTACACTCACTATTCCAACCCCCAAAAATCTTTTGCCAGAATTGACCACTTCTTCATTTCTACCTATGATATATCTGTAGTGTCTAAATCCTACATGAAAGACTCTGCCTGGTCAGAACACTCTCTTTTCTTCTTGATAATGGGGCGACCCCGAGACAGAACAGGAGTCCTTGCTGCAAACTCAACACTTCAATCCTTAGTAAGCTGACCCATATTAGTGATATTGAACAAAACATTCGAGAGTACTTTCTCTTGAATGACACTGGGGACATTTCCCAGACTATGCTGTGGGCAGCCCACAAGGCTACCCTTAGAGGAAAGCTAATTTAGATGGCTTTGAGGCTACGAAAAGCATGTAAGTCAGCTATAGAAAAACTAGAAAAAGACTTCTTTAACAAACAACATAAAAGGGATCCCACTTCTGTACCGATAGAGACACTAGACGCTGCACACACTACTCTGAACTTAGCTCTCACAGCAGTTGCAGAGAAAAGCCAGGACGTTCTGTTGGCAGGGTCCTTGAAAAAGGGGGAGCCCTTCCACCAGAATAGTGGTCACCTTATTTGACCTAGATACCTGGGGGTCAGTAACCGGAGGAGATGTCCAATTTTTCCTGAATCCCTCCTCACATGAGTAACACAACGCCATTCACCTCACTTCCACCCTGGCAACAAATGATTCCAGGATGGCCGACAGAGCGTCCATGGGCGCCGCAGGTGCAGGGGAACCATTTGCTATCATAGGGGTGTCTGAGGAAGAAGTGCCCTGAAAAGGCACGCTGTGGGTGTTCCCAATCCTTGTCAATAAACTTATCAGAATAATTTAGGTAGTGAAACACCTTAGCGGTGCGGATCGGCTGTGGAACCCAAAAAAGACCAACACATCCGCAGATGCCCCAGCCGTATCCTCTATCCCTCTAGTGATTTCCTGCACTAAAAAAGGACATGGAGGCTTCCTCCTCACTGTCAGGCGGGTCATGGTCCTTGACTTCTGAAGTGTCAGAAGAGGGGCCGCCTGCCACAGCGGAGCCGAGTCTGAATCAGAGCTTTCCCCGGCAGACGGGGGCATTTTTTACCCACCTTGTGCCCGCACGCCACTTCCACCCTGGCAACAAATTATGCCAGGACTGCCTTTAACAAAGCGTCCATGGGTACCGAAGGTGCAGTGGAACCAGTTGCTATCATAGGGGTGTATGGGGAAGAAGCGCCAGCATCCGACGCCATGTCTGACCCACTCTCGCCTGTAACCCTAGACCTAAGGCAATAGACAAAAGATGCCTACCCTCCTAGCTGCCACAGACTGAGGGCCCCCCCCCGCAGGATTCACCACCCTGACTCAGGCGTTGTGCCTGGGTCAGCAAACTTGAAATGCCAACCTCCGAAAAATGTTGACATCACCAATTTTCCCATTTTCTCCATACATTGTGGACCTCAAAACCTGACCCGTTAACAATCACATATTATGAACTCTGGTGTGGACAAGCCATGGAGCAGTGGGGAGGAATTTCGGTAAACTACCGGGCACTTGCAATGGTACCTTCTAAGACCCTATTCATGCTTGCATGGCAGAAAGATCTGGGACAAACCTGGAGCTTAGAAGAGTGGCATAGGGCATCTGAATCAGCTTCCCAGGGAATCTTGAACATAGCTCTGGTAGAAGCAAATTTGAAAGTCTTAATGAGATGGTATCTCGTTCCACTGCGACTTGCTAAAATATACCCATCCTCTTCCCCCCTGTGCTTTCGTAAATTGTGGACACATGGGTTCAATGTAACATACTTGGTGGCAATTCCCCAACATTAGAAGCATATTTAACAAAATTTTCCACTTACTCTAGAAAATTTCAGGCCTCTCCATACGACAATCGTCCCAAATATCAACTTCCCTATACCGGGGGCTCCCAAAATATCCTGAATTATGGCTATGGAAAAAATGGTCAGTATGTTATTAGATACTATTATAGTTACATAATTTGTTGAGGGGATTTTTTATGTTACAACTCAACTACTTGATATATTTTCCCTTCTCACTACAGGACTACCTGTGCACCAACCGGTCCGGATCCCTGGAAGGTGTCCCCACAGAAGCATATACCACACAATCTCTATAACACGACCCATTATGGGTATCACTCTTACATTTGCTGCGACAAGGGGTCCACTCTACAATACCGTCTCTGTATCTGGGACACTTGGGTAACCACACAATTGGACCACTTCTCACGGCAATCCTGACCGGTGAAATATAATGTACTACTTTAGCTAAGTGTTTTTCTTACCCCTTATATTACCACGCACTGGTATTCCTGACTGACAGGCTCAAGCTATGTCTTGCAATAGTTGTTTACGTTATCTCTATTTTTTCCCACGTTATTAAATTTTAGGTTCACTGATAGCAACCTTTGAGCATGGTTTACTGTCCCCCCTCTCCATGATACAGTTAGAGCCCATTGGGGTGTCTGCAGTCACCGGGAATCCTCCCTCCTCAACACAAGTGGGAATATGCTTCATATCCTCATTTGTAGATGACTATTGCTTCGAAAAATGTTATGTTTGATACTTGCTGTTTTAATGTAAAACAGACTGTTCCACTTTTATTTTGTTCCTTTATAAACCTCAATAAAAACTATTGAAAATAAAAGCATGTTCTGAACAGTGGACTCCTGTTCCCAGCTATCCCAGCTTGCAAATCCTGTGCCATCAGGCCACATCAATTTGACATTACTCCCCACAGTCTCTCCTCTGATCCAGGACTCCTCATCAATGACCGTGTAATGATGAGGACTTCACTAATGACCGTGTAAAAGTTATGTTCCCTCATAGACTTCCTGGCACATCCAGTCCTCCACTTTGATACACTCACTGACCTTTCTCTGCTCCGAGTCCCTGATGGAGAACTTAAGCTTCACCTGCCCCTCTGCTCTAGGAGTTCCTCATCAATGACTGTGTAAAGATGAGGACTTCCCTAATGACCATGTAAAAAAGTTAAGTTCCCTCACAGTTCTTCCTGGACCTCCCCTTGTGATCAGCGCAAACCCCCCCACCCCCGCTGCTGTCTAGTACTCCATTCTCCACTTCACTCTGCCAACAACTCCCCCCCAGTGGCTCGTTACTTCAGCTTATATAGGAAGCCCACCCCTGCCAATACCAGTTGGGGATTAGTCAGGGCTCCCACATGAGCTGCTTGCAACTACAGTTCCAGGCCCTGCCCCTCTTCCAGTCTTCCAGAACATTCTTCCTGAAAGCAGGGGAGGCGCCTCAGAACTAGAGCACAGGTGGTCCCAACCACTGCTACTCTAACCACTCCCTGCCCCCAGATCAAAACAGACAGGCCTAGCTTAAAGCATAGGCCTGCCTACATTTTCCTGTGCTGACAGTTTTCCTAGCACAAATCCTATGCTAGCACCCACCTATTGGTAGAGGGTGCTACAGATATAGATCAAAAACTACCCAAACTATCCTTTTTCAATTTACATTGGCAAGTTAGAAACATAACAAATTACTTTTGAGAAATACACTTTTAATTAATAAAAATACAAAAACAGAAATGTTATATATTGCAGCACACCAGTCATTAGATGTGCTGGCTGCATTAATTTTATTTTTTCATTTTGTTTTCTTTCCTAACCTAGTAATCCTACAAATAACACATTTTCTGTCCCTGGGTGGCTGTGTTACCTCTCTCAACTGTAACTTGGAAGGACACATACATGGCACTAGGCTGCCTTCCTGAATTTGGTATCAGACATGCCTTCTTTTCTTAATCTCTATTACATGGGAAGCAGGGACACTAGCTTGAGCACACAATTGTTTGTGCTTTCTGTTCAATTTACATACATTTTCAATGACACTGCATTTCTAGCAAGATCATTAGGCATTTTCTGCACTTGCTGAAAATGTTCTTTGCCTGAAAACTGAAAAGCCACCACACCGATGAACTTGTAAGCTGCAATATTTAAAACTTAAACATTAGGTTTAGTTATGCTTTACATTACATTAGGGATGAGCTCGATGTTAAGGTCGAATATCAGTTTGACTCGAACATCGGGTGTTTGCCCACTCGCAGGAACGCCCCATAATGCACTGCAAGATCGCAGTGTATTGCTGTATGATGATTGGCCAAATGACACACCTGACTTGCATGCTTTGGTCAATCACAGTGCGCTGTGCTGAGAGAGCCATAATTGGCCAAAGGCAGGGTGCCTTTGGCCAATAATGGCTCAGGGGGACTAAGTCCACGCCCCACACTATATAAGCCTGCTTATACGGCGGCAGTGTGTAGTGTTGTTGGTGTGGACAGAGAGATAGCTTGCGTTAGATTAAGCAGGCAGGTTATTTAGTTAGTGGCAGTGTATTTGATCTATATTTATATATATATTCTTCATTTAGCATAGACTATATATGCAATGTTTATTCGATATTCAGTCAGTATATTATATATATATATATATATATATATATATATATATATATGTATATATATATATATATATATATATACTCTGCATCCAGTGTAGCCTATATCTACAGTGCATTCGGCTGTGTACTGTTTCTAATACACTTCAGGTGGTGTACATGGTATCTAATACAGTGTGTAAAGTTTCTACTACTTTTCTAGTGGTGTACACAATATCTAATACAGTGTGTACAGTTTCTACTATACTTCAGATGGTGTACACAGTATACAATACAGTGCAGCCATAGTACAGTTATGAATACAGTGCAGGCGGTGTACATAGTATCTAATACAGTGCATACACTTTCTAATACACTTCAGGCCCATTATCTAATATAGTGTAGTGTGGTGTTGCAAAACAAAAAAATACATCATGTCTGGAAGGCCACCAAGATGAGGCAGACGCACACAGGCCACTAAAAAAGGAAAAGCAGCCTTTGTATCTAGGAAAAAAGAGAAACAACGCGCTAGACTAAATTAATAAATAATATAAAACAACAAAGGCAGCAGCTCAATGCGAGATACACACATAAATGGGCAGAAAAAAGAGGGGAAGAACTGCGCCAATATGCATACAATTTAGGTTAATTATATTAATAATTAAGCAAACTAATAGTCCATATGGAAATAATAATAATGGTTGAACAAATTAATAGTCCATATAGAAAGCCAGTCCTCCTTTACATGACACCAAAGTGACTCCACACACAGAAAGAGTGCCTGACCACCGTATCATCAGCCTGTTTACCAGATAGCAAGCATAAAGGGCTTTGGCTGTAACCCAGCCACGGCCTTTAGCTTGCAAAGTTGAATGCTGGAACACACAGGGAGCAGACCATATAGCTGAAAATCCCCCTAGGCGTCTCACAGAGTCCATAGCCATACTTCAATGATATGCTCAGAATATGTTCAAGGGAGAGAAAAAAATGCTTTGTACCACCGTGTAAAATAACGGTCCACAACAGAAAGAAAATCTTGAAATCCTTCAGTCATGTAAAGGCAAAAGACAATTCAGCAGCAGTTCTTATTCCTAAGTGTAAGCTTGCCTGTACTAGGATTCGTAGTGCACTCCTCCATCCACACCACAGACAAATCTCCTTTCAATCCTTTACCAAAGCAGAAATTTCAGACTACAGTCAACAGTGGTGGTCGTGGACATGGTGCATCCTCTGCAGGTGGCCGTGGGGCACGCTTGTCCTTTTTTTCTGCTGCTGGCCATGTTATTGAGCCACAACATGCAGAAGAGCATGGAATCATAGACAGGGCACTTGAGGCAGAACAGATGAGGAGGACTTCCTTTATCTAGATAACATTCCTGTGGGCCTGCCAAACACATAGGAAGAAGAAGAGGAGGAGGAGGATTGCGTCAGCTTGGATGTAGAGGATAACACTCAGCAGCAGTCTTCAAGGGATGGTTTTCAGTCCCCAGAAACCCAAGCAGTTGTACGTGGCTGGTAGGGGGTAGTTACGGATCATATCCTTAGTGACCCAGAGGACTTCGAATCAAATGCCTCTGCAAACATACACTGCATGGCCTCCCTGATTCTGCAAAGCCTGCAAAAGGATCCTAGGATTCGTGGTATCAATGAGAGGGATCATTGCTGGCTGGCAGCCCTTCCTGGTCCACTTTACAAGGGAAAGGTTACAGAACTCATCCTGCCTTTGCAGAGGGAGCAGAGGATGAAACATCTTCAGGAGGCCTTGAAGAAAGGTTTGTGCAATGCATTTCCAGACCCTGGGAGGTTACCATTCCCTAGTGCTGGACAACATGTTGCTGAGGCTTCATTCAGTCAGAGGAAGAGCGGTGGAGAAGGTGGCCACCTAACCGATGCCTTTAAACAATTTTTCAGTCCTCAGAGCCAAGGTCTGATTGGTTCAAGCAACCATCGGCAGAGTCTGTATTGTATGGTGCAGGAATATCTAGAGGCAAGAGCAGACATGGAGATCTTTCCAAAAGAGCATACACTGGGTTACTGGGTCTTGAGAATGGACCACTGGCCAGAACTTGCTCAATATGTAATTGAGCTACTGGCCTGTCCTGCATCCAGCATGCTTTCTGAATGCACATTGCTGCTGGAGGGTTTTCAATGGATCAAAGAGTGGGCCTGTCCACAGACTCCGTTGATAGGCTCACATTCATAAAAATGAATCAGTCTTGGATCAGCAGCTATCAAGCACCTGATGCTGATGTAACTGATTGAATTTGCTATGGATGTGGAATCCCTTGAAGACTGCCTATGCTGACTATCTTATTCCTGCTCAATCTTGATGATGCTAGCTTCCAACAATATTTTTGGTTTAGGGCACCACCACCACCACCCAAGGCCCAATTTTTCTGCCCCTGTTTAACAGGAGCATGTAATTACAATTTTTGATATAATATTTCACAGCAGGGCCATTCCTGCACCCAACAAAAGTAACTGTGAGGGCTTACAGTGTTCTGGTACCACCAACACCTAAAGCCAAACTTTCTGCAGAGTATATAGGGCAGGTTGTATAGTATAAACATAGGTTGTTCAGACTATATAGTGCCTGAGGGACCCCCACACCATTTTTTTTTAAATTTGGTGCGGGGTTCCCCTTAATATCCATACCAGACCTGAAGGGCCTGGTATGGACTTTGGGGGGTACATCCACACCTTTTTTATTTTTAATTTTTATCTATATTTTCAGGATTCCAACATTACAGCCGCAAGCAGTTTTAAATTAAATATTTTCCTTTATAAATGTAATTTTGCTGTGGCACTGTTATAAACATGGGAAATATGCACTACTTTACAGGCAGGCATACTAAGGACACCACCCAGGCATGATATTTAAAGGAATTTTTTTTTATTGTTTAATTTTAAGCATTATTAAAATCACTGCTCTAGGAAAATAATGCAGTTTTTGGAACTTTTGTTTACATTGAGGCATGTGCCCTGAGGCAGGTGCCAGGTCCCCAAACACTTTTTATGGCAATAACTTGCATATAAGCCTTTAAAATTATCACTTTTAATTTTTCACGTTTGCTTCCCATAGAGAAACGGTGTTCACACAAATTTTTTGCCTGTTCGCATGTTCTGCTGCAAACCGAAGGGTGTTCGGCTCATCACTACATTACATTCACATTATTTTAAACTGTTTGTTCTTGGGTTTAAATACTATTCAACTGTAACCTTAATGCCAGCCTCTATATGGAATGAGATGTTCCAAAAAAATATATAATAATATAATATAAATATAGATATAGATATAGATATAGATATAGATATAGATATAGATATATATATATATATATATATATATATATATATATAGATATATAGGAGATAACCTCAGATAACCTCATGATCATTAAAGAATTTTTGTTAAATTGTAGTGAATAAACATATAAATCTGGTTGAGCCATGTGCTCAGCAATATGCAACAAAAACTTTGTGAGGGAGTTATAGTAAGCAGCATCATCCTCTATACCACAAGACCTATATATCTAGTTACTTTCAAGAGATACAAAATCAGACTGGATAAATCTATGGGTAGAATAGAAACTGCTAAACTATATAGCCTAAATGAAAGTTTACATAGCTGATGGTTAATGTTATTTTTTGTAACTTTGCTGGTGAAGTTGTACATACATTTCAACCATATTTGAACTTTTTTTTTTTTTTTTGCAAATGGATCAACATGCTTATTAATACTATACCTTGGTCTTCTTTTCAAAAAAAGATTTAGGAATGTTTTCGCATGTAACGTGTGATGAGATGACTCTAGGCGATGGCTGTTGACTCATGTACTTCAAAGAAGGAAAATAAAAAAAGTATGTTAATTTTTTTAAACAATAAAATACAAAGGGAGAGAGGAAAGAAGCATTTGTCTGTTAGGCCGCGTACACACGCGGGGACTGTTCGCCCAACTTTGTCCGTCAAACAGTTTCAGCAAACAGTCCGCTCAAAATTAGCATGGACGGACATGGCCACACACGACGAACGAACAGTTTGCTGAAACCGTGCGCGATGACGTGAACGGCACGTACGACGGGACGAAAAATACGACGTCCTATACACTGCATTATAACTTTCGGCGTGTAAATCCTTTCTGAGCATGCGCGGAACTTAGTTTGACGAACAAGCCTACACACGAGGGGACTGTTCGCTGAAACAAAGTTTCAGCGGACAGTTTTTCGGAATTTCCGAAAAACCTTGTTCAGCGGACTGTTCGCTGAAACTGTCCGCTGAAAGCCCACACACGGGCGGACTGTCCGCCGAAACACTGTTCAGCGGACAAAGTTGGCCGAACAGTCCCCGCGTGTGTACGCGGCCTAAGAGTCACTTATGAAGGAAAATGAATAACCCCAGGTGTCTCTTTCCTGTCCACATCCCACCTCATCACACAAACTGATGTCAACTTGGTACCTCCTTGATCAACTGTTGTGACACCACTGCTACACAGCTCTAAAGCTGTTGCTTTTCAGAGCTGATAGGCTTTGTTTGATGCAAACTAACCCATTAATTTAAAATAGAATTTTGACCTCCAATTAAAAAAAATATATGCTGCAGCACTTAGTTATATGTGCAAGTGTAATCCAATGCTACCATGTGGAAAAGAACTATTAACTAGGGTTGAGACAAATGGATATGGTTTGTTTTGTTTTTTAATAAATTCTGACTATTTTTAAAGCTAATAGGCAAGGGATTAACTTACATTACTAAGAGACAGTTTCCAAGTCTCATGCATCAATGCGCAAGTACTCATGACTTTTTGGAGCAAGCACAAACTTTAAAATCAAGATTTCTTGAAAAAAGTTATGATCTAAATACACTCAATAGAACAATCGCCTAGGTCAAAACACATGATAGTGAACAATTATTGAGAGATAAAGATAACACAACAAGAAGTTCAGACACCTTTAACCTCTCTTTTCTCACTACCTTTTAATCATAGTACTATTTACATAGTTACATAGTTGGTAAGGTTGAATAAAGACAAGAACAGTTTATCCAGTTCAACCTGTGTAGGTGTGTGTGTAGAAATATTTATTTGGGGAATAACATCATTAAAAACATTGGTCCATTCTAAAAAAAAGAAATTGGGCCCTACATTACCTGATACTCCATCAGCAGTATTTAAGGGAGACACCAGCATTAAGGAATTGCATTGCCCCAATATCTATGATTCACAAGTCAAACCAGTTTGTTTTTTTAATAATATGAAAGGTTACTATCCCTGCAAAAAATGTAGTGTCTGTCAAGTCATTGCTTTTAGAGGATATAAATTAACATCTTTTCAGTCTAACCAAGCACTTAAAACATACAACATCAGTTCCTTTGTTTCTCGCAGTTTCAGAAAACAAAGGAACTCATGTTTTTCTCCTTTTTTGTATATACATATTTTTTTTATATATAAATGTTTACTGCTAATTTTTATGTGATTTTTGTATATTAGAGCAATTTTCTATTGGACCACTAGGGGGCATTCTACTTTATATGGTGACATCCTGTTACAACAATGGATGAGTCCAGGTGAGTTTATAATCTGCATTGATTTGCCCTATTTTCCACATTATATTATGGCAGTGGTCATCAACCCTGTCCTCAAAGCCCACTAACAGGCCAGGTTTTATGTATTACCTTGGGGAGATGCAGACTAAAATACTGCAATCACTGAGCAGCAAATGATATCACCTGTGATGCATTTCAGTTATCTTGCAAACCTGGCCTGTTAGTGGGCCCCCGAGGACAGGGTTGATGACCACTGTATTATGGGTTTGGTTATTTCCTGATCCTTCCAATGAGGTTTGAGCCAGCATTGATCCTCTCTCTGTGTAGTACAAAAGACAGTGGCTAATATGTGTTCCTGGAACCCCTGATGACGTAATTTGTGACTAAACTGGTCAGCACAGTGGTGTAGTGGGTTGCACTCTCACCTCGCAGTAAAAAGGGTCACTGGTTCGAATCCATGACACTACCTGCCTGTGCCTGCATGGGTTTCCTCTGGGTACTCTGGTTGGTAGGTTAATTGGCTTCTGTCCAAAATTTGCCCTGGTATATGAATGTGAGTTGGGGACCTTGGATTGTGGGCTCTTTGAGGGTAGGGAGCAATGTATGTGTGGAGCACTGCGTAAATTGACAGCGCTATATGGGTACCTTAAATAAATATGGATAATTGTAGACACGCACCCACACTTACTCAGGATGGACTGGTGTCTTTATTCAACCTTACTAAACTATGTAACTATGTAGGTTAAGCTTCGGAATACATCTAGCGGCCATCTTTGATATGGGAAAACTGAGCTGCATTCCTGTACAACAATGTTTGACATCTGTGAACCACTGAACGTGTAATTTAAAATAAAACAATGAATTTTAATGTGGTTTTACAATGTGGGGATGTTTCTTATGTTTTGTCCCCAAGTATATAGCATTGGATTGCCTGGGCTGAGTTGATTGGAATGAGCATTTTGGTTGTATTCTACCCTACTTGGAAAGTTTGGAATGATTGAAGATTGGGCTGGTCTTAGTTGCTGGAGGAGGCTGCCTATACAATTAAGTGTACTATTGAACATTGGGCTGATCCTCGTTGCTGGAGGAAGCTGCATATACAATTAAGCATGCTTTGACCTATCCTTTCTAAATGGTAATTTTTTTTTTCTGGCAAGTGTACTATCCGATTACATCAGGGTAGAAGCATTCACACTTAGAGGTTGTGGTTCACTAGTCATAAGAAAGAAGTGTACTGAAGATCTGATCACCTGGGTGTTACTTTTGTCTCATGTGGAGTTTATATGTACAGCTTAAACACTTGACTTCTGGAAGAATTACCTCCATTCATGACCAGGACATTTTTTTGCGAAATCGCACTGCGTTACTTTAACTGACTTAACTTAATTGCGTGGTCATGCAACGCTGTACCCAAATAAAATATATGTCTTTTTTCCCGCAAATAGAGCTTTCTTTTGGTGGTATTTGATCACCTCTGCATTTATTTGTTGCGCTAAAAAACAAAAAAAAAAAACATTTAAAAAAAAATAAAGTGATATTTTTTACTTTCAACCTATTCAATAAAAAAAAATAAAAAAAAATCAAATTTCTTCATAAATTTAGATTAATATGTATTCAGCTACATATTTTTGGTAATAAAATCCCAATAAGCATATACTGATTGGTTTGCTCAAAAATGATAGCATCTACAAACTATGGAATATATATATATATATATATATATATATATATATATATATATATATATAAATTTCACCGAATTATAGCGGGACTGCGATATTGTGGCTGACATTGACACTTTTGACACTTTTTGTGGACCAGTGACACTAATGCTGTGATCAGTGCTTAAAATATGCACTGTCACTGTACTATGAGAGTGGTTGGGAAGGGGTTAACATCAGGGGTGATCAAAGGGTTACCTGTGTGCCAGCCAGTGTTTTACTATACTGTGTGAGGTTCTTTTACTAGGGAAAGAGATGGAATTTATTTCCTGCTTTGCATGGACACAAACTCCATCCTTTCCCTCCTGTTACATTTATGATTTTATATCCTGTATCAAGATATAGTGTTAGTAGCTTCACTTTTATGTGAATTAATATATTCTTTTAAAAGTGGATTCTTTTTGTTTTAATAGGCAAGGGATTGCCCTCTATGCATTTACTAATACACATTAAAAAAACTTTGCTGGGAGCTGCAAACCATTTTGCGCAAATCTCCATCATTGTACGTCTGTACTGTGATGCTAAATGCCGTTGTTATGGCAGCAGCTAGCTGCCATAACCCCAGTATTTTCAACAATGGCGAGCGGTGCTCTATCAGATAAAAGTGGTCCCTGTGACAGGTGCGCCCCAAGATTAATTTTATCGGGGGCAGGAGAGGGCCCCCCCATCACATTACGCTCATCTTCGCCGCTTACTGGAGCTGTCGGTAGTGGCGGAGACAATCTCATCTTTCCCCCTGACAGACATGGAGCAGAGTGAGGGAAAGATGGCCCCTGCTTGGCTCCATAACATTGAATGGTGGAAACAACATCAAACATCACTGACACCCAATGATCTCAAAAGGGGGAAATTATTTTATTTTTTTGCAAAAATAAAAAACACATTTATTTTTTTATTTTTAATTGCATTTCAGTGTAAGTGTTAAATCTGAGGTCTTTTTAAGAAAAAAATTAATTTAAAGCACCCGGCCCGCCAAGCTTGCATGCAAGAGCAAACGTATAATACGTAAGTCACGCCCGTATAGGAAAACTGTGTTCAAACACGTGAGGTATCGCCTCGATCATTAGAGCAAGAGCAATGTCTAGCACTAGACAATCCTGTCTAAACTCGAAACATGTAACCTGCAAAAATGTTTAAATGTCGCCTTTCAAGATTTTTAAGGGTCAAAGTTTGTTGCCATTCTACTAGCGGGAGCAATTTTGAAGTATAACAAGTTGGGCATCAATTTGCTTGGCGTAACATTATCTTTCACAATATAAAAAATATATATATAAATGTGAAATATATATAAATGTGAATACAATATTATAAAAAGTCTCAATAAAAAAGTCCTTAAAAATTTTGTAGCAGTGCTTCTTGTCCAATCTAATTGACTAGACAAGCATTCATATATAGACCATACTAGTCTGGTCAATTAGATTGGACAAGAATTGCTGATACAATATTTCTAAGGACTTTTTTATTGAGACTTTTATAATATTGTATTCACATTTATGTATTATATTTAAGCAGCTGCTTTCCGAGTTTACATTTGTACTATATATTTGGGTATCGTGGGGTTTGGATTTGCCCAAGGCGCAGAGCGGTGATTTTAGGTGGGCGTTCAAAACATCTTCATTAGTATTCTTTTATAAAAAAAATACGGCTAACTTTACTGTTGTCTTATTTTTTAAGTCAAAATTTTTTTTTTTCCCCCAAAAATTTTGCTTGTAAGACCGCTGCACAAATAGGGTGTAACAAAGTATTGCAAGGACCGCCATTTTATTCTCTAGGGTGTCTAAAGAAAATATATACTAATATATATATATATATATATATATATATATAAAATATGTTTGGGGTTCTAAGTAATTTTCTAGCAAAAAATAAATAAAATATTTTAACTTGTGAACAACAAGTATCAAAAAGAGGTTCAGTCCTTAAGTGGTTAAAAAAGATATAAAATGAAACATAAAAATATACAATTCCTTTAAAAACATGTTTGATGAATGCCATAAACCTCCCTATGAAGTGGCACACCTGTTCAGGGCATACAATATACTATAGCAAGTAACAGTTGCAGAGAAACAAAAAATACCATTTAAATTGCTTGTAAATTACATTCCAGCTTTGTTTTTTAAAGCAGAGTTCCACCCAAAATGGAACTTCCGCTTTAAGTGATGGTGACCCTGACACTTGGCATGTCCTTTTTGGGGGTGTCGAGCGCCCACAGTTAGAATGCTGGCACTGCAAAGAGAAGGGGGAGAGGAACGAGGCTTCCAGCACCCGCATTGCTGGACTGTGGGACAAGCGAGTGTCTGATTATTAAAAAATTACACTTTTTGTAGCTGCTGACTTTTAAATGAGTGGAACTCTGTTTTAAATATAAGAACTCCCCAAAATATATACCAGACCCCAGTGGCGGCTGGTGCTCAATTTTCTCCCAACCAACAAACCACCCCCCAACGCTCGCTCGATCGCCGCTTCTCCCTCCCTGGCACTCAATCACGGCATTGCTTGCCCGCCAGCCCCTCACTTACCTCATCCAGGTCGCGGTATCTGCAGATTCTCCTGCTACATCTCCTCGAGTCCCAGGGGTCGCTTCTCCTCCCAGCCAATCAGGAGTTAGGACTCGTGGCCAATCAGGTCTCAGGACCCACTTCCTGATTGTCTGGGAGGTGAAACAAGAAGACATTAGCAAATATTAATTCCCTAATGTCACACAACTGGGCTGGCTTGGGGCCCCGAGCCCACCTTTTTTTAAGCCAATTAGAGACTCCAGCTCTAATCATGTGTTTCAGAAAAAAAAAAACATTGGAATCTATACGTCTGGCGTTCTGCATGTAGATTAGGGGCCATGTGCACAGATTGGGGGGGGCCGCACCCCTGCATGAGCAGCCACCACTGCCAGACCCTTAAGTTTGGTAATTTTTTAGTGGACATTTAAGGGTCCCCATGCCAGTTTTTCACAAAAAAAAGCAAATTAAATTTGGCAGCAAAGTTTGTTTTCTCCAAAAATGTCACTTCTGCTGTAGGACATCCTATAGAAAAGACCAAAATGACTGGGATTCCCAAGAACAATTCATACTAAACCTTTATCTTTCATAAAATGAAAATGCAGCATGGGGGTTGGTCCTAGAAAATATTGTCCTCAGGTTTCGCCCTGGTGGATGTGGGGGTCTGTGAGCAGGGATCTTATCACAATCTGGACGCTTCCTTTAAAATAATGAGGCCCCAGATATCCGCCCCCCATGATGTGAAATTTAAAAAAAATCTAATAAACACACCGAATGTTTAAACATTCCTTAAAAAAGAAAAAATGGTCATGGTCATATATGTCATGTTGATGTTTACCCAAAAGTGGACAAACAAACTAATAATTGCCACATATGCATTTTTCGCTAATAGAGAAAAGGGGGATGGACTAAAAGACATGATCATGTAATACTCAATGCGGGGGGGGGGGGTGGAGAATTGATCCCCTGCTGATTTTGTACACTTGTCCACTAACAAAGAAATGATCAGTCTATAATTTTAATGGTAGGTTTATTTTAACAGCGAGAGTAGGAATAACAACCAAAACAAATCCAGAAAAACGCATTTCAAAAAAGTTTAAAATTGATTTGCATTTTAATGAGTGAAATAAGTATTTGACCCCTTCGCAAAACATGGCTTTGTACTTGGTGGCAAAACCCTTGTTGCCAATCACTGAGGTCAAACATTTCTTGTAGTTGGCCACCAGGTTTGCACACATGTCAGGGGGGATTTTGTCCCACTCCTCTTTGCAGATCCTCTCCAAGTCATAAAGATTTTGAGGATGACGTTTGGTAACTTGAACCTTCAGCTCACTCCACATATTTTCAATGGGATGAAGGTCTGGACACTGGCTACTGGGTACATGGCCCTTAACAGAAAACACCCCCAAAGAATAATGTTTCCAACTCCATGTTTGGTGGTGGGGATGGTTTTGAGTTGAGTTGATGCCAAAGAGCTTGATTTTGGTCTCATCTGACTACAACACTTTCACCCAGTTCTCCTCTGAATTATTCAGATGTTCAACAGCAAACTTCAGATGGGCCTGTACATGTGCTTTCTTGAGCAGGGGGACCTTGCGGGCGCTGCAGGATTTCAGTCCTTCATGGTGCAGTGTGTTACCAATTGTTTTCTTGGCGACTATGGTCCCAGCTGCCTTGAGATCATTGACAAGATTCTCCGTGCAGTTCTGGGCTGATTCCTTACCGTTCTCATGATCATTGAAATTGCACGAGGTGAGATCTTGCATGGAGCCCAGACCGAGGGAGATTGACAGTTATTTTATGTTTTTTCCATTTGACAATAATCACACCAATTGTTGTCACCCTCTCACCGAGCTGCTTAGGGATGGTTTTGTAGCCCATTCAAGCCTTGTGTAGGTCTACTGTCTTGTCCCTGACATCCTTGGACAGCTCTTTGGTTTTGGCCATAGTGGATAGATTGGAATCTGATTAATTGATTGATTCTGTGGACAGGTGTCCTTTATACAGGTAACAAGCAGAGATTGGGAGCACTCCCTTTAAAGAGAATGCTCCCAATCTCAGCTTGTTACCTGTATAGAGGACCTGGGAGCCAGAAATCTTGCTGATTGATAGGGGATCAAATACTTATTCCACTCATTAAAATGCAAATCAATTTATAACTTTTTTTTCTGGATTTTGCTGTTATCCTGTCTCTCACTTTTAAAATAAACCTACCATTAAAATTATAGACTGATCATTTCTTTATCAGTGGGCAAACGTACAAAATCAGCAGGGGATCAAAATACTTTTGTAATGTGTAAAAGGCCTGACATTTTACGCATTCTTATGCCGCGTACACATGACTGTTTTTTCCATCAGAATTAACTCTGACGGTCTTTCTGACAGAGTTCCGACCGAGTTCTGCTGAAACAGACTTGCATACACATGATCACACCAAAGTCTGTTCGTTTAGAATGCGATGACGTATGACGGGACTAGAAAAAGGAAGTTCAATAGCCAGTAGCTAACAGCTGCCCTTGCGTAGTTTTTGGTCCATTGGAATAGCATACAAACTAACGGTTTTCCCGATAGGAATTGATTCTGTCGGAAAGATTTAAAACATGTTCTATTTCTAGGTCCATCAGAATTTTTGAAAAAAAAAAAAAGTCAGATGAAGCCCACACACAATCGGAATATCCGATGAAATGATTCTGTCTGACCTTTTTTTCCGGAAGTCCGGTCGTGTATATGCGGCATTACATTACATTATTTAAATTAAAGTGTGTAAGGTGCTACCTATTATTTGCTATTACTTTTTATGTTATGATGTGTTACCTTTAACAAATCTACAAAGTAAAGAGTTACTGATTATGTATTACCTTATCCAGTATTTAAAGCTATGACAGTTTTTTGTACATACCTCGAACTTCTCTGGATTTCCAAACTCCAACATAGCTTGATCCAATGTCGGCTCTTTGTTGTGCATTTCAAAAAGCATTTCATGTAATATCTGTATTGTCCAGTTTGTTCCTACAATGCAACACAACACATTATACTTCAGAGCATATCACAATGTTTACTCTCCTGCACTGTGCAGTAAGTCCCAACTTGTTATCAGACTCTTATCTTGACATACAGTGCCTTGCAAAAGTATTCACCCCCCTTGGCATTTTTCGTGTTTTGTTGCTTCACAATCTGGAATTAACATAGATTGTTTGAGGATTTGCATCATTTAATTTACAGAACATGCCCACAACTTTAAAGATTTTATTTATTTATTTTATTGTGAAGCAAACAACAAATGACAGAAAAAATCAATGTGCATAACTATTCACCACGCTAAAGTCAATACTTTGTAAAGCCACCTTTTATGGCTATCACAGCTCCAAGTCGCTTTGGATAAGTCTCTATGAGCTTGCCACATCTTACCACTGGGATTTTGCCCATTCCTCCTTGCAAAACTGCTCCAACTCCTTCAAGTTGGATGGTTTGCACATGTGAACATCAATCTTTAAGTCTGAACACAGATTTTCTATTGGATTGAGGTCTGGGCTTTGACTAGACCAATCCAACACATTTACATGTTTCCCCTAAAACTGCTTTAGCAGTGTGTTTGGGGTAATTTTCCTGCTGGAAGGTGAACATCCGTCCTAGCCTCAAATCACACACAGAGTAGTACAGGTTTTGCTCAAGAATACCCCTGTATTTATCACCATCCATCTTTCCCTCAACTCTGACCAGTTTCCCAGTCCCGACTGCTGAAAAACAACCCCACAGCATGATGCTGCCACCACCATGTTTCACTGTGGGGATGGTGTTCTTTGGGTGATGTGATGTTTGTTGGGTTTGCTCCAGACATAGCATTTTCTTTGATGGCCAAAAAGTTCAATTTTAGTCTCATCAGACCAGAGCACCTTCCTCCAAACATTTTGGGAGTCTCCCACACCTTTTCACCAATTCAAAATGTGCCATTTTGTTTTTTGCTGAAAGTAATGGCTTTCTTCTGGCCACTCTGCCATAAATCCCAACTCTATGGAGCGTGCGGCTTATTGACGTTCTACGTACAGATTCTCCAGTTTCTGCTGTGGAACTCTGCAGCCCCTCCAGGGTTACCTTAGGTCTCTGTGCTGCCTCTCTGATTAATGCCCTCCTTGCCCGGCCCGTGAGTTTTGGTGTACGGTGTATTTGGTACGCCAAATTCCGAACATTATGGGCCGTTCGCGTCAAATTCGAGTGGCATGTCACGGCCCATAATTCACTGCGGCATCGCAGTGCATTGCTGGCTGCTGATTGGCCAAGCATGCACTATGACCCGCATGTTTTGGCCAATCAAAATGGAGAGCCATAATTGACCAAAGCCAGGGTGGCTTTGGCCAATTATGTCTCAGGGAGTTTAGTACACGCCCCACACTATATAAGGCCGCCTGCGTGGCGGCTTTGTGTAATGTGTTGCGGTGGTGGTTAAAGACATAGAGAGAGAGACAGTGTAATTTAATTTGAGTAGGCATGCGAGTCAGTTAGCTTCAGTTACAGTGTATAGAGGATATATATGCATCCCTGGTGTGTTGTATATATATTTATACACTGTATTCAGTTTAGCTAGATCCGCTCCTGTTATTCTCTTCATAATATACTGACAGGTAGGGAGCTGCAGTATTTTCACTTAGTGTACTGTGTCCTTTGCACAGTGTGCACCTAAAGCTTTACCTGAATACAATTGCCAGTGTTCTCATATAAATACAGGCAGGGAGCTGCAGTATTTTGTTTTAGTGTCCTTTGCACAGTGTGCAACTAAAGCTTTACCTGAATACAATTGCAGGTGTTCTCATACAAATACAGGCAGGGAGCTGCAGTATTTTGTTTTAGTGTCCTTTGCACAGTGTGCACCTATAGCTTTACCTGAATACAATTCCCGGTGTTCTCATACAAATACAGGCAGGGTGCTGCAGTATTTTGTTTTAGTGTCCTTTGCATAGTGTGCACCTAAAGCTTTACCGGAATACAATTGCCTGTGTTCTCATACAAATACAGGCGGGGAACTGCAGTATTTTGTTTTAGTGTCCTTTCTACAGTGTGCACTTAAAGCTTTACCTGAATACAATAGTCGGTGTTCTCATACAAATACAGGCAGGGAGCTGCAGTATTTTGTTTTAGTGTCCTTTGCACAGTGTGCACCTAAAGCTTTACCTGAATACAATTGCCGGTGTTCTCATACAAATACAGGCAGGGAGCTGCAGCATTTTGTTTTATTGTCCTTTGCACAGTGTGCACCTAAAGCTTTACCTGAATATAATTGCCAGTGTTCTCATACAAATACAGGCAGGGAACTGCAGTATTTTTTTGTGTCCTTTGCACAGTGTGCACCTAAAGCTTTACCTGAATACAATTGCCGGTGTTCTCATACTAATACAGGCAGGAAGATGCAGTATTTTGTTTTAATGTCCTTTGAACACTAAGTCATACGACTTTGGCGCTGCAGCTGTGTGAAACGAGCCTTAAAGGGTAGCTGCTGACTTTTAATAAGCAGACTTACCTGTCCAGGACGCCCGTGATGTTGGCCACCTGAGGCCGACCCGTCCCTTGGCTCTCGGGTCCCGGGGCCACCGTTCTACCGAAGGGAAACAGGCAGTGGAGCCTTGTGGCTTCACTGCCCGTTTCCTATTGTGTATGTGCGAGTCACTCTGCGCTTTGTGAATGGGGCGTGCTGTGTTCTGGAACACACAGTTCCCAGAACACACAGCGCCCCATTATCCAGAAGACAACGCGAGGAGGAGAGAAGACTGAAGATCACCGCGGAGTAGGAAGAGGCAGATTAGGACGATTTGCCTAGCAACATTTCTGGTAAGTTTAAAAAACATTTTTTTTTTCAGATTTTTTGCAACATTTTTATGTAGTTTTGTTTTTCAGGGTGGCCCTCCACTTTAAAGGGGTTGTAAAGACAGAAGTTTTTTTTTTTACAATACAATGTTAATGACACCCCCAGATCGGTTCACAGATCGCAGTGCGAACTGTGAATTTGTACAGGAATCAGATCGCATGGGTGAGAACACCCATGCAATACGATTTCAGCGTGGGGAAAAACAAGTCCCTGCACCTTTTTCTGTGCGAATCCAATGCGTGTTCAGCCATACAACTGTATGGCTAAATTTGCTTGCTCAGACCTCGCATGTGATCGACACCTGCGGTGCGGGTACGAATCACATGTGATGTCTGAGATCGTGCTAGTCGGAACCTAGGCTGAAGCTCAACTTTACTGCCAACAAAACGCAGTGCACCAAAAGCTGCGCATGACACTTTTTTTTTGTAGCAATGAAGTGCAGGTGCATTGCTTTAGTGCATTAGCCAGTCATAGCGTAGTGCTGCGCATTCTCATAATGTGTGCAAAATGGTGTGAACCTGACCCATATCACAAGTATGAATGAACAGAAATACAATCCCTTTTACCAGACAAATCAACTCCCATGTATGTATTTTAGCAGTTTATTTAGCAGTTTGCTTGAAGCTCAGCTTTAGGAAAACAGACTCCCATATGACAAAACAAAACTCTCACATTCAACACACTTACCACATTTTGGATAGGTTAGAATTAGAACATCATCTTCTCTAGCTTCTAATTTCTCCATTGCTTGAAAAGTTTCCACACTGCAGAGAACACTAGGATACAGAATCC
Source organism: Lithobates pipiens (assembly GCF_037356315.1). Lineage (NCBI taxonomy): Eukaryota > Metazoa > Chordata > Amphibia > Anura > Ranidae > Lithobates > Lithobates pipiens. The sequence goes on from NW_027507758.1 coordinate 167,799,980, forward strand.
CCTTATAACTAAATTTCAGCTCTTCTGGTGTCATCTTACTGGCCTTTTCTGCAACTTTTTTCATTTCTGCCAGGAATTTCTCCCTCTTTGTTTGTTTCTCTTCAGCAGTAGCCATTTTTCCTATGGAGTATAATCACAGAGACAGAGTAAAAGAGGCGAGTACTTCCTTTATGAGGTCCTGGGAGGGGGAGGATTATATATCAGAACTGCCTTTTTCTTGCTCTCTTTCACTGTTTATTACACAACCTCTAAAGCAATGCAGAAACAGGATTGGTAAGGTCAGCCAAATACAGAAAAATGACAAATCACATTCTTAACCTTGAGGCTACCAGTGTTTACACGAGAGATGCTCTGAAAATTGTCACATTTTACCCTACCCAGTTTGTTTTTCAGCCAATGTGAGTGGTGGGATAGCCTCCCTTAAAGGCTAAGTTCACCTGTAAGAAATAAATTACCATAAATGCACATTTTTCTACATGAAAAAAAATGTGCATTGTGCCTGCGATGAGCAGATTGCAGGTGCAATGTCAGCCTCCTGCATGCCTGCCCATACCTCATTGTAAAGGGAAGCAGACCTGGATAGGGTGACCACATTTCCAAACTGTCATTCAGGGACAATTTTGCCAAGGACGGGGGGTGGGTTGTTGAATGTAGTCTCTGAGTTGAATGGGATTTCAGGGGCGAGTGATTTGTCAGGTGAATGGCTGGTTTTAGCACTTATATCATCCCAACACCATGCTTGATATGGTGTTAGGATGATCATATCATATTATTTCTATTACTACATTACTACATTGTAATATATAATGAAATAGTTCAACTCACCATAATGCAGAATAAGTGGGAACCCTGAGCTTGTCACTTGCCACCAGATGCAGCATGCCACCGTCGCCTGCTACCAGATGCAGTGTGTCACTTGCCACCATCACCTGCCACTAGATGCAGCGTGTCACTTGCCACCATGGCAGTGCGGCCCAGGGACCTGTTTTAGAGCATGCTGGAGTGGGCCCAGAGAAGATGGAGGAGGTGGGTGGCAGTGGCTTTGCTAGGGTTGGTGTCATCCCACCGATGTGGTAAATCATGGTGTCAACCCCTACCAAGTAGAAATATTGCTCTCGCTCTAACGATCATGCCAATACCTCATATGTGTGGTTTGAACACCGTTTTCAAATGCGGGCACGACTTACGTATGCAATTGCTTCTGCACTAGCGGTTTAAAGTTTTATTCATTTTTTTCCTTATTTATTTTATTTTTTATTTTTTACACGGTCCTTTTAAATACAAATTTTTGGGTCACTTTTATTCCTATTACCAGGAATGTAAACATCCTTTGTAATTAGAAAAAAAGCATGACAGGACCTCTTAAATGTGAGCTCTGAGGTCAAAAAGACCTCATATCTCAAATTTACACTAAAATGCAATAAAGAAATAAAAGAATAAAAAAAAACAAAAAAAAAACTGTAGGGCGGAAGTGACATTTGACGTCGCTTCTGCCCTCCAATGCTATGGAGCAGAGCGGGGCCATTTTTCCCTCACTCGGCATCCAGCCTGTGGGGGGAGAGGATGCAATCATCTCATCGACCGGGATGCGGCGGAAGGGGGGGGCCCTCTCCCATCCCCCATAAAAGTGATCTTGCGGCGAAACTGCCGCGGAGACCACTTTTATCTGAAAGAGGACCGTCCATTCTAAAGGATACCGGAGTTATGGCGGCTAGCTGCTGCCATAACAATGGTATTCCTCTTCAAACAGTCGATGTACAATGATGGCGGCCGTTCCTTAAATAGTTAAACTTGGAAGTTTCACTTAACCACAAGAAAATGGGTTGAACCACTTGCTGTCTGGGGCAATTTATTTAAATTTTTCACACACATGTTAAAATTAGCTTTTTCTATTAGATAATTAGAACTTCCAAACATTATATATTTTCTGAAAGGAGAGGCCCTGGGGAATAAAATAATGTCTGCTGATATTTCTTATGTCACATGATATATAAATGTGGAATAAATACATACCAAACACTTCGGGACTCAAAAAGAAATGGCCAAAAACGACAGTACCTAAAATTCTTCATAGGTCATGCTTTTAGACCCCTTTCACACTGGAGGTGTTTTTCAGGCGCTAAAGGGCTAAAAAAAGCGCTAGTAAAGCACCTGAAAAATTCCTCCCTTGCAGCCCCAGTGTGAAAGCAGTGGGGCTCTTGCAGGACATTAGAAAAAGTTCTGCAAGCAGCATCTTTGGAGCAGTGCAGTGTATACACCGCTCCTGCACATTGAAATTAATGGGCACCGCTGCCGAAGAGACTGCAAAGTGCTTCGGCAGCGTAAATTTTCGGGTATATTTAACCTTTTATTCGGCCGCTAGCAGGGGTTAAAAGGGCCCCGCTAGCGGCCAAAAAGAGCTGCTAAAATGAGGTTAAATCGCCGCTAAAACTAGTGGCACTTTACCGCTAACACAGCCACAAATTATTCCTGTCTCTCTGATGTTCGCAGTGATATCTCACACGTGTGGTGCAATCGCTGTTTACATACACATGCAGAAACTATACGCGCATTCGCATTTTGTGTGTTTGTGAAGGGAGGATGATGATGCTTTTTACATTTTTTTAATAAAAAAACGATACAAACGATACAAGTGTATTGGCGCTGCCAGAGAGTTAAAAACAAGTGTGATTTGGGAAGATTGGTCATAGCAGTGGAAACTGCAGTTACATAGTTAGGTTGAAAAAAAGACACTATCCCATTTACACAATCCTATCCTATATCCACAGTTGATCCAGAGGATGGTGAAAAATCCTAGCAAAGCATGATCCAATTTGCAACAGCAAGGGAAAAAAAAATCCTTCCTGATCCACCAAGTAGTATATATTTTTAAATATAACAATTACCGCAGCTACCATAAACAATTGCAAATATCCTTAACATATCCAAATTGATTCACAATCTAGATAAAGGTTTAAAATGAAACAGTTTAAAATAGTCAATCCATGTCATGACAATCATGCAACCCACTTCACTACTCATTATGCTAGAGCCTACCCCCTCTCCTTTGCATTCACTGATTCCAATTGCTTATCCACAATGATAATCAATAATGCTTTTGATGAACATACAATCTCCTGCAGGACTTCACTTCTCAAACCAACTCTTCCCTTAATGAGCTTACCAAAAAGCCCCAGTCCAAAGTAAAAGGGAAAACTAATAGTGTAACTCCATAAAGACACATTTTGTAAAAAAAATTCAATGAAATGCCACTCAGAAATATAATATTAAATATAGCCCATTCAATCTTTAAAGGAAGTGCACAAGAAGCCCTCAGTATACAGCTTGCTTGGTGTCTCACTCTGTCCCTTTGCTTGCTAACAGTGATACGTCACTTTCAGTTGCCAGGGTCTATTGTCACGTCTGGGTTGCAAAAACAAATATATGTGCTGGTTTGGTTTCAGAGATATTGCGCATTATATTTAATGAAACCTCTCCCACTTTGCATCACATGTTATTACATTTTAACCACTTAAGGACCGCCGTATTGCCATTGTATGTCATCGCAATGGCACAGGCAGGCACAAGCACGTACATGTACGTGCCTGCCTTCCAGCGGGTGGGGGGTCCGATCGGACCCCCTCCCGCTGGATACGGCGGTCCGGTTCGCTGCAGGAGCGATCCGTGATGAGGGGATGGCTGTTGGTTTTTGGCCACCCCCTCTCGATCGCTCCTGGCCAATGAGAAGCTTCCTCCCACTGTGTATTGTATACACAGGAAGGAGGAAGTGATGTCATTCTCCTCGGGGCGGTCTTTTTGACCGGACTACGAGGAGAAGACAGAAAGTAAGTGTGCACCAACACTACACTGACATGTAGGTACACACAGGCACACAAACCCCCCCCCCCAATTTTTTTAGGTTCACCGCCAGGTTTTTATAGCGCTAGGTACCCTGATATACTACCCAATAATGGTTTTAACCCCCTGATTGCCCCTAGTTAACCCTTTCACCCCCTTTTGCCAGTGTCACTAAGTGATCATTTTTCTGATCGCTGCATTCACCAGCGATCACAGTATAAGTATCACTGGTGACGCTGGTTAGCCAGTTAGTGTTTTAGGTTCCCCGTCAGGTTTTTATATAGCGCCAGGGACCCCCATATACTACCTAATAAAAATTTGAACCCCCTGATTGCCCCTAGTTAACCCTTTCACCAGTGATCACCGTATAAGTGTTATGGGTGACTCTGGTTAGTTTGCTTTTTATAGCATCAGGGCACCCACCATTTATTACCCAATAAAGGTTTAACCCCCTGATCACCCGGCGGGTGATATCAATTAGGTTTTAGGGTCAGGGTCTGCGTCGCCCCAGGCAGCGCTAGGTTAGCGCCAGTACCGCTAACACCCACACGCAAAGCATAAACCTCCCGTAGTGGTATAGAATCTGAACAGATCAATATCTGATCTGATCAGATCTATACTAGCATCCCCAGCAGTTTAGGGTTCCAAAAAAATGCATTGTTAGTGGGATCAGCCCAGATACCTGCTAGCACCTGCGTTTTGCCCCTCTGCCCAGCCCACCCAAGTGCAGTATCAATCGATCACTGTCACTTACAAAACACTAAACACATAACTGCAGCGATCGCAGAGTCAGGCCTGATCCCTGCGATCGCTAACAGTTTTTTTGGTAGCATTTTATATTTAAATCCGGAAGGCAGTGCTTGGTTTTCGGGGTCCTGTACGTGGCTAGGCTCCAAAAAAGTCCCCCACATGTGGTATCCCCGTACTCGGGAGAAGCAGTAGAATTTATTTTGGGGTGTAATTTGACTTATGCCCATAGCATGTGTGAGCAATATATCATTTAGTGACAACTTTGTGCAAAAAAAAAAAAAATTGTAAAATTCCTGCAACTTGTGGCAAAATATAAAATATTTCATGGACTCAACATGCCTCTCAGTAAATAGCTTGGAGTGTCTACTTTCCAAAATGGGGTCATTTGGGGGGGTTTTGTGTTATTTTATGGCCTTCGAAACTGTGATAGGTAGTGAGGAGTGAAATCAAAAATTTGCACCCTTAGAAACCCTGAAGGCAGTGATTGGATTTCGGGGTGCCGTACGCAGCTAGACTCCCAAAAAGTCCCACATATGTGGTATCCCCGTACTCAGGAGAAGCAGCAGAATATATTTTGGGGTGCAATTCCACATATAACTATGGCATGTGTGAGCAATATATCATTTAGTGACAACTTTTTGTAAACTTTTTTTTTTTTTGTGTCGTTATTCAATCACTTGGGACAAAAAAAAAATATTCAATGGGCTCAACATGCCTCTCCACAACTTCCTTGGGGTGTCTACTTTCCAAAATGGGGTAATTTGGGGGGGTTTTGTGTTATTTTGGCATTTTATGGCCTTCGAAACTGTGATAGGTAGTGAGGAGTGAAATCAAAAATTTGCACCCTTAGAAATCCTGAAGGCAGTGATTGGTTTTCGGGGTACCATACGCGACAAGACTTCCAAAAAGTCCCACATATGTGGTATCCCCGTACTCAGGAGAAGCAGTAGAATATATTTTGGGGTGCAATTCCACATATAACTATGGCATGTGTGAGCAATATATCATTTAGTGACAACTTTTTGTAAACTTTTTTTTTTTTGTGTCATTATTCAATCACTTGGGACAAAAAAAAATATTCAATGGGCTCAACATGCCTCTCCACAACTTCCTTGGGGTGTCTACTTTCCAAAATGGGGTCATTTGGGGGGGGTTTGTACTGCCCTGCCATTTTAGCACCTTAAGAAATGAGATAGGCAGTCGTAAATTAAAAGCTGTGTAAATTCCAGAAAATGTACTCTAGTTTGTAGACGCTATTACTTTTGCGCAAACCAATAAATATACGCTTATTGACATTTTTTTTACTAAAGACATGTGGCTGAATAAATTTTGCCCTAAATGTTTGACTAAAATTTAGTTTATTCGATTTTTCTTATAACAAAAAGTAGAAAATAACGGAAAATTTATGTCAAAATACTTACCGTAATTTTCCTTTCCTGATGGACTCCATGGCAGCCTACGTGTGGGTTTAGTCCCGCCTCCATTACCCTATAGGACGATACTCCCATAAATCTTTGCTCCCTGTCAGAGGCCGTGTTCGGTAACTATCCTACTCCAGCCATTTGGGAGGGAACTCCTGCTGCCATGGAGTCCATCAGGAAAGGAAAATTACGGTAAGTATTTTGACATAAATTTTCCGTTTTCCTGACAGACTCCATGGCAGCCTACGTGTGGGAAATAACTCGCCAAGACACACCCGGGTGGGCAAAAATGCTGCTTAACAAAGATTTATTTGACACCGTCAACCAACAAAACTTTAACTCCAAAGTCAACTGAGGATAGAGCCGCCGGCTCAACACAATAATGAGACATAAAGGTGTGTATTGAAGACCACGAGGCCGCCCTGCATATCACGTCAGGAGCCACGTGGCGAGAGGCCACCCACGAGGTAGAAAGACTTCTGGTCGAATGCGCCGTCACCGCCTGAGGAGGAGCCAAGCCCTTTTGTCTGTATGCCCACTGGATTGCTTGAACTATCCATGCCGCAATTGACCTGACTGATGCTCTAGTGCCCTTGATCTTCCCACAGAACCAAACGAACAGGAAGTCCGACTGCCGGAATGGAGCTGTAGCTTCCAAATAGAGCTTTAATGAGCGCCCAACACCAAGTGGATGAATTTCCGAGGAATCCGAGGATCTGAATATGGGTAGAGAGATTTCTTGATTTTCATGAAAAACCGAAGTGACCTTAGGGTTTGACCCCAACATTGGAACTAGGACCACTCTGTCCGGAAAAAAAGTTAGAAAAGGCTCCTTGACTTCTAGAGCTTGAATCTCTGATACTCGTTTTGCGGAGGTGACCGCCACCAGGAATGCAGTTTTGATGGAAAGAGCCTTACTGAAAAGAGAAAAGAAGTCCAGAACTAGAGGCAGATCCCATTTAGGGAATCTGGGTTTTTTCTGGGGTCTCAATCTTACTGCACCTTTGAAGAACTGCTGGATAAGGGCATGCTTGGCCCACTGAACCCCTGTAAATGCAGAGATAGCCGAGACTTGAACCCGAAGGGAGCTAATTGACAAGGGTAAGTCCAAGCCTGATTGCAGGAAACCCAAAACGTCTTGAACTGTGGGTGAAACGTAGGAACTGGTTCTGGAGGACACATAAGATACAAATTTGGCCCAGATCCGTTCATACACCTTATTAGTACTTCTTCTCCTTGCACTTAAGAGGGTGGAAATGGCTTCCTTCGGACACCCTAGTGCTTCCAGCCTTCCCCTCTCAAGAACCAGGCCCTCAACTGAAGGTGAGCCGGACATGGATGGAGAATCTAACCCTGGGAGAGCAGGTCCCGTCTGGATGGTAGAGGAACTTGGTCTTGAAAGCTGAGGAGGGATAGGAGAGGAAACCAAGGCCTATTGGGCCAATGCGGAATTATTGCCAACACCTCCACTTCTTCCCATCTGAGTCTCTTCAGGAACTGAAAGATAATTGGAATTGGAGGGAAGGCGTATGCCTTGTGGAACCACCACTGCTCTGTTAGGGCATCTATCCCGTAGGCCTGCGGATCCTTGAACCTCGAATAGAACCTCGTTAGCTTCCTGTTGAAATGGGAGGCGAAGAGATCCACTTCTGGAGACATCCCCAGGGATAGAACCCACTGAAACACATCTTCGTGAAGGGTCCACTCATTGTTGTCCAAGTGGACTCGTGAGAGAAAGTCTGCTTGGACATTGAGAACTCCAGGCACATAGGCTGCTGTTAGGTTGGCCAGATTCCTCTGGGCCCAACGCATTATTGGATCCACTTCCCTCAGCAGAGACCGACTTCTGGTGCCCCCTTGCTTCCTTACGTATGCGACCGCAGTCGTATTGTCCAGCCTGAGTACTACGGATGCTCCCACTATCAGATGTGGAAATACCAACAGCGCTAGGAAGGCTGCTCGTAGTTCTAACACATTTGACACTATTCCCCGAGAGGGAAAGTCCCAAATGCCCTGAGCCACTTCCGATAGACAATGTGCCCCCCAGCCCTTGTTGCTGGCATCTGACGTCACTGAGATCCATTTGATTGGAAGAAGAGAGTGGCAATTCAACAGGTTCTCCCGACGAAGCCACCAGAGGAGGGAACCTCTCATGGTCTGAGTAATCTCGATGGACTGGACCTTTTCTCCCGACCATTGGCGAAGAAGACCCATTTGAAAGGGGTGCATCCTCCACTGTGCCCACTTCACCATCGGTATGGTAGACACCATGGTGCCTATGATATTTAGGCAATGAAGAGCACTGAAGAGAGAGTCAGGTGGATCCTGTCCCGTACTACTGCAATCTTCTCCTCGGGCAGAGAGATGGTACCTTTTGCCGTATTGAACAGAGCGCCGAGAGACTGTGTAGGAACTAACTGGCTTTTCTCTAAATTCAGGAGCCACCCGAATTCCTTGAGGGTTGCGATGACTTGATCCCTGTGTTTCAAGAGACAATCCTTGTCCTGAGCAAGAAGAAGCAAATCGTCCAGATAATGATGAATCCGGATTTTCCTGACTCTCAACAATGCTACGACTGCTAGAAGGACCTTCGAGCATGTGCGAGGGGAGGTTGACAGACCGAAAGGAAGGCAGGTAAACTGTAAATGAAGCTGGCCAATGGAGAAACAAAGAAACTGTTGGAACTCTGTGGCCACTGGAACGTGAAAATAGGCGTCCTTGAGGTCTATTGATACAAGCCAGTCCCCTGTCTGCACTGATTGTTGAATCGTGGACAGAGTTTCCATTTTGAACTTCTCCTTTCTTATGAAGCGATTTAGACGCGTCAAGTCTATTACGGGTCTCTACGTACCGTTCTTTTTCTGAACCAGGAAAAGAGGGGAATACATTCCCATGCCGCGTTGGTTGTCTGGAACAGGAATAGCGGCGCCTTGATCCAACAAAGATTTTATGTAGGTTAAAAGAATTTTTTCTTCCGACCTTGGAATGGATGTGGGAACACACTTGAGTTTGGGGACACTGCTGAACGACCAAGTGTGCCCGGAGGAAACCGTCTTGATGGTCCAAAAATCCTGGATCAAGGCCCGCCCAGACGTGCCGAAAGTGGAACAATCGAGCTCCCACCCGGACCGCCTGGACGGGCCCGATCTCAAAAGGACTTAGTAGGCTCCTTTTCCCCCATCGAACTGCCCTTTGCAGATTTTTTGAGAGATGTCTGTCTGGATCTCCAAGATCTGGAAAATTCCCGTCCAGGCCTGTAAGTGCGTGCCTCCCTGGAACGATCTTGACCCTTAGCACTATCCAGCTTATTGCCGAAAAGGGAAGAACCATCAAAAGGAATACGGCACCAAACCTGCTTAGAAGCGGGATCGGCTAGCCAAGGACGGAGCCACAGGGCACGCTTGGCAGTTACAGACGAGAGCATAACTCGAGCCACCAGTCGGATAATATCGATCGAGGCCTCTCCCAAGAAAGCTGAAGCCAGTCTTAGTTCTCGAATGGGAGAACTCTTGGCCAGATCTTCTGAGACCTTCCTGAGTGTTTCATCAACACTATCAGACCAAACTTCCATCGCTCTAGACAGAGCCGCTAAGGCCAGAGCCGGTTTACAGGCCATGCCAGCCGTAAGATAGATCCTCTTCAGGTCAGAATCAATTCTCCTATCCAGAGCATCCTTAAAAGAGACTGTGTCCTCAAGAGGAAGGGTCACATGTCTGACCAATCTCATTACAGCCGCATCCACCAGAGGGGAAGACTTCAAATTTTTAACTTCTTCCTCCTTAAAAGGGTAAAGTCTCTGGATCTTAGATAGAAGAGAATTCTTTTTCTCTACCTTGCTCCACTCATCCGAGATCACTTCTCCCAACTCTGAGAGGAAAGGGAAGCCAATACGCTCTTACTTTAATTGCTTAAAAAACGTTCTTTGCTTCGCCGGAGCCACTACCGGCTCTTCCCAGTTCAGTGTTTCCTCGATGGCTTTGACCAAAGGAGGAAGCAAAGTCAAAACCCAAACCAGACTCTTCTTCCTCAGATTCACTATCTGAGAGGACAGCAGACGGATGGCTAGGCAAAGAGGAATCCCATGTGTCCTGGGCCTGAGCATCCCTCCCCGGAGACCTTGGAGACTCTATGGGAGACAACTGGGGGGCTTCAAATTTCTTTAGACTGTCCTTGACCAATCTTTCCACCATAGACTTCAGATGTTGGTCAGAGTCACTCCTTTCACCCGTCGCTTTAACATAACAGGCATCACAAAGGGACTTGTCAGCAGGAACCTGCGTCCTGCACCCCCAGCATAAACCTTCAGCTGCGTGACTTGGGCAAGCTGTTGAAGGGCGGGAAGATTCCCGACTACGGAGACTGGTTCTCGGAGGAGAATCATGTCGTCTGAATCTGGAAGAGGAATGCCGGCGGTGGGACTTAGACAAATCACTTCCTCGGTGAGAACTCCGGCGTTGAGTAGACCTAGAAGGGCTGAAAAAGGGAAAACCCAGCAGTGTTAGTGGAACATTCCCCAATGTTCCACTGCCCCCCCCCCCCCCCGGCAGGTAACCCCAAAAAAAGTACCTTCTCTGAGAGGGCTGGCCACTAGCAGGCGGCGAGGCATCCAAAGGATCCATCAGGGCTGGGAATAAAACAGACCCAATTAAACACAGAGAACAGCTAGGGTAAGAAAAGATAAACTGACCTTTATCAAAGACACATACCTAATGCTGAAGAAACCAGGGCTCAGGAATGGCACTGCAGGCTTTACAAGCATCCCAGAGTCTCTGCAAGCTGTTCTCTGTTTTTAAAACTGCCGCCTTAATGCCGTCACGAATTACGTCATGAAAACGTTAGTGCGCATGCGCGAAGCCCACAATGCACATGCGCAAACCAAGCCTCGTCCTCGCGCCGGTCTCGCGCATGCGCAGAACGACCGAGCGGCGAACGAGGAAGTAACTGGGCGGCTGGAATGCAAGGAAACCAGCCGCCCAGCAAGCCAGATACATCGCACAGCGCTGTATGGGGGGAAAAGACACACCGCAATAAAACAAGAAACACACAGAAAATGACACAGAAAGGCTGCCATGGACAACATACAGCTCACCACTCCTGTAGAGGGACACCAGCCGAGGTAGGTCCCCAAACACATGGCGGACTTCTGGGAGGGGGGGCGATAGTCACATGCTAGTAGCTAGGCTCACGACTAACACGCGGCTTCACATGTCAGTGACCAGGCATACACCTCTTCAGCGCCTCTTCCATATGCCCCTTTTCCATACTCCGCTAGTAGCTAGAGCTTATTGGAAATATGCGACTCCAAGTCGCTCGGCCGGTCCGTATCGCAAAAAAAAATGCAAGTCTTCAGGGTAAAAAGACACATGCTAGGTCCTATGGAGGAGGACAAAAAAAGAACACGGCCTCTGGCAGGGAGCAAAGATTTATGGGAGTATCGTCCTATAGGGTAATGGAGGCGGGACTAAACCCACACGTAGTCAGAAATCATTTTTTCTCAAAATTTTCGGTCTTTTTCCATTTATATCGCAAAAAATAAAAATCGCAGAGGCAATCAAATACCATCAAAAGAAAGCTCTATTTGTGGGAAGAAAAGGACGCAAATTTCGTTTGGGTACAACATTGCATGACCGCGCAATTACCAGTTAAAGCAGTGCAGTGCGAAATTGTAAAAAGACCTCTGGTCCTTAGGCTGTTTATTGGTCCGGGGCTGAAGTGGTTAAAAAAATATAAACAATTTGTTTGTGCTGATTTGTACCACGTTAGATTATGTAACCGAAAGCCCTGCCCACTCTGCACTACGTTATTACATTTCAAAAACAAATATACCATATTTATGCTGCATTGGCAGGAAAAAAATAAGAATATTGGTATAGTGTATGTTTTCATATAGCACTCTCATTTTGTATCAGAAAGAATGATTATGGGACTCATTTATGCTTTTAGCCTGAGCTACCCTGAAAACCTAAAATATATCTTTGACATTTTTCAGATCTTTTTAGAGCTTGATGTGAGGAATCTATCTTCAAAAGTTCACACTTTAAAGTGCAAATGACTTTCCTAACAGGCTTAAATTTTTTTTAATACATTCAGTGTTCTATGTTCTTTACAGATATACCGTATGTTACATGTGTGTGTTTCAGTTTGATTTGTTAGCCGAGAAAGAGTTTTATTTTAAAAAAAAATGCTATATAAAAACCTTCAAACATATCTCAATTACATTTGAAAAATAAATTTTTACCAGCTTAAAAAAATTGGGCAGCACAGTGGTGTAGTGGTTAGCACTTTCACCTAGCAGCAAAAAGGTCACTGGTTCAAATCCCAACCATGACACTTTAAGCCCTTGTACACACGGTCGGACATTCCGATGGACAATGTACGATAGGACCGTGTTGTTGGATAATCCGACAGTGTGTGGGCTCCATCGGAGTATCCAACAGACCAAGTTTTCCAGCTGGGCTATAAAATTTTCCGACAACATAATCCGATCGGGCTTTGTCCGATCATGTGTAGAGAATTTCGATCGGACAAAGTGCCACGCATGCTCAGATCAAATTCCTAGACCAAAGCTATTGGCTACTAGCCTGAACGTAGTCCCGTCCTAATGAAATAACGTCATCACGTTAAGTACGATCGGATTTTCTGACAACTTTGTCCGACTGTGTGTATGCAACAGTTTCGGACAAAATCCGACGCATTTGGTTGTCGGAATGTCCGAACGTGTGTACAAGGGCTTACAGTTTGCATGTTCTACCCTGTGCCTTTGTAGGGTTCCTCACATGCTGGTAGGAAATTGGCCGTAGTATGTGTATGTGAGTTAGGGATCTTAGATCATAAGCTCATTGGGGACAGGGACTAATGTATATGTAAAGCACTGCATAAATTGATGGTGCTATATAAGTACTTGAAATAAATAAGTTAATGTATGTGTTTCTATCTTAAACTTTTCTATAAACTGGAAAAAAATATGTTGGCTTTACTTGAACATATGGTCTATAAACTGGAAAAATTGAGTTGGCTTTACTTAAAACTGTAGTTCCAGACAAGTTATGGTAAGTACTCCTAACTTAAAAGACAAAAAATTAGTTGGCTTTACTTAAAACAACAAAGTTGAAAACATGAAAAGTCTGAGTCAGACAAAAATAAGTTTAGTTGACAGTACTTAAAAAGCTGATGCAAATAGTTGCCTCAATTTTTTAGAGTAGACCCAGCACAATATTTTTTACAGCGTATATAATTTTGTACATAATTTAATGTATTTAATTCTATTTACATATTTGGACAAATATTGCTGGAGTTAGTGCATCCACGTTTTTAATCTATTTAAATTATATGATTTTATATTTGTTTAAATTAAGTTGTATATTTAATAAATACTTTTCATAGGTAAATTGATCTTTGCTTATTAATTATGAATACATTTATGAATAATCTCTTGTTGTTTAAGGATAGGATATTAAGTTAGTATATTGTTGTAGATCTGAATATTTAGTTTTTTTTTCCTTTCCAAAGATACAAATAGTTCAGGAGGGTGGGAAGCGGAGGGGAAAAAAAGCAGAAACTTTCTTTCCCATGTCCTCCCTCCCCAATTCACCACTCCCCACTCCCCTTTCCTGCATGCTCATTTTTAGTTAATTTATAGACTAATGTACTCTTAGACTGTCTTCATATAAAAAAAATAAAATGATGGGAGGAGAGACTCCCCTGACCAACCAGCATGAAGTGGGATGGGTCTGAAGCATAGCTAATTCTGTATCACTCTTTTACCGGGGCCACAATGCTACCTAAGTGCTTGACATAGATTTTGTTTGGTAAAAAGTAAAACGTCCAAGTGCAATTTATCCTGCTAGAAAGTTGAGCTGGTAAATGCTACCCAAATGTTATGGATTTTTTTTCTCCTGGTTATGTAATGTGGCTGTTTTTTTATTTATTATGTTGTTTACATATTTGAACTGTGAAAATATTATGAGTAGGAATTAGATAAGTTAGAATTAGAATTAGATAAGTTAGGGGTCTGTCTAGCAAGATAAACTATCCTGAATACATTGGTGAAAGTTTGTAGAAAGGAAAGGGTCAAATGGCTGTATGAAATGAATGCTCTGGTGTTATAATACATACCCTTGACAAAGTCATTGTTGGCGAAATGCATTGAGTAGAGTTTGGTAACATGCACAGTAGGTGGCTCCCATTGTCTGTGCAGGAGAGTGAGTGAGATCTCTAATGTGAGACTAGGGAGGAAGTTCGTTATAATTCAATATGTATGTTGTTTTATATAGTGCTAAGGCGCACTAAAATTATGCAAGTGTGATTTCAACTCTTTTTTTTTTTAAATAAAGTCTGCTGAACTTTATTGCAATATGGAGGTTATTTACTAAAGGAAAATCCACTTTGCACTGCAAGTGCACTTGAAAGTACACTAAAAGTGCACTTGGTAGTGCAGTCGCTCTAAATCTAAGGGGTAGATCTGAAATGAGTGGAAGCTCTGCTGATTTTATCAACCAATCATGTGCAAGCTAAAATGCTGTTTTTTATTTCCCTTGCATGTCCCCCAGCGGATATACATACTTCCAAGTGCACTTGAAGTGGATTTTGCTTTAGCAAATAACCCCCTATGTGCGATCCTTCTTTGCTTTCTTGGTATATGGTTGCTATGTGAGCTGGAAGAGTGTTTTATAAAATGGTGACATACATCAGAAATTGATCAACCAAACTAAGAAAAAAAAAAAGATTTTGAAAAGTGCAATTATCTGTCTTGAAGAGAGGGGTAAAGGAGAGGGTGAGTGTTATTTCCATTTTGGGTGGTGGTGCACTGGTGTATTAGGAGAATAGGAAATAAGAAAAAATAAGGTTTTCAACAGGAAGGACTCAAGGATATTATGTATACACAGTGGTGATAAGTCACAAACAAAGATTTCCCAGCACACTTACCAGCTAGCCTGCAAAACAACCAAATTGACCCTGTGTAACAATTTACTTTAAAAACAAAGGGTTTTGTTTACACACAATTGCAAATATAATTGCGTAAGCCTACATTAAGGCTCGGTTCACACAGGGGCGACACGACTTCAGGATGACTTTGTGAGGCAACTTGGAGACGACTTGAACACGACTTTTAGACACGACCTGGGGTGACTTACAAGTCGCCCCAAGCCAGGCGACTTTTGCTGTGGCGGAAGAACGGAAGGCGGCGGCGGGCGATGGCGACGGCGACAGAAGACTAGGCCACCACCTGTAAAAGAGCTATAAGAAGGCGCGGTGGCCCGGCAGAAGAACCGAAGAGGGGGACAAGACCCCCGAAGTCGGAAGAAGAGGCCGGCGACGAGGAAGAAAGCCGGGCTCCTCCGCTAGTAAAAGAGCTAGAAGAAGATAGCGGAGGAGTCCGGCGAGAAGACCCCCGAAGACGGAAGACCCCCGGAGCTGTGCAATAAACTATTTTATCTTGTGTGTTGTGTTTTTTTTTGTACTTTATTTTACAGGTGAATGGGTAGGGGTACATTGTACCCCATACTCATTTACATAGGGTGGGGGGCTGGTATCCGGGGGCCCCCTTATTAAAAGGGGCTCCCGGATTCCGATAAGCCCCCCGCCCGCAGACCCCGACAACCAACGGCCAGGGTTGTTGGGAAGAGGCCCTTGTCCTCATCAACATGGGGACAAGGTGCTTTGGGGTGGGGGGGGGGGGCGCACGCCCTCCTCCCCCAAGGCACCCCCCCATGTTGAGGGCACGCGACCTGGTACGGCTCAGCAGGGGGGGGCGCCCGCTCGTCCCCACCCCCTTTCCTGGCCGGCCGGGTAGCGTGCTCGGATAAGGGTCTGGTATGGATCTGGGGGGACCCGCACGCCGTTTTTTCGGCGTAGGGGGGTTCCCCTTGGAATCCATACCAGACCTAAGGGCCTGGTATGCTCTCGGAGGGGGAACCCACGCCAATTTTTTTTCTGAAATTTGGCGTGGAGTTCAGAGCTAATAATTCTGTCAAAGTCGCCTCCGTATAGACAGAGATCTGACTTGGAGGCGACCTACATTGAAATCAATGGGTACAAGTCGCCTACAAGTCGAATTCAAGTAGTACAGGAACTTCTTTTGAAGTCGGAGCGACTTCAGTAGCGTGCATTAAGACGGCTCTCATTCACTTACATTGATTTTTAAATGTTGTCCGACCTGAGGCGACTAGGGGCGACCTGAAGTCGGATCGGTGTCGCCCCTGTGTGAACCAAGCCTAAGGCTCCCCTGTGTACTGCAATCCTAACCCTATCATTTTCAGAGTCTCCCAAGCTGGAGCATATATACAGTGCCTTAAAAAAGTATTCATATCCCTTAACATTTTCCACATTTTGTGGATCTCTGCAGCTCCTCCGGAGTTACCATGGGCCTCTTGGCAGCTTCTCTGATTAATGCTCTCCTTGTACGGTCTGTCAGTTTGGTGGATGGCCATGTCTTGGTAGGTATGCAGTTGTGCCATACTCTTTCCATTTTCGGATCATGGATTGAACAGTGCTGCGTGAGATGTACAAAGCTTGGGATATTTTTTTTATAACCTAACTCTGCTTTAAACTTCTCTACGACTTTATACCTGACCTGTCTGGTGTGTTCCTTGGCCTTCATAATGCTGTTTATTCACTAAGGTTCTCTAACAAACCTCTGAGGGCTTCACAGAACATCTGTAGATTTAATCACACAGGGGTGGACTCTATACACTAATTAGGTGACTTCTGAAGGCAATTGGTTCCACTGGATTTTAGTTAGGGGTATCAGAGTAAAGGGGGCTGAATACAAATGCATGCCACACTTTTCAGATATTTATTTATAAAAAAAAATGAAAACCATTTAGAATTTTCCTTACACTTCACAATTTTGTGCCACTTTGTGTTGGTCTATTACAGTGATGGCGAACCTTGGCACCCCAGATGTTTTGGAACTACATTTCCCATGATGCCCTGGCACTCTGCTGTGTAGTGGAGCATCATTGGAATTGTAGTTCCAAAACATCTGGGGTGCCAAGGTTCGCCATTAATGCTCTATTACATAAAATCCCAATAAAATACATTTACCTTTTTGGTTGTAACATGACAAAATGTGGATAATTTCAAGGAGTATGAATACTTTTTCAAGGCACTGTAGCAGTGAATAGATTAAGGGCGGGTATGTCTAGAGGGAGCTCATCCTTCCTTAAAGGCACAGGCGCACCAAAGACACCCAGCAAAAGCACAATGGTAGCTGAAGACATTCAGTATGTCCCTGCATCCAATTCAACCAACTGTACAAAAAAGTGGCAACCACCCCAACCTATAACTAGACTTTTCACTAAGGTGTACATAGAAGGGCAATGCACATCACAAACAAAGACTTCCCAACATGCTTACCAGCTAGCCTGCAAAACAACCAAATTGACCTGGTCTAAGAATTCACGTTAAAATCAGAGAGTTTTGCTTGCACACATTTGCATTTTGAACAGTGGTGATATGTGAAACATTTTGAAACATTTTATATTATTATACTTTTAATGCACAATTTAATGTAACTAACTTGCTTTTACACACCTTTTAAGTGTGTTATATGGTTATTATATTATATGTATTGAGTGTTAAGCATGCTGCATCATTTATATCTATTTTTTGTAGCCTATCATAGTTGCCTCTCCCCATTGTGTCCTTGGTGTACCTGCATCAAAAAGCCGTTTTCTTCTTACATATAGTGAGCTTTATTCTCTTTAAACCACCAAACACCATTGTGTTCTGGATAGTATAGGACAGTAGTCTGGAACATAGGTCTATGTTTGTTTTACTTGGACAAGATTTTGTTCAAATTTACTGTTTAACAGATATACAGAACACAGGGTACCTTGAGTGGTCACCAATGAATGTGAGAAAATACCTTTTGGGGAAATTTTCCTAGGCATTTTTCCCTTTATTCAACTTATACACTTTAATATTTGACTGCATGGGTGAATTCGTATGCCAATGGTAGACCAATTTTATTTAATTTCTTTAAAGTTTGGGGATTTCTGTGTCTGAGACAACAGTGCCACGTGTGGATACAGTGCAAATGTTTTTTTTTTTTTCTCTTCAACGGTGTTGAATTGACTGCTTCACTGCACTTCAGTGGATAAAGTTCATTTGTGATGTTTCCTTTCACTAGTATGTGCCTCCTTTTGTGTTAATACAACTGTTATCTCTGAATGTCACTACACATCCTTGCTTGGTGAACTTCTTCAGTGCCAGGAAGTTACTTTCAATAGTTGGAAAATATAACACATTTTTGATAGGCATCTTTCTGGTAAGGCTAGGATCACACTATGAATCACCTGTGAATTGCGGAGGAATGCAAGTTGTATGGACAATGCCACTTTTGAACAACAAGCCAAAAAACTGAGGCATAGGCTATGGATCAAAGGCTGAATCAAGGTGTAGCCTTCAATCGTACTAAATGTTAGTCATAGTAATCACTCACTTATTTTAAAAATAAAAGTTAGATAATAGTGTTACGTTTATTATTAGATACAACAGACACCCCGGGAACTTAGATCTATACTTCAAAAATAATGGTGCCTCTTAACTCGTGACCCTACTATTTCTAAATTTGGGAAATCATGACCAAGCATTGGGTGCGTGCTCCCTCGTTGAGGAATAAACTAGTCAATAGTCACTTTCAGAGATCGAGCAAGAAAAACAATATTGTCCAATGGGGCACATACAAATGTGGCAACTGGTAGTATTATCAATACTGATAGGAATGTTATTTTACGGAATGTAAAACGTTTTTTGCCAAAGCAGTTTGCTAACTGCAATATGCAGGGGGTGGTATACCTTTTAACCTGTGAATGCGGCTCCTATTATGTGGGGAAGATCATATAAGAATTCTGGTGTCAAGTGTATGATCACATCTATGCAATACAAATTGGCAATACAAATTGGCGACCTGTGCTCCCCTATTGGGAGACATGCAGCCATTGATCACAAATATCACCCCACCTCTCCATCTAGGTGTTGCTCATGACACCCGGAACTTGCGGTGTATTTAAGGAAAGGAGCTGCACTGTGTGGGCATGCCCTCTGACGAAGTGATGAGGAAACGCGTCAGCTTGACCACGCAGCATCCTACACCGTCTGATCATCTGTTGACTCAGCCCAGGAACACCATTTCATAAGAGCTCAGCTGAACGGTGAGCATCTGACAAGCGATAGCGACGGGAGCTATTCAGGTTTTATATGCCTTTTATATGCCTGCTTTGAATTTTTAAATTGTAAGTGCGCATTTGTAAGGGGGTTATTTTTATCAACAATAAATTTTATCGGATTACGCTATGTGCGCATTTCTTTTGCTTGTCATGAGCAACACCTAGATGGAGAGGCGCAGTGCCTACTGACAGAAATTGTTTAACCTCCCTAGCGGTGATCCCGAGTCTGGCTCGGGTTGGGATTTTAGTTCCACGAGCGGTAACCCCGAGCCAGACTCGGGATCACATCGCTGGATACAGGGAGGACACAGAGAAGTTACTTACCTTGTCCCCTGAATCCAGCGATGTCCTCCGCGCTGTGTGATCGAGCTGTCCTCCGCTCGATTCACACAGTGCCAAATGCCGCCGAGCTCCGTTCCCTGCAACGTTAAAAAGACACAAAACACACACAGTACAGTCTTACAGATTACAGTACTGTATAAAAAAATTACACACCCCTTTGTCCCTAGTGGTCTGTGCAATGCCCTGCATG
Organism: Lithobates pipiens; assembly: GCF_037356315.1. Lineage (NCBI taxonomy): Eukaryota > Metazoa > Chordata > Amphibia > Anura > Ranidae > Lithobates > Lithobates pipiens. The sequence continues at coordinate 167,819,692 of NW_027507758.1, forward strand.
CACTTTTATATTATAAATACAGTTTTTTCTGCCTGAAATTTGGAGATTGTCCATAGCAACCAAAAAGTGTCCCTTTTTCAGTGTTTTAGGATTTGATTACATTATTGAATAAGTTTTATTATTCTTTATTATATTATAAACTTTAACATACCCGGGATGTCTGCTAGACTCTGGTTTGAACAGATTTAAGAGAGTTATTCCTAAAGCCGCGTACACACGGGCGGACTGTCTGTCCAACTTAGTCTGCTGAAACACATTTCAGCGGACAGTTCGCTCGTGTGTGGGCTTCAGCGGACTTTTTCAGCGGACAGTCTGGCGGACTAAGTCTTTCGGAATTTCCGTAATACAGTCCGTTCCAACTTTGGTTTCAGCGGACAGTCCGCTCGTGAGTAGGCTAGTTGGACGGACTAAGTATGGTGCATGCTCAGAAAGGATTTACACGGCAAAAGGTTGCATTGCTGTGTATTGGACTTCCGATTTCTAGTCCCGTCGTACGTGCTGTACACGTCATCGCGCAAGCTTTCAGCGGACTGTTTGTTCATCGTGTGTGGTCAAGTCCGTTCATTCGAAAGTAGGACGGACTGTCCGTCGGATTGTCTGACGGACTTAGTTGGCCAGACAGTCCATCCGTGTGTACGCGGCTTAAGAATTACAGGACTACAATATAAAACGCCAAATTTCCATGCAAAATAATTGTACCGCTTTCAGCACCTAAAACCAGAACTAATCATACCGTCAGGGAGGTTAAAACACAAGCTTAATACCCATGTTTATCTGGTAAGTCCATTACCTTAGGGGAGTTTTCACACATAGTGTGGTGATGGAATTCAGCTGGATTTAACACCACATGAACTTATTTTGGACATATATATATATATATATATATATATATATATATATATCAAAAATTGCATTAATTCATTACAGTTGTTTTCTGTGATCGTTTAGTGACACTAATGTTAGAGTATTTACTGTAACATATTTTGAGATCATGAATACAGTGTGATTGTGAAGAGTAGGATATTTTTGTTTCAGAAGATAAAACTTCTGGTTAAGAGACACTGGGGTTGATTTACTAAAATTGGAGAGTGCAAAATCTGGTGCAGCTCTGCATAGAAATCAGCAATCAGCTTCCAGGTTTTATTGAAGCTTAATTGGACAAGCTAAAGTTAGTATCTGATTGGCTACCATACACAGCTGCACTGGATTTTGCACTCTCAGTTTTTTTAAATCAACCCCATTGTCAAATTATTCTTCTTTTCATGTGTTCAGTAACTGTAAATACATTTTTACTAAAAATTCCCCAAAAAATCGAAAAATAAGTATGTTTACAGTTTTGCGTTGGGCTGCATTCATAGCCATCTTGGGCTGCATGTGGCCCATAAATCACAGGTTAGACACACTCCTGATTTCCAACATTAAGCTCTCTGCTAGATGGTACATATATGTCTTTTTTAGTTGGGAGCATGATATTGTGTTTGTGCTGATTTTAAATATTCAACTGGCTTTTTAAATGAATGGGGAGCTTAATTCTAGATATTGCTGTAGATTTTTTTAGTGCCCATTCTTAAACATTCTCAGTACTATAAAATGAAAAGCTTTTGTGTGTATGGACTAAAGGTATCCTGCTAAATCCTGAATTTATGAAACCACAAGAGTTTTTTTTTTTACTTCTGGTCATTATTTTATCTCATCAAAGATATTTTATACACAGAAATAAATGTGTTATTGTACAATTAGGCGGTAATGAGATGTTACCCCGATCGTGTGTGATGAGGAGCACACGGTAACATCTCGTTAACGTGGTTTGTTAACATTTAGTGATTGAATGTGAAAGGATCACAGCCGATCATGTGGTAAACAGCCCCTGGCCAATGGCTGTTTACCAGCGTCGGTGATGAGCACTGTTCCCGGGCAGATGCTGTCACTGACGTGCATGCGCAGCGTGCCATGCAAAGTGGGTCGGTACCAACTGTGATCGGCCGTGACTTCATCACGGCTGATCACGTGGTAAACAGCCATGCCCAATGGCTGTTCACCCCCTGTGTCCGTGACATGCCACCACCGAAGGAACAGGGATGCGCGCATTGCCTGTTTAAGTGGCCCTCCCAGAACAAGAGCCGTGCCGCCTGGCCGTCATATGACAGCTGGCAGGCGGCTAGCGGTTAATATATATACAGTATCTCACAAAAGTGAGTACACCCCACACATTTTTGTAAATATTTTATTATATCTTTTCATGTGACAACACTGAAGAAATTACACTTTGCTACAATGTAAAATAGTGAGTGTTCAGCTTGTATAACAGTGTACTATTTCTGTCCCCTCAAAGTAACTCAACACAGCCATTAATGTCTAAACTGCTGGCAACAAAAGTGAGTACACCCCTAAGTGAAAATGTCCAAATTGGGCCCAATTAGCCCTTTTGCCTCCTCCATGTCATGTAACTCGTTAGTGTTCAAGGTCTCAGGTGTGAATGGGGAGCAGGTGTGTTAAATTTGCTCTTATCGCTCTCACTATCTCATACTGGTCACTGGAACTTCAACATGGTACCTCATGGCAAACAACTCTCTGAGGATCTGAAAAAAAGAATTGTTGCTATAAATAAAGATGGCCTAGGATATAAGAAGATTGCAAAAACTCTGAAACTGAGCTGCTGTACGGTGGTCAAGATCACACAGCGGTTTTACAGGACAGGTTCCACTCAGAACAGGCCTCACCATGCTTAACCAAAGAAGTTGAGTGCACGTGCTCAACATCATATCCAGAGGTTGTCTTTGGGAAACAGACGCATGAGTGCTGCCAGCATTGCCGCAGAGGTTGAAGGGGTGGGGGGGGGGGGTCAGCCTATCAGTGCTCAGGCCATATGTCGCACACTGCATCAAATTGGTCTGCATGACTGTCGTCCCAGAAGGAAGTCTCTTCTAAAGATGGTGCACAAGAAAGCCTGTAAACAGTTTTCTGAAGACAAGCAGACTAAGGACATGGATTACTGGAACCATGTCCTGTGGTCTGATGAGACCAAGATAACCTCAGGTTTCTTCACAGTAAGAGCTGTGAAAATGTGGAATAGACTCCCTGTAGAGGTGGTTATGGCCAGCTCAGTAGATTGCTTTAAGAAAGGCCTGGATGCTTTCCTGAATGTACATAATATAACTGGGTATTAACATTTATAGGTAAAGTCGATCCAGGGAGAATCCGATTGCCTCTTGGGGGATCAGGAAGGAATTTTTTCCCCTGCTGTAGCAAATTGGAGCATGCTCTGCTGGGGTTTTTTTTTTTTTGCCTTCTTCTGGATCAACTGTGGGCATAAAATTGGGTATATTGGATTGTACGATATTTTTTATTTTTTTATTTATTTATTGTTTTTTTTTTTTTCTTGGGAAAACCAACTTTATTAAGTACATGTGGTTACAAACATATTCAACACTCAGTAAAACAAACTCATGAAACAGAGTAATGGCATAGCAGTACAAGCCTATCAGATGTTACAGAGTCCTCAGAATACACAACTAACACATCATGCCGTGATCGACCAGGGGAAAATACACTTGTTATACCATACCCCTACCCCCCCACCCCCCCCTTCAAGTAGGTAGTTTTCTTTGTCCCTTTTTTACTCTGTGTCGCATTGCCGATTCATCCTGACGTTGCTGTAGTTAGCCCCTGCATTTATCCAGTTTTACATACAGGTTTCCCCATCACCTATCCATCTGTCCCATACTTTGGAAAACTTTTGTAAACATCCCCTGTGTTGATATATCAATTTTTTAAACGGCAGCATGTTGTTGACATCCCTTTTCCAGTCGCCAATAGTTGAAGGAGAACTCCTTATCCACATACGGACAACTGCCTTCCTTGCTACAAACAGGGTTTCGTGGATAAATGTTGCTTGATATTTGTCGATATCGATGTCTGGCAGCAGTCCCAAGATAGTCCCAACATAGTCTTGGGCCTGGTGCCACCGGAGAGCCCATGACATCATGTAAGAATTGAACTACCTGTAGCCTGTACGGCTGCAATTTATCACATTCCCAGATTTTGTGATAGAACATACCAGGATTGTGACCGCAAGCGAGACAGCTGGATGATTGGTCTGGTCTGAATTTAGCAAGTCTCTGTGGCGTGAGGTATGATCTGTGGATAATGTATAGTTGCGTCAGTCTATCCGAGAGCTTGTGAGACATCTTCGGGACATTATCTAGGATTTCATCCCAGTCAGTGTCGGTAATGTCTCCCAGGTCTGGTTCCCAGTTTGCCTTGGCTTTTTGGATTACTGCTACTGTCTTGGGGAGGTGAAGTGTGGAGTAGAGATTGGAAATCAGCTTTCTGGAGTCTGCGTCTAGGAGTATATCAAGGAGCGGGGGGCGTGTAAGAGACAGCTCCGTATTGCTGAATTGGGCTTTAAACGCATGGCGCAATTGGAGGTAGCCAAACTGTAGGCGCCGCGGTAGTGCAAATTCCTCCTGGAAAGAGCGAAATGACTTCGGACCCAGCTCCGTCATCACCTGATATAAATATACCACCCCGTACGAAGCCCAAAGTCCCGCGTCAGGGAGCTGTTGTAGTTCCACCAAATGGATGTTGGCCCAGAGTGGTGTGTGTGAGTAGATGTGCCCTATATTTAATTTCTTTAAGGCTGTTTCCCAGGTTTTTTGATGGTGTTCCAGCATGCCATCATTATATCTACAAGGCCGTCTGTGTACTTGTCCGCCCCTGAAGATGGCCTGCAGTGGGGTCATTATAGGATTACCCGGATTGTCTCCTACCAGGGCTCGATATCTAGAGGCCTCTGTCATATTAAAATAGTGAAGATGGGATAACTGTGCTGCAATGTAATATTCTTGTAAGTCCGGGAGCGAGGCTCCCCCCATGTTCGCGGGATTTTTAAGCATCTGCCAGGCCAATTTATGCCGGGCGTGACCCCATACAAAAGTGTTGAGGATGCTCTCCAGTTTTTTAAATAATCTAAGAGGGAGACGTAGTGGGGCATGCCAGACCATGTATAGAATTTTGGGCAATAGTACCATTTTCACTAAGTTGATCCTGCCCATGACCCCCAGAGGCAATTTGGTCCAGGCCTGTGTCTTAAATTTGAGCAGCATAAATAGGGGTTCTATATTACGTGTGCAGTAGTCCCTCAGGTCTCTTGTGACCTGCACCCCCAGGTATTTAATCTCCCCCACCCTCTGCAGAGGAAGTTCTGGGGTGTTCTGTGGTGGTGGAAACTGGTCAATAGGGAGAATTTGAGACTTATCCCAGTTCATACGTAGCCCTGAGTAATTGCCCATGCGTTCAATGATGGTCAGTGCAGCCCGGAGAGATGGACCTTGGTCAGCCAAATACAAGAGCGCGTCGTCCGCGTAAAGACCTATTTTGTCCAGTGTGTTTCCAACACGCAGGCCCTCTATATCTGGGGACGCCCTAATAGCCATGGCCAGAGGTTCTGCCGCCAGGGCATACAGGAGAGGGGACAGGGGACATCCCTGTCTAGTTCCCCTCTCCAGTGGGAACTGCTCCGACATCCACCCATTGACAAAAACTCTAGCCTTAGGCGACTGGTATAGGATACGTATCCATTTCTGGAAGTTGGGTCCGAATCCGAAGCTACCAAGGCATTCCCACAGGTAGAGCCATTCTACCGAGTCGAACGCTTTCGCTGTGTCTAACGTTACAATGACTCGGGAGCCCGCGTTGTCATGGCGCGCCTGTAGGTTCATAAACAACCGCCGTATGTTCATAGCCGTGTTCTTCCCCGGCATAAATCCGGTTTGATCGGGGTGGACAAGAGCCAGTATAACTTGATTTAGCCTAGTGGCCAAGATCTTCGCCAAGATCTTGATATCCACTTGTAACAGGGATATAGGTCTGTAGGATTCAGGGTATCCCGGATCCTTCCCTGGCTTGGGGAGTACTATAATTTGCGCCTCTTGCATAGATGGGGGGAGAATCCCTTCGCTAAATATGTTATGGTATAGTTTTGTCAGAGTGGGGGTAAGAACTTCGGAGAAGGTTGAATAAAATTCTAGGGGCAGGCCATCTAGACCTGGGGCTTTGGACTTGGCTAGTTGAGAAACTGCCTCTGCTACCTCCTCACTAGAAATAGGGGCTTCCAGCATCGTAAATTGGTCAACATTGAGCCTCGGGAAATCTATCGCGTGTAGTTCTGTTTGTATGTCCTGCCTCGTGTGCGTAAGGTGGGACCGATACAGCTCCCGGTAGAAAGTCCTGAACATTTCAGCCACAGAGGCGGGGTCGGTGACCTCCGCGCCCTGCGGAGTCCATAAGGATACCACCACCGGGGGTTTGTCATTTCGGTTTGAAAGGTATGCTAGGAGTCTTCCGGCCCTCTCCCTGTGTTCAAATACCCGCTGTCTGCTAAAGAATATATGTTGTTTAGCTTTCTCCATGTGGAGCTGGGACACAAGTCTAGACTGTAATTTAACCTGTCGTAGTTTATCTGCATTGGGGTCAGCATTATAGGCTAGTTCCAGCTCTTGTAATGTGGTCGTGGATAGCTGCACAGCTAGGCCCGAAGAACGTTTCAAGCGGTCAATTTTTCTGGATAGTAACCCCCATCCCATTCCGTCGGGTCAGTGTATGTAACTCCGGTCTCGCTCAGTATATGGCTGAGCCCTCCTGCAATGGCCTCTATATCCAGTAGGCTAGATAGCCAGAAAGGATTGAGCCGCCATACCCGCTTAGGCGCTGATCCCGGGAGCACAATAGTCACCCAGCATGGGGAGTGATCCGAGAGGGCCCGCGGTGCCATCCCCGATCCCCCCACCCTGGGCAGCAGTATATTAGAGAGCAAAATAAGATCTATCCTAGACATCGTACCATGACTTGTGGAATGGCAGGTATATGCTCTGGTGGTTGGGTGTTGGTGACGCCAAGCGCCTGTTGCAAATTCCGACATCAGTTTACCAAATCGGGTTAAGTTATATCCGTCAGACTGCTGTGTTCCCCCTCCCGACCTGTCCAGCCCCAGATGCATAGTCATGTTGAAATCCCCCATCCATACCGCCGGTATCGAGGGGTTCTGAGCCATATACGCCAATCCCTTTGTAATTACCTCAAAGTAAATGGGGGAGGAACATAACATGCCAAAAGGAGAAACGGGCTCCCCCCTAGAAGGGCGTGCAGAAACACGAATCTGCCCTGTTGGTCTGTCTCCATTGCTATCAGTTCAAAAGGGGCCTTTTTAGCCACCAGCACCGAGACCCCCCGGGATTGGCTTGTGTGGGTGCTATGAAACACCCATCCCACCCACGGCCGTCTCAATGCCGCCTGAAGGTGGCCTGTTATATGTGTCTCTACTAGAACTATTACATCGCCCCTCTGTGTCTTGAGGAAGTTCAGAACAGCAGTCCTTTTAATTTTGTTACACATCCCCCTAACATTCCAGGTCAGAAACTTCATAGATGCCATATCCCTGTCCATCGTATATTCGTGGGGCATGTGCGGCTCCGGTGCAGCCAGCCCGAGAGTGGCGCCAATCGCTTGCCTCTCCCCGGCCGTACACACCCCACCCCACCCCACCCTTTCTTTGGTCGTTCATACCGCATCCAACATACAATTAATAGGTATTTCCCGTGTAGATAATAACCAAACAATTCAACCCAACCCCCCCCACCCAGCTTTACACCGCCCCAACATGGTGAAAGCATATCATCCCGAACTATAGTCTCAACTCTAAACATCCAGTGCAGAAACGCAACTGGAGGTACACCACATTGAACAGTATTGTGCATATTACACCTAGTTGAGAACAGTCCTTAGGAGGCAGCTCTTCACGCTGTCAATCAGCGGAGCTCCACGGTGTGGCAGGGACCAGTGAACCTGGGATCCCCCCGTGTGGGCTCCCCCGCCTTTCAAAATATCGGTTGTGTTGTTGAAGTGAGTCCAACCACTTCGCCCGCCCTGGCATGACCCCTTCCCGCGCTGTTGTCCATAGTAAAGTAAAACATTAAACGTAGGTATTGCATGCCCCCTGTAAATAAAGTATGTAACATGTCAGGTCTGTTACACTCCTCCAGCTATCCAGGGAACAGATCCGGTGGCGCAATAGTTCTGAGTGTAGGGAAAGAATATCTGCAGGGGACCATCTGCCCCACATTCCCCTCCGTCCCCTCGGGGCAACTTGGGCAAATAATAGCGGTATGGGGCTCAGCTTATGAGCCCTCCCCCTAAAAATAGTACAGTTTGAATCTTACTCCAGATTTGTAGGGGGGATTCCTGCGAACTGCAGTGGAAGAGGAATGGTACTGTGTAGGGCATAGCCAAGCCAGGGGCAAGGATACTCACGGAACCTCCGGTGTCTCGGACACTAGGCCGGCCTGCCTCGCTGGTCCAACCAGGCTGTCACAGCCGCTGGGTCGTCAAAAAATTGGGCACGGCCATCCTCCTCGACCCACAACCTTGCCGGAAACAACATGGCATATTTGAGATGCTGTATACGAAGACGCCGCTTGACTTCCTGAAAGAGGGATCTTTTCCTTTGTACTTCCCCGGAAAAATCTGGGAACACTGCCACTCTGGAGTTTTCCACTTGTATGTTGCCTTTTTCCCTGGTGAGTCTCAGGATCTTATCTCGGTCACGAAAGTTCAGAAACTTCGCTATAAACGTGCGGGGTGGTGCTCCAGAAGGCGCTGGCTTCATAGGAATACGATGCGCGCGTTCCACCGCAAACATCACCGAAAACTCTGCTCTTCCGTACGTATTAATAAGAAGGGATTCCAGGTACTCGGCAGGATTCGTTCCCTCTAACTTTTCAGGGAGACCAATAAACCGGAGATTGCACCTCCTCAAACGATTCTCCATGTCGTCCTGGTGGGAATGCAGCATGTGTATCTGTCTTTGCATATCCTCCGCGGCGTGTCTCAGCGGGTGTAGGACATCCTCGGCCGCCCCTATCCTCGTTTCCACCTCGGTGACTCTGTCCCGGAGCTTGGACATATCCTGCCTTAGTAGGGAGATGTCTGTTTTGACGTTGTCTATTTTGGCCGTCAGTGTCCCCTGGAGTCCCGCTATGGCGTCCAGCACTTTGGCAGTGTCCGAGGCCTGGCGCTCTGTATCCGTGCACGTGCTCGCGCCATCTTCGGCCTGCCGGTCCACTCCTGATCGGCGGAATTGCGCCAGCTTGTCTGCGGCCCCCGGGTTTCGTTTGGTGGGGCGACATCTGACCTCGGTGTCCTGCCAGGGTGCGAGCAGTCAGTCTGCAACTTTTGGCTAGATTTCTGTACACAGGATGGGAGTAGGATTAACGGCGGACGGGAGCTCACCCACAGCACGTCTTACTCCATTGCTTGCCAGGCCACGCCCCGATTTATTTATTGTTTTTAAGGTTGAACTGGATGGACTTGTGTCTTTTTCAACCTGACTATGTAACCTTATTTGGTTCAGATTATGTCAATCGTGTGTGGCAGCAACCAGGTGAGGAGTACAAAGACAAGTGTGTCTTGCCTACAGTCAATCATGGTGGTGGAAGTGTCATGGTCCGGGGCTGCATGAGTGCTGCCGTCACTGGGGAGCTACAGTTCATTGAGGGAACCATGAATGCCAACATGTACTGTGACATACTGAAGCAGAGCATGATCCCCTCCCTTTGGATACTGGGCCACAGGGCATTATTCCAACATGATAACAACCCCAAACACACCTCCAAGATGACCACTGCCTTGCTAAAGAAGCAGAGGGGAAAGGTGATGGACTGGCCAAGCATGTCTCCAGACCTAAACCCTATTGAGCATCTGTGGGGCATCCTCAAACAGAAGGTGGAGGAGCGCAAGGTCTCTAACATCCACCAGCTCCATGATGTCATCATGGAGGAGTGGAAGAGGACTCCAACGGCAACTTATGAAGCTCTGGTGAACTCCATACCCAAGAGGCTTAAGGCAGTGCTGGAAAATAATGGTGGCCATACAAAATATTGACACATTGGGCCCAATTTGGACATTTTCACTTAGAGGTGTACTCACTTTTGTTGCCAGCGGTTTAGACATTAATGTCTGTGTGTTGAGTTATTTTGAGGGGACAGCAAATTGATACTGTTATACAAGCTGTACACTCACTACTTTACATTGTAGCAAAGTGTAATTTCTTCAGTGTTGTCACATGAAAAGATATAATAAAATATTTACAAAAATGTGAGAGGTGTACTCACTTTTGTGAGATACTGTATATACAGTCTAGTATATATACAGTTGACCAGCTGCAATCCTGGAAGTCGAATGTGCTCCACAGACCGGAAGTAAATTGCATCCCGGATACAGGAAGACACAGCAAACCTCCGGGATTATAAAAACAAATACTTTTTGCTGAAATAGCAAAATAAAAGCATAAAACATCTCTAAAAAATGATTATTGAGCACAAGGACAATAGCAGTATTTAAATTGGAAAAAAATTAGGACGCGGAACGGAACCGAGAGGTGGCTACATCTAAAATTCCAAAAGGAGTGAATGTTTAGGCTTGATATATCCTCCTAGTTTCTAACCTGGAGACCCCCCTAACCATGTTACTTCCCCTCCAGTAGCCAGAAATCGTGTCAATATCCCAAAAAGGTGGTACCTTCAGGGTTGCAATTATGTTTCAGGGCATAATGCTTGGAGAGGCTGTGCTTAATATTTGCAACATGTTCATTCAACCTTGTCTGTAACATGTGTTTAGTGCGCCCAATGTACTGGAGACCACAGGGACAGTGAACGATGTAAACAACATATTTAGTAGAACATGTAATGAACGGTTTTATGGGAAATATTTCCTTAGTTATCAGTGTTCCAACATGATAACGACCCCAAATACACCTCCAAGACGACCACTGCCTTGCTAAAGAAACTGCGGGTAAAGGTGATGGACTGGTCAAGCATGTCTCCAGATGTAAACCCTATTGAGCATCTGTGGGGAATCCTCAAACGGAAGGTGGAAGAGCGCAAGGTCTCTAACATCCACCAGCTATGTGATGTTGTCATGGAGGAGTGGAAGAGGACTCCAGGGGCAACCTGTGAAGCTCTGGTGAACTCCATGCCCAAGAGGGTTTAGGCAGGTTGTAGTACAGTTGCTAATACTGTGCAGGCGGTGTACATAGTATCTAATACAGTGTGCACAGTTTCTACTACACTTCTGGTGGTGTACACAGTACACAATACATTGCAGCCGTAGTACAGTTGCTAATACAGTACAGGTAGTGTTCTGCAAACAGATGCAGAGTCTGGTAAGTATGTTTTCTTTTATAGGATTTTATTTTATTTTTTTACTTTTTTTAGCAGCATAGTTACTATACAATTAGTATTTGATTAATATATCTATTAATTCATTATAGGAACATCTTCTTAGCTATTCTGATCTGTTATAAAACTGGCCACGCATAACACAATCTTATTGTAAGGAATTCAAGAACTTCCATAAACAATTTGTAAGGTGGACTCTTGCAGTATATATTCGTTGGCTGGTCTAAAGCAGATTGTACAATCAGATTGTAATGTGTACCATCAACAGTAGGCATATCAAAGCACTGTGCAAATTGTTGGTGCTATATAAATCCTGTATAATAGTATAATAATAATATCCACTTCAAACTATTGAATTTTATATCAAATTACAAAAAAAGAAAACCAATACCTAAATGTGTTTTTTTATTAAATACAAGTACATAAAAACATAAAACTCAAGGAAGAGTTATAATGTATCAGACTAAATCACATTAAAAAGTGCAGTATTTTTCATAGTTGATCATATTTCCTATTTTTGTTCCAGCAAGATACTTTTCAAACTGTGCATCCACCTCTTTGCTCTGTTCTTCCGTAAAAAGACTCTTCCAGTCCCCTACTTCTCCTTTAAAAACAAAATAAAAAATAGTTATTAGAATTTAAGAGCTGGAACTAAATTACAATCCTATAAGAGCTTCATGAAAAAATAAGTCATTTTGGAATAACGCAGTCCATGAAATTAACATTATAACTTTATGGTTTTGTTAAAAATGCCTCCATTTTGTTTTCACCTTTTGCAAAATGCATCCACTATAATTTCTCAGGAGTGTAATACTTTCTGTTTATTTTTTTCAGATATTAACCAGTTGCCACGGTTATACGGCAGTAGGTTGGCTTCCCTGCGCAAATCACCGTAGCTGTACAGCGGGCGCTTTAAGGGGTATAGGCTGCGCACACGTGACCGCCGTGTGACATAGGAGCTGATGCACGTGCCCGGCTGCCACGATGTCCCCCAGGCACCCGCTATCGCTCCTGAGAGAGACAGACTGCTGTTCATACTGGTTATGAACAGCAATTGGTCTCCTCCTCCAGGCAGTCCCACCCTCCCACAGTTAGAAACACTCCCTAGGACACACATGTAATCCCTTGATTGCCCCCTAGTGTTAACCCCTTCCCTGCCATTGACATTTATACAAGTAATCAGTGGCTATTTTTTATCTCTGATCGCTGTATGTCAATGGTTCCAAAAAAGTGTCAAAAGTGTTCGATCTGTCTACCGCAATGTCGCAGTCCCACTAAAAAATCACAGATCGCGGCCATTGCTAGTAAAAAAAAAATAATAAAAATGCCATAAATCTATTTTGTAAACGCTATAACTTTTGCGCAAACCAATCAATATATGCTTATTGTGATTTTTTTTTTTTACCAAAAATATGTAGAAGAAGAAGAATACATATCAGCCTAAACCGATGAAGACATTTTTGCTTATTTTTTTATTCATTTTTTGGATATTTATTATAGCAGAAAGTAAAAAAATGTGTGTTTTTTTTTTCAAAATTGTTGCTCTTTTTTTGTTTATAGCGCAAAAAATAAAAACTGCAAAGGTGATGAAATACCACCAAAAGAAATCTCTATTTGTGAGCACAAAATTGCCTGGTCATTAATAGGGCAAATCCTTCCATGACTGAAGTGGTTAATGATGTTTGGAGATATCTGCTACTCCAATTTAGGCAATATTATGGATATCTCTAAGTACACTTTGACATTTTAAAAGTACATTTTTGCATGTCTGCAGTCTTATTTTGTTCCGTTAGCCATTCTTTACGAATTGGGCCCCTATCCCTTACATACAGTCTGTCTGTGGATTAAAAAGATTAATTCTTGATTCAAATTTTGCAATATATGCTAGCTGATTATGGCAATGTGATGCTCTTTTGGCAAGTCTCAAACTAAATGCAAATATGTAAGTTTTACTTTGTACTTTAAATGTAATATGAGCCAACTAATATATATTGTAAGTGTGGGCTATAAAATATATATATATATATATATTTTTCATTTAATTTTATTTTATTTTATAACAAAAATTATATTGGTATCTATCTGGTGCAGTCCACATCAAATAAACATCCTTATCACTCTATAGTACATTTGTTTGTGTCAGCTGGATCTTCATAATCTGATATAAGAAAATTGAGCATCAACATTGCAGTGAGCTACAGTACAGGCATAACCCACTTTTAAGTACACAATGGGGTTTATTTACTAAAGCTAGAAAGTGCAAAATCAGGCTCACTTTTGCATAGAAACCAATGAGCTTCCAGGTTTTATTACCAAAGCTTAATTGAACAAGCTGGGTTTAGAAGCTCATTGGTTTCTATGCAGAAGTGAGCCTGATTTTGCACTTTCCAGCTTTAGCAAATAAACCCCATTATGTACTTAAAAGTGGGGTATGCCTGTATTCTGCTTGGTTAGATAAAGTTAGAATTACCTCATTAATTAGACTCTCACGGTGAATCAGATTTACCAATGAAGTTGAGAATCTTTACTTAAAGCATCCTGTTATTCACTACAATGTTCTAATCATATGATAATCATAATGATAAAACCAAATTCCTGTTTACTTTGAATACCCAGTCACATGTTTTTCACATGATTAGATTTTTGAAGAAAATATTCACAATTTTTTTCAGTGGAAATTCTCAAAATATATAAATATATTGAAAAATTAAAAAAAAAATGATCCCTTGCAGTTGCCTGTACTGCAAGGTATAATAGTCCATTCTTTCTAGGGGGAAGGAGAAACAGTTTTGCTTACCAGAGCCTCTGCTCCCCCATAATCAGGCAGTGGAGTGTCCCTCAGCATCTTCATATCCAGTGCAGGGGTTTGAACCCTGCTCTGATCTTGATGATGTCAAGACTCTAGACCGGTGGACTGTGGGGATGCAGATGCTGTAGGGACCAGTCTAGCTGCAGGGACGAGCAGGGGGTCAGGTAAGTAAATCTTCTTTTATTGTTCCCTGGACATAAACAATCAGTTAACACTGGTAGTGTGGGCACAGCCCCACTGCAAGGGATAATTTTTTTTGGGGGGAGGAGGGAGGGGGAGGTTTCAAAGTGGTTGTAAACTCCACCCCAAAAAAATGGCGTCCCTGCAGTGTTATGCCATAGTGTTCTAGTTTACACCATATATTAGCCCATTATGGCAGATTTATCTGTCAAACAAAACCATCCAGCACTGAGCTGTCACTGCTCCCATGGGTCCACAGTGCTTTCATCTTTGCCCGGTCTTCCTTCCGGGTTCCGTCAAAGACATCACTCATGCACATGTGCTAGGGAGTCACATCACCACAGCACACGCAGGGGGGCGTAAATGTGGTGTGTGCTGCACATGTCCAGTTTACATCACATTACAGCCGATAGACAGGGGTAGGCATTTATGACAGAAGAGACCATTAGGGTCTCTTCTGTTGTAAAAACCCTGCCTGTCAGCGTTTTTTTTACAAATATGAGTTAAATATCACAGTAATTCAGCCTCACTTGGTACTTGTTGGTGTATACTGTTTACCTGCCACATCAAAGCCTGATTGTGACTGGCCAGCTGTACAACAACATACTCAAAGAGGCACTGGGAACTTATATGCCGTGTACACATGACCAGACTTTTCGGCTGACTTAGTCCGGCAGACAATCCGACTGACTTTTCAGCTGAGGTCCACCGTACTTTCAAATGAACAGGCTTGGCCACACACGATCACTCCAAAAGTCTGACAGATTTGAATGTGATGACGTAGAATAAGGAAGTTCATAGCCAGTAGCCAATAGCCAATAGCTGCCCTAGCGTCGGTTTTAGTCCGTCGGACTAGCACACAGACGACCGCATTTTTCGACTGGACCCGAGTCTATCAGAAAGATTTGAAGCAAGTTTTATTTCTAGGTCCGCTGGACTTTTGGGAAGAAAAAGTCCACTGGAGCCCTCACACGATCAAATTGTCAGACGGATTCTAGTACCGGTCCAAGTCCGTTGAAAAGTCCGGTCGTGTGTACGTGGCATTAGACTTGCACATGTAGTTAGATGAAGGAAAACTTAAAAAAGCTCCATAGCTCTGGCAAGGCAGCCCCCATGCAGCAAGGCTTCTCTCAATGGAGACCCAATAGTAGCTCAAACCATAGAATACAGAAAGGTCTGCCAGACCAAAAAAGGTTGAAAAAGAGTCAATTTATTAAAAAATAAAACAAAGAAGATAAAAGAAACCATAAGAATATATGATATTTCTAAAAACAAATAATTTAGCTTTGCATATGATTGGATGGTTGAAGATAGCTGCTTTATTTCTGTAAACCAAACCCAATGTATTGGATTTAAATATGTGGTATTTGTTTGTACAATACAGGATAAATCAGTTTTCATATTTTACCTTTTCTGAAAAAAACATTCCCAAGATCTCCATGTGTGCTACTAGATTTCTCCTTCATAGACGAAAAAGTCGTTTTTTCCTGTACCAACTTGATTTGCTCATCCGTCACAGCTAAGCCATAGAAGTCACTTATTTTTCTCAGCTCTCTTGGAAGGTCCTTTAGACAGGAAATACATATATAAATATAAATGATTAATGTAATGATTTATTATCTACAGCAAAATTATATTGTTATAGTATGAACAAGATGATGTCACTTATTGGAGGTTGCCCACCAGGGAATGCACTTCTAAGCCCTTGTACACACGGTCGGAGATTCTGACAACCAAATCCATCTGAGTTATTTCGACGGATTAATTCCAGAAGAGGTCCGGAAGTGATGTTGCATACACACGGTCGGACTAAATTGTCGGAAAATCCGATTGTACATAACGTGATGACGTTATTTCGTTACGGGACTACGTTCAGGCTAGTAGTCAATAGCTTTGGTCTAGGAATTTGATCTGAGCATGCGTGGCACTTTGTCCATTGGAGTAGGCTACACATGATCGGAGTATGTCTGATAGGAGCATTTTGTCGGAAAATTTTACCGGCAGGTTGGAAAACTTGGTCCGTTGGATATTCCGACGGAAACAGTCCGATGCAGACCACACACAGTTGGAATATCCAACAAAACAGTCTGATAGGAAACATTCCGACGGAATCTCCGACCGTGTGTACAAGGGCTAAGACGTATAATAAGAACATATTCAGAAGAAAGAAAAACATATACAAGAAGAAAATAGAACATATTAAACCAACTCACAATGGGGAGGCAAACACCCAGTTTAATTTTGTTTGCAGTGGGAGTAGGCTTCATGATTAAATAAGTCAAGATCTTGGGAGGAACAAAGAGAATGATTTGGTTGGTATTTTGATACTAGGTTAGTGATGTAGCTGGGGCAGAGTTGTGGATTGTTGTGAATACTTAGAATTTAATTGATTGGATGAGCAGAAGCCAGTGGAGGAATCGGCAGAGAGGGGTGTAACAGACACTGAATGGTTGGTGAGATGGAGGAGTCTGGCAGCAGCATTCATGATAGACTTAAAGGGGTTGTAAATGAAGAAGGCATTCTGTGTGTAGTAGTCCCCCTAATACTTGTGCCCCCTCTCTATCCAGCGATGTACACAAATGCCTCGACCACCCAGGACTCTCTCTCCTGCATCGCTAAGACGCAGCAGCAGTGCCATTGGCTCCTGCTGCTGTCAATCAAACTCAGTTATCCAATCAGGAGAGAGAGGGGGTGGGGCCGAAGGGTAGCTCCATGTCGGAATGGACACACAGAGCTGTGACTCGGCTCGGGTGCCCCCATAGCAAGCTTCTTGCTGTGGGGGCACTCAACAGGAGGGAGGGGCGCCAAAGAGGGATGTGAGATGAGGTCGATCCAGGCCGCTCTCTGCAAAACCACTGCACAGAACAGGTAAGTATGACATGTTTTATATTTTAATAATAAAAAATAAAAAAGAGACTTTACTATCACTTAAAGAGGGAATAGCTATGTAACATTATGTAATTTCTAGTTTATGAACTAGACTTGCTGATTACAGATATGGCAATACTGCATCTTGGATCATTCCATGCTTTACACAGTTACATGGTTAGTAAGGTTGAATAAAGACACCAGTCCATCCAGTTCAACCTGAGTGAGTGTCTACAATTGTCCCTATCCCTGTACATTGCACACTCACATCAGTCTCTACCATCAAGGAGCGCAAAATCCAAGGTCCCCATTCATATACTATGGCCAATTTTGGACAGAAGCCAATTAACCTACCTGCATGTCTTTGGAGTGTGGGAGGAAACCGGAGTACCCGGAGGAAACCCACGCAGGCACAGGGAGAGCATGCAAACTCCAGGCAGGAAGTGCCGTGGTTGCGATTCGAGCCAGCGACCCTTTTTACTGCTAGGCGAGAGTGCTAACCACTACACCACTGTGCCGCCGTTTGACCAAAAGGTTTCTTTTAATAGCAACTAAGTGGCATTAATTGAAACATTGGTGCGTAAGGTCTATTTCCCTGTACACACGGTCGGAAATTCCGATGGAAAAAGTCCGATCGGATTGTGTTGTTGGAAAATCCGATCATGTGTGGGCTCTATCAGACTTTTTCTCTCGGTTTTCCGACGCACAATGTTTGAGACCAGGATCTAAAATTTTCCGCCAACAAAATCTGATCGCATTAATTCCGATCGTGTGTAGACAATTCCGATGGACAAAGTGCCACTCATGCTCAGAATAAACGAAGAGACGAAAGCTATTGGCTACTGGCCCGTTTATAGTCCCGACATACGTGTTTGACGTCACCTCATCCAGAACAATCGGATTTTCCGACAACTTTGTGCGACCATGTGTATTTGTCAGGGTTCAGGAGTGTGTAACACAGAGATTGTGGTTCAGAATTGTATTATGCATTATGCAGAGGGTGCAGGGCTCAGGAGTGTGCCAAGCACAGACTATAGGGTTCAGGAGTGCACTATTTACAGAGTATAGGGTCCTAAATTGCATATCTCACAGGCAAGTTTACAACCAAAGATGACTTCCACCTGATTTCTCCCCAAACCCCTCCCCCCCAGTATATAACTCTCCCATCAATTTCCCCCTCCACAAAACCTCCAGCACCCCTGTCCAAAGCTCACCTCTGCACCCCACCATCCAAAGCCAACCTCTGAATTTTCCTTCCACCGTTTCATTTTGCACCCTTGTTCAAAGCTTACCTCTGTACTCCTGTCTAGAACTCACCTCTGCACCCCACCATCCATAGCTTACCTCTGCATTCCCATCCACAGATCCCCTCTACACTTCCCATCCAAAACTCACCTCTGCACCCCCATCCTCAACTGTCAGCAGCTCACCTCTGTACCTCCTGACTGCAGCTCCCAACTGCACACTTTCCCCTTCTACCTCTCACCCCTGCACCCCCAACTATAGCTAACCAATGACCACAGCTCACCTCTGCACCCCCCCCCCCACCCCTCACCTCTACAATCTCCCAACAGCAGATCAATGCTACAACCCTGTCCGCAGTTCATGTCTGCACCCCTTGACCACAGCTCACCTTTGCACACTTCCCCCCTTCCAAAACTCATCTCTGCACCCCCATCCACAATTCACCTCTCTGCCCCTGACCCCAGCTCACCTCTACACACTTACTCCATTCCACAGTTCACCTCTGCAACCCCAGCCATAGCTAACCACTGTCCGCAGCTCATCTCTACAACTTTGCAGTCCGAGTCACTATTGAATATCCCCCTCCACTGCCCTTATGTACTAACCTCTGCAAATAAACCTGACAGCAGCCAGCCCTACTCTCTCGTGGCTGTGCCTTTTTTCCACCTTTGTGTTATTTTTTTCTTTCTTCTTATTTTGCTCCATTGCACTGTGTCTTATTTCCACACATAGTACACTGCATTTGCAGCTCTGCCTCTCCCACATTAGCCAGTGAGATCATTCAGGCTGCAGTTCAGCACCCGATGCCCACGCCTCCTGTCCAAAGACACACTGCACGGGGGCAGCTGCTTCTCCCTTATTGCACACTGAGTGCAGGCATAGGGAGGATTCTGTTACAGCAAACTGCAAAAGGGCACTGCCGCTTGTAAACACAGAAACCGGGCTTCTGTGTTTACAAGTGACAGTAAATAGCCATATGCACAGGGATGGTGGAACTCTGCTTCATTCCAGCTGAAAAAAGCCCTGACTAATAGTTTAAACAAGATACAGGCTGTTGGTGGTATCAGCAGACCAGGTGAACTACAAAAGCTAATAATCAAAAGCTAAATAAAATATTCTAGCAGAATAAATTCTTAATTACAATTGTAAATCCTTGCAGTATATTTTACAGCTGTATTTTTGATTGTTCATAAATTTGTATACTAAACAAAGTCCGTACCAATTTTTAAGAATAAAAGTCAAAGCAGTTTTTAGTTTTAATGCAAACAATAGAAGTTATTGGAATTACCTCTTTCATGTCTTCAAATGTAAGTACAAGAATATTCCCATCATCAATATGTTTCTCCCACTGAAGAGTATAGTCAAAATACGATCCATAGATTACTAAAAAAAGACAATAAGCAACACTTACAATACATTAAAACACAGGCAGCTACTCTGATTTACTCAAGCAGTAGTGCATGCTCATTTTCAAAGCAAATTTTCTCTTATCCTATTGAGTCAGGTGAAACAAAGTAAAATTCCCTTTGTAAAGAATACCCACTTATGTGCAAGAAAAATGGAAAACATGGATTTTTGCTCACACGTGATTGGATGATTGAAGTCAGCACAACTGAATTTAATATTTGCTTTACAAACAAAAAAAAAAGTCAACTTTAGCTTCGAGAATGATGTGAAGTTGTGCTGACGGAAATTATCTATTCATGTGTAAGGAAATAAAACTGTGTTTCTAATTCTCTTTGCACACGATCAGGTATTGTTTGCAAAGTGAATTTTCACTTTGGTTCACCTTACTAAAGTAGAGAAATTATTTGCAACGTGAACCCCATTGTTTCATATGTTAAAGGATTTTTCTACTTTACCTGTAAGTTTACCTCTTGAACCAATTGGCAATTAACAAGTAAAGTTTTTCCATTCCATAGAAGGAAGCTTATAACCCTATGTACCCTTTTATAAAGATTTACTGACATTAAATATGACATCATGCTAACATTTTTCAATACTTTACAGAGCATGATACAGTTGTACATCTAAAAATATATTAAGAAAAGAAGTATGTTACCAAACAGTGTGTTGGATTAACTTTTTTAGTTCCCGTTTTTTTTATTTTTTTTTACTGTGTATTTTTAAAGACATTCAGTCAGTACCATTTCCAGTTATATAATCCTTATAGAACAAGTCCCAAGACTCATATGTAGGAAGTGTGGGATTCTTGTTTGTGAAATGGTAGTAAGACACAGCCGTGTCTTTTGGATTCCGAAGGATGAGTAACACCTGTAACAAAAAATTTGGTTAAAAAAAGCATCACTATGTATTACTTTAGCAACATATTCACATAATTGTACCAAATTTTCATTATCATTTTTTTTTGCATGCATGATCATCATTTTATAGTTACATAATGCATTTTATTTAAATGTATAATAGGCTTTAAAATGAAACATACTTTTTCTAGTCATACACATGGACACAATATATAAATTGTTGTATTCTGCGCTTATGTGTAGGCTTTACTGCTGCCTCACCTGGAGTGCTTCAATTGGAGCACCTGTGTTAAAACATTGTGTATATGTAGGGGTGGGTGGCGCTGCCCATCACCTGAAGAGTGATCTTCTACAGCAAGTCACTCCTCCCAGGTGAATTTGCAATAGATCGGTGATGGTTACTTCAGGTAGCGCTGCCCGTCACCTGAAAAGTGATTCTATAACGTGGGTCACTCCTCTCAGGTGGGTGATAACTACTCCTGTCATCTGAAGGGTGATTCTCTAATAAGTTACTCTTCTCAGATGGATGGTGAGTAATTTCCCAATATATGAGGTAGATATCATAAAAGGTGTTCTCACCCTGTGACCTATATCAAATAGTGTTTTAATAGTGCTCTATTAATTGTGCTGTTTACAATCATATCAAAGTAAACTCATCAAATTTACAGAGGCAATTCAAATTTCATCCTAAATAATTCATCCCAAACAAAAATATGTAGTAAATGTGCAAAATAATATATGATAAAAAATATGATAAAAGATTAATTATCATAGAAATATTTAACGTTAAAGGACATCGTCCTATGACGAAATGTGTAAGGCAGAGCTTGGTACACACTCACGCCACTTCCGGTTGCAGAGTTCCAGTCTATGGCACGCACGCTGATCCAGAGCTCATGGTTTGCAACTAGGGCATACTAGCTATTATACTTGACTGTGTCAAGTTCTGTTTTTATTTTAAGAAAGCAAACTATTCATATTTACACTATGGGTGGCCATCTCTTTCGTTCATGAGGATATCCTATGGTTTGATACAGAAGAGGTGATTACTGTAACCTCATCTTACCTCATTTCCTCCAAGGGAAGGTAACTGTTCTTATCCACATTCTTGAAATGGGTTTTTGAGATAAGTTTATGTTCTTCTTGGGTAATTTCTAAATCCAAAAAGGATATGGTCTTCTCACTAATATCCCATAACAGTTTGATATTTATTCAATTATTATTCAAGTTTTCCAAAAAGTAGATCAGCCCTTCCCCCGATGAAGTCATGTGGGCGTGACGCTACACGTTGGGACAGACAGGCACCGGAAGTGACGTTTGCATGCGAGCTCGCCACTTGTGGAGATTAGCATTTTTTATTGTTGTTCATGTGAGTACGACAACTGTTTATTTTAATTAAACATAGTCTGATTTTACATACTACACTATCCAGAACCCCTTTTTTCTTCTATATGCTATATGGGTAAGCTCAGGAGGCACTCCCAGGATACGCATTGGCTCCAAAGAAGCTCCATCTACACATACACATAGTGGGAATCACCCATCAGGAGAAAGAGGCCCTTTAGAGGATTTTGGCTGATGTCATTCAAGAAGTCTACAGTGTGATCGATTACACCATCTAGGATCTGCATTGCTATGTTCTCATGCAGAGGCGTCACTACACTGGAGCGAAAAAATCACTTACCATGATTTTTTCGCAGAGTGGTAAAGGGAGTCCAGCACTCCATTCACTCCTTCCCTTTTGCCATTTTAGTTCTTTAAGATATTTATTTTTTATGTGCATTTGTGTGCACCTCATCCATTTGGATTTCTCCACGTGACTTATCTATTGCTAATCAAGTTATATTTATGATCACAGCATTATTTGTTTACACATTGTTTGAATATATTTTATATATATATTGTTGATTGAAGTTTGTATTTATACTCTTCACTTATTTGATCACTTTTGCACCTATTATTAACAGCACAGCACCATTTATTTTGTTTTACCCTTTTTTGGCCATGGACTGATCATTTTGGTGATTGCAGCAGTTACCCTATTATTTTATATTATTTCTGGTAGCGCAAAAATATTTATATATACCTATAACTGATAGTGCAATGTTATTTTTTGTAAGTTTGCAAGAAAGGTAAACTTATTCCTAAAATATAGCTAAACCTTAAATAAACAACATTTTTGGTTAAAATTGAACATGCTCATTTATGCTATACCTTGGTCTTCTTTTCAAAAAAGTTTTTAGGAATATCTTCACATGGAATATGTGTTGCCAAAACTCTTGGTGAAGGCTGTTGACTCAAGTACTTTAAAGAAAGAAGATAAATATTATTGGTAATGTGAGCTTTATTTTATGTTTATTTTTTGTCAATTAATAACATATGTACAGCATTTATCACTGCTGGAATCACAGATTTAGCAAAGTCAATAACCCGAGTTATCTCCTTCCTGTTTACATTTCCACCCCTTCACTACACATACAAACCTAAACTGATTGGTGGGTGTCTTCCTGCTCAGTACCTCAGTGATCACTGGAGTTTGTCACTGTTCAGAGTTTCTTGGCTTTTTTTTTTTATTTTTATTTTTTACAAAGCCTATTCTTAAAAACCTATTCATTTAAAAGAGACGTATGGGATTTTTTATCCCATATGCATACTTACCTAGGTGGATGCAGCATCTGTCCCCTGCCACCTCTTCACTGAGAACCGAGCCACCGAACACCGCTGATGGCTCGGTTCTCTTAAGTTCCCGATCGAAGAGCTGCTGCCTGTCAGTCAGCATCTCTCCTGCTCTGCTCCTCCACGCGCACTGAGCTGTGGAGGGGTGGAGAGCGGCTGTCTCAGTGGCTCACTGAGAGGCTCAGATGCCTATCAGTCCAGGCACCTGGCGGATCCAGTCTTTCGAAGGACGAGGTGCCTGGACTGATCCTGGTGACGTCAGCAGACAGCGGACTTCAGACCACTCTCTGCTGAAAACAGGTCATACGGGTGCAAAATGAATTTCACTCCTGTGACCCTTAGGAGAAGCTCAGCCAAATGAGCTCAGGCTGGACTTCTCCTTTAAATACAAAATCATCTGCTCCATTAGTGAATTAACCACAGTGGATCATATTATGTTAATATTGCAAAGTGCAATAATCCAATGCTATCAGTTAGCAAAGGGAATTCTTACCTATTGATGAGGCGAACACACCTGGGTTTGGTTTGAACAAAGTTTGGCAAACATGACTAAAGTTTGGGTGCCAAACCTGAAACCCATTCAAGTTAATGGGAGTAGAATGTTTTCTGGGATAATAGGCAAATAAATGTCAAACAAATGGTGCGAGGGGCTCAGTACTTCCCTAGGAAACATTACCAAAACCCAGATGATAAGTGTAGCACCCTCTAGTGTGTGCTAGTGTTGGAGTAGGAAAATGTAGTTAGCTCAGGGCTCAGCCTGAGCTGTTGAATCTGGTTCAGGGTTTAGTTACTCAGGGCTGGCTGACTCATTCTGACAGCTCCCCTGGTGCCTCCCCCTGGTCTAGAACATTGTAGAATATTCTAGAGCTAGTGGGTGAGAAGTTAAGAGGAGCTGCCTGGAATATTTATGAGGCCTCTGCCAATCCCCAGCTGTGAGCTGGCAGGGGGCAGAACTCAGCATGGGCCATAACAGCAGGGGCATTTGGATGGAAGATGGAGACATAGTGCTAAGGAGGCTGTTGGTGACCTTGAAGGGTGCCCCCTACTCTGGGGGGGTGACGTTGGGCCGGGGGCTCAGGTGCTGGAAGTATCCTGCCACAACACATGGAGGAAGCTCTTCCTGGAGGCACAGGAGCAAGATAGAGGACAGTGTGAGTAGATCGGCACTACTGGGGACCTACAAGGGGGAGACTGCCACATGTTGCCAGCTCTTCCTGAAGACAGTGGTGGGCCAAGTCTACATCCTTCCCCAAGAGATCTCCTGAGAGTTAGCCGGGTGGGCTGGTGAGAAAAGCCGCCAGTTGCGCTGGCGAAGAGCCAGTCTGGATAACTACTGTGGAGAAGTTAGCCTGGAGGGCTGGTGAAAGGGGCAGCTGCAGCCAGGTGGGTTGGCAGTGGCTAAAGAGGTAGTGCTGGAATCAGTAGCTACAGAGGAGGAGTACAGGCTAATCACTGTATATTGCTACACAACAATGGGCTACAAGTTCCTGCCTGCAAAGGGCTGTGATTTGCTTAAATCTGACTGAGCCTGTCAGATTAACCAACAGTGATTCAGTGTGCAAGTGTGTGCAGGAGGAGAGTGAGGAGACTGTATACAGGAACATGTCCCTGAAGTTGTTGTTGAAATTCTGCTCAAGTGGGAATCCCATACCCTCCCATCCAAATTACTAACCCTCAATAAATAACAAAAAACTAAAGTCACTGACTGTTCTCTGACTCTGGAGTGCCTGGCTGTGCAGAGTGGGAGATCCCAGTTCATCAGTGTCTCTTGAGGGGGTGTGCTAAACAAGCAATTGAGCTATAAGTTTAAAAATGACTTGCTAAGATGTTGCTAGACTTGCCAGGCTTCACATCTCACAATCGCAGCAAGGCTGCATTGCATGACTTCAGATCAACTTTCCTTGCAAACATTCTGCAGTCTGCTGCAAGTTCTTGTTCAGTTAAGTTGTGCAATAGTCATGTCACCACAGGGGTCACTGTGTCTGAATTTGGAAAAGTAGAAAACTAGAGATTTGTGGCAAATTATCCTTGCTATCTGGGTTGTAAGAATTCTGTTTGGTAAGGATTTTAGCAATGCTTAAAGTGAAACACTAAACATGCAAAACTCCATTAACATAGTTGCCAACAGTCCCACTAACAAATTTTTACAACCTGTTCTGACCTGACCTTGTCCCAGGCTCCATTCCAAAAATCAAGATTGGTCACGGGCAGACAGTAGAAGCTCAGGTACTCATACTGCAATACTGCTGGATTGGGTCATTGCCTGTCAACACATCCTTGGCCCAGATCGGTCCTCCTACCTCCACTCCCCCAGCAGTGATCACTTGGGCAGCTTAGCTCTTGGGGACTCACTCTTGTATAACACCCCCAAGATGGGAGAAAGGCAGTGATTGGGCAGAATTAAAGGAAGGGTGTGTGGCCAGCCTTCAGTTATCATGCCCGGCCATGCCTTCTGCCTCTGGATGATGGAAAGCTAACACAGCACACTGTAATTGTGGTCTATTTTAAATTGGGCGGCATCATGAAGGTAAGTGGTGGCAGCTGGGAGAAGCAAGTTGTGAAGATTAGTGGTGTTAAGAAGGAGGAAATCAGAAGCAGCAGTGGACCAGCACTAGAAGAGAAGCATAAAAGGACCAGGTCTGGTGAGCTAGAAATGACTTCTTACATCTAGTGCTTACACAATTTCTAAACTGAAAGACTGTGTATGCATCTCATCAGAGTCTGCTACCCTTATAAGCCACACCATATCTCCCTAGAGCTTTGCATAAGGCCAGCCACTGTTTAACCCTTGATACACCAACCAGGCTCATGCACACTGCAGCTAAAAAAAAAAAAAAAAAAAAAAAAGCTGCTTTAGGCATTTGAGCTTTTATTTTTATGCCTAAAAGCTTAAAAAAGCTTGTAATTTTTGTGATTTTTTTATTGAGCTTATTGAGCATGCATTTTTTTTTCACAAACCCTCCTCTCAGCTCATTTTTCCTTTTTTTGCGTGTGAGCCTGAGCTATGGAATCTGGGTCAGAGTTTACTAAGGTACAGGACTGGGTGACTCATCCTCGCAGCTCTCCGGTGCCTCCCCTTGGTCTAGAAGGTTGGAGAATCTTCTAGAATTAGAGGGTGGAGGTTAGGAGGAGCTGCCTGGAATATTAATGAAGCCTCAGTCAATCCTCAGAGGTAGGCTGGCAGCAGACACCACTCCATAAAAAGACACAGGTCATGCCAGCAGGGGCAGTTAGGTGGAAGATAGAGATTCAGTGTTGGGTAGGCTGTTGGTGGCCCTCAGGGGTGGCCCCTAGTCTGGGGGGGTGTCCTGCCTTGGGCCAGGGCTCGGGTGCTAGAAGGATCCTGCATAACACATGGGAGGGAGTCTTTCGTAGAGGCATGGAGCAAGAGAGAGGACAGAGTGAGTGGTCAACACTGTGGGGACTAACAAAGGGGAGGAGACTACCACATGTAGCCAATCTCCCTTGAAGACAGCAGTGTGCTTAAGTCTTCAGCTTTTCCGTAGAGATCTCCTGAGAGCCAGCCAGGTGGGCTGATAAAGAGTCAGCCGGGTGGGCTGGTGAAGAGTCAGTCGAGGAGAAGTTACAAGCTGTCTCACTACAACTGTGCTGCACAAAAGGGGCTACAAGTTCCCGCCTGTAATGGGCCATTGGGAGCATGTCAGATAAATCTGAGTGATTCTGCTGGAGCAAGCAACCAAATGTGCTGGAGGAGAGTGAAGGAGGCTGTATATACAGTACTAAAAATGAGAAAAAAGGGAGAGCATTGGGGCTGGAGGGTAACTATCCCCCGGGACTTTTAAACGGTACCCAGGTAGAATCAAAGGGAATACCCATAAATAAATAAACAATACTTTTATTATTCATAAACACAACTAAAGAATAAAACAATAAACATCTAATTATCAAAAAATAAATTAATTAAATGTATACAGGAAAGGTACAGATTATATAGCCACAAGATGTTACCGATCCTATACATAAACGAATGCTGCTGATTTCAACATGTTTCGCTCCCGTGAGCTTCTTCAGGAAAATGCATATATATATATATATATATATATATATATATATATATATATATATATATATATATATATATATACTGTATATGATGTTGTTAATTAGGAGGATGATCTGGAGTGTCAAAATTTTGTGTTGTTGTGTGTTCCTTTGCTTACATTGCTGGGGATTCGTAGCCACGTAAGTGAGTAGGGCTGGTGACATCACAGGTTGTTAAGCAATGCCTGCACCTGCGTCCTTAACAACCACTGACAACGGGAAGCTGTCACGTATAATAACAGAAGTAAGACTGCTTTAATATGTGATGTTTAGCTCCCCACAATTAGGTTAATGTTTGGCCATCCGAATGCCCTAAGCCAAAGTTCTGTCTGAATCTTAAATTCTATGTTTACTCAAAGTTAAAAACACAAAAATCAACACAATGGGGTTATTTATGAAAGGCAAATCCACTTTGCACTGCAGATGCACTTGAAAGTGCACTGAAAGTGCAGTTGGAAGTGCAGTCGCTCTAAATCTAAGCGGTAGATCTGAAGTGAGTGGAAGCTCTGCTGATTTTATCATCCAATCATGTGCAAGCTAAAATGTTGTTTTTTATTTTCCTTGCATGTCCCCCTCGGATCTACAGCGACTTTACTTTAGTAAATAACCCCCAAAGGATATGACTAATGCCCCATACACACAGTCGGAAATTCTGATGGAAAAAGTCTGATTATCGGATTATGTTGTTGGAAAATCTGATCGTGTGTGGGCTCTATCAGACTTTTTCTGTCTGACTTTTTCCGATCATGTGCAGGTTTCCGTTATATCAGAGGGGGGCGGGGTCACCCTCACATCACTGGGGAAGCCTGGGTTTCCCCTTGCGTCAGAGGGGGGCGGAGTCAGGTGACAGGTGGGCCCGTCCTCCTCAGCCAAGACCTGTCAGGCTGCCGGGATTCCCGCAGTGTCTCCAGTGGAGACGGGATGTGCTGCGCTGGACCATCGGGAGAGATCACCCATCGCTGGACCCCAGAGAAGAGATCAGATCACCCATTGCTGGACCCCGGAGAAGAGATCAGCCATCGCTGGATAGCAAGAGTGGATTACCACCGCTGGAATCTTTTTTTTATTTTTAATAAAGGACTTTTCCCAATGTTGTCTGTGTGTTTTTAACAATTTTTTACACTTTCTTTGTGAAATGGTAGGGGTAATTTTGTACCCCCTTACCATTGCAAACAGGGGGGACTGGGATCTGGGGGTCCCCTTGTGAAAGGGGGCTTCCAGATTCTGATAAGCCCCCCTGCCCGCAGACCCCCACAACCACCGGCCAGGGGGACATGGTGCTTTGAGGGGTCACAGACCCCCAAAGCATCCTCCCAATGTTGAGGGCATGTGGCCTGGTACGGTTCAGGAGGGGGGGCGGTCTCTCATCCCCCCTCTTTTCCTGCGACCTGCCAGGTTGCGTGCTCGGATAAAGGGTCTGGTATGGATTGTTGGGGAGAACCCCACGTCATTTTTTTTTTAAATTTGTTGCAGGGTTCCCCTTAATATCCATACCATACCCAAAGGGCCTGGTAATTGAATTTGGGGGAACCCCATGCTTTTTTTTTTATCAATGACTTTCAATGATTGTTATCTGTATTACGGGGAGCCGACAATTCATTATAGCCGTGAGTGCTTTTAAATGACTTTTTTCCTGCAGAAATTACACTTTGTGCAGGGACAGTTCTAAGCATGGAAAACATGCGCCCCTTCACAGGCATACTATAGACACCCACCAGGTACAAAATTTAAAGGAATATTACACTTTTATTGTTTCACTTTAAGCATTATTAAAATCACTGCTCCCGAAAAGACGGCCGTTTTTAAAACTTTTTTTTGCATTGATACATGTCCCCTGGGGAAGGACCAGGGTCCCCAAACACTTTTTATGACAATAACTTGCATTTAAGCCTTTAAAATTAGCACTTTAGATTTCTCCCATAGACTTTTACAGGGTGTTCTGCGGCTCTTCGAATTCGCCACTAACACACCAAATTGTTTGCTATTCGGCAAATAGGCGAACAGGTAATGTTCGAGTCGAACATGAGTTCGACTCAAACTCCAAGCTCATCCCTAGTGGCCATACATTACACAACTTTCTTGTACAATTTTCCTTTAGATTTACCAAAACCATATAATAGGATGTCAAACCTGAACACTTTCAATTTGTATATAATCAGGTAGGCCCCTGCCCTACATGATTGAAGGTAAATCTAAAGGAAATTGAACAAGAAGATTGTATACTGTATGGTCAGCTTTACTTACTTTTAATCAGCTTTATACATTCCAGGTGCATCAAAACATAAGGTGTTCAATGTTTGTTTTGTTTCTAAACTGCCACAACCTGAATAGAAAAGACTGTCCCCGGCCAGTAGCTGCAGAGTGAGACCCTTGTTCTCTGTCGGAGGCAGTGGTCTCATTGTAGGGGTCTGATGTGCCCTCTATTAAGTTAAACCTATAGCTCTTCAGTTAGCAACTGGAATGTATCTAGCTAACAATGAATGTTATTGAGCTTTCATGCTATCTTTAACAAATCAATTATGTATTATCCTTATGCAGTATTTAAAGCCTTGATAGGTTTTAATACCAACCTCATATTTCTCTGGCTTTCCAAATTCCAGCATACCTTTGATCATTGTTGGCTCTTTTTTGTTCACTTCCAATAACGTTTCATGTAGTATCTGTAAAGTCCAGTTTGTTCCTACAATACAAAACAAGTGATAGCAGTCAAGGGTCTTTATTATATTTATAATATTTGTCTATACATAAATGTTCTCTGTGTTTTCTAAATATGTTAGGCCAGGCTATGACCACCTAGGCTACACTGGGAACTGACCAAACATTCTTCCAGGACATTGTAATTGTGCTTCTTTACTTTCCTCCTCAGTATTATTTATATTTTTCAGTATCCAGGATACTGATTTATCTGTTATACATTGACAGGAGAATTCTAGCCATGTTCCTTATCATACAATATTGACAGAATTGCCACAAATGTCACCTAAATGAAGGTTTTAAGGCATATACATAAAATTATATACCTGGCACACTAATGTAAAGTGGGGCATCTATACAATGCATAGAACATGCCGCAGCAATAACGACAGTTCTAAAGGAAAAAAATGTCATTTAAACTTGCTCGCAGCTGTAATGTATTGCGGACTCCCAATATAGATGAAAAAAAAATTAAAAAACTGTGTGGGGTGAGTCAGGTCTGTTATGGATTTGGAGGGGAACTCCACGGCAAAAAAAAAAATTGGCATGGATTCCCCCCCCAAAATCCATTTCAGACCCTTATCTGAGCATGAATCCTATCAGGTCAGGAAAAAGGGGGTAAATGAGTGAGCGGCTTTGTGCCCCCCACCCCAAAGCACTTGTCCCCATGTTGATGGAGACAATGCCCTCTCCCCAACAACCCTGGCCAGTGGTTGTCAGGGTCTGTGGGCGGGGGGCTTATCGGAATCTGGAAGCCCCCTTTAACAAGATCGTTTCAACATAGTACCCCTACCCGTTCACCCAAAAATTTTCAAAAAGTAAAAACCACAAGAGACAGTTTTTGACAAATTCTTTATTAACCCCCCTGGCGGTATTTCCGAGTGTGGTTCGGGGTGAGATTCTTGCTTGGATAAAGGGTCTGGTATGGATATTTAGGGGGACCCCCACGTCAATTTTTTTTTTTAATTTGACACGGGGTTCCCCTTAATATCCATGTCAGACCTGAGGGGCCTGGTAATTGAATTAAGGGGAACCTCCACGCTTTTTTTTTTTTTTTAAATCAATGAATGAATGAATTGTTGGCTAATACAGAGAACACTCATTGAATGTTCTCTGTATTACGGGGAGCCGACAATTTAGCCGCAAGTGATTTTAAAAGACTTTTTTTCCTGCACAAATGACACTTTGTGTAGGGACAGTTCTAAGCACCAGAAACATGTGCCCCTTCACAGGCATACTATAGATACCCCCCAGCTACGAAATTTAAAGGAATATTACACTTTTATTGTTTCACTTTAATCATTATTAAAATCAGTGCTCCTGAAAAAACGGCCGTTTTTAAAACTTTTTTTTGCATTGATCCATGTCCCCTGGGGCAGGACCCAGGTCCCCAAACACTTTTTAGGACAGTAACCTGCATATTACCCTTTAAAATGAGCATTTTAGATTTCTCCCATAGACTTGTATAGGGTGTTCCGGCTTTTCGAATTTGCTGCGAACAGCCCAAATTGTTCACTGTTCGCTGAACAGGCGAACAGGCAATGTTCGAGTCGAACATGAGTTTGACTCAAACTCGAAGCTCATCCCTAGCGGTAACCCCAAGCCACAATTGGGATTCATCGCTGGATCCAGAAAGACATTACTTACCTTGTCTCCGGGATCCCACGATGTATTCCGCCCGATGCACTGTGTGCCCTGGCTTCCGTTCCCTGCGAGCGTAGCGACGCAGGGAGGTGGAACCAGCGCCAAATTCAAAAAGTATAAAGCACAAACACACTGATACACTGTAATCCTATTGGATTACATTACTAAAATAAAATAAAATTGACCTTAGCTTGCCCCCATTGCTTTATCCAGTGCCCTTGCCTGCAGTTTTACTGTACTTTGTGTCTGGAAACTGCAGAGCGACCATGGCATCAAAAAAGCGTGCCTCTACCTCAAAAGTGGCATATGACTTGTTTGAAAACAGTGACAGCGATACAGAATCGCTTGCAGAAGTGAGGGATAGCGATTCGTGGGGAAGTTCGTCATC
The DNA here is from genome assembly GCF_037356315.1 of Lithobates pipiens. NCBI lineage: Eukaryota > Metazoa > Chordata > Amphibia > Anura > Ranidae > Lithobates > Lithobates pipiens. Next base: position 167,851,753 of record NW_027507758.1, read on the forward strand.
AGGCACGGAAAGCGATTTTAGCGATGATCCTGTGACTTTGCCCAGTGATGTGCAGACTTGGTGCTCGATTGATTGCGGTTCAAAGCACGCAGCGCCCCCAAAATTCCCATTTACTGGAACACCTGGTATCAATGTGGATGTGGAAGATGACAACCCATTGGCATACCTCCAACTCTTTTTGACCGATGAGGTTATAGAAAAAATTGTTATGGAGACAAATCGGTACCATGAACAACAAGCTGCTACGCATCAGACGTTTGCAAGGAGAAGAAAGTGGGAACCAGTAACCAAGGAGGACATCTGGAAGTTTGTGGGCCTCATAATTCTTAAGGGAGTGGTTGGGAAACCCCTGCAAAAATGGTACTGAACAACCAACAAATTGCTAGCAACTCCTTTTTTTGGCACCGTCATGTCGGAGTACACATTTTCACTTATTATGAAATATTTGCACTTTGAGAATAATGAAGAATTCGACGAGACTTCTCATCCAGCACCAAAACTCAAAAAGATTTGGGGGCTATATCAAATCATTCAGCAAAATTTCCAGAAGACCTATGTACCCGATAGAGACATCAGTATCAACGAAAGTCTGATGGCCTACAAAGGAAGACTCAGTTTATTGCGTCCAAGAGGGCACGTTTTGGCATAAAATCATTCATGCTCTGTGAATCCAGCACTGGTTACATATGGAAATCCATACTTTACACCGGGAAAGGAAGCAAGTTCAATGAAAGATTCGGTAACTATGGAATGGCAACCGCTTCCGTTCTTACGCTGATTGAACCACTGCTGAATCAGGGCTACTGTGTAACCACAGATAATTTTTACAGTTCTCCAGAACTCTATGCCCCTGTACACACGGTCGGACATTCTGCCAACCAAATCCGTCGGATTTTGTCCGTCGGATTTTGCCTGTCGGATCTTGTCCGAAACTGTTGCAAACACACGGTCGGACTAAGTTGTCGAAAAATCCGATCATTCAGAACGTGATGACATAATTTCGTTACGATGGGACTAGTAGCCAATATCTTTGATGTAGGAATTTGATCTGAGAATGCGTGGCACTTGGTCCGATCAAAATTCTCTACACATGATCGGAATATGTCCGATCGAACCAGTTGGTCGGAAAATATTTCCAACATGTTGGAAAATTGGGTCCGACGGATATTCCGACGGAATCAGTCCGATGCATACCACACACAGTCGGATTATCCGACAACGCGGTCCGATAGGACACATTCCGACGGATTCTCCGACCGTGTGTACAAGGGCTATGAGTTCCTTTTACAGCATAAGACAGATGCATACAAGCCTGTTGTTCATGCGGACTTTGTTTGGAAAGTTGCTGAACTTATATTCCTCAAGCACCAAACACCAACATCTGTAAAAAGATCTGGCCGTCGTGCTGCTGGCGTTGTGAACCCAGAACGCCTGACTGGTCGGCACTTTATGGATCACATTCCACCAATGGAAATGAAGGCAGCACCCACAAGGATGTGTGTCGTTTGCTGCTCTAAGCATGACGACCCTGGAAGGAAAATTAGAAAAGAAACCAGGTTCTACTGTCCTGACTGTGATGTTGGACTTTGTGCTGTACCATGTTTTTAAATTTTCCATACCAGAGACGTTTACTGAAGCAATATGACTACCAATATTGCACCCTTGTTTGGCAAAAAAAAATAAAAAATCCTCTGTTTTTGATTATATTATTTACTAAAATTTATTGAATAAAAAGTATTATTATTATATTATTATTTGTTATTATTTACAGCTATTTATTATTTTATAATTTATGATTGTGTTTTAAACTTTATCCTACCCGGGATGTCTACTAGACTTTGGTTTGAACAGATTTCAGTGAGTTATTCCTAAGAATTACAGACCTACAATATAAAACACCAAATTTCCATGCAAAATAATGGTACCACTTTCAGCACCTAAAATCCAAAATAATCATACCGCCAGGGAGGTTAAAAAAGAATCGAGTCTCTACTGGAAAGTAATTGGTCACCCCCATGCTAGAGTCCATCATAAAAGTAGAACATACATAGGTTGGACTTGGAAGACTTGTGTCTTTTTTCAACTTCACCTACTATGTATCTATGTAACATCTAGTGTTGCAGGCTGATTTGCTTGACTAGTACTTGCCAACCGGGCCAATTCTGACATTTCTTTCATACACGTAAAAATCATGTAAACTTTTTTTGCTAGAAAATTACTTAGAACCCCCAAACATTGTATATATATTTTTTTAGCAGAGACCCTAGGGAATAAAATGGTGTTTTTTGCCTTTTTATTATGCCTCACCGTAGTTGCGCAGTCATTTTTCAAATGCATTTTTTTTTTCTTTAATGTGAAAGATGATGTTACGCTGAGTAAATGGATACCTAACATGTCATGCTTTAAAACTGCGCACACTTGTGAAATAGCAACATATTACAATATTTAAAAACCTCCATAGATGATGCTTTAAACATTTTTACAGGTTACCAGTTTAGAGTTACAGGGGAGGTCTTGGGCTAGAATTATTGCTCTCACTCTAATATTCATTGCGATACCTCACACATGTAGTTTGAACGCCGTTTACATATGTGGACGTGAAGCGTTCGCTTCTGCGCTCTAGCACGAGGGGATGGGGTGCACTTTAAATTATTTATTTGTTTGTTTTAAATATTTGCACTTTTCCTTACATTTTTTTTATCACTTTTATTCCTATTACAAGGAATGTAAGCATTCCTTGTAATAGATCTGAGGGTCTATAAGTCCTCTGCCAGCTCTGTGGTAAACTGCCTGCCGATGGTTTCATTCTCCAGTTTCCCGATCACATGGGAGAGACCGGAGAAGCACCAGAGAAGTGTCCCCTCTCGCCACCTATAAAAGCAAACAAGTAGCTAAACACCCACTATGATGGCTTTTACATTGCAGGGAATCACTGGCTGAAAAAAAGATATCTGAATGGGCAGGCATCATTCAGATATTTCCACTTAAAGTCCAAGACATCTTATGATGGCCTATGGTGGGCAAGTGGTTATCTGCTCTGGGTTTTGGCCAGTGTAAATAGTATGTAAGGCAGCACCCAGGGCTCAGTAGTAGGTAGGGCAGTGTACAAAGGTCAGTAGTAGGTAGGGCCCTGTACAAAGGTCAGTAGCATGTAGTGCATTGTAGAGTAGTCAGAAGTAGGTAGAGCAGTGTACAGAGTTCAGTAGGATGTAGGACAGTGTACAGGGGTCAGTAGGATGTAGGGCAGGGTGGGCATGGTATTGGGGATCAGGAAGCTGGGGTGTCAGAAGGACATGGTACTAGGGGGCCAGAGTACAGGGGCATCAAGAGGGCATCGTACTAGGGAGTCAGGAGGGTATAGTATTGTGAGGGCCAGAAGGGATTGGTGGCTGCAGACACAGGGCAACTCCACGTCAAAGTGCAGTACTCTGGTAACAATTAGCACAGAGCTATCTAGTGACTGAGTCTTCCATAGAAGCTATGTGCTATTGGGCTCATCCCCGGCTGCCCACAAGCTTGTACTAACAATGGCGGACAGTACACCTGGCTGCAGATCACATGCCCAGCCTCATCTACCTCATCAGGTTTGGTCCCTTTGAGGAAAACCTATATCCCCTGGGCCTTCCAAGAAGTCTAGGGATTGTGGAAAATTGAGTTAAATAAGTATGTGCACATGTAAGCATCATAAGTAAAGGAACACTTTGTTACACACCTGACCTGATATGAACCCGCAGTATAATCCTTCCCCCACAGGTCAACCTGTGTACCACACAGACACTTTCACACTGAATGAATGATACCCCACTGGTGGGTGGACAATAATACAAACCCTTTTAGCAGGTAACATACTGTTTCTCCTATATATCGTACTAACTGTATGTATGTATTAAGATGTTCGCCTGAAGTTCAACATTAGGATAACAGACTCCCATTCAACAAAACTCTCACATTCAACACACTTACCGCATTTTGGATAGGTTACAATTAGCACATCATCTTCTCTAGCCTCTAATTTCTCCATGGCTTGAAAAGTTTCCTCACTACAGAGAATGGTAGGGTACAGAATTCCCTTATAACTAAATTTCAGCTCTTCTGGTGTCATCTTGCTGGCCTGTTCTAACCTTTTCTTAACGTCTGCCATGAATGTATCCGTCTTTTCTTGCTGTCCTTCTGCCGTAGACATTTTGACTATGGAGGATAAGCACAGAGACTGGAAGTGTTTGCACAGGCAGTTCCTTTAAAATGAGGCACTGGGAGGGGGAGGATTACACACCAGCCCTGCCTTATTCTTGCACGCTTTCCCTGGTGTACAGCTCTGATTATTGCACAACTTCTAAAGCAAAGCAGACAGAGAGATTGGCAAAGTCATGCAAGTTAGCCAAATACAAATATGTATGAACCTTAACCTGCTGACTAGAATGACAAGTCACTTTGTGAATCTTGAGGCTACTAACAGTTACTGAAGAGATTATGTCCCTTTACACTAAAAATAATCACATTTCACCCCACACAGTTTGTTTTCCAGTCACAGTGTGTGCTGCTGAGATAGAATACATTTTGGACCTCTGTTAAGTTGACCGTATACTTGCCAACTTTGTGACATTTTCACCGACTTTTAAGTAATCAAATGCAGAAATCATTAGTTTTGATTGACTGCAAGGAAATAGGATTAAAATTGCTTCAATCAAACCTAGCAATAAAACCTGATTGCTTTCAGGGCTGGTTCACATCACAATTTCTGCTTTCTGGATGAACTTCTGGATGCATGTATTTGATGAATTTTTGATGGTGTTTTCGATGCATCCCAGTGCATTTTTTCCACACTTTTTTTCTTCATCTCAATTGAGGACATGTGCATTTTTGATGAGTATTTTGCCATATTCCAGATGCGTTCCATACAGAAAAAATGCAACATGTTTCTATACACCACCATGTAGGAGCTGCAAATGAATATGGTTTTCCCCCCTCCTGCACAGCCAGGCACACCAAATCTTCACAGGCACTTTTAGTCTGAGAACAGTCCAGAGCTTTGTTTTTGTTATTTATTGGGGGCTTAACAACTTGGATAGGGATGGAAGGTTATGGGATGCCCACTTGACTTGAATAACAGCTTCAGGGACAACTTCCTATATACAGTCTCTTATATACAGCTTCCAATATATAGCTCCAACTCCATTAGCCTTCCAACTGCAAACACTTTGTTCCTTTCTTCCTCTGTACAGCACTTGCTGGTTTACTCTTGATGGAATTGACAGAAACCATAACTGATTTAATGAGCCATTCGCAGTTTCACTGTACCCATTACAGGCCATTAAAGTGGTTGTAAACCCTTAGGGCCGGTTCACACTGCGGGCGATGCGAGGCGACACCGACTTGCCTCGCCGCGACCTGCCACGACCTCAGCGGCGATTTGCAAATGACTTCTGTATAGAAGTCAATGCAAGTCGCCCCGAGGTCGCCCAAAAGTAGTACAGGAACCTTTTTTCTGAGTCGGAGCGACTCGAGTCGCTCCTCTCAGAACGGTTCCATTGTACAGAACGGGGGCGACTTGTCAGATCGCGGCGAGGCAAGTCGTGTCGCCTCGCATCGCCCGCAGTGTGAACCGGCCCTTACAAACCACTTTGACCTACAGGTAAGCCTAGATTAAGGCTTACCTGTAGATCCAAGCAATATCTCCTAAACCTATATGGTTTAGGAGATATTTGCCCGAAAACGGGCACCGCTGTCTACGGCGCATGCGCCGTAGACAGCGGCACGCAGGCGCACTGAGCGCTGCAGTTCCAAGAATGGAGCTGCCGCATTTGTCGACTCCTGTGCGCATGCGCGGGAGTGACGTCATCGCGGCTTCCCCCGAATGACAGCGGCGGAGCTGCGAGACGCCACCAGCAAGATGGATGCGGCGGACTACAGGGGACAGCGGCGACTTCGCTGGCTCCTGTGTCAGGTAAGTGACACATAATGGGCTACTATGCGATGCATAGTAGTCCATTATGCTTTACCTTTGCAGGGAAAAAAAGAGGAAGTAAACTCATCAGGGTTTACTTCCTCTTTAAAGTCCTTTAAAAGTAGCACAATTGGCGTAAAACAGCTTGCCTTGTGGCCACTGTACCACTTCTTCGGGCAATACCAGCCCACCTGGCTGCATCTGCCTCTTTCACCAGCCCACCTGACTGTCTCTCTATACCAGTCTGCCTGACTGACTTCCTCAGCCCACCCGGTTGACTCTCAGGAGATCTCCCAGGGAAAGGAAAGCATACTGCTGTCTTCAAGGGAGACTGGCTACATGTGGCAGTCTCCCCCCTTTGTTAGTCCCCACAGTGTTGCACTACTCACTCTGTACTCTCTTTGCTCCCATGCCTCCAGGAAAGCATCCTCCCTTGTGTCTTTGGTAGGATCCTTCAAGCATCTGAGCCCCGGCCCAAGGCAGGACACCCCACCCCCAGACTAGGGGTACTCCTCAGGGCCACCAACAGCTTTCCAAACACCGCATCTCCATCTTCCACCCGATTGCCCCTGCTGGCATGGCCCATGTCTATTTATTAGGTGAACTCAGTCCCCTGCCAGACCACTACTGGGGATTTTCTGAGACCTCATAAATAATCAAGGCAGCTCCTCATAACCCCCACCCTCTAGTTCTCTAAGATTCTCCAACCGTTGAGACCAGGGGGAGGCACCAGAGAGCTGCCAGAATGAGTCAACTAGCCCGACCTCTAATAAACCCTGACTCAATTAAGACTCACAAGCTTAAATGCGATTCAGAGTATGGTTTGCCTACACTAATTTCTAGAACACACTAGAGCAGGGGTAGGCAGCCTCAGCACTCCAGCTTTGGTGAAACTACAAATCCCATAATGCCTCTGCCTCTAGGAGTCATGCCTGTGATTGTTATGGTCTTGTAATGTCTCATGGGACTTGTATTTTTAAAACAGCTGAAGGGCCGAGGTTGCCTACCCCTGCACTAGAGGATGCTACAGTACTTTTGTTTGCTGCACTGGAATGCACTACACTGGTGTGAACCAGGGACATTGTAATCCATTTAAAAGAATATCCATGCATTTTTGATGCAGAATAAAAATACACTGGACTAAGTTTGGTCAGGTCAGGAGTAGGTATCACAGAGACAGCAGAGGTAAGCTCAGCAGAGAGTAATGCAGAAAAAGCAACGGGCAGGTCAGCAGAAAGTAATGCAGAGAGAGAGCAGGGGTTAGATCAAGAGTAAGCTGCACAGAGTGCGGAAGTCCGGTCAGGAGTAAATTTTGCAGAGACAGCAGACATCTTGACCTAGGTGATTTACATTTGGAGAAACTGTAGCAAGACGTTACTGAAAATGGTCTTTGTTATCTGTATTGGACAACATAAAGCCACAAGATCAGTATACTCTTATAAAAACATTTTTAAACGTATGATTACAAGATGTTTAACTCTATGCTTGCTATGAACTTATTCTTTTGCTTTGTCAGTTTCACAATCTGTGCATTTAAACCAAACATGTGTCAAAATAAACCGAACACCTTACTTATCATTGTTGAGTTTGACTAATCTCAGTGCAGTTGTATACATGAATTGAATTAGGTATCACAGGCTAACTGAAGTCAGACATCTGTATCTGAACCACTTCCCGCTGACGTGGCGCATATATGCGGCCTCTCAGTCGATAGGCTTTAGCAGCAAGAGGCTACATATATGCGGCCTCATGTAAACAGTTTCCGCACCCTGCGTGCTCCCAGCACAATCATAAGCGGGAACCAGAAATATGCATACTTGCGATCAGGAGCTTTCCGATCATGTGATCGCTGTGACAGCCATTCGCAGTGGTCACATGACCTGAGTGCCTGCCTCCACCTCCTAGCATTTAGAAGCCCTTTAGGGCTGGGAGGCAGCGGCGGGAAGGTGTTAAATTTGAAAAATTTCACATTAATGTTTGAACTAAAGCCAGGAGAGGAGGATGTCCCCTGGAGTAAGAACAGATGGTTCACATCTTGAATACTGAAAACAAACCTGGTCAAGTAAGCTCATTGTTTGCTTACAATCTTTTCAGTCTTCTAGAATGTTCGCAAGGTAACTAGTTTATTTTGACATAATACCCTCTTCCAAGAATCTAGCCCTTTGGCCAGTGTGTATATATACAATATACGGTATGTAACACTGGACATTGTTATTGAGTTGCATAACATTATTTGTCCACAAGATGGGTTTCAAACAAAGCCATCCAGCACTGCAATGTCACTGAACCCACAGGTCCAGAGTGCTTCCTTACATCTTCGCCTGGTCTTCCTTCTGGGTTCTGCCTCTTTGGCCACTTGAATGCCTGGGCCTTGAAGACATCACTCCTGCACATGTGCATGGAAGTCACGTTACCATGGCACACAGCGGGTGCCGTAAATGAGCGGGTGCTGTAAATGTTGTCTGAGCTGCGCATGTACAGCTCAGATCACATTACCACTGACAGGCAGAGGGAGGCATTTATGACAGAAGAGTCTCTTCTGTTATAAAAACCCTGCCTGTTTTCTGTGTAGATAATGTTCTCCTGCATACCATGTTCATTAGAAATAGTGACCTGAAAACACAACCTGTTCATATGTAAAGTATCAGCTTTACTCTACTGCAGAACATTAGTACACAGGCAGAGGGAGGCATTTATGACAGAAGAGTCTCTTCTGTTATAAAAACTCTGCCTGTCAGCAATTTTTACAAATATGGGTTAAATACCACTTTATGTAAATCAGCCTCACTATGTAGTTGTTGGTACAGTATATATTGTTTACCTGCCACATCAAAGCCTGATTGTGACTGGCCAACTTTACAACATACGCAAAGAGGCACTGGAAACTTTTGGACTTGTAGTCAGATGAAGGAAAAAAGCTCCATAGTTCTGGCAAGACAGCCCCCAGGCAGCATGGCTTTTATCAATGAGGACCCAATAGTAGCTCAAACCATAGAATACAGAAAAAAAGTGCCAGACCAAAAAAGCGTGAAAAAATCAAAAAAATCATTTTTATTGTTGGTAAAAAAGTTTGGTGACAACACCACTGCCCCTCCTTAGGGTTCAACACAGGATAACAACACAAGATACAACTTACCCAATTCTACAACAAATTTGGGCAATTTTTTCAAGACTAATGTTCTGCAGTAGAGTAAAGCTGATACTTTACAGGTTGTGTTTTCGGGTTACTATTTCTAATGAACATGGTATGCAGGAGAACATTATTCAGGCAATTTATTATAAATTTATATATATATATATATATATATATATATATATATATATATATCAATTTTTATTATTTATTATAAAAAAAAAAAAAGAAGGTAAAAGAACCCATAAGAATATATTAATTTTCAAAAGACAAAAATTTTGCTTTGCATATGATTGGATAGTTGAAGAAAAACGTTTTATTTCTGTAAACCTGTTTTCTGTTTACCTTTTCTGAGGAAAATATTTGCAAGATCTCCATGTGTGTTACCGGATTTCTCCTTCATAGATGGAAAAGTCGTCTTTTCTTGCACCAACTTGATTTCCTCATCCGTCAGAGCTAAGCCAAAGAAGTCACCTATTTTTCTCAGCGCTCTTGGAAAGTCCTATAGATAGGGAATACGTACATATAAATCGCAATTATTAATTGAATTACTTTTTATTAAAAGCACAAAGCATATTGTTATATTATTAAGAATGAGACAATATCATTTATTGGAGGACACTCACTAGAGAATGCACTTGTAAAAAGTTTAATAAGATAGAACATATTTAACCAATTCACAATGGGGAGGCAAACACTCATGTTCATTTTGTTCACAATGGGGATATGCCCTCAAGATTAATTCAGTTAAGAAACAGGGTGAGGACACTGACAGTGAACAAAGTAGGCTAAGGTGGGGGCAGTAAAGCCTATGTGTGTGGTTGGGGGGGGGGGGGGGGTGTTATGGGAAGATCTGCAGATCTATACATCACAGGTCTTTGTAGGCTGGGCTTCTCCTAAGAGTCACAGGAGTGCAAATAATTTTTCACTCCTGTGACCTATTTTCAGCAGAGAGCAGACTGAAGTCCGCTCTCCACTGATGTCACTGCCATCAGTCGAGGCAGCACGTCATCCCAAGTCTGGATCCGCCAGCTGCCTTGATTGATAGCAGTCTTAGTGTCTCAGCGAGCCACTGTGACGGCCTCTCCCCGCACCCCCACAGCTCATCGCTGCAATGAGCGCGAAGAAGCAGACCAGGAGCGATGCTGACTGTCAGTCAGCATCGCTCTGCTCTCGGAGGAGTGAGAACCAAGCCATCGGCGATGGTCAGTGGCTTGGGGGACAGCTGCAGCAGGGTCTGATGCTCCGTCCACTGAGGTAAGTATGTTTAGAAAAAAGAACATACTTCTCTTTTGATATTTTGCATAGGAAAAGTTTGGGACTTTAAATGAGGCCCACATAGACATGTGCGTCCATCCCTGTTCGAGGACATAGACTGGAGAAAAGTTTTGGGACTTTGAATGAAGTGTGTAGCAAACAGTCAATGTAGTAAGCATAACCATAGTATAAATGCATATGCATGGTAAATGTACAAAAAGAACAATCCTTATTAAATTATCCATCGACAATATTGAAACATGATAAAACAATTCATAGGCTCTGTACCCACAGCAATAATACAATGAACAATAATAGATGAAAATCAAAGTGCATTTAAACATGATATAACCAGAAGGATTACAGCACAGTATTCTTTACGCGTTTCCTGAAACATCACTTCATCAAGAGCAGGTGCAATACAAATATATATATATATATATATATATATATATATATATATATATATATATATATATATATATATATATCTCAAGAACAATCTATCTGGCTAATAATACAATACCAATCCAGATAGGAGGGATGTCAAAACGTGATTGTGTTGTTCTATAAAATAATAATGTATATATGTAGATAGTATGTATAGTTATACCAAAAAAGGATGAATTGTCAGAATCTTAATGCGTATTTAAGCCTATATGTGGATGCACTACTGCTGGAGTCTCAGCCCAGGAGAGGAAAAGGCTGGGTTCACACTATATGCAGAGTGGCTCGCAGCAGGAGGTCCAGTGAGTCCCTGTTCACTATTTTAAGGGTGAAGTTTTGCCTGAATTCGGACCTGAAACAGAATCAAAGATGCACATGATCTTTCTGCTGTGTGCTCCGCCGCCGCCCCGGACATGTGTGAACTGGAGAGCCGGGCACACTCTCCTGTCATGCAAATTGGATGTGGAGAAACCTGCTTCCAATTTGCATAAATGTGAACCCAGCCTTAAGGATGTAAAGAAAACATTTTGTGCAGAATCCCAAAAGCAAAGAAAATAATAATCACCAGGTTAGCTCAGCAGAAGTGGCTGATACCAAGTAGAACTGATGTTTCTGAAAACCCCACCACTTTAAAAGAAAGAGCCAGAACAGGTTCAGCAACAATACCACAGCTAAAAATCTCAATATTACTTTCACAGATTGGGAGGTGATTGCTGTTTGTGAGGCTGAGCGAAGTTACATTTTTTCGGAAAAAGAAGATGGTGACAGCAGTTTGTTTTTGAAGCTCAGGTAGCAGAAAACAAAGAAACACTATGGGGTCTTTGTATAAAATGTTTGTTGTGCAGATGTGACAAACTATCAGGTTGAAAACTGCCGAACATCCTCTATTATATGTGGTTCCACAAATCATCAGCGCCATCTGGTGGCCACAATGTTTTCTTTTCTGATTGAAGCATTTCTGGAAAAAAACCCATTATGGCCACTAGGTGGTGGTAGCTATATAGGAATTACTCATGTTAGCGAAAACACGGCAATTTTACTCCTGATATCATGATTAATCTACATGTAGGCGGGCTCTATTATACACTCATGTGGAGTATGCTCACCAATGTCGGGGATCGAACAGGGGCTGTGGTCATGTGAAAAGTCAAACATTAAGGCAAGTTCCCCAACTTAGAGATGAGCGTCACTGTGTGTAGTAGTGAAGTACAGAGTTCCTTTGACAAGCGATTTGTTCCATGTTGCTACACATTAGACATGAGCGGAACATAAAAATGTGATTTTTGTTTCGTTTTGATTCGTTAATTTCATAAATTTGTTTAGTTACATTTGTTTTATTCTTTTAATTCATTTGCTGAATTCATTTTGTGTATTCAAATTCAAATCAATTAGAATCTTCTGAATTAGGACAAATTGAACTCAATTCGACTGAATTTGGAAATTTGAAATCGATTTGAATTCCAATACATGAAATGAATTCCAAAAACGAAGTCCATTCGAATATATTTTTTCTATTATTTTCTATTCTATTGTTTTTCTATTCTATTCCAATTTATTCTCTTCAAAATTCAAATTTAGGAATATAGTTAAATTCTTTCAATTCTATTATTTTTCTATTCTATTCTATTCTTTTATTTTCTATTCTAATCTATTCCTTTCTATTCTATTCAAATGTATTCTATTTGAATTTCGTAAGAAGGTTACATTCTTTCTATCTTATTCTTTTTTTTCTATTCAAATAGAGTAAGGTAGAGCTATAACTCTGTTGGTTTATTTTTTGTCATCTGTGCCTCATTGGGGAGATTTACCTTCACTTGTTGCCCCATAGCTAAAACAGGAAGTGAGAGGAAATCCCTGCAAATTAAGGAAATCTCATGGAGAATCGAATACCATTGGAAGATTTTCCCTCTATGAGTTTTCCGGGGAAAATCCAAAATTTGAGATTTCCTTTTACTTTCACTTTTAATACTAATGGTAAACAGGACACATAGAGTTTAAAAAGTTAACAAAACAAACCCGAATATGTTGTAAGAATATGACTATTAACCACTTCCGGACCGCTCACTGTACATATACTGCGGCAGGGTGGCCCACCTGCGCGAATCGACGTACCTGTTCGAGATACAGTGGGCACGTGCCGCAGGAGCACGTCCATGGGTCCGGCGAACTCGCTGTCCGTCAGCCACCTGCAATTGTAGTACAGAGAGGCATAACGGGGATCTGCTTATGTAAAAAAGGCAGATCCTCCATTCTGAGAGGGGACAACACTGAGATCTGCTGTTCCTAGTGGTCAGGAGGAACAGCAAGCAATCTCTGTGTTGTCCAAGTAAGCCCATCACCCACACAGTTAGAACACACCCAGGGAACACAGTTAACCCCTTGGTCGCCCCTGGTTTTAACCCTTTGTTTGCCAGTGTCATTTATACATTGATCAGTGCATTTTATGTAGCACTGATCACTGTAATAATGTCACTGGTCCCCAAAAAGTGTCACTCGGGGTCAGATTTGTCTGCCGCAATGACGCAGTCCTGTAGAAAAGGATATTTTATTACATTGCAGAAAAATCCATTGTGATCTAAATACAAAGGTCACAACATTATAAGCAGCAGTAATGCATACAAATACATAGAGCTATATAAATACCTGTGTGGGCTCAACATGTTTCACAAATGCTTTTTCATGCTATATTTCTACATATGCAAACATTCAAACTACATGATGAATACATTTGTTTTATTCCTTTTTTAATATTTATTTTTGGATATGTATTATTGCAGAAAGTAAAACATATTGTTTTATTTTCAGATTTGTCAGCCTTTTTTTGTTTATAGTGCAAAGAATAAAAGCCGTAGAGGGGATCAAATACCACCAAAAGAAAGGTCTATTTGTGGGAAAAAAAGGACATCAATTTTGTTTGGGTACAATATCGCATGACCGAGCAATTGTCAGTTAAAACGAAGCAGTGCCATATCAAAAATGGCCTGGCCATTAAGGGGATAAGTAAATCCTTCTGGGGCTGAAGTGGTTAACATTGCACTTTCTATTACATTTTTCTTTAGCACATACAGTATCTCACATTTTTGTAAATATTGTATTATATCTTTTCATATGACATCACTGAAGAAATTACACTTTGCTACAATGTAAAGTAGTGAGTGTACAGCTTGTATAACAGTGTAAATTTGATTTTCCCTCAAAATAACTCAACACACAGCCATTAATGTCTAAACTGCTGGCAATTCAGGAAAGCATCCAGGCCTTTCTTAACCACTTTCAGACCGGACCATTTTGCTGGTAAATGACCAGAGGTCTTTTTACAATTTGGCACTGCGCTGTTTTAACTGGTAATTGCGTGGTCATGCAATGTTGTACCCAAACAAAATTTGCGTCCTTTTCTTCCCACAAATAGAGCTTTCTTTTGATGGTATTTGATTGCCTCTGCGATTTTTATTTTTTGCGATATAAATGGAAAAAGACCGCAAATTTTGAAAAAAAATGATATTTTCTACTTTTTGTTATTAGAAAAATCCAATAAACTCAAATTTTAGTCATACATTTAGGCCAAAATGTATTCAGCCACATGTCTTTGGTAAAAAAAAAAGTCAATAACTGTATATTTATTGGTTTGCGCAAAAGTTGTCACATCTACAAACTAAGGTACGTTTTCTGGAATTTACGCAGCTTTTAGTTTACGACTGCCTATCTCATTTCTTGAGGTGCTAAAATGGCAGGGCAGTACAAAACCCCCCCAAATGACCCCATTTTGGAAAGTAGACCCCCTAAGGAAATTGATAAGTGGCATGTTGAGCCCATTGAATATTTTATTTTTTTGCCTCAAGCGATTGAATAATGACAAAAAAAATTTTTTTTTTTTTTTTACACAAAGTTGTCACTAAATGATATATTGCTCACACATGCTATGGGCATATGTGAAATGACACCCCAAAATAAATTCTGCTGCTTCTCCTGAGTACGGGCATACCACATGTGTGGGATTTTTTGGGAGCCTAGCCGCGTACGGGGCCCCAAAAGCCAAGAACCGCCTTCAGGTTTTCTAAGGGCGTAAATATTTGACTTCACTCCTCACTACCTATTACAGTTTTGAAGGCCATAAAATGCCAAGATGGCACAAAACCCCCACAAATGACCCCATTTTAGAAAGTAGACACCCCAAGCTATTTGCTGAGAGGCATGTTGAGTCCATGGAATATTTTATATTTTGCCACAAGTTGCGGGAAAATTACAAACTTTAATTTTTTTTTATTTTTTTTTTCACAAAGTTGTCACTAAATGATATATTGCTCACACATGCCATGGGCATATGTGAAATGACACCCCAAAATAAATTCTGCTGCTTCTCCTGAGTACGGGGATACCACATGTGTGGGATTTTTTGGGAGCCTAGCCGCGTAAGGGGCCCCGAAAACCAAGCACCGCCTTCAGGCTTTCTAAGGGCGTTACAGTTTTGAAGGCCATAAAATGCCAAGATGGCACAAACGCCCCCCAAATGACCCCATTTTGGAAAGTAGACACCCCTAAATTTAGGGGTACACTAGTGAGACTAGGTAATAAATGGCGGGTGCCCTGAAACTATAAAAAAATAACTAACCAACCAGCGTCACCTGTAACCGTTATATGGTGATCACTGGTGAAAGGGTTAACTAGGGGGCAATCAGGGGGCTTTATGCGGTAGTATATGGGGGTCCCTGGCGCTATAAAAAGCTGCGGCGAACCTAAATACCTACCTGCCTAACTAGCGTCACCTGTGACACTAATACAGCGATCAGAAAAACGATCGCTTATTAGGCTGGGTTCACACTGGAGCGATGCAGGAACGCCACAAATCCGCGGCGTGGGAGTGTCAGTGAAATGTTAATGACACCCCCAGATCAGTTCGCATATCGCAGTGCGATCTGCAAACTCGGATCGCATGGTGTGAACACCCATGCGATCCGATTCTGCTGCGGACCAAAAAAAGGGTCCCGTGCGAGTTTGCGGCGGGTGCGGCGGGTGCGGCGGGTGCGACACGAATTCAGCCATACTATCTGTATGGCTGAACTCGAATCGCACAGAGATCGGATGTGATTTGCACTGCAGTGCGGTGCGAATCACATCCGTTCTCAAACCGCTGCAATGTGAACCCAGCCTTAGTGACACTGGCGACAGGGGGTGATCACGGGGTTAAACCTTTATTGGGGGGGTTAGGGGGGTACCTTAGAACTAAAGGGGGCTAACCCTAACTGCCCTAACAGTTATTACAGTCACAAATGACACCCGCCAGGTGATCAGGGGGTTAAACCTTTAATAGGTAATAAATGGCGGGTGCCCTGAAACTATAAAAAAATAACTAACCAACCAGCGTCACCTGTAACAGTTATATGGTGATCACTGGTGAAAGGGTTAACTAGGGGGCAATCAGGGGGCTTTATGCGGTAGTATATGGGGGTCCCTGGCGCTATAAAAAGTTGCGGCGAACCTAAATACCTACCTGCCTAACTAGCGTCACCTGTGACACTAATACAGCGATCAGAACAATGATCGCTTATTAGGCTGGGTTCACACTGGAGCGATGCGGGAACGCCACGAATCCGCGGCGGGTTCCCGCATCGCATGCCTCCCGGCGGCAGTTCACACTGCCCTATGCGAACTGCTGGGAGTGTCAGTGAAATGTTAATGACACCCCCAGATCAGTTCGCATATCGCAGTGCGATCTGCAAACTCGGATCGCATGGTGTGAACACCCATGCGATCCGATTCTGCTGCGGACCAAAAAAAGGGTCCCGTGCGAATTTGCGGCGGATGCGGCGGGTGCGGCGCGAATTCAGCCATACTATCTGTATGGCTGAACTCGAATCGCACAGAGATCGGATGTGATTTGCACTGCAGTGCGGTGCGAATCACATTCGTTCTCATAAACCGCTGCAATGTGAACCCAGCCTTAGTGACACTGGCGACGGGGGGTGATCACGGGGTTAAACCTTTATTGGGGGGGTTAGGGGGGCACATTAGAACTAAAGGGGGCTAACCCTAACTGCCCTAACAGTTATTACAGTCACAAATGACACCAATGCAAAAAAAAAAAAATGCAATTGGTGTCACTGTGACTGGGGGGGGCAGGGGTAATTGGGGGGGTGATCGGGGGGTAAAGGGGGGGGTGTGAGTGTGCCTGGCATATTCTACTGTACGTGTGGTGTGTTGGTGCAACTCACCGATCCTCTCTCCTCGGTGCCGGAACGAAAAATACAGACACAGAGGAGAGATTACATCACTTCCTCTCCTGTGAGGAGAGGAAGTGATGTCACGGAGCATTTCTATTCGTCGGGAGCGATCGCGAGGGGGTGGCCATGAATGAATGCCCCCCCACACGCGGGAAGGCAGGGACTTATATATACGCCCATATGCCTGCCCGTGCCATTCTGCCAACGTATATCGTCGTGCGGCGGTCGGCAAGTGGTTAAAGCAATCTACTGAGCTGGCCATAACCACCTCTGCAGGGAGTCTATTCCACATTTTCACAGCTCTTACTGTGAAGAAAACTGAGGTTATCTTGGTCTCATCAGACCACAGGACATGGTTCCAGTAATCCATGTCCTTAGTCTGCTTGTCTTTAGCAAGCTGTTTGCAGGCTTTCTTGTGCATCCTCTTTAGAAGAGGCTTCCTTCTGAGATGACAGCCATGCAGACCAATTTGATGCAGCGTGCAGCCTATGGTCTGAGCACTGACAGGCTGACCCCCCACCCCTTCAACCTCTGCAGCAATGCTGGCAGCACACATAAGTCTATATCCCAAAGACAATCTCTTGATATGACGCTGAGCATGTGCACTCAATTTCTTTGGTCAACCATGGTGAGGCCTGTTTTGAGTGGAACCTGTCCTCTTAAACTGCTGTAAGGTCATGGCCCTCATGCTGCAGCTCAGTTTCAGGGTCTTGGCAATCTTCTTATAGCCTAGGCCATCTTTATGTAGAGCAACAATTTTTTTTTTTTCAGGTCCTCAGAGAGTTCTTTGCTATGAGTTGCCATGATGAACATCCAGTGACCAGTATGAGAGCGTGAGAGTGGTAACACCAAATTTAACACACCTGCTCCCCATTCACAGCTGAGAACACTAACTTATAACACTAACCCCAGCCAGGGGAACCCCAGGGAAGGAAAATGGCTAATTGGGCCACATTTTCACTTAGGGGTGTACTAGCTTTTGTTGCCAGCAGTTTAGACATTAATGGCTGTGTGTTGAGTTATTTTGAGGGGACAGCAAATTTACACTTATACAAGCTGTACATTCACTACTTTACATTGTAGCAAAGTGTAATTTCTTCAGTGTTGTCACATGAAAAGATATAATAAAATATTTACAAAAATGTGAGGGGTGTACTCACCTTTGTGAGATACTGTGCATACAGTATCTGGTGCTTGGTGAAGACTTAAAGCACTGATTCAGACTGATGATGAAGTGTGACACATGGACTCTATACACGTGAAATCTTGTATACATGTGAAAGCGTCCTTCGCTTAACTTTCCTCTCTACTAGCTTCTATAAAATAAAGACTCATTTTTAGTAGTGTATACTGTAACCTCCCTTAAAACCCATTTTTGACACATTTTCCTTCAACTATTCCATTTTTTTACGTATTGTTGTCTTTATCAATTTAAAGTAATTGCAGTAGGTACGGCTATTTGGGATGAGCCAAAACACCCCCGATTCAGTTAACTCCACAATATTTTGTACTATAATAAATATCCAAAAATTCCAAAGTATTCCTCTACATATTTTTGGTAAAATAAAAATCGCAATAAGCGTATATCGATTGGTTTGCTCAAAAGTTATAGCGTCTACAAAATAGGGGATATATTTATGGCATTTTTATTTTATTTTTTTTACTAGTAATGGCAGTGATCAGCGATTTTTGTAGTGACTGTGACATTGCGGTGGACACTTTTTTCCCTTTTTTGGGACAAATTACATTTATACAGCGATTAGAGCTATAAATAGCTGTATAAATGTCATTGGCAGCGAAGGAGTTAACACTAGGGGGCGATCAAGGGGTTAACTGTGTTCCCTAGGGGTGTTCAGGCTGAGGGGGGGGATGGGACTGACTAGGGGAGGAGACTGATCGGTGTTCCTACTTAGTAGGAGCCAACGATCTGTCTCCTCTCCCCTGAGGGAACCAGGATTTCTGTGTTTACACACACAGATCCTGTTTCTCACTCTGTCACAAGCCATCGCGGTTGCTGATGTACAGCTACGACGGCTCGCGCAGGGGAGCCAACCTGCCTCAGTATGACTGCGGTGGCTGGTCGGCTGGGGTTAAAATTGCTTGTGGCTGTGTAATATATTGCCAGATCCCGGCAATATACATTCCCCCCTCCCCCCCAGTCCATCCCAGGCCCTTTGAGTTTGGTGTAGATATTAAGGGGAACTGCACTCTAAATTATTTTAAAAAAATGCTGTGAGGGTCCCTGCCAAAATCCATACCAGGCTCTTCAGATCTGGTATGGATTTTAAGGGGAACCCCCGCGCCAATTTTTTCTTTAAAAATGGCGTGGGGATCCCCCAAAATCCATACCAGACACTTATCCAAACATGCAACCTGGCAGGCCGCAGGAAAAAGGGGGAGACAACAGTGTCATTTACTATTGTTAAATGAGCGGACTTTAAGTGAAATGTGGCCTGGTAAGGTCACCTATTTCCATCCCTTGGGACTTTAAGTGAAAACATGACCTGGTAAGGTCATGTATTTCCATCCCTATAATAGTCAAAGGGGGAGAGCAACGGGGGCAGGACTTTAAATGAAGTGCGAAATTACAATAAAATAAATTGGTGAACAATTGGGAAATTTTCATAAGTTCATAATGAATATAACATATACATGATTATATAATTTACAATTGATAAGAGATACTGACAATACATGATGGTAATAAATTCATAAAAGGTATAACATATACATTGATGAGAAATACTGACAATGCATCATAGCAACATATATGTAAAATAATATGAACATAACAAAATTCCATAGTCCACCAAATGAAGTTGATATAAGACCGTAAAGCATAAAATGGTGCCTGCATGATGGGTAGCCTCAATATTCTGTGGACAATACTTAAATAGGGCAGCTGTAAAAGTTTGAATACAACTATGAAAGACACGACTTCAGTAGCTCTACGCGTTTCGTGGATAACCGCCACTCATCAGGAGCAAGCGTGTACGATAACGAAAATGAAAAAGATATCATTATAATATAATAGTAATAGCAGGCATGACATAGAGGTGGGGTAATGAACCAAACCCCACATAGAGTGCATGCTTACATATTAGGGTTCGCTTGATGGTGAATGACCGTCGGGCTCCACCAGCCATATCAGAGGAACCACCTCCAGGGAGCTGAGATGGACGGATCAATGGGGGCAACCCACAGGGCATTATCCAAGGCAGATAAACACCCACGAGACAAACCTGTGTGGGGAGTGAAAGTGACAAGTGAGGGAGATCAGGATGGTGATTGGTGGTGATAGAAAAGTGGAACCAGGACAAAAGCGGCCCTGAATGCAGGTGTAATTGTCAAAAGAAAGCAAGACAAACCTAATGCCTGTGAATAAAAATAAAAAAGAGGGGAGAGAAGTGTGATCCATAGAAAAATGGGTGGCAAAAAGACGGAGACATATATGTTGCTATGATGCATTGTCAGTATTTCTCATCAATTGTAAGAGATTTAATCATGTATTGTTATACCTTTTATGAATTTATTACCATCATGTATTGTCAGTAGGGATGAGCCAAACACCCCCCGGTTCGGTTCGCACCAGAACCCCAAATTCGTACGAACGTTAGAACCCCATTGAAGTCTATGGGACTCGAACGTTCGAAATTAAAAGTGCTAATTTTAACGGCTAATATGCAAGATACTGTCCTAAAAAGGGTTTGGGGACCTGGCTCCTGCCCCAGGGGACATGGGTCAATGCCTAAAATGTTTTTAAAAATGGCCGTTTTGGCGGGAGCACTGATTTTAATGACGATTAAAGTGAAAAAAAAAGTGAAATATTCCTTTAAATATGGTGCCTGGGGGGTGTCTGTAGTATGCCTGTGAAGTGCCACGTGTTTCCCGTGTTTAGAACAGTCCCTGCACAAAATGACATTAAACGGAAATAACACCATTTAAAACTGCTTGCGGTTTTAATGTTATATCTGGTTCCTGCAATATGGTTGAAAATCATTGAGAAAAATGGCATGGGTAGCCCTCCCTGCCCATTACCAGCCTATTTGGGTCTTGTACGCATATTAAAGGGGAACCCTGTACCCATATTAAAAAAAGGAAATGCGTGTGGCCCCCAGGCCCTATATACTCAGAACAGCAGTATACAGGCGGTGCAAACAAGACAGGGACTGTGTAGGTTTGTTGTGTTAAGTTGAATCTGTTTGTAATTTTCAACTGGTACATTTTTAAAGTGTAGCTCCAGTCAAAAAAAATATTTTTAAGCTTTTTGGAAAACATAGGGAAGGGTTATCACCCCTGTATAATTTGTTTTGTCATCCATCTTTTTTCATCTCACTTGCTGTTGTCTCCTTCCGTTTGCAAGTAGGAGATGTTTGTAAGTTGGATGTTTGAAAGTAGGGGCCTGCCCTATATGCTCTGCAGAAATGGCGGAACAAGGTGTTGGTTTTGCCACAACATTGTAAGCCCTCAAAGTGACTCTTGGTGGGCGCTGGAGCGCCCTGCTGTGAACGATTATATCAAGAATTGTAATTACATGCCATTGTTGAACAGTGGTAGAAAAATTGACCTTTGGTGGTTGTGGTGCTGGTGCCACAACACTATAAGTCCTCACCGTTACTCTGGGTGGGCACAGGAAGGGGCCCTCCTGTGAAATATTATATCAAGAATTGTAATTACATGTCCCTGTTAAACAGGGGCAGAAAAATTGGGCCTTAGGCACTGGTGCTGGTGCCACCACACTGCAGCCTCTGCCATATACTCTAGTTTTATTGCAGGAATTAGCCCTGCTGCAAAGCATTGCATCAAAAATTGTAATTAAACGCCCCTGTTAAACAGGGGCAGAAAAATTGGGCCTTAGGCACTGGTGCTGGTGCCACGACACTGCAACCTCTTCCATATACTCTAGTTTTATTGCAGGAATTATCCCTGCTGCAAAGCATTGCATCAAAAATTGTAATTAAACGCCCCTGTTAAACAGGGGCAGAAAAATTGGGCCTTAGGCACTGGTGCTGGTGCCACCACACTGCAACCTCTGCCATATACTCTTGTTTTATTGCAGGAATTAGCCCTGCTGCAAAGCATTGCATCAAAAATTGTAATTAAACGCCCCTATTAAACAGGGGCAGAAAAATTGGGCCTTGGGCACTGGTGCTGGTGCCACCACACTGCAACCTCTGCCATATACTGTTGTTTGATTGCAGGAATTAGCCCTGCTGCAAAGCATTGCATCAAAAATTGTACTTAAACGCCCCTGTTAAACAGGGGCAGAAAAATTGGGCTGATGGCATCACCCAGAACCAGAAATGTTCTTCCAACATATCAGCGGAGGAGGAAGAGGATAGACAATCAACATAACAGGACAGTCACTCAGCATCAGCATAGGCAGTCTTGAAGGGATGTGATATTTCAAAACAAATTATTCTGTTACATCAGCTTCAGGTGCTTGGTAGCTGTGGGTGATCCAAGACTGATTCATCTTGATGAAGGTCAGTCGATAAACTGATTCGGTGGACAGGCGCACCCTGTGATCGGTAACAAAGCCACCAGCAGCACTGAAGGTGCGTTCCGAAAGAACGCTGGATGCAGGACAGGCCAGTAGCTCAATTGCATACTGTGCAAGCTCTGGCCAGTGATCCATCCTCAAGACCCAGTAAGCCAGAGGATTTTCGGTGGGAAAGGTGTCCAAGTCTGACCTTGCCCCTAGGTATTCCTGCACCATGTAAATCAGACGCTGGCGATGGGTGCTGGAACCGATCATACCTTGGGGCTGCGGACTAAAAAATTGTCTGAAAGCATCAGTCAGACGGCCACCTTCTCCACCGCTCCTTCTGACCGATGCCTCAGCAACACCTTGTCCAGGACCAGGAGTTTGTAACCTCCCAGTCTCTGGGAACGCGTTGCACAGACCTTTCTGCAAGGCCTCCCGGAGATGTCTCATCCTCTGCTCCCTCTGCGATGGCAAGATAAGGTCGGCAACCTTACCCTTGTACCGTGGATCAAGGAGAGTGGCCAGCCAGTAATGGTCCCTCTCCTTGATCCGAAGAATACGAGGATCCTTCCGCAGGCTTTGCAGGATCAGGGAGGCCAAGCAGCGTAGGTTAGCTGAGGCATTCGGTCCTGAGTCCTCTGGGTCACTAAGGACAACATGATCCGCAGCTACCTCCTCCCAGCCACGTACAAGTCCACGTGTTTCTTGGGACTGTAAATCATCCCTACAAGACTGCTGCTGCTGCTGCTGCTGATGCTGAGTGCCAGCCTCCACCTCCATGCTGACACAATCATCCTCCTCCTCCTCTTCCTCCTCCTCATCCTCTTCCTGTGTGATGGGTGGCACAGCAGGAACACTGTCTGGATAAAGGGGGCCTTGAGAGGCAAGGAAGTCCTCCTCTTCCTGCCTCTGTTCTGCCTCAAGTGCCCTGTCCATTATTCCACGCAGCGTATGCTCGAAGAGGTGGACAAGAGGTACAGTGTCACTGATGCATGCACTGTCACTGCTCATCATCCTTGTGGCCTCCTCAAACGGTGACAGGACAGTGCATGCATCCCTGATCATCCCCCCACTGGCGTGGTGAGAAAAAACCGAGCTCCCCTGACCCTGTCCTGGTGCCGTAGTCGCACAGGTACTCATTGATGGCCCTCTGCTGCGCGTGCAGCCGCTGCAGCATGGCCAACGTTGAGTTCCATCTGGTGGGCATGTCACATATAAGGCGGTTCTTGGGCAGGTTCAACTCCTTTTGGAGCTCAGCCAGCCGAGCACAGGCATTAAATGATCGGTGGAAATGCACACAGACTTTCCTGGCCTGCTTCAGGACATCCTGTAAGCCGGGGTACCTGCCCAAGAACCGCTGCACCACCAGGTTAAGGACGTGAGCTACACAGGGCACATGGGTCAGTTGTCCCTGTCGGAGGGCAGAGAGGAGGTTGGTGCCATTGTCACAAACCACCATTCCTGGCTTAAGCTGGCGTGGCGTCAACCACCTCTCAGCCTGCCCCTGCAGAGCTGACAAAACATCCGCCCCAGTGTGGCTCCTGTCCCCCAAACAAACCAGCGCAAGCACGGCATGGCATCGTTTTGCCTGCGTACTTGCGTAGCCCCTGGAACGCCTACGAAGCATCGCTGGTTCTGAGGACAGAGCACTGGAAGAGGCCATGGAGGAAGAAGAAGAGGAGGGGGTGGAGGAGAGAGGTGTGTCACAACCAATAATAGCATTTTGGAGGCGTGGTGGCGGAACAACCTCCAACACTACTGCACCTTGTCCTGCATCCTTCCCAGCTGCCAGAAGAGTGACCCAATGGGCCGTGAAAGACAGGTAACGTCCCTGTCCATGCCTGCTGGACCATGAGTCAGCGGTAATATGCACCTTACCGCTGACCGCCCTGTCCAGCGAGGCAAGGACATTGCCTTCCACATGCCGGTAGAGAGCCGGAATCGCCTTCCGTGAGAAAAAGTGGCGTTTGGGGACCTGCCACTGAGGAACCGCACATTGTACAAACTCACGGAAGGGGGCCGAGTCTACCAACTGAAAAGGCAGCAGTTGAAGTGCTAGCAATTTAGCCAAGCTAGCATTCAACCGCTGGGCATGTGGATGGCTGGGAGTGAACTTCTTCCGCCAGTCCAGCAGCTGGGGCAGGGACATTTGCCTACTATAATCGGACGTGGGTGTACCGCTAGCAGAGTTCCCGGAAGCACTTGGCTGTGACACACCTAATTCTACACCTTCATTCCTCTCAGAGCATGTTTCAGAGAGGACTGAAGGTCTAGTGGGGTTGGAGATGCCAGCTGATGAGGAGCAAGGAGAGGTCCGCTTTGTTCTTTGGTGTGGGTCTTTGAGGTACGCTTGCCAACGAGCTGCATCGCAGGTCAACATATGTCTGGTCAAGCATGTGGTGCCCAAGCGGCTGATGTTTTGGCCACGCGAGATACGCTTGAGACATATGTTGCAAATAGCAGTGGTGCGATCTGATGCACTCGTCTCAAAAAAGGCCCACACCAAAGAACTTTTAGAATAACGCGCAGAGGCAGCGCCCTGCACAGGCGGAGCTCTGCGGTGTGATTCAGTCGGTGTGCTGCCCCTAAGCTGGCCCCCGGAGGGCATCCTGCCTCGTTGGACATGTGCCTCCTCCTCCTCCTCCTCTCTCCTTCCAGGCACCCACGTGGAGTCAGTGCCCTCATCATCCCCTCCCTCTTCATCGCTGTAGCAAACCTGGCAGTATGCTGCAGCTTGTGGAACATGACTGCCAGATTGCTGTCCTTCTTGAGCATCCCCTCTCTCTGCGCTCACGCTACTGCCTTCCTCTAGCTGAGTGTCATCATCAGAGTCCACAAAACACTGGGCATCCTCCTGGAGCATGTACCCAACACTGTGCTCAAAGAGTTCAGGAGACTCCTCAGGAGGACGTGGTGGGTCTAGGGAAGGAGTCACTGATGATGACATTGAGAGGAGGGAAGACGATGCGTTGGCAGCTGCTTTGCTAGTACCCTGAGACTGGGTAAGAGAGGATGAGGAGGATGAAGAGGGCTTGGTCATCCACTCTACCAAGTCGTTGGCATGTTGCGGCTCAACATGTCCAGCTGCCGAAAAGAAGGACAAGCGTGTCCCATGGCCACGTGCTGATGACAATGCACCGCGTCCACGACCAGCACTGATGTCTCTAAACACAGAGCCTGCTTGCCCTCTTTTATCGGCTTGCACCTGTCTGCCTCTCCTTGCTGGCCTTCCAGACATGGTAATGGCCTGAAGGGAGTTGGGTAAAAAAGCAGTTGGGTAGTGTATATTGTGCTAGAGGCACACAACACCCACTAACTCCTGCAGATGCCTTTATTATAGAACACCAGAGATAAAGGGGTATATACAGATGTATACTGTGCTGTGCTGGAGGCACACACAACTTCCAATAACTCCTGCAGATGGCAAGTGGTCTCAAATAGAGAAGAGCTATGTAGGTGGATATAGCGGTATGTACTGGGTACAGAGCACGCAGACAGCACGCACAAGCTCCTAACACTACTGACTGCAAGCTCTATTATAAAAGATAGATCACTAGCTATATAGGTGAGGTGAATATAGCGGTGTATACTGTGGTCAGGGCACGCAGACAACAACCACTACACAACAGCAAGATCGAAAATCGTCCGAAAACGATCGGTGTGTACTGTGTTGAAGGTACACAAAACACCCACTAACTCCTGCAGATGCCTTTATTATAGAACACCAGAGATAAAGGGGTATATACAGATGTATACTGTGCTGTGCTGGAGGCACACACAACTTCCAATAACTCCTGCAGATGGCAAGTGGGCTCAAACAGAGAAGAGCTATGTAGGTGGATATAGCGGTATGTACTGGGTACAGAGCACGCAGACAGCACGCACAAGCTCCTAACACTCACTTACTGACTGCAAGCTCTATTATAAAAGATAGATCACTAGCTATATAGGTGAGGTGAATATAGCGGTGTATACTGCGGTCAGGGCACGCAAACAACAACCACTACACGAAAATCGGCCGAAAACGATCGGTGTGTACTGTGTTGAAGGTACACAGAACACCCACTGCTTCAGACGCCAACACACTACACAAGGCCACCGCGCTGGCGGCCTTATATAGTGTGGGGCGTGCACTACACAGCCTGAGCTATGATTGGCCACAGGCATCCTGCCTGTGGCCAATCATGGCTCTCCTCGCTGCTGGCGCTGCGATTGGCCAAGCATGCGGGGTCACAGTGCATGCTTGGCCAATCATGAGCCAGCAATGCACTGCGCCATCACAGTGCATTGTGGGCCGTGAGCGCCACACGAATTTGGCGCGAACGGACCAAAATGTTCGGACT
Organism: Lithobates pipiens; assembly: GCF_037356315.1. Lineage (NCBI taxonomy): Eukaryota > Metazoa > Chordata > Amphibia > Anura > Ranidae > Lithobates > Lithobates pipiens. Next base: position 167,878,583 of record NW_027507758.1, read on the forward strand.
TCGCCGAACGGACGAACAGCCGATGTTCGAGTCGAACGTATGTTCGACTCGAACACGAAGCTCATCCCTAATTGTCAGTATCTCTTATCAATTATAAATGATATAATCATGTATATGTTATATTCTTTATGAACTTATTAAAATTTCCCAATTGTTCACAAATTAATTTTATTGTAATTTCGCACTTCATTTAAAGTCCTGCCCCCGTTGCTCTCCCCCTTTGAGTGTCATTTACTATATAAATGACATTGGCAGTGAAGGGGTTAACCACTAGGGAGGCGATGAAGGGGTTAAGTGTGTCCTAGGGAGTGATTCTATCTGTGGGGGGGGGGGCTACAACACAAATGACAGCAATCACTGCTCTCAATGACATAGAGCAGTGATCTCTGTCCTGTCACTAGGCAGAACAGGAAAATACTTTGTTTACAAAAGCGCCTCCCCATTCTATCTCTCCGTGACACGATTGTGGTCACTCGGCGGACATCAAGTCCGCGGGACCCACGCTCATGGTCACGCACCCTTTTGCCCACCAGTGCCATTCTGCTGATGTACATCGGCGTGCGTTGGTTGGGAAATGTCTAACAAGGGGGCCCCCAGATCCCCCCCATGTGAATGGGTATCGGGTACATTGTACCCCTACCCATTTATCCCAAAAAAGTGTAAAAAAAGTAAAAACGACAGCAGACAATTTTTGACAATCCCTTTATTAAAAAAAATCCTGCAATGCAAATCCATCAATTCAATCAAGGCGTTTGGCAGTCCCAAGAAAGAAAAAAAAACTGAAAAACTCTGCCTCGATGGGAGGCCCCCCTCCGACTGTCATCTTTAAAGGGCCTGGTATGGATTTTGGAGGGGCCCACAACATTTTTGTTTTTAAATATGGGCACAGGATTCTCATTAACCACTTCAATACACTGTGTTATATATACTACACTGCCTTCACTGACTGAATATAAAGTCTACACTGAATATCAGGTCACTAAATGCATAATATATATTATATATATATATATATATATATATATATATATATATATATATATATATATATATATATATATATATCAAATACACTGCCTGCACGGCACTTACTACCTGCACCATTTGGAGCTTTCTTTTTCCTTTATATTTTTTGTGGACCTCCTTCCACATTTGGGGTCGGCACCAGGTGAAATGTTTAAGTTCTCCAAGGGGTGATTGCGATGGATTGAGAAAGACATGTCTTACTTCTTGCAATGTCTTGTGAAAATGGGGACTGGTTCACTTCGAGTGAAAATTCTACCCAGAATTCCCTGCTTATTAACAACTTCCTTAACTACACATACTAACACTAAATAAACAGAACAACTGCAGCAAAACCAAAAAGGAACGCTAGATGGAGCCTGCACACCACATATGATTGTCTTATGTAAATTAAACACTTTACATGTAAAGTTAACAACACAAAGTTCAAATAATCAACATAACAGTTGATGGACAGAACAATGGCAATTTAAAATAGGATGGCAAACCCAAATTGACTAGAGACAAACTGCACAGACTTCGTGTTTACTATATGAATTAAGATACTGCAGATGATATAGCAGTGTAAAACCGTTCAGAAACAGAACAGTTTTAATCAGGGATAATAGGCCTAACTTGGTGTATGGTTGTTTAACTTTTCTTTTATCCATGGGGATAGGGAGTTGTGGTGTGTATGTGAGGTGGTTTAGGTGCACACTGTTTTTTTACTCAATTTATTTTTTTCAATGGATACAGAAGCATTTATATTGGTTCTGTCAGCTATGCAGCTAAAATAATGCTTATTAGCCACATTTGAATTTTTGCAAGACAAGACTGTCAATCCAAACATTTCATATAAGACACACAACCATACAAGTATGACAATGCCAAAGTGAAACTGTAACTCACATATTCCTTCCGACTGGCCAATCTAGCGAGCTGCTGCATAGCACAGGCAAGCCCTGTATGGACCTGCTGCCGCTGGCCCATCGGCATGGAAAGAATCCTTATCCTCATTGCCCAGTAAAGAAGACTCAAATATAACCAAGAGCAGCCAGGTAGTAGCGGCAAAATTGTGAGTGTAAGACAGACTTACACTCCTAATGTTATTCTATTTCAGAGGAGGGGTGTCAGGACTGGATTGTCAGGGTGAAAATGATAGAAAACGCACAAGTCTGTGTGCATGAAACTGCGGTGACAGGCATCCATGATTATTTCTGGGCTAAAATCCTTCCACTGGACAGATGGCAGTCATAAGAAAAGGGGTCCCACAGGTTACCTTTTAGCTCTGTCTCAGATGGAGTAAGTGGGGAAGCCTCAGCAGGAATTTATGGCAGTTCATCAAATAGACAAGCCTGTAAGGGATTATGAATGCCCAGATAGTAAATTTGATGGCTTGTGCTAATGTGTCAAACAGCCTGTTGCCTTGGTCAGGAACTATAGCTAGTTAATGTTTCTTCTGGCTTCCCCCATTCCCTTGAAGAAAGCAGGCTTGCCAGTACTTGGTTGCCCCCAGGTCTTAGCACAAAATGCAATAGTTCCCGACCAGGCGACACAGGTCAGATTATATGAGAAAAGGAAGGGTACCTGTAAACTCATGGCTTGATCAGGAAAAACAGAAGCTAGTAGTGGAATCTTGGGACAGTCCAAGGTCAAGACAGGCAGCAGGCAAGCATAATCCAATAGACAGTTCTGGGGTCAGGGCATATAGTGGGAAAGCATAATTCAGTAGAAAGTTCCAAGGTCAGGATAGATCGCAAGTGTAATCCAGTAAACTAACTGAGGTGAAATCAGGCAGCAATCCAAAAGAGTAGCTTGTGTATAAAGCTGTGGTCAGCAACAAGGAATCCAAATGAGAGGTAACACAACTGTCAGGGCAGGTCAGGAAGGGAACCAGGTATTGCACTACAGGTAGGGAGTTAGGTAGCTGATGCTACCACAAGCCCAGAGCCTTGGGCTTATGATGCTTAAATAATGCACCAGCCATTCAGAGCAGGGCAGCCAGAGATAGGGAAGGCTGGGCAGAGGGAATGGCCTGATGCCCAGCAATTGGGACACCCAGTATGAACCTGCCACCAATCTGCACAGAGTGGATGCTGTCCATGTTTCCCAGCAATAAGGACACAAACACCATCAAGAGCAGCTGGCCAGCTAAGGTGGGTCAGAACAAGATACAATGAATCGTAGAAAGTAGAACTAATGGCAAAACTTTTTTTTTCATTTTGGATAGAGAAAGTGAGGATTAAAGGTGAACTAATAGCAAAAAATTTTTTTTAGCTATTTTGGATAGAGTAAGGCAGGATTATAACCCCTGTCAGGTATTTTTTGCCCACTGTGTCTCTTTGGAGAGATTTTCCTTCACTTCCTGTCCCTTAACCAAAACAAGAATTGAGAGGTCACCAGAACTAATGTCCCCAATGGAAGATTTCCACTCTTTTACTTTTCTGGTAACAACCCAAAATCTAGGATTTCTTTTACTTTCACTTTCAATGATAAGGGTAGACAGGACAAATAGAGAGGGTGACTAGTATAGTAGGCTGGGATCCAGTAAAGATGATGAACAGGGGAGTGACTTGTGGTGTGTGGTGGCAAATACTGTGTCATGAGGAAGTAAAGTTAATGAATAGCTGCAGGAGGCAAAGGAAGGCAGGAGCCAGTGAGGATGATGTACATGGGAGTGGACTATGTATGTCCATGTAGGAGACTAATCAAGCATTATGTAAGGGGAAGTGACAAGTAATGAGCAGAAGGTCTGAAACTGACATCAGGAGCAAGTGTTCCAGCACCCAGCACTGGGGCATAGGAGGGGCACCCAGCACTGGGGCATAGGAGGGGTCCTCAGGACCACAGGATTTAGTTGAAATCATAAGACAATACCATGGAAATTGGGACAGTTGGGAGGTGCGGTCTCCAGGATGCTGAGTTTCTAGTGGGGTAATCCTGTGACTATAGCAATTCATTTGGTTACCAAAACCAGAAACTCTTAATTACCATACCATTCTCTGGAGGTGAGATCAGTCTCTTGTACCTTTGATCCTTCTGTATACAGCTCCAGCCACTCCTCAAGGTCCACCATAATCCCAGCCTCATTTGCAGTCCTCTCCCTCTGCAGTGTAACTATTGTGTTCCAATCTTCTAATGTACCTGCGGTCCCTAAACAGCCTTAAGAAGCCAGTACAGCTTGCATGACTCAGGATACTGGTTAGACAGCTATTTTTTTGAACATTGCCCTACCCGTCTGGCTGGGCCCAAGATTTTGACAGATCCAGCAATAACCTGCCAACATGAACAAAATTCCAACATTGTTCAGGGAATTCCAACAAGTTCTTGGGTATGCTGCTCATTTGTCCAATTACCTATTTGGTTAAACAGCTACACAGTCCTTATTCAAGTTCAGCTGCATTTTATTATAAAGTTCAGCTCCACAGAACCTGTTTTCAGTAACAACTGCAATAAAGTATCAGATCCAGCTACTTAGCTTCTGTAATAAGTTCAGCTGCATTTTGTGTGTTGCACAGTGCTGCAGTTCTGCTTCTGTCCATGACAGTAGCAGTTAAGAGCTGAGGGAAGCTCCTTCTTGGCTTTGGTCACATGATAAAGCTGAGGGAAGGACTTTCCCTCACCCTAACTGCTTTTACATCAGGTAAGAGAGTTTAATGAAGGGAGGAGAGCTGTACAAAAAAGGGACCTCGGCTGGAGGAGTCCTTCCTGGTGGGGAAGTTAGGAGTCTATACTTGAGGGGGGGTTGTACTATGGATCTGTACTGAGGGGGTGGGTTGTCTGTGCCGGGGGCTTCTGTCCTAAGGGGCTGACAGGGGTTGGTTTGTGCTAAAGGTAGGAGAGAGCTAGAAGGGGGGGGTCTTTCCTGGTTTGGGGTTTGTACTGAGGGGGTAAGCAAAATTTCTACTGGAGGAATTGTGGCTGTTGGGGTAGCTCTGTACTGAGGGCTTGGGGGGGATTTGTACTAAGAGAAGGGGATCTTTTTTTAACAGGTAAGAAATGTATTAAATATTTTTCCCAGAATGGTAATACAATGTCACATTCGGTAAAGTACAGTGTACAATTTATGGTTTCCCAGCAGGGAGGAATTAGACAAAAGTACATTTTAAACAAAAATGCAATATATGAATATCCAAAATATAGTTTATTGCATACAGGGAAATTATTGTTGAAATCAAATAAGGTTCTATTGCATGGGGATTTGGGTTAAAACAGATTTGCACAAGGAATATGCAAGCGGCATTCAAGTAAAACTGGACTTTACATTTTACAGGTATAACAAAGGGATGCTTGCACACAATGGTAAGTGGCAAGTGTGTCCTATTACTGATAGGCACACACAAGAGACAAATCTTTCTGTGGGAACGGAGAACACAATCATTTCCAAACATTTGCATTTTCAAAAAGTTTGCACACCCTGGGTACCAAGATAGCTTTCCACTTTTGACTGGCAAAGTCTACACTGCTTTGAAGGAGCGTTTTTTACACGGAAGGTCAGGATTTTCTGGATTGCATCATTACATGTGATGAAAAATGGGGACAACATTTCACTCCAGAATTAAAATGATCATCAAAGCAAAGGAAGCATGCGGACTCACCACCAAAGAAATTTCAAACAATTGCGTCTGTGGGTAAAGTGATGGCAGGTGTTTTCTGAGACAAACATGGAATTATTCATGTGGATTTTCTACCCCATGGTGCCGCTATGAACAGTGAATATTACTGTTGTGTTCTGAGTGGTGTGCAGACGCATCTGCGGAAAAAACAGACTGGTTTGATCACTAAAAGTGTTCTGTTTCTCTAGGATAACACACCAGCTCATACTTCTCACGCCACTAGGTCAGTGTTTCTCAAATCCAGTCCTCAGGCCCCCCCCAACAGGTCATGTTTTCAGGATTTCCCTCAGATGAAACGGCTGTGGTAATTGCTAAGGCAGTGAAACTGATCAAATCACCTGTGAAAAATAATGGAAAACCTGAAAACATGACCTGTTGGGGGGGCCTGAGGACTGGATTTGAGAAACACTGCACTAGGTGCACATTAGAGCAACTCCGCTGGGAGATAGTGCCACATCCCTCTTACAGCCTAGACCTCGCTCCATGTGACCCCTAAAAGAGTTCTTTGGAGGTCAGAATTTCAGCACTGATGACTGATGGTTCAGGTGTACTGACAAATCTTTCTATGCCAAAGCTTTCCAGGCATTAGTTAAACACTGGGATAAGTGTTTAAATGTAGCAGGGGATTATGCTGAAAAATGAATGCAGTTTCCACTACTTGAAATTTGTTATTTTATTATATCAACTCAAAAGTCCTGGTTTGACTGGAACGCTCCTCGTACATTTGTGCTCATCTCTATACCTAGATAGGATATCACCTCACCATCCATGATAAAGGGAAGGAAAGGAAAAAAGGGAAGGGGAAGAGAAGGGGGTAGTTTTTAGTTGTACTTTGTACATTGGACTGTGCATTATGTACCTCAGACTCCTGCACTCCTGAGTCCTGCACCCTGTATATTGTGCACTCCAGAGCCCTGCATTCTCGAGCCCTGTGCATTTTGCATTCTTAAGCCATGCTTTACAGAGACTATTGTGTACATTTCATACACCTGTCCATTGCACTCTATATGCTGGGCTTTATATGACATATTCTGAACCACTGCACTATAGTAGATTTTAAACTCCTGAAGCTCTTTTCTAAGGTAGAATTTTTAATTTATTAAAAATGAGTTTGCTGAGGTTTCTACATGTCTGTTGCGCTCTCCCTTGTAGCACATTAATTAACCACTTCCCAGCCAGCCTATAGCAGAATGACAGCTGGGTGAGACTCTCAAAGATCCTAGTGGACGTCATATGAAATATAAATACATTTTGGCGGGGCGTGGCTTGGCCGCTGACCGGAATGGCCGCCAGTGCTGAGCTCCTCACATCCACGCAGCTACGATCAGCATCCAGCGCCATCCGACACCGCAATCCATCCCACGGAGCTCCAGGGATCACCCCGCACCACTGGGGACATGACCCGCGGCAGAACCACCGCCCACGGAGCGAGGAAACTCACCGATTTCTATATGAAGCCGGCCGGTGTACAGGCCCAAGATGGCGCCGACCGGGATGAAAGCCACACGCCTTCAGGAGACACCCGCGGCCTCGGCGGCCCCCGCATCCATAGAGGATCACCTCTCTGATATGGAGGACTCTGGGGAACAACAGCGCTTGCCGTCATATCACCGGCTGACAGAGGTAAGAGAGCAGCAATCTCCCCAGCACACTCTCCCTCTAAGCCTCCCCTAGTGAAGAGGCAACATGGCGCTGGCATCTGTAGTCCCACAGCAGCGCTAGGAGATTCTGACTCCTCACTAGCTGCCTACAATACCTCAGACGGCCCTGCTTCTGAACATACTCTGAAAGCCATGCTGCTCTCATTACAAGCAGACATGCAGAAAGAGCTCAGATCCTCCATTAACCATTTGTTGGACAGAGTAGATGACATGGAAGACCGCATAGATCATATTGAGCACCATCTCTCTGCTGCCACTAGCTCCCATAACACTGTGGTTGACATTCAAGATGAACATTCCGCAGCTATCCGCCAACTGCGTCTTAAAGTCGCAGACCTCGAGGACCGCTCGAGGCGGAACAATATTAAGATCCGGGGAGTCCCAGAGACTGTGTCACCCCCTGATATAGTCCCTTACCTGCACCAGCTGTTCCACAAAATCATACCGGCCCTTACACCGCAGGACCTCCTCATTGATAGAGCGCACAGAATCCATAAACCGCAGCACTTACCTGATTCAACACCCAGAGATATCCTGGCTAGGATACACTTCTTTAATACCAAGGAGCAGATTATGAGGGCCGCGAGAACCATACGCAACCTCCCTGATCCCTTTGCTAAGATTCAACTATATAATGATATCTCAGCCACCACCTCACAGGCACGCAAGGCCTTCTCACAAATCACTGCGATACTCATAGAGCATAAAATCGCATACAAATGGGGATTTCCCACCAAGCTTCTTGTTAACTACCAGCAACAGCAAGTCGCATTTTTGACTCCCAAAGATGGATTCAAACAGTTACATAATTGGGCCATCTCCCTTCACGTACCCCCGGCTCCGCCTCTGAATACTAGATCCACAAAGATCCCTTCTAAATGGGCAACAAAAATTAAATCATGATTCTCCAAGGAATGGGGGGCCTCCCCCTTGGGCACCCCCCCTTCTTAACAGGTGCTTAACTTCACAGGTAAAAGTGGATGACTGCTTTACTTCCTTTGAACCCCCCACGCCGAACTGCCACTGTGTGCCAAGCACACGGCATTACCCATTCCTGTACTCCCGACTCACCATTACAGCACGTTTATAGCCACCTTTTGTTCCTCCAGGAACTATCTGAGTTCGTGGCTCTCGCCTCTATATCTCCCGGTCAACGATATAGAAGCCTCAACACTGATTGTTTTATATATTGCAATTTCGTTCTTGTTCTTAGTTTTTCTTGTGTTGCTGTCACAATACTTGATTATCTCTACTCAAAGTAAACGTTTTTTGTGTTAATTTTCTGTATACAGAGCTACTGTTTGTTTCTTTTTTTTTGTAAAGGTCCGTCAACCTCAGTACCATTTTGACAACTGCCCTTAGCAGCTCATGTCCCTTACAATCACATCCCTTAATGCTAAGGGACTAAATAGTCCTTTTAAACGATCCCTCTTATGGAGGGAAGCAGCGACTTCCTGATCTGATATCCTATGCGTACAGGAGACCCATCTATCCTCCCGGAACCCTCCACAATGTACTAATAAACGATACCCCCATATCTTTCATTCCCGCACAGACAAAAAAGTTAGAGGAGTACTGATAGCAGTACGCTCTACAGTGGCATTCACGGTTTCCAATGTAGAGCAAGACCCCGAAGGCAGATTCCTAATTCTGGCTGCTTGTTTTAACAACAGACCCTTGGTAATTGTGAACATTTATGCTCCTAACACTCACCAAAAACCCTTTCTTAAGTCCGTTCTTGCCAAAATACAACATTACCCGAAAGATCAAATCATTTTATGTGGGGATTTCAACGCGGTACCAGATCACGCACTTGACTCCTCATCCCCCCAAAGGAGGAGATCCTCCACCCTCTCCTCCTTTCTACACCTAGAAGAATTCTATGACCCTTGGAGGTGTCAACATGGTACTGAGAGAGACTATACGTTCTATTCTACCGCTCAGAGAACATATTCTAGGATTGACCTGTTCCTGACATCCAAAGTGCTACAAGCAGTTGCGTCCACTAATATTGGTGTAATATCATGGTCTGATCATGCCCCCATCTCTATGGTTCTCAATCTATCCCCTCCTACCACCCCATTTACAATTTGGCGTCTGAACCCTAACCTGATCAGCACTAAGGACATTAGGGAACAGGTCAAAACTGCCATAGAAGATTATTTTGTTCTAAACCAACAATCTGTCCCCAATCCCACCACATGCTGGAACGCTCATAAAGCGGTCCTACGAGGGATTCTATTGAAGCTAGGGGCTCAGGAGAAGAGAAAGCGCTCGGCGACCCTTAACACCCTCCTAGATAGAATAAAGTCTCTAGAAAAGAGTAATATGAATTCGCCCTCTGGCTCTACTCACGCAGAACTCAGTAAACTGAGGTCGGAACTGAGTACTTACCTTCAGAACAAACATGAATTTTATTTACGAAAACTTAAGCTAACCTGGTACTCTCAGGGTAATAAATCAGGGAAAGCTCTGGCCCAACAATACAAGCACAGGACAGCCCAATACACAATCTCCCACCTAATAGATTCTAAAGGCAACAGATTGACTAATCCCAAAGACATAGCCAACTGCTTCGGCACATTTTATCAACAACTGTATAACTTAAAAGATTCCACGACTGAGACGCAGCCCACTGAGGCGACTATCCAGACATTTCTCTCCAAAGTAGCCCTCCCCTCCTTGTCCCCTTTTCAAGCTGCGGACCTAGCCTTACCTTTCTCTCCCCTGGAAATTACAAACGCAATTAAAAGCCTCCCTCTACATAAAGCCCCGGGACCGGACGGTTTTGGAAACGAATATTACAAGACTTTCATTGATGCACTAACCCCACATTTATGTAACTCCTTTAATCACATGCTGGCCACCGGGGAGTTCCCCACAGAATCCTTAGAAGCGACCATTGCCACCATCCACAAACCAGGGAAGGCCCCGCATGACCCAGCTAACTACCGCCCCATTTCGCTACTTAACACCGATCTGAAAATGTATGCCAAACTCCTTGCCACCCGACTTTCACAACACATGACATCCCTCATACACCCGGACCAGGTGGGTTTTATTCCTCGCCGACAGGCCTCAGATGGTACCTGTAGGTTTGTAGATCTTATCCACTGGGCAGAGCACAGTCGAACGCCTTCTCTGTTGATTTCGCTGGATGCAGAGAAGGCGTTAGACAGAGTTCACTGGGGATACCTTAAGGCAGTCCTAAAGAAATTCGGCATAGAGGGCGGGTTCCTACAAGCTATCCTGGGCCTTTACACCTCGTCTACTGCGAGAATCCGCACTTCAGGCATTCTTTCCAACCCCTTTAGAATCACTAACGGCACTCGCCAGGGCTGTCCACTCTCACCATTGATTTTTGCCCTAGTCATGGAGCCATTAGCGCAATCCATTCGTTCACACCCTCATATTTTTGGTATCGATGTGAAAGAAACCTGTCATAAGATAGGTCTATATGCGGACGATGTCATCATAGCTATCTCCGACCCAGTGAAGTCTTTGCCGGTCCTGGCTGAAGTTCTCCATGACTTTGGCAAAGCATCATTGTACAAATCTGCCATGCTTGGTATTGAGATTTCGCCAGCGCTTAAAGCAGAAATTACCAAAATATCGCCCTTCTCCTGGGCCCCCAGTTCCCCTTTGCAATATTTGGGCATCCAACTGGTATCCCCCTCTTCTGCATTGTTACGAAATAACCTTGTCTCCTTGTTTACGAAATTGAACAACTTAACCTCCAATATGACCTCCTTAAAAGCCTCATGGGTTGGTAGGATAGCCCTAACCAAAATGTTTCTCCTTCCACATGTACTTTACTTCTTTCGGACCCTCCCGCTTCCAATTCTTTCAGCAGACCTAGCTAAAATACAGCGTACCTTAGACTCATTCATTTGGGCAGGTCATAAACCCCGCTTGAAATCCTCGGTCCTATGCACTCCCTCAGTCTCAGGAGGGATGGGATCACCAGACGTTAAAAAGTACTACAAGGCTGCCATTCTAGACCAAGGGAAGCAACTGTGGTCGCAAGACCCGAACACAAGGTGGCACCAAATCGAAGCAGCAACTCTCCCAGCTGTGCCACAACTAACCCTAGCTGCGATCTGGTTATCTCTTCCTATCACATGATCCATCCTTCCCACAGTACGTGCCTGTCTAGCTCAATGGAATGCAATACGCCAAGATCATCGGGGCATTCATAAAGACGCATTGAAAAAGCTCCCCTTACTAGCGCTACAATTCCTCTCTCCAGATCTCTCGATCAAGCACTGGTATGAAACAGGAATCAAAACCATTGGAGCCCTGTTTCTTGGTGTAGATCTGAAAGGTTTTCAACAACTGACTTCGGAATTCGGTCTCTCGCATAAGGACTTTTACATTTACCTCAGGCTCAGACACATCGTCTCTCAAAGCTTGACATCTCCAGAACCCACCTCCAAGGAACTTCTCCATTTTTACAACCGTCCCCTTAATGTCTCTAAAGGCATATCCTTCATTTACAAGCTTCTCTCTAGACCTACCACGTCCTCAAAACCGTCGAACATGATCTATTGGGAATCCCAACTGCATTGCTCTTTCCCCCTGGAAGACTGGCATCGCGTACTACGCACCCCACTAGTCATCTCCAAAAATGTGACGCACTGGGAAACGGTCATGAAATTGTTCCATAAGTGGTATTATACACCGCAAAAGTTGGCGACCATCTTCCCCACCCACTCTCCAAAATGTTGGAGGAATTGCAACTCCACCGGAGATATGTTCCACATCTGGTGGAGTTGCCCGGTTATCGTTCCCTTTTGGCTTCAAGTCTCCTCTCTCGTCCAGACTTTGACCAACTCTCCCCAACAGCTGACTTCACGAATGGCTCTTTTTGGTCTGGATTCCCAATATTGGCCCCCCACTAGTCTACCTGTAGTACACCACATACTAATCTCAGCACGCCTACTCATAGCTCGTGCGTGGAAAAATCCCCTTTCTCCAACACTTACTGAGCTTATAAATACGCTTAATGCTCATTGCCGCATGGAATCTCTTTTCTCCAGAATAAACATGACAGAACCTAGATTCAACAAGCAGTGGTCTTCCTGGTTAACACACCCAAGCTGTGTTAAGCTTACGTAACCTCGTTGTACACTACCCCCAGACCAGATGGAGCCGGCAGTGAAAGTCACTGGTTTTTTGTAACACTTCTTTTATATCATATGTAACTTAGCTGTGATTCTCCTGAAGCTCTGTCTACTTGACTCAGTTGTCTCTTTTATTTTTTTTCTCTTCTACTCTATCCTACCTTTTTACTGTTCCTTGGCATGGCGTCCCCGCTGGACACAGCCCATTGGGGTGTCAGGCGGGGATGGGATGCCCCCAGATCTACCGGACCTAACTATGCGATAGGCGTAGTATATAGCTGATGGGCACCAGGCCCATATTCTGTTACGCTAGTAACTCATGTTGTTTAAAGTATTATCTATTCATTATCTCCCTACAACTTATGTACAATTGATGATGTCATTCATCTGTTACTGTGATATATTGCAATAAAATCTTTTGAAAATAAATACATTTTGGCTGAAATTCATGAAATACAATTACATATTTGCAAATTGCAGAAACAAAGAAAAACTTGGTTTTTTTTTTCAAAATTGATTTGGGTTATTTTCACAAAAAAATACTTTTGGATGAAATTTGCAAAACAGAAACTAAGAAAAACTTATTTTTTTCAAAATATCAGGTCTTTTTTTGTTCATTTAGCAAAAAATAAAAAACCCAGTAGTAAAAAAATACCACCAAAAGAAAGCTCTAGTTGTGTGAACAAAATGATAAAAGTGTAGTTTGAGTGCAGTGTTGCATGACCACGCAATTATCAGTCAAAGTGTGACAGCTCTGGAAGCTGAAAATTGACCTGGGCAGGAAGGGGGTTAAAGTGCCCTATTTTGAAGTGGTTTAAACATACTTTGGAGGTACAAGGACTTTGGCATGTGTGTGCTGTGTAAAAAGTGACTAAGATAAGATTTTACTGAACCATGTCCACCTCTCACTGTTAGTACAAATTGGCCATACCCACATGTCACCATGCCATTATTTTACTCTGGGTGCTCCCAAGTCTACTGAAAGGCTCCATTCTACTATATAGCCATCAAATTTACTTTTAAAATGTATTTTTAACTAGTTTTGTCTGACTGATTACATTTTGTCTGCTATTTGGCTGGGTAACAGTTCCATCCAACTTGACATTTTTGTTCACTTTTTTTGTTTAATATTTAGTTTTTTTTTACCTTGATAATGGTTATAGAAGCCTCTAGGTCCCTATTAATAACAATCCACTCCCTGCTAGGTGTTACATATACTGTATGTGTTTTTCAGTTAAGAGCAAGATGTTGTGCTTGTGTTCATTTCAAATGTCCAACCAACTTTTTCAATATATGGATAGCTTTTTTGGTAGATATTGCTGTAGACTTTGTTATTGAGCCTTTTTAAACACTCACAGTGCTATAAAACTAAAAGTTATGGGAGTGTGGACTAAATGTATCTCACCAAAGCCTCAGTTCACAAAGCCACATATGTTTTTTGTTTTTGTTTTTGCTTATGGTCATTATTTTAGTTGAACAAAGAGATTTTATACACATAAATAAATGTAGAATTAAATTGTAGAATTATGTTGTGGTTTTGTCACTACAGGACACAGGACACTACATAGAAAAGAGACGCTGCACTAATATAGTCCAATTAATGCAAGATATTTGATTGTAGAAATAAATATCATGTTTCTAATGGCCAAATGATTAAAAATAAACCAGATTCTTCTAGAAATTACACCACAGTGAGTTCAATCAATGAAATGTGCCACCACCTTTAGAAAAACTCGCTTACAAGATGACAAGCAAAAGCAGGCATGTGGCCATAGCCCAGCCAAGGCCTTTGCTTGCATGGAAGATCGTGGACATAAGCTCTGGATGGATGGCTGCATAAGTATATCCAACCACCAATAGCACCACTCAATCCAGGACCATTAATTCAGCAACAAACTCAGCAGTAAACCAAGAAAGAGAAAACCAACCATAGCGTAATATTGTCTAACTGGATACTGCACTTACATTTAGAAAGTTTAAAATCTGCGCATAAAAAAAAAGCAGAGCCGGCCGACTACAAACAAACTCTTCCTGTCCTCCTAAGGAGACAGCATGGTGACGTCAGCATGTATTAGACTATAGCCACATGCCTGGTTTTGCTTGCCATCTGGTAAGCAAGTTTTTCTAAAGGTGGTGGCACATTTCATTGATTGAGCTCACTGTGGTGTCATTTCTAGAAGAATCTATTATTTTTCCATCATTTGTCCATTAGAAACATGATGTTTATTTCTACAATCAAATATCTTGCATTAATTGGACTATATTAGCGTGACTTCTCCTTTCTATGTTTATTTTGTGTATATTTCACATTAAGCTGCTGCTCATTGGATTACAAATTTATTAATTGATTAAACAATTAATTTTTAACTGATACATTAGTCATACGGAGGAACCAGAAACCTTTCTCTGTGAGATGGACCCTCAGACTACAAATTTATTGGTTGATCTAAAGAGATTGTACAATAAGATTGTAGTGTGTGCAACCAACAGTATGCATATGAACGTTAAACCACTGCATTTTATATAGGAGTACACAATAAACATGAAAAACAGTACTGTGGGTGTTATTTATAACAATCACATAAAAACAAGATTTGGAAAAAAATATCTCATGTACCAGACCAAATCACATTAAAATGTACAGTATTTTTCATAGTTTATCATATTTCCTAGTTTTGTTCCAGCAAGATACTTCTCAAACTGTGCATCCACCTCTTTGCTCTGTTCTTCGGTAAAAAGGCTCTTCCAGTCCCCTACTTCTTCTTTAAATGCAATAAAAATAATAGATTTTATTTTAAGAGTTGGAATCAAAATACAATCATACAAGCACTTGATTAAAAAATCATTTTGGAATCATAGCCTATAAAATTAACACCATTTCTAAATTTAACAGCTAAATATGAAACATAATCTTTTGAAAGGCATGCATACATTTGAAATCTTGTATTTTGAGACCCAGGGCAATGTATGTCTTTAGCCTAATGTACAATGATCATCCTAACAATGCAATAACTATTATTGTTGGCTGCTCACAATACATAGGGTTATTCAGTTAACCACTTAAAGAGGAAGTAAACACTGATGGGTTATACTTCCTCTTTTGTTTCCTGCAAACTCTGCAAAGTAAAAGCATAATAGGCTACTATGCATCGCATAGTAGCCCATTATGTGGCACTTACCTGCAAACGAAGCCCACGCTGTCCCTGCTACAGGAAGCACCCATCTTCGTGCCTCTTCCTTGCGGGGCCGAGGGCTCAGGCTGTGTGACTGGCCAGAGCCACATGTTGTCACTTCCACGCATGTGCGCCGGAGCCGCCAGTCATGGCACACGCTCGGGAGGACAATTTAAAAAAATATATATATATTTTTTTTTTACTTTTTGCTATAATAAATAAAAAAAAATAAAATAAAAATGAAACTAATTTCTTCATCAGTTTAGGAAAATATGTATTCTTCTACATATTTTTGGTAAAAAAAAAAATCGCAATAAACGTATATTGATTGGTTTTCACAAAAATTATAGCATCCACAAAATAGGGGATAGATTTATGGCCTTTTTATTTTTTACATTTTTTTTACTAATAATGGCGGTGATCAGCGATTTTTAGGGGGACTGTAACATTGCGACGGACCAACCAGACACCTAACTAACATTTTTGCCAATTTTTTGGGAACCAGTGACATTATTAGAGTAATCAGTGCTAAAAATATTCACTGTTATTGCACTAATGACACTGGCAGGGAAGGGGTTAAATGACACCAGGGGTGATCAAGGGGTTAAATGTGTTTACTAGCTGTATGGGGGACTGTGCCACTGGGGAAACACACAGATCTGCATAGCAGAAAGATAGGATCTGTGTGATCTCCCTTGTCTCCCGCGTGCACCCACAAATCGTTCAATGACAGCGATTCATGGGATCGAGCCACATTGTGGTACAACTGCGTCGGCTGGTCCTTAAGCAGTTAAACATTAGTTAGTGCATTGAGAAAAGAACAATGCTTAAAGCAATCAGCCATTTTTTGCACTATAAACAAAAGAAGAGCAACAAGTTTGAAAAAAAAAACACAATATTTTTTACTTTTTTCTATAATAAATATCCCAATTAAAAAAAAAAAAACATTTTTTTTTCCTCAGTTTAGGCCAATATGTATTCTTCTACATATTTTTGGTAAAAAATATTGCAATATGCGTATATTGATTGGTTTGGGCAAAAGTTATAACGCCTACAAAATAGAGGATAGATTTTTGGCATTTTTTTATTATTATTTATTTAGTAGTAATGGCGGCGATCTGCGATTTTTATCATGACTGCAACATTGCAGCGGACATATCGTACACTTTTGACACGATTTTGGGACCATTCACATGAATACATCAATCAGTGCTATACAAATGCATTGATTACTGTATAAATGTCACTGGCAGGGAAGGGCTTAACACTAGGGGCGATCATGGGGTTAATTGTGTTACCTAGGGAGTGATTCTAACTGTAGGGGGAGGGGACTCACAAGGGGAGGCGACGATCGGTGTTCTTCTGTACTGGCAACACATGATCAGTCTCCTCTCACCTGAAAAGATGTGGACTGTCCTGCTCTGTTAACGGGCAATCGTGGGTGCCCAGCAGACATCATGGCCACTGGGCACGCACATCGGCTCCTGAGTGATGCGGCGGGGGTGCGCAATGCACTCCCCAGACGGCCGGGAAGCCCAGGATGTCATATGACACCCACTCAGGATGGGAGATCCCTCCTGCGGACATCATATGACTAAGGCTGGGATGGGAAGTGGTTAAACAAAGGGCCAGTTTACTGTCCTCCAGAATTTAGGGGGCCAGAGTGTGGCCAGTGGAAGTATAAAATGTCCTGGCATTAGTAGGAATAAACTATGCCGAGGTCTTGGTATTAGGGGAGGAATAATGCCTGATGTTGGTGTCAGTGAGAGGAATAGTGCCCATCATTGGTGTCAGTGGAAGCAATAGAGACCCATTGTTGGTCTCAGTGGCAGAAATTATGATCCCTTGTCAGTGTCATGTCATTGGACCCTGTGCTGCAGTTTGGAGACCACTGATCTAGCAGCATTAGTCACTAAAAATACCTGCTAACCACCTCTAGCAATGTGATGGTCCTCTCTCGCAGATATTTAAGTTTAACCTTTTCCTTTAAATGTAATATCTGAAAACTAATATACATTGTGAGTGAGGACTAAAAAAAATATTTGAAACTTAATATTTTTTTTATTTTGCAACAAAATGTATATTCACACCTGACTGGTGCAGCCCCCATCAATTAAATATCCATATCAATTAACAGTATATCTTCTTTTGCAAGCTGGACCTTCTAAGTCAGTTTTTTTTTTTTTTTTTTTTTTTTAGGATTTAAACTGTTTGTGTTTTTTATTCGATAGGAAGGTGAATATACAAAATGTGTCACTTTCAAACTATTCTTAGGACAAGTTAACACAGAAGAAACCACAAAACAACAAAAACCACAAAAAAAAAGCAAAAAACTTAAAAATTAAACACAAATAAACTCTAAGTCAAATTTTGATCTGATGAATATAACAAAAGTTTGCAATGACATTGGAGTGAACAGTTCTGCTTGGCTAGATATAATTTGCATGGGTTGATTAGTTAGGCTGTCATGGAGCGGCTGATTTACTAATGAATTTGAGAATGTTCAATCAAAACTGACCAACTTTACAATAACATACTGAAAGAGGCACTAGGAACTTTTACAATTGCACATGGATTCAGTTAAAGGAAAGTTAAGGAAAAACTGAAAAAAAAAACTTTGTAGCTCTGGTGAGGTGGTTCCCACACAGCAAGACTTTCCTCTATGGAAAGTAGATCAAATCATAGAATTACAGGAAGCAGTGCCAGATCAAAACAAGGTGAAAAAGAGTCCAAGATCACTTTATTGTTGGTTAAGGAAGTCATATAAAAACACCCAAATCTTTTGGGGGCAATACCAATCCCCCTTTTCATCAAAGCTCAACACAGGATGGACACAGGGAAAACAGTGACTTCACAAATCTATATTAGAATCAGTATTGAACTTGGTAACAAGTCCTATTTGCAACCTCAGAACACCCAATAAGGAGATAGTATGCGTCTGGACAAAATTACGAGGCATGTTCACTAATGCCAGGAGTCTGACGGACAAGATGGGAGAACTAGAGCAGCTACTGTATGAGGAGGAATTTGATTTTGTGGGAATTTCAGAGACTTGGTTCAATAGCTCTCATGATTGTCTGGCAACCATTCAAGGTTATTCCCTATATCATAGGGAGGGTAAAAAAAGGGGGAGGGGTATGCATGTATATCAAAAATGAGATATAGGTGAATGTGAGGGATGACATCACTAATGGAGCAAGGGAAGAGGTGGAATCCTTATGGGTAGAGTTACAAAGGGAGGAAACCAAGGAGAAAGTAATACTAGGAGTATGCTATAGGCCCCCTAACCTGAGGGAGGAGGGGGAGACTGACCTCCTATCGCAGTTTGGAATGGCGGCAAGGATGGGAAGTGTTATTATAATGGGGGATTTTAATTATCCAGACATAGACTGGGCTGAAGGAACAGAGCATTCTTCTAAGGCTCGCCTTTTCCTAAATGTGTTACAGGCCGATTTCATGGGACAGATGGTAAATGCACCAACAAGAAACAATGCGTTACTAGAACTACTGATTACTAACAATACAGACTTAGTCGCGGATGTAGAAATACAGGGCAACTTAGGAAACAGCGAGCACAGGTCAATTAGTTTCAGCATAAATCACACAAATAGGAAGCGTAAGGGGAATACAAAGACACTGAATTTCAAAAGAGCCAACTTTCAGAAACTACGCTCCTTGCTAAAAGATACTAAATGAGATAAAATCTTAGGAACAAAGAACACGGAGGAAAAATGGGTGTGCTTTAGTAGCATATTAAATAAGGGGAATTAACCAATACATCCCACAGGGTAATATATTTAAAAGAGCTAATAAAAGCCCTGGGTGGCTTAACGCCAACGTAAAAATTCATAAAAAAAGCAAAGAAGAAGGCCTTCAAAATATACAAGGCTGAGGGAACATCAACAGCATTCCAACTGTACAAAGAATGCAATAAGAAATGTAAAGGTGTAATCAGGGTGGCTAAGATAGAACACAAAATGCACATAGCGGAGGAGAGAAAGAAAAATCCCAATATGTTTTTTAAGTAGGGATGAGCCGAACACCCCCCGGTTCGGTTCGCACCAGAACTTTCGAACGGACCCCAAATTCGTACGAACGTTAGAACCCCATTGAAGTCTATGGGACTCGAACGTTCGAAATTAAAAGTGCTAATTTTAATAGCTAATATGCAAGATACTGTCCTAAAAAGGGTTTGGGGACCTGGCTCCTGCCCCAGGGGACATGGGTCAATGCCTAAAATGTTTTTAAAAATGGCCGTTTTGGCGGGAGCACTGATTTTAATGACGATTAAAGTGAAAAAAAAAAAGTGAAATATTCCTTTAAATATGGTGCCTGGGGGGTGTCTGTAGTATGCCTGTGAAGTGCCACGTGTTTCCCGTGTTTAGAACAGTCCCTGCACAAAATGACATTAAACGGAAATAACACCATTTAAAACTGCTTGCGGTTTTAATGTTATATCTGGTTCCTGCAATATGGTTGAAAATCATTGAGAAAAATGGCATGGGTAGCCCTCCCTGCCCATTACCAGCCTATTTGGGTCTTGTACGCATATTAAGGGGAACCCTGTACCCATATTAAAAAAAGGAAATGCGTGTGGCCCCCAGGCCCTATATACTCAGAACAGCAGTATACAGGTGGTGCAAACAAGACAGGGACTGTGTAGGTTTGTTGTGTTAAGTTGAATCTGTTTGTAATTTTCAACTGGTACATTTTTAAAGTGTAGCTCCAGTCAAAAAAACTATTTTTAAGCTTTTTGGAAAACATAGGGAAGGGTTATCACCCCTGTATAATTTGTTTTGTCGTCCATCTTTTTTCATCTCACTTGCTGTTGTCTCCTTCCGTTTGCAAGTAGGAGATGTTTGTAAATTGGATGTTTGAAAGTAGGGGCCTGTCCTATATGCTCTGCAGAAATGGCAGAACAAGGTGTTGGTTTTGCCACAACATTGTAAGCCCTCAAAGTGACTCTTGGTGGGCGCTGGAGCGCCCTGCTGTGAACGATTATATTAAGAATTGTAATTACATGCCATTGTTGAACAGTGGTAGAAAAATTGACCTTTGGTGGTTGTGGTGCTGGTGCCACAACACTATAAGTCCTCACCGTTACTCTGGGTGGGCACAGGAAGGGGCCCTCCTGTGAAATATTATATCAAGAATTGTAATTACATCTCCCTGTTAAACAGGGACAGAAAAATGTGGCCTTAGGCACTGCTGCTGGTGCCACCACACTGCAACCTCTTCCATATACTCTAGTTTTATTGCAGGAATTAGCCCTGCTGCAAAGCATTGCATCAAAAATTGTACTTAAACGCCCCTGTTAAACAGGGGCAGAAAAATTGGGCCTTAGGCACTGGTGCTGGTGCCACCACACTGCAACCTCTGCCATATACTCTAGTTTTATTGCAGGAATTAGCCCTGCTGCAAAGCATTGCATCAAAAATTGTAATTAAACGCCCCTGTTAAACAGGGGCAGAAAAATTGGGCCTTAGGCACTGGTGCTGGTGCCACCACACTGCAACCTCTGCCATATACTCTAGTTTTATTGCAGGAATTAGCCCTGCTGCAAAGCATTGCATCAAAAATTGTAATTAAACACCCCTGTTAAACAGGGGCAGAAAAATTGGGCCTTAGGCACTGGTGCTGGTGCCACCACACTGCAACCTCTGCCATATACTCTAGTTTTATTGCAGGAATTAACCCTTCTGCAAAGCATTGCATCAAAAATTGTAATTAAACGCCCCTGTTAAACAGGGGCAGAAAAATTGGGCCTTAGGCACTGGTGCTGGTGCCACCACACTGCAACCTCTCCCATATACTCTTGTTTGATTGCAGGAATTAGCCCTGCTGCAAAGCATTGCATCAAAAATTGTACTTAAACGCCCCTGTTAAACAGGGGCAGAAAAATTGGGCTGATGGCATCAACCAGAACCAGAAATGTTCTTCCAACATATCAGCGGAGGAGGAAGAGGATAGACAATCAACATAACAGGACAGTCACTCAGCATCAGCATAGGCAGTCTTGAAGGGATGTGATATTTCAAAAAAAATTATTCTGTTACATCAGCTTCAGGTGCTTGGTAGCTGTGGATGATCCAAGACTGATTCATCTTGATGAAGGTCAGTCGATCAACTGATTCGGTGGACAGGCGCACCTTGTGATCGGTAACAAAGCCACCAGCAGCACTGAAGGTGCGTTCCGAAAGAACGCTGGATGCAGGACAGGCCAGTAGCTCAATTGCATACTGTGCAAGCTCTGGCCAGTGATCCATCCTCAATACCCAGTAAGCCAGAGGATTTTCGGTGGGAAAGGTGTCCAAGTCTGACCTTGCCCCTAGGTATTCCTGCACCATGTAAATCAGACGCTGGCGATGGGTGCTGGAACCAATCATACCTTGGGGCTGCGGACTAAAAAATTGTCTGAAAGCATCAGTCAGACGGCCACCTTCTCCACCGCTCCTTCTGACCGATGCCTCAGCAACACGTTGTCCAGGACCAGGAGTTTGTAACCTCCCAGTCTCTGGGAACGCGTTGCACAGACCTTTCTGCAAGGCCTCCCGGAGATGTCTCATCCTCTGCTCCCTCTGCGATGGCAAGATAAAGCCGGCAACCTTACCCTTGTACCGTGGATCAAGGAGAGTGGCCAGCCAGTAATGGTCCCTCTCCTTGATCCGAAGAATACGAGGATCCTTCCGCAGGCTTTGCAGGATCAGGGAGGCCATGCAGCGTAGGTTAGCTGAGGCATTCGGTCCGGAGTCCTCTGGGTCACTAAGGACAACATGATCCGCAGCTACCTCCTCCCAGCCACGTACAAGTCCACTTGTTTCTTGGGACTGTAAATCATCCCTACAAGACTGCTGCTGCTGATGCTGAGTGCCAGCCTCCACCTCCATGCTGACACAATCATCCTCCTCCTCCTCTTCCTCCTCCTCATCCTCTTCCTGTGTGATGGGTGGCACAGCAGGAACACTGTCTGGATAAAGGGGGACTTGAGAGGCAAGGAAGTCCTCCTCTTCCTGCCTCTGTTCTGCCTCAAGTGCCCTGTCCATTATTCCACGCAGCGTATGCTCGAAGAGGTGGACAAGAGGTACAGCGTCACTGATGCATGCACTGTCACTGCTCACCATCCTTGTGGCCTCCTCAAACGGTGACAGGACAGTGCATGCATCCCTGATCATGCCCCACTGGCGTGGTGAGAAAAAACCAAGCTCCCCTGACCCTGTTGAGTTCCATCTGGTGGGCATGTCACATATAAGGCGGTTCTTGGGAAGGTTCAACTCCTTTTGGAGCTCAGCCAGCCGAGCACAGGCATTAAATGATCGGCGGAAATGCACACAGACTTTCCTGGCCTGCTTCAGGACATCCTGTAAGCCGGGGTACCTGCCCAAGAACCGCTGCACCACCAGGTTAAGGACGTGAGCTACACAGGGCACATGGGTCAGTTGTCCCTGTCGGAGGGCGGAGAGGAGGTTGGTGCCATTGTCACAAACCACCATTCCTGGCTTAAGCTGGCGTGGCGTCAACCACCTCTCGGCCTGCCCCTGCAGAGCTGACAAAACATCCGCCCCAGTGTGGCTCCTGTCCCCCAAACAAACCAGCGCAAGCACGGCATGGCATCGTTTTGCCTGCGTACTTGCGTAGCCCCTGAAACGCCTACGAAGCACCGCTGGTTCTGAGGACAGAGCACTGGAAGAGGCCATGGAGGAAGAAGAAGAGGAGGGGGTGGAGGAGAGAGGTGTGTCACAACCAATAGTAGCATTTTGGAGGCGTGGTGGCGGAACAACCTCCAACACTACTGCACCTTGTCCTGCATCCTTCCCAGCTGCCAGAAGAGTGACCCAATGGGCCGTGAAAGACAGGTAACGTCCCTGTCCATGCCTGCTGGACCATGAGTCAGCAGTAATATGCACCTTACCGCTGACCGCCCTGTCCAGCGAGGCAAGGACATTGCCTTCCACATGCCGGTAGAGAGCCGGAATCGCCTTCCGTGAGACCTTCCGTTTGGGGACCTGCCACTGAGGAACCGCACATTGTACAAACTCACGGAAGGGGGCCGAGTCTACCAACTGAAAAGGCAGCAGTTGAAGTGCTAGCAATTTAGCCAAGCTAGCATTCAACCGCTGGGCATGTGGATGGCTGGGAGTGAACTTATTCCGCCGGTCCAGCAGCTGGGGCAGGGACATTTGCCTGCTATAATCGGACGTGGGTGTACCGCTAGCAGAGTTCCCGGAAGCACTTGGCTGTGACACACCTAATTCTACACCTTCATTCCTCTCAGAGCAGGTTTCAGAGAGGACTGAAGGTCTAGTGGGGTTGGAGATGCCAGCTGATGAGGAGCAAGGAGAGGTCCGCTTTGTTCTTTGGTGTGGGTCTTTGAGGTACGCTTGCCAACGAGCTGCATGGCAGGTCAACATATGTCTGGTCAAGCATGTGGTGCCCAAGCGGCTGATGTTTTGGCCACGTGAGATACGCTTGAGACATATGCTGCAAATAACAGCGGTACGATCTGATGCACTCGTCTCAAAAAAGGCCCACACCAAAGAACTTTTAGAATAACGCGCAGAGGCAGCGCTCTGCACAGGCGGAGCTCTGCGGTGTGATTCAGTCGGTGTGCTGCCCCTAAGCTGGCCCCCGGAGGGCATCCTGCCTCGTTGGACATGTGCCTCCTCCTCCTCCCTCCTTCCAGGCACCCACGTGGAGTCAGTGCCCTCATCATCCCCTCCCTCTTCATCGCTGTAGCAAACCTGGCAGTATGCTGCAGCTTGTGGAACATGACTGCCAGATTGCTGTCCTTCTTGAGCATCCCCTCTCTCTGCGCTCACGCTACTGCCTTCCTCTAGCTGAGTGTCATCATCAGAGCCCACAAAACACTGGGCATCCTCCTGGAGAATGTACCCAACACTGTGCTCAAAGAGTTCAGGAGACTCCTCAGGAGGACGTGGTGGGTCTAGGGAAGGAGTCACTGATGATGACATTGAGAGGAGGGAAGACGATGCGTTGGCAGCTGTTTTGCTACTACCCTGAGACTGGGTGAGAGAGGATGAGGAGGATGAAGAGGGCTTGGTCATCCACTCTACCAAGTCGTTGGCATGTTGCGGTTCAACATGTCCAGCTGCCGAAAAGAAGGACAAGCGTGTCCCATGGCCACGTGCTGATGACAATGCACCGCGTCCACGACCAGGACTGTTGTCTCTAGACACAGAGCCTGCTTGCCCTCTTTTATCGGCTCGCGCCTGTCTGCCTCTCCTTGCTGGCCTTCCAGACATGGTAATGGCCTGAAGGGAGTTGGGTAAAAAAGCAGTTGGGTAGTGTATATTGTGCTAGAGGCACACAACACCCACTAACTCCTGCAGATGCCTTTATTATAGAACACCAGAGATAAAGGGGTATATACAGATGTATACTGTGCTGTGCTGGAGGCACACACAACTTCCAATAACTCCTGCAGATGGCAAGTGGGCTCAAATAGAGAACAGCTATGTAGGTGGATATAGCAGTATGTACTGGGTACAGAGCACGCAGACAGCACGCACTATCTCCTAACACTACTGACTGCAAGCTCTATTATAAAATATAGATCACTAGCTATATAGGTGAGGTGAATATAGCGGTGTATACTGTGGTCAGGGCACGCAGACAATAACCACTACACAACAGCAAGATCGAAAATCGGCCGAAAACGATCGGTGTGTACTGTGTTGAAGGTACACAGAACACCCACTGCTTCAGACGCCAACACACTACACAAGGCTGCCGCGCTGGCGGCCTTATATAGTGTGGGGCACGCACTACACAGCCTGAGCTATGATTGGCCACAGGCATCCTGCCTGTGGCCAATCATGGCTCTCCTCGCTGCTGGCGCTGCGATTGGCCAAGCATGCGGGGTCACAGTGCATGCTTGGCCAATCATGAGCCAGCAATGCACTGCGCCATCGCAGTGCATTGTGGGCCGTGAGCGCCACACGAATTTGGCGCGAACGGACCAAAATGTTCGGACTTCGCCGAACGGACGAACAGCCAATGTTCGAGTCGAACGTACGTTCGACTCGAACACGAAGCTCATCCCTATTTTTAAGTACAAAAATAGTAAAAGAGGAAGGACAGATCATATTGGCCCCATAAAGAATTATGAAGGGCTTTAGATTACAAAGGATGGTGAGATGGCAAAGGTTTTGAATGTATTCTTCTCCTCATTCTTCACAAGGGAAACAGGGGACTTCAGTAACTACAACTGCAATGTTTACCCTCATGACATGTCACAGGAAGCACCACAATGGTTAATCGAGGATAAAATCAGAAGCAGACTTGAAAAACGTAAAGGGGTTGTAAACCCTCATGTTTTTTCACCTTAATGCATCCTATGCATTAAGATGAAAAAACACCTGGCAGTAACTGCCCCCCCCCCCCAGCCCTCCCCAACCATTTTACTTACCTAGGCATCATATTTCCCTCGCCAGAGACACAATGTCCCTCTCTGCACGGGGCCCAGCTCTTGATTGGATAGATTGATAGCAGCACAGCCATTGGCTCCCACTGCTGTCAATAAAATTCAATGACGGGCGCCAGGGGGCATGGCTGAGTCCAGCATTTGTGTCTATGGACGCTGAATGCTGGACAGCGCCTGCAAGGTTTCCCCCAGGAGAGTGATGTCCTAGGGGGTTATCTGATGTGGGGAGGAGCTACCAGCGCCGCCTGGGGACTCCAGAAGAGGATGAACGGGGCCAGCTGCACAGTGGAGGTAAGTATGATATGTTTGTTATTTTAAATTTAAAAAAATGAGGGTTTACAATCACTTTAACATAAATAATTTACCGGGACCAGGTGGCTTGCACCTGAGGGTCCTTAAGGAACTCAGTCAAGTAATTGCCAGACAGTTGTAACAAATTTTTATGAACAGTCAATCGACTGGTATGGTACCAGTTGATTGGAGAAAAGCCAATGTAGCACCAACCTTTAAAAAGACCAAGATATATCCATGGGATCTACAGACCAGTTAACCTAACATCAATAATATGCAAGCTCTTTGAAGGAATGATAAGGGACTATATACAAGATTTTAGTAATGAAAACGGTATCATTAACAGTTATCAGCATTGATTCATGAAAAATCGTTCTTGTCAAACAAATCCACTACCCTTCTATGAGGAGTTGAGCTGCCATCTAGATGAAGGAAGGCCCGTAGACATAGTGTTTTTGGATTTTGAAAAGGCATTTGATGCAGTTCCCCACAAACATGTACTATACAAGCTAAGGTCTGTCGTCATGGACCAAAGGGTGAGTACATGGATTAAAAACTGGCTACAAGGGTGAGTTCAGAGTGTAATGATAAATAGGGAGTACTCGGAATGGTCCAATGTAGAAAGTGGGCTCCCTCAGGGATGCTAAGCTAAGCAGGGGAATAGCTTCAACCCAGGATATGGAAACCTTGCAAGAAGATCTGAACAAATTAATGGGATGGGCAACTATATGGCAAATGAGGTTTAATGTGGAAAAATGTAAAATAGTACAATCTCCTCACTAGGGGGAGAACCTATGGGGGAATCTAGGATGGAAAGGGACCTGGGAGTACTAGTAGATGACAGGCTCAGCAATGGCTTGCAATGCCAAGCTGCTGCAAGCAAAGCCAATAGAATATTGGCATGCATTAAAAAGAGAATTAACTCCAGAGATAAAACAATAATTCTCCCACTCTACAAGACTCTGGTCCGGCCGCAAATGGAATATGCCATCCAGTTCTGGGCTCCAGTCCTCAGGAAGGATGTGCTGGAAATGGAGAGAGTACAGAGAAGGGCAACAAAGCTAATAAAAGGGACTGGAGGATCTTAGTTATTAGGAAAGATTACAAGCACTGAACTTATTCTCTCTGGAGAAGAAACGCTTGAGAGAAGATATGATTTCAAAGTACAAATACTGTACCATACTGGTGA
Organism: Lithobates pipiens; assembly: GCF_037356315.1. NCBI lineage: Eukaryota > Metazoa > Chordata > Amphibia > Anura > Ranidae > Lithobates > Lithobates pipiens. The sequence continues at coordinate 167,906,079 of NW_027507758.1, forward strand.
TCCCACAATAGGGATAAAACTTTTCAGCGAAAAGGCATTTAAAAAGACTTGCGGCTATTCACTAAAATGAGAGGAAAGCGATTTAACTGGAAACAGCATAGAGGGTTCTTTACGATAGGAGCGGTAAGAATGTGGAATTCTCTTCTCTATAGCTTTGGTTTCAGCAGGGAGCGTAGATCATTTCAAAAAACTATTAGATAGGCACCTAAACTACCACAACATACAGGGATATACATGTAATGTTGATATAAAAGTGCACACACACACACACACACACACACACAGGTTGGACTTTATGGACTTGTGTCTTTTTTCAACCTTACCAACTATATGTTACTATGAACTCTCTTGACAGCAGTTGTGGAGCAAGTTTTATACTGTGTTGAGCCTTGGTAGTGTTGCCCCTGAAATGCATTGGTTGTTTTTACTTACTTTACCTACTATTAAAATTTGGGATTCTGTATTTATATGGCTTGAGCAACTTTATAACATGCCTATTTTTACTTCTGTGAATAGATTTTTTTTTTTGCTAAATGAACATCTAAAACTGTATTATTTGTTTGCACAGCAAACTCTAAATAAGTTTACCTTTTCGGAAGAAAACAATCCCAAGATCTCTATGTGTTTTACTGGATTTTTCCTTCATAGACGAAAAAGTCGTTTTTTCCTTTACCAACCTGATTGGCTCATCCGTCAGAGCTAAGCCATAGAAGTCACTTATTTTTTTCAGCTCTTTCAGAAGGTCCTTTAGACAAGAAATATATAAATAGCAATCATTGCTTTAATGATTTATTATCAATAGCAAAAAATTTGTTTTTATATAATTAACAAGATTATGTCACTTCCTCTATAGTATTGAAGGACACTTTCCAGTGAATGTACTTGCAAAATAATGGAACATATTCAACCAATTCACAATGGGGTAGGTGAACACATTCAGCTTCATCTTGTTCACCATTGAGATAAGCCCTCAGGATTTAACAAATCAAGAAATAAGGTGATACCATTGATAGCGAACAAATTAGCTGACAGAGTGGGCAGTAAAATGTTGGGGAGAGGGTATGGGAAGGCTTACAAATCTACACATTAGAGGTGTCATGCTGTCCAGTGCTAATATTCCAGCTGGCATGCTATTGAGGGCCTGAAAGATAGAAAGGGCCTCTATGAATAAGCCCCACATGGGCAAAATGCATTAATGGATTCTATGGGTGGAGAACTTAACTGAAGCCAATTTTCATTATCCCTTACTATTTTTCTCTTTACAGTCTGCTGATCCTGTGTGCAGCCGAGCACCATTTTTCTGTAGTCATAACATCTTAGAGCATCAAAGGAAGTCAGAGCTGGAAGACCTTAGGTCTGCACTTGGAGCAAATAGCTAAATAAAGCTCAACAGCTATCAGGGACTGCAGGTCACACCAGGGGCAGACTGACCATTGGGCTACTTGGGCACTGCCCGAGGGCCCTGGGCCACTAGGGGGCCCAATCAGGGTTGCCAACCTCAGTAAAACCAGGGACAGTATGTAAAAATCTGTGTTTTTTTACATCTGTCTCTGAAATGTCCCTTACCAACATCATTATGGTCTAAAAATCCTGAGATTATAGCTGCCCCACCTCTCCAATACCTTCTCAGCCAATAGAAACATGTCTGTGTATACTGTGTGTACATGTATGTGTATACTGTGTGATTGTATACTGTGTGGCCCCATAATCTCTGATTGCCCAGGGGCCCCATGAGTTGTCAGTCCTCCCCTGGGTTACACTATGATTGAAATTTAAATGTAAGAGTATATCAATTCAGGAACACCAGCTCAGTCCTCTCCTGTTGTCTTTTTTGGAGGATAGAAACATTCTAAGCACAGAAATGGTCTCAAATAAATCTCAAGAACATCTATTACAGTTTAAACAAAATATACAGACTGGTGGAATCATTGTCGACTACAAAACACAATCAAAAGTTAAAAGTATTCATTTGGTTGAGTACATTCTTAAAGGGGTTGTAAAGGTTTGTTTTTTTATTTTCAAAATAGGTACTTTAAGCTAGTGCATTGTTGGTTCACTTATCTTTTCCTTAGATTTCCCTTCTAAATATTTTTTTTTCTTTGTCTGAATTTCTCACTTCCTGTTCCTCCTCAGTAAGCTGTTCAGTAAGCTGTTCTGGCTGACTAACCACCACTCGGATGATGGTGTGAAGTTTACTGAGGAGAAACAGGAAGTGAGATATTCAGACAAAGAAAAAAAACATTTAGAAGGGAAATCGAAGGAAAAGTTAAGTGAACCAACAATGCAATAGCTTAAAGGAACCTATGTAGAAAATACAAAATTAACCTTTACAACCCCTTTAATTAAATCTTTTTTTTTCTTTCATTTATATCGGGGAATAGGTCCACAGAGACCACGACAACAGTATATTCAAAATGACAGTAGTACAGATACAGATAATTACATGGAAGCAGGATGCAGTATATGTGTGATGTTGATTAAATGATAAAAAAAATTGTTTGTAATCTAAAAAACAAAACCAGTGGGTGCTTCTCTTGTCTACATCTATGTATAGTTTTCCTCTTTAATTTCTGATGTGGGTGTATACATCTACAAAGTTGTTTAATTAAATATTTAAGTCCTTGTAATATAAGCTATTGAAGTATTTTTTTATTGTACATAAATCTACTAAACAAAGACAGCACAAAATTTTAAGTATAAAAGCAGAAGTGTTTTTTAGGTTGACTATGAATAGAAGTTATTAGGATTACTATAGACTGTAGAGCATACACTTACCGCTTTCATGTCTTCAAATGTAAGTACAAGGATATTCGCATGATCGATATGTTTCTCCCATTGAAGAGTGTAATCAAAGTATGATCCATAGATTACTAAGATAAAGATAATATTATGTAACATTCACATTACCATTAAACACAGACAGTTGTATTTCACGAATCCGGTCATCTATCTGCCTGCGCTTCTGAAGAAGCTCTGCTCCTATCGATCTATATAAAATTTTAAAGTAAATGTACAAAAAATCTGAGGCCAATATTTTGCTTTCTGCATTACCATACCATTTGCCCTAACTTCCCATTTTGTTGGGCTAAACAAACTATCCAGTATCTAGGAGCACAACTTCCAGCGAGCTCCAGCCTTCTCTTTAAACTAAACTTTTTGATGACCTTAACATTACTATGTCCAGATCTTAAGATATGAAAAATGTTGGCACTGGCTTGGCAGGTGCAATGTCCTAAAAATTAATATAATGCTCCACCCCCTGTATCTGTTGCAAACTCTGCATATTCCAAAAACCTTCTTTAGCGTGGTTTGGGCCAAATGTATTAAATTAATTTGGCAGGGTAAAGAAGCCTGTATCAGCAGAATTCCTTTCTTAACATTCAAATCAAAGGCAGGACTGGTTTTCCCAGACCCTGCCATGTACTATGTAGCAGTACATATGGAAAGAGGCATGGACTGTTGTAGGCACGGTTCACAAAAGCTCTAGGTATCTGAGATTCCTTTCCATTTCCCTTAGGAGGAATCCCCTGGATAGGCCAGAAAACAATACTCCAAGTTTACTTAAAGTAGACAGATATAATAAAATATCAGATTTGCAGAGCTTCCCTTCCTTTTTTGACACCCATTGCTGGTCACTAGGGATGGGGGAACAGTTCGGCCCGAGCATGTGTTTGGGCTGAACAGTTGCCCGTTTGGCCGTTCGCTTAACACGTAAATTTGCAGGGTTTTTGTCCCAATGAATACCCTGCAATGCACTGCTGGCTGCGGTGTCCTTCACAACTGATCAGTCAGGCTTTCCCCACTGACAGCTGAATATGAAAAAAAAAATGGCGATAAAAAAAATAAGGAAAAATGCCACCGGGTCCCCCCCCCCCCCACTCCTTTGGGGTCTGATTTTTTTTATTTTAATGGGTGCCCCACGTCAACATTTTAAAAAAAATGGCGTGGTGTCCCCCCAAAACGCTCCATACCAGACCCTTATCTGAGCATGCAGCCTGGCAGGTCAGGAAAGGGGAGGGAATGAGCGAGCGCCCCCCTCCTGTACCATATCAGGCCACATGCCCCCAACATGGGGGGTGGGTGCTTTGCCCCCTCACCCCAAAGCACCTTGTCCCCATGTTGATGGGGAGAAGGGCCTCTTCCCAACAACCTTGGGCTGTGGTTGTCAGGGTCTGTGGGCGGGGGGCTTATCAGAATCTGGAAGCCCCCTTTAACAAGGGGGTCCCCATGTGAATGGGTATCTGGTACATCGTACCCCTACCCAGACACCAAAAAAAGTGTCAAAAAGTAATAACTGCAGGAAACAGTTTTTGACAAGTCCTTTAAAAAAATTGTGTCCCTTGAATTATATCCATCATCAATCACAACGCTCACTGGACCCGAAAAATTGAAAAAAATAAACGCTTCACCTCCTTCTATAATCCCCCTGTATGCCTGCTCTGTGCTTTGATAGTTCTTATATAGGCAAGGGGCGGCATGCACCGTCAGAAGGGGACGGTGGCACTGGGTGACGTAGCCGGTTGGCCCCACCCCTTGCCTATATAAGAACTGTCAAAGCACAGAGCGGGCATACGGCGGGAGGCCTCCCAGGAGGCGGAACATTTTTATTCATTTTTTGGGTCCGGCGGGCTTCGTAATTGATGATGGATAAACATCGAGGGACACTATTTTATTTTTTACTTGTCAAAAACTGTTTACATTTTGACACTTTTTTGGTGACTAGATAGTGGTACGATGTACCCGATACCCATTCACATAGAGGGGGGCCGGGATCTGGAAGCCCCCTTGTTGCAATTGTAACCTTGAGTCATTTTAAATGGGATTTGACTCTTTTTTTTTTTATTTAGAATTGTAATTTTTGCTGTAGCATGTTTTATGCATGCTACAGATGCGCCACTTTACAGGCACTTTAAGCGGACCCCCCAGGAACTATATTTAAATATTTAACTATATTTTTATTGTTGCACTTTGAGCATAACTAAAATATCTGCTCCTGAAAAAACGATTGTTTTAAAAAAAAATGATTGGTACATGTTTCCCTAGGGCAGTACCCAGATCCCCAAACTTACTTGCATATAAGCCTTCAAAATGGGCATGTTTGATTTTTTTCTGTTCAGGTCCCATAGACTGCAATGGGGTTCGCCATTCGGGTTAGAACATTTCCCCTGTTCGGGAGTTCTGCTGCGAACCGAACAGGGGGATGATTGGCCCATCCCTATTGGCCAGCCAGGCCAGCCAGACTTTGCCCCTGGCTTTTCAGAAATTGGTCTGAACAGGGACTCATAAAAGTTTGAAATCTCTTGCCTTCTAACAGATGGGTGAGCATCATCAACCTTTAAACTCACTCTATGATCCCAGAATTGGGAATGTAGAGATTCCAGCAACTCATCCACTTTCTCAGTTTCTTTGCCTAGACCATTCTCTTTCTGAATAAAGCTTACACCATTTGAGGAACTCTGCCAGGACAGAGGCATGGTAAGGAAGACCTTTTCTATACCCTACCAGATGTTAATGGGAATATATTCCCAATAGGATCCAACATACCTATCCAAATGGGAGTAGGACTTAAATACCAAATTCTCCAATATTCAGAGAGACTAAATTCTATTCTTTGTGCACAAAGCCTTGACTAGCAGTAAGTACCAATAAATTACTTACAAGATTCTGACATTGTGCACAGGACCCCAACCATATTTAAAAATGATCTCAGAGGCAAAGTGACCTGTGCTAGAGATGTAAGATATATAAGGGTACACTTCTGCATATATTTCGGGAATGTGCTTCTATCCGTTCATTCTGGCGAGAGGCCCATCATACATTGCAGCAACTTACAGACATTTCCATTATTAATGACCCAGCAGCTGTCCTCTTAAATTAGACTCCTCTTTCTGGAAAATGTTACTAAAAATCACTACTTGTACATCTCTTGAATGTCCCCAAGAGCCTGTATCAATATTATGTAGAAATAGCAGTCTTCATCCACAGTAGCAGAATGGTTTGCTAGGGTGAATGATATACAACACATGGAGCAACTTACAGCCGCCCTAAGGAATAAATATGAAGAACACACATCTAGATGGTTCTAAACGGAACAATATCAATTGAATATATACAATTTTGATTAGCCCTTCTCTACTTTCTTGTTTGTGTGTTCTAAGGGGCACTTTCAGGGATGTCCTCTCTGACACCCCTCCCTCTTAAAGTGTTACTAAACTCACAACGGTAAAAACAGTCTGTGTATGCAGTAAAGCATGCTTGTTATACTCACTGTGGAACCTAAAGAGTTAACCCTCTGCATTATGTAAAATGGCTGTTTGATTCTGTCTTCTCAGATCCTCCCCTTCTTCTGCAGTCCCCAAATAAACTCCAGAGAGAACAGAGCCTTGGGGGCAAGCTGCAAATGCCCAGTTTAGTGTGTATTGGTAGAGAGTTTATTTTTTTCTTGGGAGAGTGCATGTGGTCATCACGGGGGCAATCAGCACTGTCCAGACAGAGGGTCAGGGGTCATGCAGCCTCATAGGACAATCAGGGGAAAAGGAAAACTCCTCCTACAAGCTTTAACCAGACACTGATAGAAGTCACAAGACTGCTCTAACTTCTTATGAGAAAAGGTATTTAGCAGTTTATATTTACTAAAACTGTTGCATTTCCATGTTCTGTGTACTGTGGGAGACCAGATATAGTGAATACAGGGTCCTGAGTTTAGTAACACTTTAATACAACATTATTTTACTATTATTTATTTATTATTATTTTCTCCACAATGAGAAACCACCTCTCTGCTTTTTTCCATCCCTTATTCTCAATACTGTTTCCCGTCCATCCCCAGCTTTGAAATCATAGAAAACTGGTGAGCATTGGGCTTGTACATGTTACTGACGATATGCCCCTTCTAGGGGAGTGGACCAAGATTTGACAGTTGATACTCCTTTCATTTACCAAAGTTAAAATTCACTTTAATAAGTGAGACACGCTCTATTCCTTTGGCAAATCAAACCCACTTTACCTGTAGGTAAAACCAATTGGTAATTAACAAGTACATTTTTTACATTTCACAGACAGCTTACAATAACATATCCCCTTTTATAAAGATGTTTGAGATTATAAGCTAAAACAATGCTAACATTATGCAAAACTTTACAAGGCATGATACAGTTGTAAATATAAAAATAAAGTTGTCTCTTTTTTAGTGCACCTCTTTTTCTAATTGTGCATTTTTAAAAACATTCAATCAGTACCATTTCCAGATATATAATCCTTGAAAAACAAGTCCCAAGATTCATATGTAGGAAGCACAGGATTGTTGTTTGTGAAATGAAAGTAAGACACAGCTGTATCTTTTGGATTCCGAAGGATAAGTAACATCTGCAACAGAAACATAGCTAAAATTGGTATAAAAAAAAACAAAAAAACAAAAAAAAACATTGGGGGTTATTTACTAAAAGAAAATCCACTTTTCACTGCAAGTGCACTTGAAAGTGCAGTCGCTGTAGATCCGAGGGGGACATGCAAGGAAAATAAAAAACAGCATTTTAGCTTGCACATGATTGGATGATAAAATCAGCAGAGCTTCCCCTCATTTCAGAACTACCCCTTCGATTTAGAGCGACTGCACTTCCAAGTGCACTTGCAGTGCAAAGTGGATTTGCCTTTCGTAAATAACCCCCAATGTGTTACTTCAGAAACATATCCACATGATTATTATCATATTTTTTATGCATTGTTATAATATTTATAGTTGCGTAATACAATGTATACTGTATATCAGGAGTAGGTAACCCCCGACACTGGTGCTGCCAGCGGCACTCAAAGCCTCTTTTGCCGGCACTCCAGAATTCCTCACACTGCACCTGCACTGAGGGGGAGGCACTGTGCCCCCACACATTGTAAAAGATGGGAAACATTGTTTGGTCCTCTAACTTTGCTGTAGCTGTGATCGTCAGCTTTTGTGATGGGACAGAGATTGGGTGCAGTTCTGCTGGGGGGGGGGGGTCCCTGTTTCTAGGAGGAGGAGGACTGTCGTTAGCCACTGCTAAACCAACCACAGTCCTGCTAGCTGCATCCACCATCTGGAGGAAGATGACTCGCTTGGTTCCCACTACCAATCTCAGAAAGAAGGGATTTTACTGTGATTGAGAAAACCACAATCAGATGACAGTTTGTGGGAATTTTGTTGAAATTATTCCTGAACCTTTGCATCACTTACTACTGAACCCCTGCACTCAGTGTCCCTTTAAGCCAGAGCCAGTATTCAGCGCAATGAAAATCACACCCAACTCTTGCTGCGGCGATTCACGCCACACTTTTCCTCCGCTGCAGGGGACCAAATTATGATCCTGCACACAGGCCCACTGCTTTCAGAAAATACCCCTGACCTGAGCTCATCATTGCAGATCCATTCCAGATGCTTGTATGTGACAGCACATGCATCACATACATCACATACAAGCACGTGGGGTGGATACGAGAGGGGATCAGCAGGATGAGTGTGCCAGGACAGGTAGATGTGTCTCATCTCTGCTTCCTTTCTCCACTCTGCATATCACGCATATCATAGATGAGAAGAGGGTACAGCGGTGGGCAGATGAGCAGGAGGGCACAGCTGTGGGGAAAATGAGCAGGAGGGTTTCAGAGGTGGGACAGAAGAGCAGGAGGGTACAGCGGTGGGGCAGATGTGCAGGGAGGTATAGTGGTGGAAGAGATGAGAAGGGGGTTCAGAAGTGAAACAGAAGAACAGGGGGTACAGTGATGGGGCAGATAAGCAGGGGGTTCAGTGTTGGGCCAGATAAGAAGGGGTTACAATGGTGGGACAGATGAGCAGGAGGTTCAGTGTTGGGCCAGATGAGAAGGGGGTTTAGTGGTGGGACAGAAAAGCAGGGGGGTAGAGCAGTGTTGCAGATATTAAAGGAGGTGTATTGGTGGGACAGATGAGCAGGGGGCTACAGTGGTGGGGCAGGAGAGCAGAACAGAGATGAGACAGATGTGCAGGAGGTGCATTGGTGGGGCAGATGAGAAAGCGGGTTACAGTGGTGGGGCAGATGAGCAAATGGGTTCAGTGTTAGGACAGATGAGAAGGTGATTCAGTAGTGAGACATAAGGGCATGGGGATACAACACTGGAGCAGATGTGCAGGGAGGTACAGTGGTGGGGCAGATGAGAAAGGAGATACATTGATGGGGGCAGATGAGCAGGGGGTTACAGTGGTGGGGCAGATGTGCAGGAGGTACAGTGGTGGGAGGGATGAGCAGGGGGTTCAACGGTATAACAGAAAAGCAGGGGGTACAGTGATGGGGCAGTTGAGCAGGGGCTCACAGTAGTGGGAAAAATTATCAGGGGGTTCACTGTTGGGGCAGATGAGAAGGAGTTCAGTGGTGGGACAGAAGAGCAAGGGTGTACAGCAGTGGGGCAGATGTGAAAGGAAGTGCATTGGTGGGACAGATGAGCGGGGTGTTACAGTGGTTGGGCAAAATAGCAGGGGGTACAGAGCTGAGGCAGAAGAGCAGGGGGTGTGGAGGTGAGGCATCTGCACTGCACCATCGCAGTGCATTGCTGGCTCATGATTGGCCAAGCATGCACTGTGACTCTGCATGCTTGGCCAATCACAGCGCCGGCAGCGAGGAGAGCCATAATTGCCCACAGGCAGGATGCCTGTGGCCGATTATAGCTCAGGGGGTTAAGTACACGCCCCACACTATATAAGGCCGCCAGCGCGGCAGCCTTGTGTAGTGTGTTGCAGCGGTCAGGGAAAGAGCAGGATAGGCAGGGACAGTGCCTTTGTGGCTTGCAAACCTAGCGCTGTTAAAGTGGGTGTTGTGTGCCTCCAGCACAGTATACACCTGAAGATACCCCTTATTGCTGGTGTTCTGTAATACAGGCATCTGCAGCAGTTAAAGTGGGTGTTGTGTGCCTCCAGCACAGTATATACCTGAAGATACCCTTTATTACTGATGTTTAGTAATACAGGCATCTGCAGCAGTTAAAGTGGGTGTTGTGTGCCTCCAGCACAGTATACACCTGAAGCTACCCTTTATTACTGGTGTTCTGTAATACAGGCATCTGCAGCATTTACAGTGGGTGTTGTGTGCCTCCTGCACAGTATACACCTGAAGCTACCCCTTATTGCTGGTGTTGTGCTGTTTCTGTAACACAGGCAGGCAGCTGCAGTAATTACAGTCGGTGTACTGTGTCATCTGCTCAGTGTGCACCTAAAGCTGGTTTTCCCATCTCACTGCAGGCCATTACTATGTCTGGAAGGCCAACAAGGAGAGGTAGACAGTCACGAGCCAATAAAAGAGGGCAAGCAGGCTCTGTGTCTAGAGACAACAGTGCTGGTCATGGACGCAGTGCATCGTCATCAGTAGGGATGAGCCGAACACCCCCCGGTTCGGTTCGCACCAGAACTTGCGAACGACCCCCGCGTTCGGTACGAACATTAGAACCCCATTGAAGTCTATGGGACTCGAACGTTTGAATTGGAAAGTGCTAATTTTAACGGCTAATATGCAAGATAGTGTCCTAAAAAGGGTTTGGCGACCTGCCTCCTGCCTCAGGGGACATGGGTCACTGCAAAAAAAAGTTTTAAAAACGACCGTTTTGGTGGGAGTACTGATTTTAATGACGATTAAAGTGAAAAAAAAAAAGTGAAATATTCCTTTAAATATGGTGCCTGGTGGGTGTCTGTAGTATGCCTGTGAAGTGCCACGTGTTTCCCGTGTTTAGAACAGTCCCTGCACAAAATGACATTAAGCGGAAATAACACCATTTAAAACTGCTTGCGGTTTTAATGTTATATCTGGTTCCTGCAATATGGTTGAAAATCATTCAGAAAAATGGCATGGGTAGCCCTCCCTGCCCATTACCAGCCTATTTGGGTCTTGTACGCATATTAAGGGGAACCCTGTACCCATATTAAAAAAAGGAAATGCGTGTGGCCCCCAGGCCCTATATACTCAGAACAGCAGTATACAGGCGGTGCAAACAAGACTGGGACTGTGTAGGTTTGTTGTGTTAAGTTGAATCTGTTTGTAATTTTCAACTGGTACATTTTTAAAGTGTAGCTCCAGTCAAAAAAAATATTTTTAAGCTTTTTGGAAAACATAGGGAAGGGTTATCACCCCTGTATAATTTGTTTTGTCGTCCATCTTTTTTCATCTCACTTGCTGTTGTCTCCTTCCGTTTGCAAGTAGGAGATGTTTGTAAGTTGGATGTTTCAAAAGTAGGGGCCTGCCCTATATGCTCTGCAGAAATGGCGGAACAAGGTGTTGGTTTTGCAACAACATTGTAAGCCCTCAAATTGACTCTTGGTGGGCGCTGGAGCGCCCTGCTGTGAACGATTATATCAAGAATTGTAATTACATGCCATTGTTGAACAGTGGTAGAAAAATTGACCTTTGGTGGTTGTGGTGCTGGTGCCACAACACTATAAGTCCTCACAGTTACTCTGGGTGGGCACAGGAAGGGGCCCTCCTGTGAAATATTATATCAAGAATTGTAATTACATGTCCCTGTTAAACAGGGGCAGAAAAATTGGGCCTTAGGCACTGGTGCCATCACACTGCAACCTCTGCCATACACTCTAGTTTTATTGCAGGAATTAGCCCTGCTGCAAAGCATTGCATCAAAAATTTTACTTAAACGCCCCTGTTAAACAGGGGCAGAAAAATTGGGCCTTAGGCACTGGTGCCATCACACTGCAACCTCTGCCATACACTCTAGTTTTTTTGCAGGAATTAGCCCTGCTGCAAAGCATTGCTTCAAAAATTGTACTTAAACGCCCCTGTTAAACAGGGGCAGAAAAATTGGGCCTTAGGCACTGGTGCCATCACACTGCAACCTCTGCCATACACTCTAGTTTTTTTGCAGGAATTAGCCCTGCTGCAAAGCATTGCATCAAAAATTGTACTTAAACGCCCCTGTTAAACAGGGGCAGAAAAATTGGGCCTTAGGCACTGGTGCTGGTGCCACCACACTGCAACCTCTGCCATATACTCTAGTTTTATTGCAGGAATTAGCCCTGCTGCAAAGCATTGCATCAAAAATTGTAATTAAACGCCCCTGTTAAACAGGGGCAGAAAAATTGGGCTGCTGGCATCACCCAGAACCAAAAATGTTCTTCCAACATATCAGCGGAGGAGGAAGAGGATAGACAATCAACATAACAGGACAGTCACTCAGCATCAGCATAGGCAGTCTTGAAGGGATGTGGTATTTCAAAAAAAATTATTCGGTTACATCAGCTTCAGGTGCTTGGTAGCTGTGGGTGATCCAAGACTGATTCATCTTGATGAAGGTCAGTCGATCAACTGATTCGGTGGACAGGCGCACCCTGTGATCGGTAACGAAGCCACCAGCAGCACTGAAGGTGCGTTCCGAAAGAACGCTGGATGCAGGACAGGCCAGTAGCTCAATTGCATACTGTGCAAGCTCTGGCCAGTGATCCATCCTCAAGACCCAGTAAGCCAGAGGATTTTCAGTGGGAAAGGTGTCCAAGTCTGACCTTGCCCCTAGGTATTCCTGCACCATGTAAATTAGACGCTGGCGATGGGTGCATACCTTGGGGCTGCGGACTAAAAAATTGTCTGAAAGCATCAGTCAGACGGCCACCTTCTCCACCGCTCCTTCTGACTGATGCCTCAGCAACACGTTGTCCAGGACCAGGAGTTTGTGACCTCCCAGTCTCTGGGAACGCGTTGCACAGAGCTTTCTTCAAGGCCTCCCGGAGATGTCTCATCCTCTGCTCCCTCTGCGATGGCAAGATAAGGTCGGCAACCTTACCCTTGTACCGTGGATCAAGGAGAGTGGCCAGCCAGTAATGGTCCCTCTCCTTGATCCGAAGAATACGAGGATCCTTCCGCAGGCTTTGCAGGATCAGGGAGGCCATGCAGCGTAGGTTAGCTGAGGCATTCGGTCCGGAGTCCTCTGGGTCACTAAGGACAACATGATCCGCAGCTACCTCCTCCCAGCCACGTACAAGTCCACGTGTTTCTTGGGACTGTAAATCATCCCTATAAGACTGCTGCTGCTGATGCTGAGTGCCAGCCTCCACCTCCATGCTGACACAATCATCCTCCTCCTCCTCTTCCTCCTCCTCACCCTCTTCCTGTGTGATGGGTGGCACAGCAGGAACACTGTCTGGATAAAGGGGGCCTTGAGAGGCAAGGAAGTCCTCCTCTTCCTGCCTCTGTTCTGCCTCAAGTGCCCTGTCCATTATTCCACGCAGTGTATGCTCCAAGAGGTGGACAAGAGGTATAGTGTCACTGATGCATGCACTGTCACTGCTCACCATCCTTGTGGCCTCCTCAAACGGTGACAGGACAGTGCATGCATCCCTGATCATGCCCCACTGGCGTGGTGAGAAAAAACCAAGCTCCCCTGACCCTGTCCTGGTGCCGTAGTCGCACAGGTACTCATTGATGGCCCTCTGCTGCGTGTGCAGCCGCTGCAGCATGGCCAACGTGGAGTTCCACCTGGTGGGCATGTCACATATAAGGCGGTTCTTGGGCAGGTTCAACTCCTTTTGGAGCTCAGCCAGCCGAGCACAGGCATTAAATGATCGGCGGAAATGCACACAGACTCTCCTGGCCTGTTTCAGGACATCCTGTAAGCCGGGGTACCTGCCCAAGAACCGCTGCACCACCAGGTTAAGGACGTGAGCTACACAGGGCACATGGGTCAGTTGTCCCTGTCGGAGGGCGGAGAGGAGGTTGGTGCCATTGTCGCAAACCACCATTCCTGGCTTAAGCTGGCGTGGCGTCAACCACCTCTCGGCCTGCCCCTGCAGAGCTGACAAAACATCCGCCCCAGTGTGGCTCCTGTCCCCCAAACAAACCAGCGCAAGCACGGCATGGCATCGTTTTGCCTGCGTACTTGCGTAGCCCCTGCAACGCCTACGGAGCACCGCTGGTTCTGAGGACAGAGCACTGGAAGAGGCCATGGAGGAAGAAGAAGAGGAGGGGGTGGAGGAGAGAGGTGTGTCACAACCAATAGTAGCATTTTGGAGGCGTGGTGGCGGAACAACCTCCAATACTACTGCACCTTGTCCTGCATCCTTCCCAGCAGCCAGAAGAGTGACCCAATGGGCCGTGAAAGACAGGTAACGTCCCTGTCCATGCCTGCTGGACCATGAGTCAGCGGTAATATGCACCTTACCGCTGACCGCCCTGTCCAGCGAGGCAAGGACATTGCCTTCCACATGCCGGTAGAGAGCCGGAATTGCCTTCCGTGAGAAAAAGTGGCGTTTGGGGACCTGCCACTGAGGAACCGCACATTGTACAAACTCACTGAAGGGGGCCGAGTCTACCAACTGAAAAGGCAGCAGTTGAAGTGCTAGCAATTTAGCCAAGCTAGCATTCAACCGCTGGGCATGTGGATGGCTGGGAGTAAATTTCTTCCGCCGGTCCAGCAGCTGGGGCAGGGACATTTGTCTGCTATAATCGGACGTGGATGTACCACTAGCAGAGTTCCCGGAAGCACTTGGCTGTGACACACCTAATTCTACACCTTCATTCCTCTCAGAGCAGGTTTCAGAGAGGACTGAAGGTCTAGTGGGGTTGGAGATGCCAGCTGATGAGGAGCAAGGAGAGGTCCGCTTTGTTCTTTGGTGTGGGTCTTTGAGGTATGCTTGCCAACGAGCTGCATGGCAGGTCAACATATGTCTGGTCAAGCATGTGGTGCCCAAGCGGCTGATGTTTTGGCCACGTGAGATACGCTTGAGACATATGTTGCAAATAGCAGCGGTGCGATCTGATGCACTCGTCTCAAAAAAGGCCCACACCAAAGAACTTTTAGAATAACGCGCAGAGGAAGCGCTCTGCGCAGAGGAAGCGCTCTGCGCAGGCGGAGCTCTGCGGTGTGATTCAGTCGGTGTGCTGCCCCTAAGCTGGCCCCCGGAGGGCATCCTGCCTCGTTGGACATGTGCCTCCTCCTCCTCCTCCTCCTCCTCCTCCTCCCTCCTTCCAGGCATCCACGTGGAGTCAGTGCCCTCATCATCCCCTCCCTCTTCATCGCTGTAGCAAACCTGGCAGTATGCTGCAGCTTGTGGAACATGACTGCCAGATTGCTGTCCTTCTTGAGCATCCCCTCTCTCTGTGCTCACGCTACTGCCTTCCTCTAGCTGAGTGTCATCATCAGAGCCCACCAAACACTGGGCATCCTCCTGGAGCATGTACCCAACACTGTGCTCAAAGAGTTCAGGAGACTCCTCAGGAGGACGTGGTGGGTCTAGGGAAGGAGTCACTGATGATGACATTGAGAGGAGGGACGACGATGTGTTGGCAGCTGCTTTTCTACTACCCTGAGACTGGGTGTGAGAGGATGAGGAGGATGAAGAGGGCTTGGTCATCCACTCTATCAAGTCGTTGGCATGTTGCGGTTCAACATGTCCAGCTGCAGAAAAGAAGGACAAGCATGTCCCATGGCCACGTGCTGATGACAATGCACCGCGTCCACGACCAGCACTGTTGTCTCTAGACACAGAGCCTGCTTGCCCTCTTTTATCGGCTCGCGCCTGTCTGCCTCTCCTTGCTGGCCTTCCAGACATGGTAATGGCCTGAAGGGAGTTGGGTAAAACAGTAGTTGGGTAGTTTATATTGTGCTGGAGGCACACAACACCCACTAACTCCTGCAGATGCCTTTTTTATAGAACAGCAGAGTTAAAGGGGTATATACAGATGTATACTGTGCTGTGCTGGAAGCACACACAACTTCCAATAACTCCAGCAGATGTCAATCGGGCCCAAATAGAGAACAGCTATGTAGGTGGATAATAGCGGTATGTACTGGGTACAGAGCAGGCACACAGCACGCACTATCTCCTGAGTGACACTACTGACTGCAAGCTCTATTGTTAAAGATGGACCACTAGCTATATAGGTGAGGTGAATATCACGGTGTATACTGCGGTCAGGGCACGCAGACAATAACCAGAAAACAGCAGAGTTAAAGGGGTATATACAGATGTATACTGTGCTGTGCTGGAAGCACACACAACTTCCAATAACTCCAGCAGATGTCAATCGGGCCCAAATAGAGAACAGCTATGTAGGTGGATAATAGCGGTATGTACTGGGTACAGAGCAGGCACACAGCACGCACTATCTCCTGAGTGACACTGCTGACTGCAAGCTCTATTGTTAAAGATGGACCACTAGCTATATAGGTGAGGTGAATATCACGGTGTATACTGCGGTCAGGGCACGCAGACAATAACAAGAAAACAGCAGAGTTAAAGGGGTATATACAGATGTATACTGTGCTGTGCTGGAAGCACACACAACTTCCAATAACTCCAGCAGATGTCAATCGGGCCCAAATAGAGAACAGCTATGTAGGTGGATAATAGCGGTATGTACTGGGTACAGAGCAGGCACACAGCACGCACTATCTCCTGAGTGACACTACTGACTGCAAGCTCTATTGTTAAAGATGGACCACTAGCTATATAGGTGAGGTGAATATCACGGTGTATACTGCGGTCAGGGCACGCAGACAATACCAAGAAAACAGCAGAGTTAAAGGGGTATATACAGATGTATACTGTGCTGTGCTGGAGGCACACACAACTTCCAATAACTCCAGCAAATGACAATCGGGCTCAAATAGAGAACAGCTTTGTAGGTGTATATAGTGGTATGTACTGGGTACAGAGCACGCAGACAGCACGCACTAACACTACTGACTGCAAGCTCTATTATTAAAGCTAGATCACTAGCTATATAGGTGAGGTGAATATAGTGGTGTATACTGCGGTCAGGGCACAGACAGTAACCACTACACAAGAGCAAAATAGTAAATCAGCCAAAAACGATTGGTGTGTAACTGTGTTGAAGGTACACAGAACACCCACTGCTTCAGATGCTAACAAACACTACACGAGGCCGCCTGAAAGGCAGCTTTATATAGTGTGGGGCGTGCACTACACAGTCTGAGCTATGATTGGCCACAGGCAGGATGCCTGTGGCCAACCATTGCTCTCCTCGCTACTGGCGCTGCGATTGGCCAAGCATGCGGGGTCACAGTGCATGCTTGGCCAATCGTGAGACAGCAATGCATTGCGCCATCGCAGTGCATTGTGGGCCACACGAATTTTGCCGCGAACGGCCCAAACGTTCGGAATTCGGCGAACGCACGAACGACCGATGTTCGAGTCGAACATGCGTTCGACTCGAACACGAAGCTCATCCCTAGTCATCAGCACGTGGCCATGGGACACGCTCATCCTTATTTTCGTCAGCTGGACCTGTTGAGCCGCATCATGCCGAAGACTTGGTAGAGTGGATGACCCAGCCCTCCTCATCCTCTCTCACCCAGGCTCAGGGTACTAGCAAAGCAGCTGCCAACGCGTCCTCTTCCCTCGTCTCAATGTCATCAGTCACTCCTTCCCTACACCCACCATGTCCTCCTGAGGAGTCCCCCTGAACTGTTTGAGCACAGTGTTGGGTACATTCTCCAGAAGGATGCCCAGTGTTTTGAAGGCTCTGATGATGATACCCAACTAGAGGAAGGCAGTAGCGTGAGTGCAGAGAGAGGGGATGCTCAAGAAGGACAGCAGTCATGGCAGTCATGTTCCACCAGCTGCAGCATACTGCCAGGTTTGCTCCAGTGATGAAGAGGGAGGGGATGATGAGGTCACTGACTCCACGTGGGTGCATGATAGGAGAGAGGAGGAGGAGACACATCTCCAATGAGGCAGGATGCCCTCTGGGGGCCAGCTTAGGGGCAGCACACCGACTGAATCACACCGCAGAGCTCCGCCTGTGCAGGGCGCTGCCTCTGCGCGTTATTCCAAAAGTTCTTTGGTGTGGGCCTTTTTTGAGATGAGTGCATCAGATCGCACCGCTGCTATTTGCAACATATGTCTCAAGCATATCTCGCGTGGCCAAAACATCAGCCACTTGGGCACCACATGCTTGACCAGACATATGTTGACCTGCCATGCAGCTCGTTGGCAAGCGTACCTTAAAGACCTACACCAAAGAACAAAGCGGACCTCTCCTTGCTCCTCATCAGCTGGGATCACCAACCCCGGTAGACCTTCAGTCCTCTCTGAAACCTGAGAGGAAGGAAGGTGTAGAATTAGGTCACAGCCAAGTACTTGCGGTCACTCTGCTAGCAGTACACCCACGTCCGATTGTATCAGGCAAATTTCCCCGTCCCAGCTGCTGGACCGTCAAAAGAAGTTCACTCCCAGCCATCCACATGCCCAGTGGTTGAATGCTAGCTTGGCTAAATTGCTAGCACTTCAACTGCTGCCTTCAGTTGGTAGACTCGGCCCCCTTCCGTGAGTTTGTGCAATGTGCGGTTCCTCAGTGGCAGGTCCCCAAATGCCACTTTTTTTTTCTCACGAAAGGCAATTCCGGCTCTCTACCAGCATGTGGAAGGCAATGTCCATGCCTCGCTGGGGGACCAGTGGTAAGGTGCATATTACTGCTGACTCATAGTCCAGCAGGCATGGACAGGGACGTTACCTATCTTTCACATCCCATTGGGTCACTCTTCTGACAGCTGGGAAGGATGCAGGACAAGGTGCAGTAGTGTTGGAGGTTTTTCCGCCACCATGCCTCCAAAATTCTACTACTGGTTGTAACACACCTCTCTCCTCCACCCCCTCCTCTTCTTCTTCCTCCATGGCCTCTTCCAGTGCTTTGTCCTCGGAACCAGCGGTGCTCCGTAGGTGTTCAAGGAGCTACACAAGTACGCAGGCAAAAATATGCCATGCCGTGCTTGTACTGGTTTTTTTGGGGGACAGGAGCCACACTGGGGCAGATATTTTGTCAGCTATGCAGGGGCAGGCCAAGGGGTGGTTGACACCATGCCAGCTTAAGCCAGGAATGGTGGTTTGCGACAATGGCACCAACCTCCTCTCCGCCCTTCGACAGGGACAACTAACCCATGTGCCCTGTGTGCCTCATGTCCTTAACTTGGTGGTGCAGTGATTCTTGGGCAGGTACCCGGGCTTACAGGATGCCCTGAGGCAGGCCAGGAAAGTCTGTGTGCATTTCCGCCGATCATTTAATGCCTGTGCTCGGCTGGCTGAGCTCCAAAAGGAGTTGAACCTGCCCAAGAACCGCTTATACTACTTATATGTGACATGCCCACCAGGTGGAACTCAACGTTGGCCATGCTGCAGCGGCTGCACAAGCAGCAGAGGGTCATCAATGAGTACCTGTGCGACTACGGCACCAGAACAGGGTCAGGGGAGCTCGGTTTTTTCTCACCACGCCAGTGATGTCACCGTTTGAGGAGGCCACAAGGATGGTGAGCAGTGACAGTCCATGCATCAGTAACACTGTACCTCTTGTCCACCTGTTGGAGCATACGCTGCGTGGAATAATGGACAGGGCACTTGAGGCAGAACAGAGGCAGAAAGAGGAGGACTTCCTTGCCTCTCAAGGCCCCTTTATCCAGACAGTGTTCCTGCTGTCCCACCCATCACACAGGAAGAGGACGAGGAGGAGGAGGATTGTGTCAGCATGGAGGTGGAGCCTGGCATTCAGCATCAGCAGCAAAAGTCTTGTAGGGATGATTTACAGTCCCAAGAAACCCGTGGACTTGTACATGGCTGGGAGGAGGTGGCTGTGGATCATGTCGTCCTTAGTGACCCAGAGGACTCTGGACTAAATGCCTCAGCTAACCTACGCTGCATGGCCTCCCTAATCATGCAAAGCCTGCGGAAGGATCCTCATATTCTTCGGATCAAGGAGAGGGACCATTACTGGCTGGCCACTCTCCTTGATCCACAGTACAAGGGTAAGGTTGCAGACCTTATCTTGCCATCACAGAGGATGAGACACCTCTGGGAGGCCTTGCAGAAAGGTCTGTGCAATGCGTTCCCAGAGACTGGGAGGTTACAAACTCCTGGTCCTGGACAACGTGTTGCTGAGGCTTCAGTCAGTCACAGAAGGAGCGGTGGAGAAGGTGGCCGTCCGACCGATGCTTTCAGACAATTTTTTAGTCCGCAGCCCCAAGGTATGATCGGTTCCAGCAACCATCACCAGCAACTGATTTACATGATGCAGGAATAACTAGGGGCAAGGTCAGACTTGGACACCGAAAATCCTCTGGCTTCTTGGGTCTCGAGGATGAATCACTGGCCAGAGCTTGCACAGTATGCAATTGAGCTACTGGCCTGTCCACCCACTCGGTTGATCGACTGACCTTCATAAAGATGAATCAGTCTTGGATCACCACCAGCTACCAAGCACCTGAAGCTGATGTAACCGATTTTTTTTTTTTTTTTAATGTCACATCCCTTCAAGATGCCTATGCGGATGCTGAGTGACTGTCCTGTTATGTTGACTGACTATCCTCTTCCTCCTCAATCATCCTGCTGATAGCTTGGAAGAACATTTTTGGTTCTGGGTAACGCCACCAGCCCAATTTTTCAGCCCCTGTTTAACAGGGGCGTGTAATACAATTTTTGATGCAATGCTTTGCAGCAGGGCTCATTCCTGAACTCCTACTAGAGTATATGGGAGAGGTTGCAGTGTTGTGGCACCAGCAAGCAGTGCCTAAGGCCCAATTTTTCAGCCCCTGTTTAACAGGGGCATGTAATTACAATTCTTGATATAATCGTTCACAGCAGGGCGCTCCAGCGCCCACCAAGAGTCACTTTGAGGGCTTACAGTGTTGTGGCAACACCAACACCTTAGGCCCCCATTTCTGCAGAGCATATACAGTGGTGTGAAAAAGTGTTTGCCCCCTTCCTCATTTCCTGTTCATTTGCATGTTTGTCACACTTAAGTGTTTCGGAACATCAAACCAATTTAAACAATAGTCAAGGACAACACAAGTAAACACAAAATGCAATTTGTAAATGAAGGTGTTTATTATTAAAGGTGAAAAAAAATCCAAACCATCATGGCCCTGTGTGAAAAAGTGATTGCCCCCTAAACCTAATAACTGGTTGGGCCACCCTTAGCAGCAACAACTGCAACCAAGCGTTTGCGATAACGTGCAATGAGGCTTTTACAGCATCCTGGAGGAATTTTGGCCCACTCATCTTTGCAGAATTGTCCTAATTCAGTTACATTAGAGGGTTTTCGAGCATGAACGGCCTTTTTAAGGTCATACCACAACATCTCAATAGGATTCAGGTCAGGACTTTGGCTAGGCCACTCCAAAGTCTTCATTTTGTTTTTCTTCAGCCATTCGGTGGTGGACTTGCTGGTGTGTTTAGGATCATTGTCCTGCTGCAGAACCCAAGTTCGTTTCAGCTTGAGTACACGAACAGATGGTCGGACATTCTCCTTCAGGATCTCTTGGTAGACAGCAGAATTCATAGTTCCTTTTATCACGGCAAGTCTTCCAGGTCCTGAAGCAGCAAAACAGCCCCAGACCATCCCACTACCACCACCATATTTTACTGTTGGTATAATGTTCTTTTTATGAAATGCAGTGTTCCTTTTACGCCAGATATACTTGGACACACACCTTCCAAAGAGTTCCACTTTTGTCTCATCGGTCCACAGAATGTTGTCCCAAAAGTCTTGGGGATCATCAAGATGTGTTGTGGAGAAATTGAGACGAGCTTTGATGTTCTTTTTGCTCAGCAGTGGTTTTCTCCTTGGAACTCTGCCATGCAGGCCATTTTTGCCCAGTCTTTTCCTGATGGTGGAGGCATGAACGCTGACCTTAACTGAGGCAAGTGAGGCCTGCAGTTCCTTGGACGTTGTTGTGGGGTCTTTTGTGACCTCTTGGATGAGTCGTCGCTGCGCTCTTGGGGTAATTTTGGGCGGCTGGCCACTCCTGGGAAGGTTCACCACTGTTCCATGTCTTCGCCATTTGTGGATAATGGCTCTCACTGTGGTTCGCTGGATTCCCAAAGCTTTGGAAATGGCTTTATAACCCATCATGGCCCTGTGTGAAAAAATGATTGCCCCCCTTGTTAAAACATACTATAACTGTGGTTGTCCACACCTGAGTTCAATTTCTCTAGCCACACCCAGGCCTGATTATTGCCACACCTGTTCACAATCAAGGCATCACTTAAATAGGAGCTGCTTGACACAGTAAGGTCCACCAGAAGATCCTTAAAAGCTACACATCATGCCGAGACCCAAAGAAATTCAGGAACAATTGAGAAAGAAAGTAATTGAGATCTATCAGTCTGGAAAGGGTTATAAAGCCATTTCCAAAGCTTTGGGAATCCAGTGAACCACAGTGAGAGCCATTATCCACAAATGGCGAAGACATGGAACAGTGGTGAACCTTCCCAGGAGTGGCCGGCCGCCCAAAATTACCCCAAGAGCGCAGCGACGACTCATCCAAGAGGTCACAAAAGACCCCACAACAACGTCCAAGGAACTGCAGGCCTCACTTGCCTCAGTTAAGGTCAGCGTTCATGCCTCCACCATCAGGAAAAGACTGGGCAAAAATGGCCTGCATGGCAGAGTTCCAAGGAGAAAACCACTGCTGAGCAAAAAGAACATCAAAGCTCGTCTCAATTTCTCCACAACACATCTTGATGATCCCCAAGACTTTTGGGACAACATTCTGTGGACCGATGAGACAAAAGTGGAACTCTTTGGAAGGTGTGTGTCCAAGTATATCTGGCGTAGAAGGAACACTGCATTTCATAAAAAGAACATTATACCAACAGTAAAATATGGTGGTGGTAGTGTGATGGTCTGGGGCTGTTTTGCTGCTTCAGGACCTGGAAGACTTGCAGTGATAAAAGGAACTATGAATTCTGCTGTCTACCAAGAGATCCTGAAGGAGAATGTCCGACCATCTGTTCGTGTACTCAAGCTGAAACGAACTTGGGTTCTGCAGCAGGACAATGATCCTAAACACACCAGCAAGTCCACCACCGAATGGCTGAAGAAAAACAAAATGAAGACTTTGGAGTGGCCTAGCCAAAGTCCTGACCTGAATCCTATTGAGATGTTGTGGTATGACCTTAAAAAGGCTGTTCATGCTCGAAAACCCTCTAATGTAACTGAATTAGGACAATTCTGCAAAGATGAGTGGGCCAAAATTCCTCCAGGACGCTGTAAAAGCCTCATTGCACGTTATCGCAAACGCTTGGTTGCAGTTGTTGCTGCTAAGGGTGGCCCAACCAGTTATTAGGTTTAGGGGGCAATCACTTTTTCACACAGGGCCATGATGGTTTGGATTTTTTTTCACCTTTAATAATAAACACCTTCATTTACAAATTGCATTTTGTGTTTACTTGTGTTGTCCTTGACTATTGTTTAAATTGGTTTGATGTTCCGAAACACTTAAGTGTGACAAACATGCAAAGGAACAGGAAATGTGGAAGGGGGCAAACACTTTTTCACACCACTGTAGGGCAGGCCCCTACTTTCAAACATCCAACTTACAAACGGAAGGAGACAACAGGAAGTGAGATGAAAAAAGACAGATGGCCCAAAAAATTATACAGGGGTGATAACCCTTCCCTATGTTTTCCAAAAAGCTTAAAAATATTTTTTGACTGGAGCTACACTTTAAAAATGTACCAGTTCAAAATTACAAACATATTTTACTTAACACAACAAACCTACACAGTCCCTGTCTTGTTTGCACCACCTGCATACTGCTGTTCTGAGTATATAGGGCCTGGAGACCCCACGTCTTTCCTTTTTTTAATTTAGGAACGGGGTTGCCCTTAATACCTGTACAAGACCCAAAGGGGCTAGTAATGGGCAGGGGGGGCCACCCATGCCATTTTTTTCTAAATGATTTTCATCCGTATTGCCGGAACCAGGCATGACATTAAAAGCGCAAGCAGTTTTAAATGACTTTTTTCCGTTACATGTCATTTTGTGCAGGGACAATATCTTGCTTATTAGCCATTAAAATTAGCACTTTTTATTTAGAACGTTCGAGTCCCATTGAGGGGGGGGGGGGGGTTTCAGCTCATCTCTAGTAGTCACTTTGTCCTCCTTGTTCCCCGCTGCTCCTAATGCAAGATTCCCTCTTAAAATGTTACCCTGATAGGATCTTCCCAAGCCAGCCCGAGCCTAGCCTGGAGGCGGACCCCCCTCCCCCAGACGCAGGGGTCCTCGTCTTCCACCGACTCTCCTGCTGGCTAGAATCTGTCATATTTAAGGGCTGATCTAGCCACCCTGCCAAGACATTCTGCCTGGGGATTGGTCAGATTCACTTGAGTATGCAGATCAGGACCTTCTGGCCTCCACCCACTAACTTTCAGAAGCTTCTACCAACTTCAAGATCCAAGGGGAGGGACCAGAGACCAGCCTCTGTAAAGCCATCCAGCCTAACCCAATTTATGACTCACAAAACATACCATGAGTCATAAGGCTAAACTTTCTCACAGTGGCATTCAGTGGTGGCCTGTCCATAGGGGGCACCCGGGCGCTGCCCTCTCCGCCCCCACAAGCTGTCCAAAAAAAAAAGGTTAAAAAAAATTATTTAAACATGTAACTGTGCCGGGCAATATTGGAAGTGCCACGTCTTTGCAATCACGAGATTGCAGACGAGGCGCTTCATTTGCCGCAAAGAAACTCGCTCTGTGGCGCGGTCGATTGTGCCACAGTCTCCAGCGCGCTGGACTAGGCGGGCAAGTGCCATTTAGGACACGAGCAGGGCTTCCGGAAGTGACGTTTCCACTCAGCTGCTCAGATGTGCAGCCCAAGTCCACTCGGCTGCTCAGCACAGCAGTTAAGCCTAATTTATCCAAACAGCTTAAAACTTTTAGTCCTCTTTTTGATGGCAGCACCCCCCCTTATCAACTTTTCAGCAGACGAATCAGCAAACTCCCCCCCTCTAATCAACTTTTCGGCGGTCAGCACGGCACCCCACCCCACGCTAATCAACTTTTCGGAGGTCGCAACCAATCCCCCCCCCGCTAGTCAAAGTTTCAGTCAGAACGGCAGCCACCCCCCCCCCCCCCAACGGGTCGGACTTTAAGATCACAGGTTGCAGCACCATGAACAGATTTCTAAACATATTTGCTGATTAACTGTAAACCATGCTCTGGCAACAACTTTTTTTTAAAGCACATAGCTGCCACTAATTGCACACAATTAATTATATCCTATGGATGAATGTATCTGCTAAATTGAATTTGATTTTTGATTTTTTTTTGTAAGACATGTGGATATTGAAGGATAGACTGCAGACCACCCAGGGTTTATTGATGTTGAATGCTGCAGAAGACATTGAATATTGCAGTTTCAAGAAC